>NW_026988503.1:7223181-7871818 GCF_030222135.1 Aotus nancymaae
TGGGGGACATTTTATAACCGTTGGTGGCATCCATATGGTATTAAGTCTGCAGGTGCCCAGAATGCAAGAGCCATGTAAGCTTGGCAGCTTTCACCTAAACTTCAGGTGATGTATCAGAAAGTCTTGGTTCCTAGGCAGAAGAAGCCTATTACAGGGGCAGGACCCCCTGAGAGCCTCTACTAGGATAATGCCTGGTGGAATTGTGAGAGTAGAATTGCCAACCTCCAGATCCCAGAATTATAAAGCCACTGGCAGCTTGCAACACCAGCCTGAAAAAATTGTTAAGCATTTGACTCCAAGCCATGAGAGCAGCTGTGAGGTCAGTGCCGAGCAAAGCAGGGCTTGGTGGCAGGGCTTCCCAAGGCCTTAAGGGTCCACCACTGGTACCAGTCTGCCTGGAATGTGGGACATGGGGTCAAATATAATTTGGGGTCTTTAAAATTTAAGGTCTGCCTTGCTGGGTTTTAGACTTTTGTGGGACCTATTATCCCTTTCCTTTGGTTGATTTTTCCTTTTGGTAATGGAAATGTTTACCTAGTACCTGTACAGCCATGGTATCTTGGAAATAAATGACTTGGTTTTTATTTTACAGGCTCACATCATTTGAGTATGAGATGACTTTGGGCTTTTGAGTTGATGGTGGAATAAGTTAACACTTTTGAGAACTATCGAGATGGAATGATTGTATTTTGCACTGTGAGGAAGCTATAGTTTGGCAGAATGCTACAGTTTGGATGTTTGTTCCCTCTAAATCTCATACTGAAATTGGACCCCAGTGATGCATGTGAGGCCTAATGGAAGGTGTTTGAGTCATGGGACAGTTCCCTAATGAATAGATTAATGAGCCCGTAGAAGGTGAGTGTGAGTGAGTTCTCACTCTAGTTGTTATTACTTCTTGCCAGAGCTGGTTGTTTAAGAGTCTAGCACCTTCCTTGTCTCTTACTTCCTTACTTGCCATATGATCTCTGGACATAACACTTTGCTTTCCACCATGAGTGAAAGCAGCCTGAAACTCACTAGAAGCCAAGGAGAGTAGTCTCATTCTTCTTGGAAATCCTACAGAATTATGAGGCAAATAATCCTCTTTTCTTTATAAATTGCCAAATTCAAATATTTATTTATAGCAACACAAAGGGCTAAGTGTCACTCAGTAAAACTGCCTTACTATTTTATGGAGAGATTTTTCTCTAGACACTTGTTTATCATCTTTCCAGGTATTACCAGATTTGACTAATTTCTTGCCAAGGTAATCTCTCTAAAATTTCTATCTTGTAATATATTATGTACTTTTCAGCATTGTGGAATGCTTCTAAAAATGTTATTTCTGCTTGGCTCAAAACACATAGCTAAAATCAGTGGTTCCTGGATCTCTAAAAGATCAATGTTGACTTTGCCAATACACTTGCCATTGCTACTATTGAGTACAAGAATAGTCTAGAAAAATTGTATTTGCATCCCCCATTTTATTTATTAGTAAACCACTAATTGTGTACATTCCAGTCCTAAAATCTACTCAGTCTATGTGTGCCATAGGAACTGCCAAATTAGAGTTTTTTGGAGCTCTATAAGAGAACATCAGTGAGAGTGTACCCTGTATTATCCCTATATTAGTCGCTCTCATTATGATCAACCTATTATCTTCCTCATTATGCTTCAAATCCCGTTATTAAGTTCATGCACATTCATATTATTATATTTGAAACAGCAAACCAGGCTCTGGCATATTAGGCAAGCTGCAGCAATACAAAATCCCTCATATGCAGGCAATTGCTTCAACAATGTGTCATTCTGGTGCACAGATCACATGTGTACATGAGATCAATTATTACATAATAATAAATCTGTGCAATTCAAAGATAGTGTCTGCAGATCGAAGCATAAAAATCATAAAAATGGATTAGTGAACATAATCTGTACACATTTACCCAAAAGAAGCTTCCAGTGACCAAAATTCAGTAAGGCCATTAGACAGTGCTACATCACATTTTTTTTTTTCAACCAAATTAACCAGAAAGAATTTTGGTAAAGTTCCTACATCATCTTCAGTCCAAGTGACATTTCTCAGAAAGAAACAAGATTGCCAATCTGTCCCAGAGAATACAAACAAACTTTGATCATTCTATTGTATTGATACGATCTTGAGAGAATAAAAAATTAGCAAGTTTCCTGGTATTTTCACTCATTTCCAGTTTCCTTTCCTTTAAACCACAATGTTCTCCATTTTTAGTTATCTCCTGACTCTTTCTACCTCAATTGCATTGAGGGGTTCAAGTACAGTGTTCAATCATAAAACTAACAAAAGGAGTATCTACACTGATGTCTTCTCTTGCATTCATCCTCATTCTTGGATTTGTGAGCAACAGATATTTTTCCTATCAAGCAATGCAGGCCAACAGAAGATCTTTTCAACCCATGAATTCCTTTGGAATAAGTACTACAAGGTTTAAAGGCTTTGAGATAATGTCCTGTGCTAAAATGTCTTTCTTGATAGTAGCCAACCAAATGAAGCAAGGTGCTGGTACTATGGGAGACTACAATAAAACAGAAACAACTTGTCAAATGATAAAGACAAAGAGTTTTATTATGACATAATATCCTACACATTTATTCTCACTTCTGCACTGCCAAGATTCTAATTTATATCATCCCAACTCAAGTCTTAAACCCACTTGTCTGATCACGCAGACAAGTTATCTATTCCTTTTTTTCATTTTTTAGCAAATGTTTTAATTTCCCCTTCCAAGTTCCTCTCAAATCACTACTCTGAGAGTGAGAATGAAATATAGTCAAACAATATGGTGCTTTTAGCCCATAACCATATCTCAGTCACTGGGAAGTAGGTCTCTTAAATCTGATAAAATATATATGTGTACTCCAAATTGAAATAGTCCACATTATCCTTATTCTTCTAAAACTTTTTCAGCCATGGCTTTAGTAATGAGATTTACAACAGAAAAGTAGAGAATGTACCAATATCCATCAAATCCTTAAAAATCCTCTGGAAGCTACAGGTAATGGTCTAATTGATCCACCTGATAATCATGGGCTGGGCTCTATCCCTGTGAAATTAATTCCATGACAAGTCTCTTTTTTCTTAAATCCTGTTTTATTCCGAAGAGTCATAGGCAACTATTGGTACAACAGAAATAAGGAAATATATCTTTATGCAGCCCAGATGTATAGTCTGGTAGCCCCTATTGTTGGGGTTCAGGGGTGCCCTCAGCTCCCCTGAGAGGACGTTTCTCCAGGTTCTTGGTCCCTCGCTCACTCAAGAATGAGAGAGGAGACCACGGCGCAGTGCGCTCGTAAAGTAAATACTGGACTCCAAAACAGTGTTTGCAGAAAGTGATTTATTTAGGTAGAGAAAGAGAAAAAGGAGAGGAAGAGAGAAAGCTTCCACGAGAGAGAGAGTGTGTAGAAGGGGACCCCGGAGGAGAAATGCAGGAGAAAGAAAGACAGCTTCCAGGAAGGGAGTGTTCATGGAAGGGGGTCCAAACACAGAGTCCCAAGGGGCTGTGGAAGAAGGAGACTTTTAACCTGGGAGGAATTCCTACCTTCTCCAAGCCCTCCGGCCAATGAAAAGAGTTCCTTTAAACTTCAGCTGGAATGATTGACTTTTGACCCTTTCCTTTGCCCTTGAAAATTAAAACAGAAACAGTTAAATCTCCCGGATGGAGACAGATGGGAGAGTGGGCATGTAAAAACCCAAACACCACTCAGAATAGTTTTGTCACAAAACTAAATGTACTATGGCAAGTAATTCAGCCTCTTGTACTACTCTTTTCTTCTTTTGCCATGACTTTTTTCTTTCACTAGATGAACTGGCAAAATCCCAAATTTTCTGAGAAGTGCTATACACCCTACCATACACCATGCTTCCAGCATTGTTTGATCATGATTAGAGTTATACGATCAGTTTGTTCTGCAATAGGATATGGGAGCTTGAAGGTGCTAGGGCTGGTTGATGGCTAGGTAAATGGTAGCCAAATCATGTGATTTCCCTTCTGAGGTACCACTTCAGTAGACATGCACGGGCAGACACACACACACACACACACACACACACACTCTTTTACTTGATACATTAACTGTTGGGAAGCCTCTTCATTAGACTAGCCATTGTTTTCATCATAGGCTCAGAGTGTCCTTGTCTTCATATGTCCTTTTTCTGAAATTGTATAACCTTTTACCGTCTTCAAACCACATGCAACATAATTTAAAGAGCAAATTCACTGTATCCTGTATTCCATTAGTGATGACTGCTGTTTCCACTAGAGCCTAACATCAAATCAATTGTTTTTAGAGAAAGGAGAAACAGCATTTGGCAGCTCCCAGATGTATATCCTTAGTTACCTGTAGCAGAGGATTGCAGAGGCAAGATCTGACATCTATTAAAAATCCCCAACAGTATGGTGATAAATTGATAGAATATCTAATATCATATGTTCATTTGGATCTTATGATCTCAGTGGTGCAGCACTGTTTACATCCCATATTGTGAAACTCTGCTCGGTTCTGCACTTGAATTGTCCTCTTCCTAGTCACTTAGTCGTTCTTTCACTGTACCTATTTTAAGTAGGCAATGAGATTGCAAAGATTAGGAAGTTGTATAATCTAGAATGAAAAACAACCAATAGATGTTGAACTGTCTTCTTCATAGTCAAATTCTTTAGAAACAGTACTTTATCTCTATTTATGGAAAGATTATTTGAGGTATCAGGCAAATGATTCTCAAAATTTCACAGGATTCTTGGCAAGTTCCTGAATTTTTGAAATGTTTACCTATCAAGAATTATGTATAAGACTCAGATGTAGCTTTTTTGTCAAATTTTCTTTTGCTTCCTTTTCCCATTCTTCTACTGCTTAATGCCAACAACACGATATGATTCAGCCTGCTCTTCACCAATATCATGCCCCAAACTCTCCTCATAAAATTACAGCAGCACATGGTCCAATTTAAATACCTTTGACATTGTGTTGCTGGGAAGTGTGGAAGTCCTTGGTTCTCATCTTACTCAGGAGAAAGAATTCAGCCAAGAGACGAATCTAGCAAAGAAAGCAGAGAATTTATTGAAGAAAAGTTGATTGCAGGGAGTTTACTCAAGGAAAATAAGGAGCTGAGATTTGATTGAAAGACATACACTCCATGAGAGGAACAGGCTGGTTTGACTGGTAAATAGTAGTAGCAGCAAGGGTTAAAAGAGACAGGACACTCTGAAAGACAAGGTAGAGCAGACAGCTTAAAAGAGAATGAGTCAGCAGTCCCAAGAGCTCTCCACTGTGGTTTTTATTATGTGGGACCCTTGCTTTGTGTTCCCACCTCTGTCGCAAGTCTCCACTTTTGTCTTTGTCTAGTTTCCCACCTCTGCCTTAAATCCCCACCTTTTTTCCCAGCTAGTTCCCACCCCTAGATTTGTGGAATTCTCCCTTACTGTCAGTCGATGCACAAGTAGAGGCCCAGGGCTGGCTACAAATTTTACCTAATGGCAGCCATGCTCATCACTGCCACCCCAGGAAGGATGTATTGTGGTTAAATCTGTGCCTGTGTTTCTCTTAGGAATTGCTCCTTGGCCCTCCTTTCCTGCTTATCAGCATGTAGCTAAATGCATTCTGACAGGTTAACAGTGGAGTGAGCAGTTACTGGGCTTTTTAAGGGGTGTTTTGAGGCATTCCTTTCTGCATAGGTATTTATCTTCCTCTCAGCTCATATCTAGAATACATGTTTGGGGTAATCTCTGGGTTGTGAAATTTTTCAGACCTCCTTTTCTCAGGAGCTCCCTCTCCTGCTCATGTCTAGCTATCTTCACACTCTAACAATTATAGTAAAAATATATTGAATTTGTACCCACCTAAAGACAAACTGAGCTTTGCTTTCTTCTGCTGTAGGTACAAAAACAAGGCATCAGCCCAGTCACCTTTCCACTGTTCTTTGTCTGCTGCATCTTTTGAATAGTTTATCAGATGCTACAGCCCTTATAAAGTGCACTGTATCATTCATTCCCCATTAGTCTCCCATCAGACTCCAAAACTTGCTTCTCAATTTCAGACTGTCATAAAACAGGTGCATTGATATTATTACCCCTATTTCTATCATTTTTAAGTCTAAGTTGAAATTTTCTGCTGGCTTTAGGGAATTCTATATTGCCTATTGGTTATCACTAAATAAGGCTGAGGAAGTTTCACTTTGTATTTTCAATTTATTCTGGTGGACAACAGACTTGGCTGAAACTTGACATGAAGGATATAACAGCAACGTTTACCACTTATGTCACAATCATTGCAAATATGGATTGAGGTGAATACTTTGTAGGTTCTAGCATATCAATCTGTAACTTCATTTTTAACTGAATGCCTTTCAAGAAAGCATCTCTCTAACCACCCAGTTCAACTGAAATCCCTGCAGTTTCTCTTCACTGTCACTGGCAGAGATGCTATTGTATTGGAGACCTTTATCCAATAAGCCAAAGAAGAATTGTTCCATATTCCCTTATATTTAACTTAAAAGTTTCACAGAGACTTGGTGTTCATGCTGGAAGTTTCAGTTAGGAATTCCTGGACTAAATTATACTTCATAGATTAGATGAAATTCTGCAACATGTTTCAGCTCTTCTATTTAGTTCTTCTTTCAGTTTATCTATTTTAAATTCATCCCAGAAAAGACAGATTGAATGTGTCAAAAATCCTTTAAGAGAGATGATTTGTAAAGTAGAGGCTCTGTGGGCTCCCATCTATTTTTTTCCACTTTAATCCCTCCCCACCCTATTTAATATACAACAGAACAGTCCCAACTGACTTAATCTTTTTTTTCCCAACATTGCCCTTAGGCTCAGAATTTCCCTTTTTCTTTGTTGTTTTTCAAATTGCTCTAACTTTTTGCACTTACTTAAACTCCATCAAAGATAATTGAGGATGCTATTCTACTACTAAGTTATAATGCTCTTTTGTCCCCTGAAATGAAAGATTGAAGTTTCCCTGAATTATTGTTTCCATCATTGTTTGAGGAAGCAGGGTATCATTGGGGATAGCTCTATTTTGATTATTATATAACCAATCCAATGGGGTTGTTCCTCTTGGCACTTTAATTGTTCAATGGTCATGTTCCATTTTAATATAAAAAGGAAAGATGACAATTCTCATTTTTCCCCTGACTCTGGCTTTTAACACCTTAGAGGGGGGCAGATATGCTACATTTTTGTCATTAATGAATTGAATGCCAAAACCGGAGCTAATTTTAACTAGGTACTCGTTCCACATAGATCTCTCTATTCTTTAATACCTAAGCATCAAACTATTAAATTAACCTTGATTTTCTTTCAAATTCTTCCAAAGAGTACTGAAGCATCAATATGAAAACTTTTTCAGCTTTATTGTGGTATAATTGACATAAAAATTATATACAAATTCAAAGACATACATATTATGAAATTATTACAATTAAGCAATATATCTATCACCAGATGTTGGTAAAAATGAATCTTTTTTTATTTTCAAATACTCATCTTAAATTAATTAGCCAGTCTCCAGTTAATGGTTTCTCTTTCCCAAGTCAGTCAACAGCAATCACTGTATTTTGGGGCAGGGGGGATTTTCACTATTTATTTTCTACTCAATTGCAGTCCAATTTATATTATATAGCTTGCATTAGAAAGACAGATCCCTGATCACATGTGGCAATATTTTCACCATCTCAGACCACAGATGGATTGGCAATCACCTAGGGATAGATACTTATCAGTTCCTTTCTCCCTATGTTGTCTCTCACCTCATAAATCTTTCGCTGTATCAAATAGAGGTTATTGTGGCAGTTCCACTTCTGCCATTAATCTGCCTGCTACACAATCATTGATCCAACATTCACAAGAAATGTTACGTCTCCAACCTATTTTACTTCCGTTGAATGACTCACAATAGGCAATACAGTACACTGACCTGCAGTTGCTTTGGGAGGTAAAGTTCCATCTCAAGTACAATTTGCTGGCTTCAACGCACAGGTCCATGTCACTATAAAAGACAAAGTTGATGATGGTTTTGCCCACTTTAATTCATTAAACATATCCCTGCCATTTGTTTCCTATCTTAAACTCTACTTGTCAAAAAGCCCATTAAGCAATATGTGTCAAGGCACATGATTTCCATTGCAACTAGGCTTTACCAGTCAGAGGTTCATAATAAGTAATTCTGACAACGACATGCAATTGCTCACCTTGGTAGAAAATAAATGAGGCATCATTCCACATTTATCTCTGAAGGCAGTAGTCTTGGATCATATTTACAGGACTTCCTGAGTCCAGCATAATAGTTTTGAGCATCCGTTGTCTTTTTATTTGTATGTAGTATCTGAATAAGTCTTTGTAAACCAAAAAGTATCTGAGACAGGTCTCAATGAATGTAGAGGTTTATCTGTCCAAGGTTGAGGATACACATAGGTAAAAGGAACACAAAACCACAGGAATATCTGTGATCTATGTTTTCTCCAAAGAGGGTTTGGGAACTTAAATATTTTCAATATTTAAGGGAAAAAGAGCAGCTAGCAGAAAAAAACAGGAGAAAAAAGCAGGGAGGGTAGACAAAAAGGGGCAAGTGCTTGCCTTCTTTTGAAGCTTTGATCAGCGCTTACTGAATTCATGCTTTACATGTGAAATGATGGGGTAGAGGAGAAGTCTATTTAATGTATTTGTCTGGTTAGCTCAGTGAATCTACATTAATATACATTTGTCTCAGGTGGGTGGAAGAATGACTTCTGGTCCTGTCATGTCTTGTACCTGTGAAGATAAGCTGTTGATTTACATTATCAGGGTTAAATTCAACAGAATTGTTTTATGGTAAAGATCTTGGGGCCTACAAGACATTTCTTCATAAGCAAATTGTGAAAGCGGCTTCCTAGGGTAATATGTGCCCTTTTATCTTTGTAGGAACAAAAATGAGAGGCTGCTTAGCCTGATTCACTTCCCAAATTTGATTTCCTTTTGGCTTAGTCAGTTTGGGGTCTAGAGATTTTATTTTCCTCTACCATCATTATTATGGTTATTCATCTTAAGATATATTTTGTCAAAGATATTTTGAAATTAGCAAGTTCAGAAATAGACTCAATATTCAAGAGGTGTCTGACTAGCAAAAACACAGAAGACTTATTAACCTCCTGTTTCAGGGACAATTTTCTGCATATCAAGCTACTCCAAAACTTGCTAGCTTCAAACAACCACCATTTATTTCTAACAGTGGTCAGTTTGGACTCTCAGTTGGCTAGCTCTTTTGCTGGTCTTGCCTGCAATACCTTCTGCAGCTGTGTGAGACTAGATGATCCTAGCTGCAGTGGCTTTTGCTGGAGTGACTGGACATTTTCCATCTGTGCAATGTCTCTCTATGTGATTTATCATCTTCAAGGAGGCTAAACTGTTATTTGCAGAATGAGGGTGTCAGGATTTTAAAAGGGCTTATTCTTTTGGTTAAAGAATACCATCCAAGATTCAAAATGAAAGAGAATAGGTTTACTGTCCAGTGTGGCGACTATAGTTAATGCAATGTATTGTAATCTTGAAAAATGCTGAGTATACCTCTTAAGTGTTCTCACCACAAACTGATAATGATGTGAAGTAATGCATTTGTTAATTAGGTAGATATAACTTCTCCACGGGTATATACACTTTACAACATTATGTTGCTTGTGATAAATGCGTGCAATTTTGTATGTTAATTTAAAATAAATAAATACATAAATACATTTTTAAAAAAAGAGAAAGGGAATAGGTGTCACCTACTGTGGCAGAGAAGCCAAAAAAAATTTGACAAATCAATCCACCACAACCTCTTTGATCAGCATAGTTTATTTCTAGTAAAGCAGAATGACATCAGACAATAAAGGACAGAAAAATGATTGAGAGTGAAGACATGAAGACACGAAGACACTGGAGCCTAACAACTAATGAGAGAACAATATTTAAAGCAGTGGAGCACTGTGGGCGAGATTGCAGAGTTTAGAGTGAATCTGCCTAGGCATGAGTCTTGGTTTTTCTTTTAATAGTTGTATTACTTGGTGAGTTGCTGTGAGGATTAAATGACCCAATGTATAATATATGAAGTGCTGGGTCTAGCTCTTGAGGGATTTTAAGTGCTAACTAAATGTTATAAATCATTTTTGTACATAACTTATATTTGCACATTGCTTATCACAAAAATATTTACAAGTTAAAGTTAGGAGTTTAAACTTTATCATTTTGCCCTAATAAAGTATTAATTTTATATGCTCACTTTGGCTTATAAATATATTTTTGATTTCAGATTGTCATGCTATTAGAAATTACTCCAATGTGTCTTTCACAACTGATAGAGTGACATCCTTAAGGACTTGCTAAAAATGTTACTTAGCTTGTATTCACTTTCCAAAACAGCAAAATACTACCAATGACTTTTTTTTTCTTTTGCTTCCTCTTGGATTAAACATTGTTTTCTTCTCCTTTTATTTTTGCTATGTTGGAAAGCTATGTACTCTAGGTGTATTCTTTAAGTAAATTTTTCCTACAATTTTAACAAGCTTACTTATTCTTTTATATATTTCGAACCCATCCAAGTTACTAAGTTAAACATGTTATGAAATTTGTCTAAATATTCCCCAACCATCTGCTAAGTTTTGATTTTGTAAAATTTCTACCTTGTTTTAAAACAAACAAAAATACCTTATTTTATAATTTTTCATACTAAAGATGATTTATTGACGTTTTATTTATATTTTTGCTCAATGTTATTTTTTCTCTTCACTTTTTGTGTTCACATATCTTGTAGTCCAAGTTGGTCATTCAATGTTTTCAGCAGTACGCTATTGGTGAAACTGTTTCGATTTTCTTTTCTTCTTTTTTTTTTTTAACTCAATAATGGTAGTTTAGTTAGATGTAGAAGAAAAGATGCATTTATTTTCTGTCACTCTAGTGACTTACAGCATCTATTACTCCTGATAGGAAGTCCTATGTCAGATTATAATGTTTTCATTTTTGTACTTTTTAATATTTTTCCAATTTCCTTAATTTTTAAATAATTTTTTCTAAGCATTTTTTCAAAAATTATATCTATTTAAACTGTACAATGAAATTTTTCGATATACATATACAGTCATCCCTCGGTATCTGCAGGGGATTTGTTCTAGGACCTCATGAAAACAAAAACCAGGATGTTCTCCATCTCCTGACCTGGTGGTTGGCCTGCCTTGGCCTCCCAAAGTGCTGAGATGACAGGCGTAAGCCACCATGCCCAACCTTGATTTGTTTTATAGACGCTTTTTTTTAAATTCTCTGTAAGCATTAAAAATACACTTACATTAACATCTTTGGTGTACTCTGCTATTTTTAGTTCAAAATTATTAATTGATAATGAGTAAGTCTGTTTAGTTTTCTTAGTTCTTCTGACTTGTATTTTTTCCCATATAGTGTCATTTTGTTCTGAGGGCCTACTATTCATATGACTTTTTTCTTATGTTTTCCTTTCTCTACAATCATTCCAACTCTCAGGCATTTTTATAATTATCTCACACCTCAGCTCCTTCCTAAGGATCATGACTCAGAGACAGTATTGCTTATGGACACCTACAAGAAGGTTGCATAATAATCTCAAGAGTGCAGAACATGCACCAGTCTTCCGCACATGAAATTAGTTTCCTTCTCTTTCATTCCCAAAGGCAAATCCTGAATGATAGTCCCCCAAAATGAAGATATTTGGAACATCTTTTGCCTGCTTTCGCTTGTGGCCAGAGATAGCACCAGTCCTAGACTTCCCTAGGGCGCTTTTGCCTCCATTCTCTCACTCTATGTGGGGCCTGTTTCATCCTATTTTCCTGCCAGGATTGAATTTCCAGCTCCTTTTATCTTCTTCTCCCAGTATTCAGAGATTTCTGCCTTCAGTTCCCACACTGAGTCTGTCCTCTGACCCAAAACAATCAGTTCTGTGAGATGTAGAAGACTCTGGAACCCTTGAAAGTCACACTGAAGGACTGTGTTAGAGGAACTTTTCTGGCCATTGGCTGGCTAGGGGCTTTGGTTTCCACTTTTCCCTCCTGTGGCCGGATAGGGGCTTTTGTTTCCGGTTTTCCCACCTCTGTCTCTTATGGGCTTTGTTTAGGGGCAGGAACCTTTCATGCCTCTGGCCCCTAGAGGTGGAGGCTCTGTGACACAAGGGTTTTGAAAACAGTAGCCAATCTGGTAAAGGATTCCAAGATCAATTAATCCAGAGAAAGGTTGAAAGAACCTCTCTCATTGGACAAGAACATGAAAGGGGAGGGAATAACTCAGGGGTAAAAGCTCTAGCCATGGAAGCCTGGAGCAGCAACCCCTCTGGGTCCTTTCCACAGCATGGAAGCTGTCCTTTCACTCTGCCTAATAAACTGCACTACCACACACTCTTTGGGTCCATGAGTTCTATCTGAGCGGTAGCATTCACCATGACACTGAGGCCCTCTTTCTCATTCTTCAGGCTTAGGGAGGCCAAGAATCTGCAGCTGATCAGGCTACAACATGTTACAAATGCCAGAGGCTGCAGCAGTGAGAGTCTCTGATTAACTCTGTAAAGATCTCCCTCGTGGACCTGTTCAATGCCTCACTATTGTTACATAAGCAAGAGGCAGACTGCTCTTAGATTGAACCTTTATATATTTGAGATATTGTTATCAGATGCTAGCTTATCTTGATAAATGAACTGTCTAACCTGAAAGTTGTATGTCTTTTGGCAACTGCAACCTTTTATTAAGTAATAATTTTTTTTTGTTGTGTTAAGGTGTTTAAAAGATTATTTTATTTTTTATTTTTTAGGGGGAAGGGTTCTCAGTAGTCATTTCTCTGCTGAAGCCTACCCCAAACAAAATCCATCTGCATATGAAAATGTACAAATAATGATATCTCCTGTATAGTATTGTTAAACAACCCCAAAGTTAATTTAAAGTTAGATCAGTATCATTAATGTTAATTAACTTTATTATCCAAATGGAATAAGCTTGTCTTTGCCCCCACACAATCTGAAAATATTTACCCACTGTAGGAAATGTGAAAGATTTTTTACTATTGTTGGTGTCCACCCAGAGGTCATAAATTCTTGTCATTCATCTCTAAATATAAGCATTCCTAAATTAGATGACATTCAGTAACATGTTATAAAAGCCTCAGAAGATTCTTTCTAGTACTATTCTAGGTGACCTTATATGTCTGTTTTGTTTTTGTTTTATGTTGCTCATTTGCTGTCTTAAAAGTTGGTAGCTTTATAGTGATATGGGTATGTTATTT
This sequence comes from Aotus nancymaae, assembly GCF_030222135.1. Classification (NCBI taxonomy): domain Eukaryota; kingdom Metazoa; phylum Chordata; class Mammalia; order Primates; family Aotidae; genus Aotus; species Aotus nancymaae. Next base: position 7,236,441 of record NW_026988503.1, read on the forward strand.
GAAGCATGTCAGCCACACTGTATTTTATATTTATTTGTGAACATTTGTAATTTATTGCCAGAGATGAGTTTTTTTAATATACCTTATTCCTTTGGAAACATTTTAAAAAAAAAAATCAGAACTTGAAACACAACTTCTTTTATCTGAACCTTTAGAAAGCTCTTTTACTCAATTACAAGAAATATTTTCGTCTGTGGGACACTGTTATTTTTACTTTACTATTATAAATTCTAAAATATTATGACTATTACTTGTTGCATTTATTTTACTTTATTACCACTAATCTTTTTGTCTTTTTTTCAGGATTAAGTCTAATTTACGATTGTTCATTTTTGCTTCTTCTAAATTTTGAGTTACCAATTACCATTTATTTAAGTTAGTGATGTTGGCAAATCTTGTTTTTAGCTTGTTCAAACTACCGCAGAATATGAAGATATTTAAAACCTCTCATTTTGTTCAAAGAACATATGATTACATATATATTTTTAGCTGTGGTAGACAAGCAAGCATTTGTCTGGCCAAGCAGTCAGTACATAATGATGTAGTATAGTTCGGATCTTTTTCCTTTCGTCCTTTTTAATAACTTATAGAATGCTTTATGCTTGTGAATTTTCATATTAATACTCTTCGTGCAGGTTTGTGTGTGCTTATGTCCTTACCCCAAATGCTGGATGAATTATTCTTCAGAGAACATTCACGTGTCTGTGTATTTGTTATGAATTCCATATACTAGAAACATTTGCAAGACAGTGGGTGGATTGACACATGAGCTTTGGCATCAACCCTTGACTAGCTATGAGCTCTAAATAAGTTACTAAACCTCTCTCAGACACTATGTGGGTAAATATATATATATATTTATTTATATTTAATATATGAATATATATATATTTATATTTAATATATGAATATATATATACACATACCCACATATATACTGAATATGTATATGTCAATAAATTATAGAAATGTGTAAAGTGTCTAGTAGGTCATATTACTTAACAAATATTAACTGTTTTTATTTTCTATGAAGCTGTTAAAATTCCTATAGACAGAAATATAGACATCTGAACTATAGAATATTTTATTTTTTCTGTTATTCTCACCCAAAATCATGAAGTAAAATCATCATTTCTCCCCACTTGCATTTCTGATTTAACCTGGGTACACTTTTCTATCTTCCTCAGTTTAAAATACTATTGATTAGAAACCAACTTATAGCCAACAATTTCTCCTTCTGATTTTTTTCATAAACACTCCAGTTTTTACCTAGGACAAATTGCTTTCAGAGTATTACACTCTGTCTTCTCTATTTTCACCTAAATACTTTTCTGTATATTTTAACCTATTTTCTCTATATTTTTTAGTACTAGAGATGGTGTATGAGTAGTAATAAAGCGATCTGTAATCTGTTTATAAAGACTTATTCACCTTCTCCTAAGATTTTTTTTCTTTGCACCACAAAAGCTAATGAATAAATTAAATGACAACAAACTGATGCCGTTTGTTTTTTTTAAATAGAACTTAACAGTTTTTAACAACATTTCCAGGATTTTAAAAGTTATTTAAAAATTAATTTTTTTTTTTTTGTAAAATGGACTTTAGACCTGAATAATATACTTATAAATATTGATCAGTTTTTTTTTTTTTTTTTGAGATGGAGTTTCACCCTTTTTGCCCAGGCTGGAGTGCCACAGCATGATCTCAGCTCACCCCAACCTCCGCCTCCCAGGTTCAACCAACTATCCTACCTCAGCCTCCCTAGTAGCTGGGATTATAGGTGTGCACTACTACGCCCAGCTATTTTTGTATTTTTAGTAGAGACAGAGTTTCTCCATGTTGGTCAGGCTGGTCTAGAACTCTTAACCTCAGGTGATCTGCCCGCCTCAGCTTCCCAAAGTTCTGGGATTACAGGCGTGAGCCACTGCACCCAGCTGTGTTGATCAGTTTTAACCATAGATGGCAGATTATATTACTTATATTTTGTACTCTTACTCACACAATACAGAACCCAGTTTCTTCCTAACTATGAAGAAATCATTCATTGAAGTCAAAGCAAGAAGAATTTATTATAGCACCCTCAGTAAAATGTATAATGCCAAGTTTTATAGTCACTGAAAATGGTAATATCTTATGAAGAGTATATATTTAAATATGAGTAAAATATATTGTATAATTTAAAGTTCTACAATAAATTATGATTGGAAATGACCATTCTCTCCCTAATAATCTTTACCCACATCTATGCATTGTGAGCTAAAACAGGGAGGTAGACTCCAGCTTCATATTGGAGGTAATTTTTTTTTTTTTAATAAATAACGTTTTCAAGTCGGGAAATTGGAATGTTTATGCAATATCAACACAGACTCAGAATCATCTATTAAGGACATATTACAGGAGACCGTTTATTGATTAAGAGAAGGTTGGGTCAGAATCTCCAGAATATATTTTCACTTTAGCCCTATGGCAATTGTAGTATTCTAATCTGTATTCTAGTAGTTTTTGTACTTGTCTCATCATTTCTCCCATAGATCGCATGTCTTTACACAGAAAAAAGGTGAGGGGGTGGGAATCCAAATATCTCTAAATTATTCATGACATCTAACAGGATAGCTTACTAATATTGACCATTTAATATATTTTTCTCAAATGCTTTATCTATATAATTAAGAGTAAAGTAAGTTAAAAGCAATATTTTAAAAATTTAAAAAATCTAATGAGAGTATAAAAAGATTGGAAAGTATAAGATAAAAATTGAGTAAAGGATAATAAAACCAAGCATCACACACACACACACAAACACACATATATATATAATTAAAATAAGTTAAGCATCTACTAATACTACACAGATATAAGATTATTGGGCAGATATTAGTCCTCAAGCATATTGACCAAACCTACCGGTATATTTCAGAATAAATTAAAATAGATCCCAGTGCTCTGATATTATTGGGAAATCTATATTTACCTGTTTGTAGTGCTTTCTGACATTAAACATTTCATAAATTTTGGGTGCCAATACACTTCTCAGTTTTTAAGAGAATTATGCAGATTATTTTTTTCAAAATTTTAGATGTTTTTATGAAAACAGAGCTGTCTACTGACCTTAAAAGTGTTTTGACCCCTAAATACTGTCAGCAATGACATTTATAGAATAAAATATTTTACATGATAGAAAAATATGACATTTTGATTAATTACGTCTATTACACAACTTCAAAAACAGTTACTTTTGCATTTTTCACAACTTTTCCTTTCTAGTACATTGTGAGTGTACGTGTTTTTGAAAGTTTTCTCCAGAAGAAATGTTTCGCCTCTAATGAAGAAAATTAAAATGTCTCAATTATTTCATCTATCTTAAGTTTCAAAATAGTAATTAATTTTAATATTCCAAAGAATTCAGGTATTTCTAGTACTGTGCTGTATACAGTTTGCACAACATGGCATTTCTATTCTGCTTAACAGTGTGCAAAATATCTTCACATGGAGAATTTCTACAGAGACGTTTTCAAATACAGAAAATATCACCTTTGATGATAATATGGGGGTGATTATTCTGGCATCACTTGAAGAAGCAGTACTTTAGGAAAAAGGAAGTAACTGACTATATCAGCTCAAAATATCCTGATGCTCATATCTATAAAAACATGATTTCTTCTCTGAATATATGACCAAGTTTATGACAATTATTTTCCCCTTCCTTATAAGCCCTCAGATTGAACTTTGTAATTGCTTTTTAAAATTTAATTTACATTATTAAACTATACTTCACTTATTTAAAAATAGATATATTTAAATCGCCAATTTGTTTAAAAAGTCTGAAATATTTTGTAAATAAAATATGTACAGAAAATATGCTACCATTGGGAGGCACAAGTGAGAGTTTGGGAAAATGAAAGATCATTTCTTTCTGGAGGTGTCCTTGACAATAACAACAGCTGAGTAGGGTAACTGAAGGTGACTGCAGGTGGCTGCAGACTGCAACTATATTAGCCATAGCTGAACAGAAGCAGCAGGAAAACAGGATCCCTGCTCAGTAGCTATGGTGTGAAATAACTGAAGCCACGACAACCTTATATAATTTCCAGTAAGTCAAGCAGGAGACGTGGGCTCATGTTGGGGTATATAGCAGCTTCCTGAGTTTGATGTAACTGCCTCTTTTCCCTTGTTCATCTTTGGTTTTTCCCTGCAGATAACTCCATTATGGCCAATTATCTTTCTACATGAAATATCAAAAGTGATGTCTCATACCGACCTGAGCGAACGTCAGCTGATACGTGTGCTAATAGAAGGGGCACCAGGAAATAGACCTTTCAATTGTTAGTCTGAAGATAGTTATCTGACCTGATTGTAAATGTTGGTCTCAACACATTTGGAAGATGAGACACAGGTAATCCATGGCATGCAAAGGCAAATGGTTACTTAAACTACTACCTGTTGCCTAGGATGAAGTTATCAGAAAGGTAAGGCTTACTTGACTGTTATGGCAGTGATGCCTATAAGGATTATGGAATGTGTTGACTACTGACCTATACTGGAGGGTTCACTGAAGAATAATACCATGATGTCAGGTTGTTACATTCTCAGATTAAGGCCTGATCAGAGAACAAATTAGTTAAATAAGATAAAAATATAATCCTGCAACACAGGCAGAATTCAAAGGCTCATCTAATGACATCTGTGAAATACTATTTGGTAAGAACTGGGATCTTGAATATGGCAGCTTCCTGAGTTTGATGTAACTGCCTCTTTTCTCTTTTCTACCTTTGGGTTGGTTATTTCCACCTGCAGATAACACCGTTATGCCCAATTATCTTTCTACTTGAAATACCAAAGTAGTGTCTCATATTGCCAAATTGAAGACATTAGGATAGATTTCAATGAATTTAAGAATCTTTCAAACTTCAAGCCACTTTTTGTTTGTTTGTTTATCAAGAGAAGATCCTCTACCCTTCAGAACATACTAGCTATTTATTGCCTAAAATTTGTATATTAATCTTATCCTAAGTACTTGCCTTATAAGGTTTATTCATCCTTCAGTTTCCACAACCTACTTACTCTTATTCTTCAGACCCATAACTGGAGCAAATCTACAAATATTTTTAACAAACACAAATACTCTGAATAAACACAAAGAAAGAATTGAGAGAAAAGAGCTTATGCACTAAAGGATTTACAAACCTTTGCTAGTTTATGTGAACAGAAACCTAGATATTATTTGTGGGGATGGATCTTAAGAGTGTTAGATCAAGAAGGATAGAATAAAATATTGGATCAAGAAAATTCGTCTTTACAGGTGCATGGAACAGTTTCTGATTCAGTCAGTTTCTGATTCAAAATATTAACTCAACCAGCCTGACTACAACACTTTTCTGAATTTTTTAGCTGAAAGCTAGTCTCAACAGTGGCCTACATTCAATGGATGTGATTGTCAAAATTTCCCTGCTACATTGGAGAAGAAAAATCCAGATTTTTTTTTTTTTCGAGACAGAGCCTTGCTCTGTCACCAGGCTGGAGTGCGGTGGAGCGATCTTGGCTCATTGCAACCTCCGCCTCCCGGGTTCAAGCAATTCTTCTGCCTCAGCCTCCCCAGTAGCTGGGACTACAGGCGTGTGCTACCATGCCCAACTAATTTTTGTGTTTTTGGTAGACACGGTTTCACCATGTTGGCCAAGATGGTCTTGATCTTTTGACCTCGTGATCTGCTCACCTCGGCCTCCCAAAGTGCTGGGATTACAGGCATGAGCCACCACTCCCAGTACCAAAATTCAGATCTTTAGAGAGACAGTTATTTGGTGTATTTTGAGTTATGAATGGTATGTCCCATGTGAAGATTTAAAGAACACCACCTAAATGTCTCTTTAAATGTCTGGAAAATGTGCTGAAGAGAGCTTCAACATCCATACAAAGTTCTTTGGTGTCTGTTCTTCATAGGCCTGGGATGATGATGGCAGTGGCTGCCATTGACCTTCAGCTTTCATATTTCAATATGTTTAATTTTAATCTTGAGGTGGCAGATGTGGTGACTGAGTGGACACAGGACCAGACTGACAATTACAACATTTTTGCCTGCAGGAATAATTATCAATTGGTAATTAACCATGGTGTTATCTGTGGGAAGTCGATTATTGTATTTTTTGCTTAGATGATCAGAAAAACTGTAGGTTTGGTAAGCAGAACATCACTAAGTTACCACATTGGAAAATGAGCCAGAACTGAACCAGTTAACATTTTAATGATTACCATATAATGGGGAGATCTTGTAAGGATGTTAAAATATGGTATTTGATCTTTATAAAATCTTAAAGCAGGACTACAATTATTATAGAAAAAGAAATTACTTCATTTGGAGAAGAATATAGTAACTGATATGACCTCATATACCTCTTTTTGGAAAAATGTGTACATGTTCATTTTATGTGGAAAAATTACATAATGTGAGAACTAAGCACAGTATTGTTGAGAAAGTTATAGGAAAGTTTCAATATGGATAGAAGGATTTACAGAGCTATTGAGTAGCCAGAAGAAAGTTTCTACCAGAAAGTGTCTCTTGCTTCTCACCTCCCATATTCACCCACCTATACTTTTTCTGTATTGTTTATTAATACAAAGTTTAGTGTGTGTGTGTGTGTGCCCCTAATACTAATTTAATGAAAATAAACTACCATAGCACCCATGCCAAAGAATGAAGTCGATAATTTTTTCAGACTCCGTATTTACTGATGAACAGAGTTTCTATCTTTTACTTTTAAAATATAAGCATCATATAAATATTCCTGAAAATTTCATGTATCATTTAATACAATAATATTCAAAACAGCATTTAAATCTTCTTGGGAGCATTTGGAAATGTTTTGATAAAAGATATTTAACTGGGAAGGATTATAAGCTGTTTACCAGGTAGACATGTGGTGAAGGAACAGAGAAGGATTTACTACAGGCAAATGCAGAGACAATTTTAATAATTAGGAATGAGGAAATCTCTGTGTTCACATTATACTTAGGATTTGTACAATTGTATGACTAGTACACCTTTGTATCAGTGATCACCCATGACAAAGACTGGAGTTGATATTTTTTTCTGCTTCCCTGTTCACTTAGTGATGAACATAGTTTCTAAATTTTATTTTTAAAGATATATGCATCATTTGGATAGTCCTGAAAACTTCTTATTGATGAAACAAGAGCTAAGATGACTTTGGTATGCAATAATAAACCTTTCTAATAAGCTTTGTCTCCTTTCTAATTTCAGCTTTTAAAGCCCACCATTTCTCTGCATCTGAAAATCAAAGTAATTTTTCTGTTACATTTTAATCTGACATGAATGAGCAACTTCCTGCTGTTTTAGGACAGGTCCTCGATAGTACTTTTGAAGCCTTAGGAGCTTTCAATATTATCAGGTAATTACTTAGGCATTCACAAGACTTTTACTATAAATGACAAGTTTAGAAATATTCATTTTTTGAAGTTGTCTAGAGATGTAGAGACTTTTCTGACTTTCTAATTGTATGACCGTAGATTATATGACTCTTTTTGTAATATGTAAGGCACCCTGCAGTGCTTGTTCTAAACTATATCTCAATAGTTATTACTGATGATAACCAGAAAAGATTGAAATTTATTTATTGTTTCTTACCATTATAGTCCCCACAAAAGGAGAGAGCTTTCATATATACTATTTAGACATTATTTAATAAGAGACTTATAAGTCAAATAAAGTTAATTTCACATTATCCCTATCAGTCTTCCTACAAATAAAATACTGCATTGAGTTCACTAATAAACAAATGGTGGTGGTGGTGGTAGGGTCATCTGAAACAGCCTGACTTCTCATTTGCATTTCTATATAAGCAAAAGGATTGAGTTAATCTAAAGAATTTAAGTTTAGCATGTGATATTTATTACCACCTTTTTTGGCATTCATAATCTATGTAAACATGTGAATGAAAATACCTATGTATAATGGAAAAGAATCTTCAATTGTCAAATGCTTATCAAATACCCAGCAGCCAATGAACACTTCCTAAAGTCTGACTGAGGGTGTCCAAATGCAATTCCATTAAAGATTGCTTCAGTCATCATTCTCCCAAGCCAGGTTCAAAAGGCCAAAGTCAGTTTTTTTTTAAAGAATTTTAAAATTATTGCATATGCCCTTTCAAGTCAGTGAAAAACAATCACCTTTTCCACTCATCGGGTAATTGCGTTCAATGTCTACGGAGGACACTAAGCACCAGTAGTTCCAACTGATACATAGACAAGTTGTGAAGCTGTTGAATAATGTTCTTATTTTGTATGTGTCAAGGCCAAAGTAGCATGCTTAATTTAAACATCTAGCAAGGCTACAGTTTGTTTTCATTTTAAAGGAGAGTTACCAAATTGAAGGCCTTCCCTATAATAAACCTGTTAAAATAAATCGACAGTCAATATTGATAAACTGTAACTTGATTAATCCTGCTCTTAGCAATTGCATGATTGCATTATGTATTATCTTTCATTGTCCAATGAAGAAATAAGAGTAGAGTATTTCCTTAAGTGAATTTCAGTTTCATATGGAATGTTGCAACATATTGGTGCTATTTAGAGATTACATATCCAAACTCACAATATATATTATTGTATTTGTCATACTTAAAAACAGAATAAATATAAACATCCTCATGTTTATATATCTCTAATTTTAGAAGGTATAAATAAATGATCTAATGGTGTCATGAAAGATCAGAAAATCTTTAATTTAAAAAATCACTAATAAAACTAATTATACTGTAGGTAATAGTAAATAATTTTCAATTATAACAGCAAGAAGAATGATTTAAAAGATCCAATAGTCTTAGGTGATCAGAACAACTAATTTTCAAAACTAATTATCTCATGAACAAAGTCATGCTATAGTTAATTAATAATAATTTATAATGATAGGGAGTAAGTAAAAATATAAGTAATCTCAAAATGCTTGTTTCCACAGTGACATACATATCATAACTGTGTTCATAAAAATTAACAATAATATATAATGCCTTGTGAATTAAGTACCCTGTTGTAATATTATGTTATTAATTATATATGCCATTTCCTACTTTAATAAATAAAAATTTATTCAACTTAGTAAATTACTACCAATACAGAAAAACTAAATGTTGCACAAAGCCTAAGGCTATTGTATCAATATGAATATATTCAACTTTAAGGCAATGATTCTGACAGATTGGAGGAGTAAATTCATATAATAGAATGTCATAATCCAGACAAAATCGAATCCACCTGAGGTAAAATTATGGTCTACCTGTTTTTACTAGAAATTTAAAGCAATATTTTTGTGAAAGTTAAATTATTTTCGGGGTGATTTTTCTACATCTATTTTTACTATAATGTTTAACTAGTGGGAAACAAAACTGGTTTTCACTAACAAGGCCAGATGTGCAGGATGATTAGTTATATTTACACTACATTTGCCTTCATCTTATGGATCTTTGAAAACCAGAACATGTACAATAAGTTGATTTTCATTTATCTTTGTTATCGTTTATTTAATTATTTGTATCCTCCATTGATACATGATTGTATTACATAAATTCTCAAAATGGTTTTACACTAATAGGAGTATATTTAAAAAGGAGAAGAAGGCTGGGTGTGGTGACTCATGTCTATAATCCCAGCACTTTGGGAGGCTGAGGTGGGCAGATCACAAGGTCAGGAGTTCGAGACCAGCCTAGTCAATATGGTGAAACCCCGTCTCTACTAAAAACACAAAAATTAGCCAAGCGTGGTGGGACATGCCTGTAGTCCCAGCTACTTGGGAGGTTGAGGCAGAAGAATCGCTTGGACCCAGGAGGGGGAGGTTGCAGTGAGCCAAGATTGCACCACTGCATTCCAGCCTGGGTGACAGAGTGAGAATTCATCTCAAAAAACAAACAAACAACAACAAAAAAAAAAAAGCAGGAGAAGAATATGAACTTCAAGTACTTGAATTAAGCAGAAGCATCATGTCTATTTATTCTGTTATGCCACCTGGGCTCCTCCTTGTTGAACAACGTAATACAATGGTGCATACAAACACTGCCACAAAGTAGCTTACTTTAGACATGCTTCTTGATTGACTATTAAGATATTCAAAGAAAGCAACAACATCTTAAAATTATATAAGTATGTATAGAGGACTAATATATTTGTGCATATATATAATTGTATATCATCAGTGTGTATACACTGACAATTTGCAGTACCTCAAATCATTAACATATTCTGTTGTATACAAATTTATATTTAAAAAAGGGAACTTTTAGGTTGAGGAGAAAGATGAGCCTAAATAAAAAGGATAACAAAGACTTAAAATACTAAGCCAGTTGTAGTCTATTCTGGAAACATGGACAAGGTAATTGTGAAGGGTGCCAGGTCAAGGTGTTCTTCCTAGTTTTTCATGGGTAGAATTAAGCTGTGTATATGGGAAATGGAAATGAAGAATAGAATTTGTGTGCATATATCATTTTTCCTCTTAGTAGAGCCAACTAATGAATGCTAAGAAAAGATTAAGAAGTATTTGTCTTTTAAAAGGGTTTACCCTGTGTTTCTCTGTCTTTGATAACTCTGTCACACTAGGGAGGGGAGTTATCAGTGAACGCCTAACCCAGACTATGGCTAATTATCAGATGATTTGCATAGTTGTAATGATCTCCAAAAAGGTTAGACATGTTCTGGCCTTTGGGTTTCAATTCTATAAGTATATCCCATTCTGCCGCATATATGCACATCTAAATATCAATTGTATAGTAATGAAGTGTAAAAAAATCTCAAACCCTGTTTCTGCTGGGTCTGGTTATAGCAGTCCCATAATGAGCACCTTTGAACGCTTTTATTCCACTTCACAGTGTGTAAATTCATAAATGCTTGGCCTTGTATCTTTTCTATGTTGTCAGCATTCTCATCATTTTGGGAGACAAATTGATATCTCCCTTAGAAATGACCAAACTGAGTGCCATCTGTTACAATGAAGGGCTACTTCAAGGAGAACTTTTATTGAATGTGAGTTGGAATTTTCACTGTAGCAGCAAAATTGAGAAGCATTTCTAGTGGGCCCAAGGGGTGGTGTTTTTCTTTCTAAAATCATTGCTCTCCATTTTTATAGGCTCTGTACTCAAAAACTGTCATTGACATGCAGCAGAATTTGCGTGATTTTTTTCAAATTATATAAGTAGAAAGTGATTGTAAATCAAACTATAAGAGGGTCTAACAGATATTCCTGGAAATCAAATAATATTTTAACTATCGAATAATGAAACAGAGGCATCTAGAGTAAATCCCTCTAGGAAATAATTAATAGCACTTGAGCAATCTTTTTTAAAACGCTTTTTTATTTATTTTAATGACATTAATTCTTACATTTGATATCCTCTGTGTGACTAATTCTACAATAGATTATCATCCTTTAAAATGCAAATAATTTTTAAGTAAGCAAACCGTATAAGGAGATGTACACTAGCAATCCTAATTTAATAAACATAAACTTAAAAGTTTCATTTAAACTTGTTAAACATTTAAATTAAACACTGTCTAGCACCTTTTCCTGCTACATATGGAGAATCTTATATGTAACTTTACTTTTAAAAAGTATTTATATCTGAAAGAGAAAGTAGTATACCTAATCAGTTTTTCTAGTAAGTATATATGAACTACTTTGAAAGAAATAAACAACAACAGAGTTCTACAAGCATAGTGTAGATCCTGCTTCTTTAAGACTTACTCTGTAGGACCTTACATGAGTAGTGTTTGACTAGCTATGACTTGTGGGTTTGATGTTATGATGCCGTGTTGGACTCAGTTCCATGTATTATATGAACAATACGAAAATAAATAAAGACAATCTAAAATAAGCAATTCTCTTGCCTCAGCCTCCCTAGTAGCTGGGACTACAGGCATGCACCACTATGCCTGGCTAATTTTGTATTTTTAGTAGAGATGGGGTTTCTCCATGTTGACCAGGCTGGTCTGGAACTCCTAACCTCAAGTGATCCGCCCACTTTGGCCTCTCAAAGTGCTGGGATTACAAGTGTGAACCACTGTGCCCAGCCAAATAAACATGCTTGGTGAGATCATGGGGCATCTTTGATAATTCAACCGTATTTACTGTGATATAAAGCAATACACTTTATACTTACAAACTGCACAGTTGTGTGACCTAACACCTTCATCTTTGTAAGACATTTATTCATTTTCTTCTGCTAACAATTACTTCTTTTTGGCAGTTCTATACATAGCCTTCATATTTATTTCATATCAGTGCTTTTTATTTTTACGTTGAATCTGTATGAAAGTTTTAGCTTTCTTTTTTTAAGATTGAAGAAAAATTTAGCTAGATGCTAAAGAGGTGAGAGGAAAACATGAGAGTTTTTTGTTTGTAGGTAGGCTTATTTTGTTTTTAATCTTTTGTGAGAGATAACAGAACAAGAGTAGGGTGAAATGCAAGTGCCTCAAACTAAACAAATTTGAGAACTTTTAAATGCTAAGTTGAGAATTATGCCCTAAAAAGTATAGGCGGTATATATATATACAGACACATACACATATGTATATACATACTTTTTAGGGCATAATTCTATATATGTATATATACTTCCTGTATACTCAATGTTATCCTAGCAAATACATTTGCAAATATATTTATATGTATTTGCTAGGATAACATTGGGCTTTCAGAGGGCATAAGAAACAAGTATTTAGGGAGGACTGAAAAACTGAAGAAAATTGAAGGCGGTAATACCTTTGCTACAGAAGGTTTGAGGTTTTCCAGATGGAAGACTGAGGTTCTCAAAGACAAAACATATCAGAAGGAAACATTCCTGCTGACCTATTGCTGCAAATCCCAGACGGTGCATTAACATAGGAAGAAGGCAAGCCCCACATTATTAATAAGCTTAAAAACAGATTTAAATTGATCTCTTTTAGGTTATCTGGCCTCTTTTGTATTCTATTCTCTCCCTTGTGTTTAGTTTCACTGGATTTTAATCAGATTACTTTAAAATGTTCTGATCCCAGGTTAGAATTTAGCATGCAAACAATCAAAGAAAAGAGAAAGGGAGTTTTCTGAGTAGGGTAAGTCAAATAACTCACCATAATTAAGATGATGAGGACTCCTGAAGGGCGGAGAGAAGAGGGGAGACTCATGCACTTGACACAAGAAAAGCTGAATAGCCAAAAGAGTTCGTCAGAGGGAGGGCTCTGGGGATGAAAGGTTGGCAATGACTCCCTTAGGAATTGCACTCTGAAAACCCAAAGTTCAATATAAGCTGCTTTCATTAGTATAAGTGTTTCTGCACAAATAACCTGTCGTTACAATTCAGTTCAATCTTAGAAATTGGAGGGGTACAAGACCCGTTAGGTCATAGTGCTTGTCACTCCAGTGCAAAATATAAACAATGTCTCTCATAGATAAGAATGCATAACTTAACATAGAAATGGAAAATATGGAACTATTTTTTTCTTTAAAAATCTTCAAAAAGTAAAATGTTCAGTTTAGATTTTTTAAAAAATAATAATTGAGTTATTTGGGCATAGTAGAGCTCTTCCACAAAGTCTGAGGCTGAGCAAGTGTTTGAATGTTTTAGGACCAGATAGTAGGAATGGTAAATGGAATGGTAAGGCAAGATCTCACAGAAAAGAGACTTATCTACTTTTTAACTTTGATAACGATGTGTAAGACTTTTCTGCTAGGGTTGCCACTAAAAACAGCAGTAAGGGTAGGATGCAGTGGTTCATCCCTATCATGCCAGCACTTTGGGATGCTGACGGGGAGGATTGCTTGAGTCATGAATTCAAGACCAGCCTGGGTAACATGGCAAGATCACATCTCTACAAAAAATAAATTTAAAAAAATCAGCAGTGCATGGTGGCACAAACTCTGTCCAAGCTACTCAGGAGGCTGAGGCAGAAGGATTACTTAAGCCGAAGAGACAGAGGCTGCAATGAGTCATGTTTGTGCCACTGTATTCTAACCTAGGCAACAAAATGAGATGCTGTCTCAAAAAAAATACAAACAAACAAAACATCAGGATGCTATCTCAGATCATTGCAATGATCCATAATGTATAAAAGGCAGAGCATTAAACTATAAACTTCATTTTAAATTACCTTTTAAGTTCATACTGCTCAAAAATATCCAGATGGTGTAATTTATTTTCCTTCATTTACAGTGGGAAGTAATTGGTGTAACTGATAAGAAAACATGATTGATTGATAGGCGTACACTGATCCAAAATGCTCTGATCTTATGGTAGCTTTTGTATGCTGCTTTACAGAGAAGAAAAAAAAAAAAAAACAAGAGTTGTTAAATTATTAACAACATCTATTCAGCTTCCAAACTGCATAAATATGACAGAAGAGCAAATATGTGAATTATCTGAAATTGTTTCTATGCTTTGGACTGTAAAACAATGTGGCATTCATAAATAATTTTACCTTTAGCATTACTTGGTCTTTTAAAATTTAAGTTGAAAAATCTCTTTTCTTCTCTAATTTCAGACCGCATTTGTTTCACTTACCTATTCATCTGACAGTGATAATATGCCTGTAAAATATTGCTTTTTGATCGCATATGTTTGACAGACAGTTTTGTTTCTTTTCCTGTTTCTCCAGGCTTGCTCTCTATCTAGTGATGTGCCCCTGCTGATGGCGTCAGTCATCAGATGCTCCAGCAGTGATGGGAGATCAAAGGAAGCAAGGAATAGGTTAGGTTATCAATCAACTTCTTGTTGCGATTGTGTTTTTGTTTGAGACAGAGTCTCACTTTGTCACCCAGGCTGGAGTGGAATGGTGCCATCTCTGCTCTCTGCAGCCTTGACCTCCCTGGTTCAAGCAATCCTCCTGCCTCAGCTCCACCAAGTATTTGGGCCTACAGGTACATACTGCCATGCCTGGCTAATTTTTGTATTTCTGGTAGAGACTGGGTTCCACCACATTGTCCAGGCTGGTCTCGAACTCCTGAGCTCAAGTGATTCACTCGCCTTGGTTGCCCAAAGTGCTAGGATTACAGGCTTGAGCCACCGCACCCAGTCTCAACTTTATATATACTTTTGTAGGGGCATTGGTGGAAATGTTCCAACCAACTATAGCATCCAAGGCCAGATTTGGATATATTTTATGTTATATATATATATGTGTGTGTGTGTGTGTGTGTGTGTGTGTGTGTATACACACATACATATGTATACTTTTTTTGGTTAAACTCATTACATTATATGTGTATTACATATGTAATGAGCTTAACTAAGAAATATAATTTGATGACATATACTTTTTCTTTTAATGCCAGTTTAATTAAACTACTACATTTCTGAGATTCCTTAAGATTGTTCCTTGGGAAATAAAGTGATGGACCCAAAATTTCCCCTTCATTGGGTCAATTGGAGAGAATAAGCAAACCTATAGTTTGTATTTGCCAATACAGAAAACATTGCATGTTGACAATAATTTGTTTTTTAAATAGAAGGCATGCAATCCTTGAAAGCATCACCGTTTAGTTTTCTAACTGAATTATAAGAACTTAGGAAGTAAAACTACAGAGAAGCCTACATAACGGAGAACTGTTCACAAACCCCTATCTTTTATTCCTAAGATAGGTGCACCCATAGGAAATTTTGATTTTAGAGAAATAATGACAATTGCTAAGATCAGCGAGGTAAGGTTTTACAATTGCAAATGGAATAAGTGTTATTGAGCAAAGTCTCGAGAATAATTGTGAGTTTAAGTGATCAGTCTTCGAAGAGCAGCACTAGTTGCATATCAAAGAACAAGCATAAATTGTGCTCAGCCTGGGATAGGCAGTTAGTTATTCATTGGTCTTTTCATCCTCACAGAGATAATGATCCTCATCTTAAGTATTCTGGTTGTATTAGAATGAATGCAGTGTACCAAATAGATACGGACACTTTAAGTTATTTTGTAAAATCTGCTTAATTTAAATGACTTTTTTTTAATAAAGTTCAAGTTCCACTGCTGCACTGCTAACACAAAAAAGATTATTTTATTTACATTTATTTATTATTTGATAGGTTCTAGCATGGAGTGTCTTAGGTCCAGCTGCCTTTATTTGCCTTCTCCTATTATGAATTCATGTGAATCAGAGCTCTCACAAAAGAAGCATAAATGGCAAAGCAGAGCCTGGGGGCTTGCTGTCTAATCTCCAAAACCTTCTGGATGTGGCTATGGGATCTTCTGCCTGTTACAGCTGAGTGAGCATGGAACACTGCTCTGTTAGGGGTTTTCTTCTCAGTAACATATTAATAATTAACCTGATCTGAAACTAAGACTGCTAGATTTCACAAATTTGTCTCAAATATGACAAGGGTTAGGCATCCTGCATTCTATCTGATAAATGTAATAAAAACAAATACAAAATAAGAGGCTTGTTTTTCACTGGGAAAATAAAGGAGGAGGTTTCCATCTTCTTTATTCTAGAGTATTTATCTTAGAAAACTTGTAAGTACTTTCCAATCTTTTTAAAATATGTATAAGCAGTTTTAAAGACGAGATAGGTCTTTTCCAGCTGGTCTTTTGTGACTTTATGACCTAGAAATGTCTTCCTTAAGAACTTGGGAGTCACCTCTCTGGAACACAAACAGGAGAGACAGCAGTGATAGCAATAAGAGGCTGATAGATTCTTAGGCAGAAAAGGATGGGTCCCCAGTGAAACTCAATCTTCAAGCCAAGGACAGTCTAAAGCCTGGAAACCAAGCTAAAAATTCTGGATAAAATCCACGGGCTGGATTGAGAATGCCCATTCCCATTTGGCATGCTGTCTCCTGATTGGTCCTTATCCTTCACCTATTTTACCTATACCTACCTTCCCCGGATTGTTCTCTCATGCTATTATGCCTCTTTCTGAATGGTGCTTTTTCCAAGCCTACCACTAAACCAATCAGCATGCACTTCCCCATTCCGAGCCCATAAAAACCTCTGATCTCAGCCTCGTGGCCAGCAATCCACTTTTGGATCCCTTCTTACTGCCAAGAGATTTTCTGTCCCTCAATAAATTCTACTCTGCCTTACTCACTCTCCAGTGTCCACATGCCTCATTCTTCTCAGGGGTGGGACAAGAACTCAGAACTCACCAAACTACAGGAGTAAAAGAACTATAACAGTACACTTTATCTCCCAGTTTCTGTGGGAGGGGTAGGACTCTAACTTTAGTGCACATCTTGCTCCAAGTTGCAAAACAACCTTCTGGTATAAAGATATAACAATTTTTCTATTTCAGGAAAAAAGCCAATTAACTAATACAGATGGTCACCTCAATTACTAGGCAACTCTAGGATGATGAACTATGTGTTATAAATGATATTATCAAGTCCTCTTATTTGAGGTCTAGTTATTATTTATCTTGAAACAAATACATGTAATGGGACATTTTTGCTTGCCTATATAAAATGGGAAGATTTCTTTCTATTTTAGCAATCTGTTAACGGATGGCCTGAAATGCACATCACATTCTGGTTTAATGCTTATTTAATAATTAAAGCAGCTTTTTTTCTCTACTACCATTGTGGAGAGGCATTTCCAGGTTAGAAAAAGATTCAGGTTTTAATTATACTTTCTCCACACAATCATACCTGAAATACTAAATTCAGATGAGTTTTCATTTTAGACTTTGAATATAATGGCTGTATAGGTGAGATTGACTCTAATTGGAGGCCTATCATAATACAATCCCACTAATTTTCTTGTACTTTTTTATTTATCATAATATTTATGATGTTGAATGAAGAACAGAATTTATGAATAAAAAGTTACTCAATAAAGAGCTAATGATCCACTCAAAAGGGGTTTGATGCCTTTGTTCTCAGACTTCTTTAAGGGTCTCTTCACCTACTCAAATAGAACTAATTTGATCTGAATATGGTTCTATGGCTAAAGCCGACTTTTTAAATTGTATAATGCTATCTCAAAGAGGCCAATTAAATCAAAGTCTCTTCTAAATTATCTGACCTACAATAATAATTGCTTAGAAAATTCTACTTAAATTGAACCATTTCCTTCTATCTAGAATGAGCTAGTTTCTGTCTCAAGGACAACAAAATCTAAAAACTATGTAAACAGCTGGCAAAATTTTAAAGTTTTAATTGTAGAACAAACATGTCATAGTTTCAGAATAGTACAGGCATACCTTCATTTTATGATGATGCCTTTATTATGCTTCACATATTGTAATTTTTACTAGTTGAAGGTTTGTGACAACCTTGCATTGAGTAAGTCTATAGGCACCATTTTTCCAATGGTATGTGCTTACTTCATGTCTCAGTGTACCATTTGTTCATTCTCAAAGTATTTCAACTTTTTAAATTATTATTATATCTGTTATGGTGATCTGTGATTAGTGATCTTTAATGTTACTATTGCAATTATTTTCAGTCCTATCAATGGTAAATTTAATCAATAAGTTTTTTGTACGTTTTAACTGCTCCATCAATAAGCTAATTCCTTATCTGTTTCCCTCTCCTTGAGTCTCCCATTAAAATAAAATAACATTTGGCCAGTTAATAACACATACCACTAAGTGTTCAATTGAAAGGAAGAGTTGCATGTCTCTCATGTTAAATTAAAACAATAATAATATTTAAACTGAGGAAGGCATGTTGAAAGCTTAGACAGGCTAACAGCTAGACCTCTTGTGCCAAACAACCGAGTTGTGACTGCAAATCAAAACTCCTTAAAAGAAATTAATAATGCTACTCCAGTGAACACACAAATGATAAAGAAGGAAATCAGCCTAATTGCTAATATGAAGACAGTTTTAGTTGTCTGGATAGAAGACCAAATCAACCACAACATTCCCTTAACCCAAAGCCTAACACAGAGCAAAGATCTAACACTTTTCAAATCTATGAAGGCTGAGAAAGGTGAAGAAGTTGGAGAATAAAAGTTTGAAGCCAGCAGAGTTTGATTCCTAAGATTTAAGGAAAGAAGTCATCTCCATAACATAAAAGTGCAAGTTTAAGCAGCAAGTGCTGATGTAGAATTGCAGCAAGTTATCCAGAAAATCTAGTCAACATCATTGATAAAGGTAACTATGCTAAACAAGAGAGTTTCAATTTAGACAAAACAGCTGTTTTTTGGACAAAGATGCCATCTAGGGCCGGGCGCGGTGGCTCACACCTATAATCCCAGCACTTTGGGAGGCCGAGGCGGGTGGATCACGAGGTCAAGAGATCGAGACCATCCTGGTCAACATGGTGAAACCGCATCTCTACTAAAAATACAAAAATTAGTTGGGCATGGTGGCATGTGCCTGTAGTCCCAGCTACTCAGGAGGCTGAGGCAGGAGAATTGCCTGAACCCAGGAGGCTGAGGTTGCGGTGAGCCGAGATCGCGCCATTGCACTCCAGCCTGGGTAACAAGAGTGAAACTCCAACTCAAAAAAAAAAAAAAAAAAAAAAAGATGCCATCTAGGACTTTCATAGCTACAAAAGAAAAGTCAATGCCTGGCTTCAAAGCTTCAAAGGACAGACTGACTCTTTTGTTAGGGGCTAACATGGCTAGTGACTAAGCTGAAGCCATTGCACAATTATACCATTGTGAAAATCCTAGGACCCTTAAAAATTATGCTGAATCTACTCACTGTTCTATTAATGGAACAACAAAGCCTAGATGAAAGACATCTGTTTACAGCATGGTTTACTGGATATTTTAAGCCCAACGTTGTTATCAAATGCTCAGATAAAGATTCCTTTCAAAATACTGCTGTCCATTGGCAATGCACCTGGTCAGCTACAAGTACTGATGAAGATGTGCAAGGAGATTAATGTTTCCACGTCTGCTAACACAACATCCATTCTGCAGCCTGAAGATTATGGCGTAATTTTGACTTTCAAAAAAATGTAAAAAGTACAGTTCATAATGCTGTAGCTGCCATAGATAGTGATTCCACTGATAAATCTGGGCAAAGAAAATTGAAAATCTTTTGGAAATTTTTCACTATTGTAGGGAGGAGGTCAGCCTATCAATATTAACAGGAGTTTGGAAGAAGTTAATCCCAATCCTCATGGATGACTTTAGAGCTTACAAGACTTAAGTGAAGGAAGTAACTTCAGGTGTGGTAGAAATAACAAGAGAACTAGAATTATCTTTTCCTAGGGCCTGAAGATTTGACTAAATTACTGCAATCTCATGATAAAACTTGAAGTGATGAGGAGGTGCTTCTTATGGATGAGCAAAGAAAGTGGATTATTGAGATGGAATATACTTCTGGTGAGGATGCTGTGAACACTCTTGGAATAACAGCAAAATATTTAGAATATTATATAAACATAGCTAACAAAGCAGTGGTGGGGTTTGACAGAATTGACCCCAATGTTTAAAATTTCGCTGTGGCTAAGATGTTATTAAACAGCATTGCATGCTACGTCTTTCATGAAAGGCAGAGTCTGTAAATAGAACCAGCTTCATTGTCTTTTTATAAGAAATTGCCACAGCAAACTCACCCTTTAGGTAACCACTACCCTGATCAGTAACAGCTATCAACACAGAGATCCGACTGTCCACCAGCAAAAAGATTATGACTTGCTGCAGGCTAAGATTATCACCAGCATTTTTAGCAATGAAGTATTTTAAATTAAGATATGTGCACTTGTTTTTAGACATAATGCTATTGCACGATAAATAGATTACAATATAGCATAAAAATAACTCCATATGCATGGGGAAACCAAAAATGTCATGTGATTTGCTTTATTTCAATATATTTTTTACCGTGGTGGTCAAACCTAGTACTGAATTTGGTACTGCAAATTCTCTTTTTTTTTTAATTTTTAGATTTACTCCATGTATATGTATCCCTAATATTATATTGGCTAGTCGTATTCATTTTCGCATTTTGTATAAATTACTTTTATGTAAATAGTTACATATCTATTAAGGGAGATACCATGTCAATACATAACCTGGAAAAAGGACTTCCAGGTTTTCCAAATTTGTCCCAAATATAGCATGAGGCGTACTTATATTAAAAATCATAAATATATATATATTTCCCTTAGAAATTATTTTTATTTCTCAATTTTTTTTTAGATTTACTGGTGCCCAGGAATACTAATGTAGTTTTTTTTTTTCACTACTCTGTGGAGTTTCTTTAGTTAGAATGGCCCTAATTTTTAAATATCCTTTACAAGTGATAGAGAGTCTAACATGTCAATTAATTTATCTATGGTTTGAGTATTTTTAAATTACATAAAACATTAAAAGTTTAAAGATACATGATGCTTACATATGAAATTAATGGATATTATAAGGCATCAATTCTACAAAATTTGATTCATAAGTAATTCCATTTCAGTAAAATTCCAAAAAGGTTTATTCATGGTACTTGATCCACTGGTTCTAAACTTCTTTTGGAAGTGCAAACAGTCAAAGATAAGATAGTGCTTTTGCTATCAAAAATTGGGGGATGGAATATCTAGGGATTGATCTGTGAGTAATTTTGATCCGGTTTCTTGTTATTTATTAACTCAACAAATATTGAGCTTGGAGAATTCTTTATTTCCAGGAATTTTTATCTGTCTCCTCTATGTTTTCTAGTTTATGCATGTAAAACTGTTCATAGTAACTTTGAATGATCTTTTCTATTTTTGTGGTGTCGGTGGTAATATCTCTCATTTCATTTCTAATTGAGCTTATTTGGATCTTCTTTCTTCTTTTCTTGGTTAATCTTGCTAATAGTCTATCAATTCCACTTATGCTCTCAAAGAACTAGCTTTCTGTTTAATTTATCTTTTGTGGTTTTTTTGTTTCAATATCATTTAGTTCTGTTCTGATCTTAGTTATTTCTTTTCTTCTGCTGGGTTTGAGTTTGATTTGTCCTTAATTCTCTAGTTCCTTGAGGTGTGGCCTTAGATTGTCTAATTGTACTCTTTCAGAAGTTTTGATGTAGGCCTTTAAGACTGGGAACTTTCCTCTTAGCATCACCTTTGCTGTATCCCACACGTTTTGATAGGTTGTGTCACTGTTGTCACTTATTCGAGTGGTTTAGAGTATATCCAGAGTACTAGTAACAAGAAATAGAACCATGCATGAGAGATAATAAAAAAATATTGTATTTTGTGGAAAAGTGTAGGGTTAGGTTGTCTCAGAATATATGAATGAAATGAAACACAAAACTTGAGGAAGGATAATAGATTATAAAAGATATGAGAAGAGTGGATATTACTTGCCTTAATTTATATGATTTGTATTAATTTTCTATTTATTCTGCAACAAATTACCACAAACTTTGTGACTTAAAGCACCCCAAATTTTCTATCTTACAATTCTGTAATCAGAACTCCAAATTGGGTCTCACTGGGTTAAAACAAAGGAGCCAAAAGGGAAGCATGCCTTCAGAAGGTTCTAGACAAGAAACTCGTTCATTTAACTTCTATTTCCCAGCTTCTAGAAGCTACCCCCAACCCATTCCTTGACTCATATGTCCCTTGCAACCAGCAACCAGCTCACTCTGGCCTCTGGTTCCATAGTCACATCTTCTCTGAATTGCTTTTTTCCTTTTAAGGACCCTTGGGATTATATTGGGCCTAACTGGATAATCCAGGATGCACTCCCCATCTGAAATTTCATAATTAAACTGAAAAATCATTATTGCCATGTATTGTAACATATTCATAGGTTTGGGGATTAGAATGTGGAAATTCTTCTGTCTATTACAAGACCTAAGTCTGAAAATAAACTATGAAATGTGTTAGAATTGTACGAATTTCTAATCACACCAAGTTTCTAGTTATGTTAGTTACCATTGCTGCATAAGAAATTACCACAAACTAGCAATTAAAAATAAGCTACATTTATTAATTCATATGTTCTGTGGTTAGAAGCCTTGGGCATAGAATAAATGGGTCTGTTGCTTTACAGTATCTCACAAGGCTGAAATCAAGATATTGACAAGGTCAGTGGTCTCACATGAAGGCTCAGTGTGGGAAGGATCTACTTTCAATCTCACATAGTTGTTGGTGGAATTTAGTTTCTAGAGAGCTGTTTGTTGTCAGCCTCAGTCTCCAACTGGCTGTTCACCAGAGGCTGCATTCAGCTTCTTGTCACACAGGCCTGTGCACCACAACTGCTTGCTTTATCAATGCATGAAATCTGAGAAGGCAATGGAGAGTAATCTAGCATGAATGAAGTCACAATCTTCTAACACATAAATGATAGCTTCTCAACATGGCTGTATCTTGTCTTAGAAGTAACTTACTTAAGGACAAGACTTTCCATGTTGTTATGAATGCCAAGAGGAAGGAATTAATGGTAATAATTTTAAAGGCTGCCTATAACAATAATATTTTCTTTTACTATTATCCCTTCAGTGTATTTTTCATCTCAGATGTATTTTTAATTTCTATGAGTTCAATTTGGGTATTTTTATATGTTTCCATATCTTTCTTAACATGCTCATGCTTCCTGCTAACTTACTGAACATATGAAGTATATATATATATATATATATATATATATATATGCTAATCAATACTTTTGTCTATTAATTGTATTATATGTATCATATCTGAGTCTCTTTCTTTTGACTAATTTTTTTCCACTTCCTTTCAACAGATGATGGGCATTCTGAACTCTCTATTGTTGGGTGCAGATTTGTGTTGTTGTATTTCTTCAAATGATTTTGAACATTGTGCTTAGATGCACTTATTTTTCTTGGAAATAGTTTCATACTTTCAAGGGAAGCTTTTAAACTTTAAAGTAGAACCAGAGCAAACTTTAAATTAGGGCTAATTTGTCCCTATTACCAAGTATTCTTCTCAAGTGCTGTATATTATGATGTTTAACAATAGAGCAGTTGGGAAAATGGATATCCCTACCACTTTATGAGCTCCAAAAACAGTTTTGTCTGCTCCTTTCTGTGTGTCTTTTCCTGTCTTCATACTCATAGGCCAATCATCACTGAGAAAATTTCAGGGACATCCTCTGCATATCTTCAGAGCTCTCACTCTGTGCAGCTCTCCTATTTTCAATGCTTGGCATTGTGATATTGATTGCCTTCATCCTTTTAAACATGCAACTCCATCTCTCCAAGACAGGGAGATCACAAGGCTCAACCTGCGTCCTATTTTGCTGAGCCTGGAAACTCATTGGTGGAAAAAGCAGAAGTTACCTTGTTTTTCTTCCACTCAGCAATCAATGTCCTTACCTGCCAATTGTTTATATTCTATACGCTTTTTTGAAACTTTTTTTCTGGACTCAAAATTGTTTAATTTGGGAAGGTAAGTTCTGTACCTTAATTTATAAGACTTATATTAGTTTTCTATTGCTGTTGTAAGAAATCACCACAAAGATTTTCCATATTGGCTAGAGGTAAAAGTTTGGAATATTGTTTTCATTATTTTTAACATTTTGTTTTAAGTTAGTATACAAAGCTCTTTCTCTCTTTTCAACCACTCTCTAACACACAGTTTAGTAGATTATTCTTTTTTAAGCTGAAATAAATTATTTTAAATTAATATCCAATTTTTACTTTCTCCTCAAAAATAAAAACATAGTTTTGCTGAGGTTTTTTTATTGGCAATCCCTTATTTGCACAGATGCAAATGACTGTTTCTTTCATTTTATTAGGATATAATTGAACAAATCAATAGTTCAGCCAAGGCTATAACTGAAGTGTTATATTTGGAAAAATCTTGTTTAATAAAGTATTCAAACCCATATTAAGAGATAGAGATCAACTTTATGTTTGGAGACAAACTCCTTAAATCTAAAATTAACTTGTAACCTGGATTACAAGGTCAACCCCACAGGTGGTAAGAAATTCACTATTTAGTAAGTTGAGGACCTTAAAAAAACTTGAAGAATTTTAATTTGAGATAAATGTATACAAATATATAATTTTGAAATCTAAAGAAAAGTGTGTCGTGGGCTTTGCTTCCCAGCCTCAGACGTCTTAGAATAAATCAGAGTGTTTGTGAGCCAATCTGTGATTTTCTTTGAACTTTATACCAAGAGAGTAAACATTTGGCATTATTAGTTGTCAAAACAGTTTGAGTCTAATTTGCAGAACAAATTCAAGAAGGCATATTAAGGTAAGTAACACTGTTGCTTTATCTATGAAAATAAACAAGCCAAATCTAATAAGACCAGCTTTTTATGTGATCAAGAATAATCTTTGGAGATTGTGACCATAAGAGGGAAAACTGTCAAAACAAAAATGTTCACTGCTTGTATATAGGTAAACGAGTTCACTGTGTATTTTTTAGTGCAGTGCTGGCCTTATTTACTGAGTGATTTTCAACCTTTTACAGGTAGTGGTTAACCTGTAAAATTCTATCTGGTAGAGATGTAATACTTATCTGTCCAGTGAAAGAGATAACAATGCATTGAGACACTCTGTGTACTGTACCCATATTAATAAATTTGGCTTGATCTACTATAAAAAAAAGAAAAAAGAAAGAGATAACCTGAAGTATTACTTTTTTAAAAAAATTATTTATTTATTCATTTAACTTTTTATTTCTATAGGTTTTAGGGGAACAGGTGGCATTTGGTTAAATTAGTAAGTTCTTTGGTGGTGATTTGTGAGACTTTGGTGCACCCATCTCCAGAGAAGTATATTATGGTTTATAGCCTTGTTGGACATTAGCCAGTTTCACATTTAATTCAGCAATCTATCAAAGGCTGTGTTTATTTCTAGGTTTATTTTATATATATTCTCAAATGTTCTTTAAACTATTCATAACATGCTACTGATTCTATCATTAAGTAGTGAGTCAAATATAAACTTTTGACAAATGTTAATTTTATATTTGAATGAGTCACAATTTTTAACCTTTTGAAAATCACAGTTTAAGAAATCTTATTAGAAAGTTTTTATTATTATCCTGGTTTCAAAGATAAACATATTGATGTATTATCAAGCTTTGCAACTAGCTCAAGGTCACATATTTCAGAATAAATTGGGTAGGGTTTTAATAAAGACATCTGGTTTTATAGAATGTTCCCTTAGTCAGCATTCTATAACTGTATTTTTCTGTTTTCGTGCTACTGATAAAGACATAAGACTGGGAGGAAAAAGAGATTTAATTGGACTTAAAGTACCATATGGCTGGGGAGGCCTCAGAATCATGGCAGGAGGCAAAATGTACTTCTTAAATGGTGGCAGCAAAAGAAAATGAGAAAGAAGCAAAAGCGGAAACCCCTGATAAACCCATCAGATCTCATGAGACTTATTTATTATCACGAGAATAGCACGGGAAAGACCAGACCCCATGATTCAGTTACCTCCCCGTGGGCTCTCCCACAACACATAAGAATTCTGGAAGATACAATCCAAGTTGAGATTTGGGTGGGGACATAGGCAAACCATATCGTTCTGCCCCTGGCCCCTTCAAATTTCATGTCCTCACATTTCAAAACCAATCATGTCTTCTCAACACTCCTCCAAAGTCTTAACTCATTTCAGCACTAACCCAAAAGTCCACAGTCCAAAGTCTCATCTGAGACAAAGCAAGTCCTTTCCACCTATGAGCCTGTACAGTCAATGGCAAGCTAGTTATTTCCCAGATACAATGGGAGTTGCAGGCATTGGGTAAATACAGCCATTCCAAATGGGAAAAAATGGCCAAAGCAAAGGAGTTACAGGACCCATGCACATCTGAAATCCAGCAGGACAGTCAAATTTTAAGACTCCAAAATGATCTCCTTTGACATCAGGTCTCACATCCAGATTACAGTGATGCAAGAGATGGGTTCCCATGGTCTTGGGCAGCTCCACCCCATGGCTTTGCAGGGTACAGACTCCCTCCCAGCTGCTTTCACCGACTGGGATTGAGTGTCTGCAGCTTCAGGAGCACAGTGCAAGCTGTCAGTGGATCTACCATTCTGGTGTCTGGAGTATGGTGGCCCTCTTCTCACAGGCAGTGCCCCAGTAGGGACTCTGTGTGGGGACTCTGACCCCACATTTCCCTTCCACATTACCTTATCAGAGGTTATCCATGAGGGCCTTGTCCCTGCAGCAAACTTTTGCCTGGACATCCAGACATTTCCATACATCTTCTGAAATCTAGACAGAGGTTCCCAAACCTCAGTTCTTGACTTCTGTGCACCCTTAGGCTCAGCACCACATGAAAGCTGCCAAGGTTTGGGGCTTTCACCCTCTGAAACCGCAGCCTGAGCTGAATGTTTGCCCCTTTCAGCCATGGCTGGAGTGGCTAGGGCACAAGTCCCTAGGCTGCTGACAGCATGGGGACCCTGGGCCTAGCCTGCAGAACCACTTTTTCTCCCTGGGCCTCTGGGCCTGCAGTGAGAGGGGCTGCTGTGAAGGTCTCTGACATTGCCTGGAGACATTTTTCCTGTGGTCTTGGGGATTAACATGAGACTCTTTGCTACTTATAAAATTTCTGCCTCTGGCTTGAATTTCTCCCCCACAAAATGGGATTTTCTTTGCTATCGCATAGTCAGGCTGCAAAGTTTCCAAACTTTTATGCTCTTCTTCCCTTGTAAAACTGAATGACTGACAGTACCCAAGTCACCTCATGAATGCTTTGCTGCTTAGAAATTTCTTTCGCCAGATATCCTAAATCATCTTTCTCAAGTTCAAAGTTCCGTAAATCTCTAGGGCAGGGGCAAAATGCCACCAGTCTCTTTGCTA
The DNA here is from genome assembly GCF_030222135.1 of Aotus nancymaae. NCBI lineage: Eukaryota > Metazoa > Chordata > Mammalia > Primates > Aotidae > Aotus > Aotus nancymaae. The sequence continues at coordinate 7,264,060 of NW_026988503.1, forward strand.
AAACGTAACAAGAGTCAATATTCCTCCAGTTTCCAACAAGTACCTCATCTTCATCTGAGATTGTCTCAGCCTGGGCCTTGTTGTCCATATCGCTATCAGCATTTTGGGCAAAGCCATTCAACAAATCTCTAAGAAATTCCAAACTTTTCCATATTTTCCTGCCTTCTTCTGAGCCCTCCAAATTCTTACAACCTCTGCCCACTACCCAGTTCCAAAGTCCCTTCCACATTTTTCGGTATCTTTTCATAACACCCCAGTCTTCTGGTACCAATTTACTATATTAGTTGATTTTCACACTGCTGATGAAGACATACCTAAGACTGGGAAGAAAAAGCGGTTTAATTGGACCTACATTTCCACATGGCTGGAGAGGTCTCAGAATCATGGCAGGAGGCAAAAGGCACTTCTTACATGATGGTCACAAGAGAAAATGAAGAAGAAGCAAAAGCAGAAACCCCTGGAAAACCCATCAGATCTCATGAGACTTATTCACTATCATGAGAATAGCACAGAAAAGACCGGCCTTCATGATTCAATTACCTCCCACTGGGTCTCTCCTACAAAATTCTGGGGGATATAATTCAAGTTGAGATTTGAGTGGGGACACAGTCAAACCATATCAATATTAATAAACAGTCACCTCAGAACATAGAACACATTTCATAATACTATCTTAATGAAAAAATTGGAATTAAAAAACAGAGATGTTTGCCAAATTCTTACCCTGCACATGATTATAGTATGCTATACTCTCAATGAAATTGTTAAGCTTAGTTTCTAACGTGATTCTGAAAGCATTTTGCAAGAGAAATCATAAAAGCACAGGTCTTATTTGATAATTGAGTGTGGTACTTGACTTTACACATGATTCCTTAAACATTTTTTGACTACAAAGTCGTCTTCAAATCAAACATATTGTTTTTATTAAATAAGTTAATAAAAATTATTCATTGAGTCTTGGTTTCTGCTACAACCAACAAGACTTTGCTCTCTGAATAAGCATGAATCGTATACAAACAATCAATATTAATTATATCAAACAAAAAATGTCATAATTGACATGACTTTGAATGCAAAATCATTTCAATTATCAAATAAAATATTCACAGAAGACACAAAAAGAAATAAACTCATCGCAATGGTTCCACAAAAATATAAAGTTAATATATTTAAAATCAAACAATGTAAATTTCTTCAGAAAAATACCTAAGTAATAATACATTTCTTTTAACAAAATTAATATTGCTAAGCTACTTCTATGAGGTATTTTCCATTAGGAGGGCATATAACACTGATATTTAAAGCTCAATTTTGTAAGAAGAGGTATAAAAATTTGAATAAAAATGTCTTTTTATTTTGTGCAAGTGTACTCCTCTGTTTACGATCCTATAGAAGAGGCCACAATTATGAGTCCTCAATTTTATATGTTTTTGAAAAAATCAAATTGATTTTTCCAAAAATATTGATGGAGTTTTGGAACTCTGACAGCATCCCTACAATCCTTAGTGCAAAAAATAGTGAATAATATAACATTGACTTGCTGAATGTGCTCGGAAGTAACAGTAACTTCTGAGTGGCCTCTGCAGTATATTTCTTATGTAAAGTGAATGGGATATAGACTGTTCTTGTACTATATCACAAGAATTAGTTTCTTGGGATTAGCATAATGCAATTTTCTCAATTCTCCTTTCCACTTTACTGTTTCTATGTGCCTGTTTGTTTATAAGAAAGCACTATCATTCACTCCAATTCATTAAAGAAATGCCTAAGCAGCATAGTTCTGTATAATTTTGAGCATCGTTTTAAAAACTGTGCATGAGAAAACTGGATCTGTGCAATTTTTTATTCAGCTTTAACACTTTCCATTGAGACATATACTAGATTTACTTCAGTGCTGATTATGCCAAAATATGATCAAACTGCTATAAAAGTGTGTAAAAGCAGCCTCACTTTTCATTAAATAGGTTCATTTTGATATGAATATTGTTTGTTATGGGCTAACAGGGAAGATGTTTTGCTATTTCTATTATGGAAAAATTATATCCAACTGCTATCTAGTATTTCACTGCAAAATATAGCTAAAAGTGGGATATACATTGCCAAGGGGAGTGCAAACCAAACCTGGATATTTTGATCAATTGTAGATCATAAAGAGCAAAAGTGCAAAATACTCTTTTGATTTTTCAGAGTATCACTCTGTGTGGATCATTTACATGGACCACCTTTGAACATTCACATTTTTATACAGAACTTAACTTTGTTTATGTATCTGCCATTTAATTAGCTTTATTTTCTATTTGGTTTTATATATCCAATCTAATCTTGTATAAAACTGTTTCAGTTAGATCTTAAAACAGTCCAAATATCTGTACATATTGTGACTGAGACAATACACATTTTCAGACAAATGGTCACTTAAATTCAGTTATTGGATTGTCAGTAGATTCATGGTAGCTACTCCAAAAAGTGGTGGAAAATCTGAAAAAAAACTCTTTGGATTAATTTCAAATTAGATTGTTAACATTACTTGCTATATTTTTACTCTGATATTTCTGATGATTGCTAAATATCTAACAATAAACTCAGCTTTAAACAAATTAAAACAACTTGTTTATTGTCTCTCTTTACCTCTGGTCTGAAATATTCTATCTGAAATTGCTATCTCTTTAATGATCTTCTGCTGACCTTGCATAACCAATTCCATGTTAATTCACTGTGTTACCAGTTGATTGCACGTTTGTGTGTATGTGTGTGTTGCATGTACTGAATCCATTTATTCAAAAACATTCTATGAAAACTACCTGGTCCTTATCTCTAATGAAATCACCATCAAGATTAAAAAGAGTTTATGTATATGTGATATGAATGTACACATAAAAATACAAATAAAATAACTATAAAAATTAAATTATGCTTGATACAAATTCATTCACTTAAAAAAATTTTAGCATCTATTTTGTAACAAACTTTCTTCTAAACTTGGGGGTTAGAAAGAAAAGCAATTCTCAAAGAACACAGAAGTCATTTGTTCTGCATTGATAAAACTTAATAAAGACGTTATATGATAAATAGCATTTTAACTAATTCTAGAAGACAAAGTAAGATTTTTCCAGAAAATAAATGATAAGAGAAAAGTTATTTCAGGCAATGTAAATATATAAGCAATACAAAAAATGGAAAAGGAATAATAACCTGAATTTTGATGGATTACACAAATAATAATAGGGAAAAGAGTTGCAAATGAATTGTGTGGGATTCACAGTCAAATCATTATTGCCAGAACAACATTTTCAAAGGCGCACAATAAAGCAAGGACATTTTAAATCCTTCCTTCTGATCTATTAGCCCATGAATCATAGAATGGAGGTGCAAGAAAAGAGAAAGTTAGATTTTGCTAAAGTGTAAACACAACAGGATTATTCCAAGGAGTGTAGAAAGGGCTAGGTATTGAAAACGGAATACAACTAGATAGTGAAACAAGTGTGGAAAGCTCATGCACATTTATAAGATATATGAACATATTCTTTATAGAAAAGGAGGTCCAACAATTCAAACAGAAAGAGAAAACAAATATTGAAACATTATCAGTGAATGAAAATAAATAATCAAATATTACTATGTTCAACATTATCAGTAAATGCAAATTAAATTATAAAACATAAAGAACGGTGAAGCAAAAGGGTTGAAAACAAGGCTGCACCATTCTTCCCCTGTAGGAATGCCAAATTTAACAACTATCTACACACAAACAAAGCACCTTCATAAGAACCAAAAATCAGGTGAGCACTTATAGTAACTGGTTTTAACTGCATATTGTTGAAAGAGGCACTAACAAGGGTAGAAAAAACAGTCTTGAATTGCTGATGTTACCCTTCCCCCATTGCCTGGCAGCAGCCACAAGAAAGAGTCTGTGCACTTGGAAGAGGGAGAGCACAGCAATTGTGAGACATGGTACTGAACTCAGTGATTTCCTGTCACAGCAGAAAGCAAAACTGTGCCGAACTCAGTTAAAGTCAGTCCATGGAGTGAGTATTTAAATCAGCCATAGCCAGAGGGGAACTGTCCATCTCAGCAGTTGTAATTTGAGTTCTGGTAAGCCTCACCACCACAGGCTAAAGGGATTGGAAGCCCCAAATATACTTGAAAGGCAGTTTAGGCCATAAGGATAGCAACTGGTAGGTGAGTCCTTGTGCTGAATTGGGCTCAGAGCCAGTGGACTAGAAGGGCATGGGATCTACTGAGACACCAGGTGGGGCAGCTAAGGCAGTGCTTGTGCCACCCTTTCCCAAACCCTGGCTCCAATAAAATACCCCTTCCTTCCACATGAGAAGAGGAGAGGGAAAGCACATTGTCCTGTGACTTGGATATCAGTTCAGCCAAAGTAGAATAGGGCACCAGTCAAAGTCATGAGGCCCCCTTCCTAGGCCCGAGCTCCTGGAAAACATTTCTAGAAACACCCTGGGCTGGAAGGGAATCTGCTGCCTTGAAGGGAAGGATAAAGTCCTGAAATGACCCATTACATGCTGACAAAAGAGCCCTTGGCCCCTGAATAACCAGCAGCAATACACAAGTAGTACACCATAATCCTTGGGTAAGACTCTGAGGCTTGCTGCCTTCAGGTGAGACTCAGCACATTCCCAGCTATAATAGATACTGGGAGAAATTCCTTCTATTTGAGAAAAGTGGAGGTAAAAGTGAATGGGACTTTGTACTAGCTCAAACATAGGAGTGTAGAGCAGCAAGCAGGCACTCGGGTCCCCAGTTTTAGGCCTTGGTTCATAAATTGCATTTCTGGATGAGTGCTGGGTCAAAGAGGAGCTCACTGTCCTGAAGGGTGAGTCCCAGACAAGGTAATATTCACCATAAGCTGACTGAAGAACTCTGGGGCCTTAAGGGAACATTGAGAGTAGCCTGGCAGTACTCCAAATGAGCATGTGGTGATGGTGGCCACTAGGTAAGGCTCTTCTGCTTGTGTTAAAATAAGGGGAGAGTGGGAAGGACTGTATCTCATGGTTTGAGTCCCAGCTAAGCCTCGGTGCAATAGAATACAAGATAGACTTCTAAGGTTTTTTGACTCCAGGTCTTGGCTCAAGAATGGCACCTCTGGACCCTCCTGGGACATGAGGGAACTCACCACCCTGAAGTGAAAGAAGCACACCTTGCTGGTTTCAACACCTGCTGATTATAGATCCCCAGGGCCTTGAGCAAACATAGCCAGTAGTCAGGGATTAGTTACAAAAGGCCTTGGATGAGACTCAGTACTATGCTTACTTCAGGTTTGACCCAGTGCACTCCCAGTGGTAGTAGCCACAGGGATGCTCATGTCACACCACCTCCAGCATCAGGTGCCTCAGAAAAAAGAGAGAGAGAGACTTTGATTGTTTTGGAGAAAGAGAGAACAAGTTTTTGCCTGATAATGCAGATAATTCTTCCAGATCATCAGGATCATCAAAGATCATCAAGGTGATACCCCTATGAGTCTGCAAGAACTACAGTATTGCTGGGCTTGGGATGCCTCCTAATTCAGATGTGGTTTAGACCACAATGCTCATTTCCTTCTGCATAGCTGGAAAGTCATCCCAAGAAGGATAGGTGCAAACAAGACCAGATTATGAAGACTATAACAAATACCTAACTCTTCAATGCCCAGACTTAGACAAACACCTATAAGCATCAAGACCATCCCAAAAACATGATTCACCAAATGGACTAAAAAAGGCTCCAGGGACCAATCCTAGAGAAACAGATATATGACCTTTTAGGCAGACAATTCAAAATAGCTGCTTAAAAAAAAAAACTTTCCCAAATTCAAGATAATACAGAGAAGGAATTCACAATTTCATCAGATAAATTTAACAAATAGATTGAAATAATGTAAAAGAATCAAGCAGAAAGTCTAGAGTTGAAAAATGCAACTGACATACTGAAGAATGCATCAAAGTCCTTTAATAGCAGAATTGATCGAGCAAAAGAAAGTATTAGTGAGATTCAAGACAGGCTGTTTGAAAATACAGTCAGAGGAGACAAAAGAAAAGAAATAAAAAGAATGAAGCATGCCTACAGTATCTAGAAAAATAGTCTCAAAAGGGCAAATCTAAGAGTTATTGGCCTTAAAGAGGAGGTAGAGAAAGAGATTAGGCTAGAATGTGTATTCAAAGGAATAACAACAGAGAACTCCCAAGCCTAGGAAAATATCCAAGTAAAAGAAGGTTATGGAATACCAAGCAGATTTAACCCAGAGAAGATTACCTCAGGGCATTTAATAATCAAACTTCCAAAGATCAAGGATAAAAAAAAATGGATCTTAAAAACAGCAAGAGAAAAGAAGCAAATATCATACAACGGAGCTCCAATATGTCCCGCAACAGACTTTTCAGTGCAAACCTTACAGATCAGTAGAGAGTGGCATGACATATTTAAAATGCTGACAGAAAAAACTTTTATCCTAAAATAGCGTATACAGGGCCCTTCAGACATGATTAATAAATAAAGACTTTCTCAGCCAAACAAAACCTGAGAAATTTCATCAACAGCAGACTTTTTCTACAAGAAATTCTAAAAGAAATACTTCAATCAAAAAGAAAAGAATAAAAATTATCTTAAGGTGTAAAAGTCATCAATGATAAGCACACAGCAAAATACCAAGTTTCATAACACCATAACTGTGTTGTCTAAACTACCCATACCTTAAGTAGAAATACTAAAAGATGAACCAATCAAAAATATTAACTACAACAACTTTTCAAGATATAGAAAGTACAATAAGATATAAAAAGACACAAGAAAAAGTTAAAAAGTGGGGAGCTGAAGTTAAACTGTAGAATTTTTATTAGTTTTCTTTTTGCTTGTTTATGCAAACAGTGTTGTTACCAGCTTAATATAATGAGTTATACAATAGTATTTGCAAGCCCTATGGTACCATCAAATCAAAAAACATAAAACAGACACACACACAGAAATGAAAATTAAAAGCAAGACATTAAATCAGGCCAGAAGTGGAAATCACCTACACTAAAAGAAAGACAGAAAGGAAGGAAATAAAGAAGTAGACCACAAGATAACTAGACAACAAATAACAAAATGGTAGGTGTAGGTTCTTACTTATCAGTAATAACATTGAACCTAAATGAACTAAAAATGTCCAATAAAAGACACAGACTGGATGAACTAAAAATGTCCAATAAAAGACACAGACTGGCTAAATAGATTTAAAAACAAAACAAAAACCTCAAAAGACTCAATGATTTGTTGTCTACAAGAAACACACTTCACCTATAGGAACACACATAGAATAGAAAGAAAGGAATGGAAAAAAACATTCCGTGCCTACTGGAACCAAAAAGGAGAAGAAGTCACTAAACATATATCAGATAAAATAGATTAAAAGACAAAAAGTATAAGAAGAGTCAAAAAAGTTCACCAAATAATGATCAAATGACCAATTCAGCAAGAGGATATCACAATTTAAAAAATATATGCATCCAACACTGAAGCACCTGGCTGCATAAAGGAAATATTAGAGCTAGAGAGAGACAGACCTCAATAGAATAATGGCTGGAATTCAATATTCCACTTTCAGCATCGAACAGATTTTTTAGACAGAGAATCAACAAAGAACTCAATCTGTTCTATAGAAAAAAATAAACCTAATAGATATTTACAGAGCAGCTTATCCAATGGTAGCAGAATACACATTCTTTTTGGAAGCAAATGAATCATTGTCAAAGACAGACTGTATGTTAGATCACAAAACAAGTCTTAAAACATTCAGAAGTATTGAAATAATATTAAAATTATTGTCTGAACACAACTGAATAAAACTAGAAATTAATAGTAAGAAATTTTGAAAATTATATAAATACATGAGAATCAAACAATATGCTTCTGAATAACCAGTGGGTCAATGAATTAATTAAGAAGAACATTGCAAATTTTCTTGAAACAAATGTTAATGGAAACACAACACACAAAAACCTATGGGATGTAGCAAGTAATACAAAGAGAAAAGTTTACAGCTGTAAGTGTCTATTTAAAAAAAAATCAAATAAAAAATTTAGAGACACATCTTAAATAAGTAAGAAATCAAAAAGCGAAGCAAACTCAAAATTAGTAGAAAAAAAGAAAGAATAAAAATAAGAGTAGAAATAAATTGGAAATGATACAAACAATACAAAAGATTAATGAAATATAAAGTTGGTTTTTGAAAACAGAAAATTGACAAATTTAGCCAGAGTAACCAAGAAAAAAAGAGAAAAGACCCAAATAAACAAAATCTGATGAAAAAGGAAATACTACAACTAATACCACAGAAATTCAGAGATCATTAGTGGCTTCTGTAAGCAATTACATGCCAAGAAATTGGAAAATCTAGAAGAAATGAATGCATTCCTAGATACATACAACCTACCAGGATAGAACTATAAAGATATCTAAAACCTGAACAGACCAATAACAAGTAACAAAATCAAAATGCTAATAAAAACGTCTCCCAGCAGAGTAAGAGGAAAACTAGCAGATAATAGGATGGACTAACTTGCCTCCCACTCAGATGGACAGAGATGCATGTGGAGACTCATATCATGAAACTTTTGCTCCAAGACCTACTGCAGGAACATACCAAGAACACTGAGAGAATCCACAGATCCTTTGAAGGAAGTGGATTGCTGCTGCAGGCTCCAGGAGACAACCAACAAGCTGAGTACCAAAAGTACAGAAGTATGAGAAGGGGATCATCTGCCCCCCAAACACACATCCTCACTAGGGAACCTGAAAGTCTAGATAATATAAGAAGGATTTGACCTTACGTGGAGCTGAGACAAACTTAGAAAGCTAAGCAAAATACAGAGGTAGAGGAAGTATCAGGAAGAACCCTATGGGTACTCTCAGTCCCCAGGGAAGCCATTTCTGACTTTGTCTCACAGAGGTCCTTGGGGAGAGTTGCCAGTGGAATTAGGGAAAAACCTCAGGGATAAGAAAACTACCAGTTAAACTTTGTTACAATTTTGACCCAATGTGGAGGTTCCTGGATAGAACCTGAGGAGGGGGGCAAATCAGGGTTGCAGACACAGGACAGAAATTGTGGCAGGTGGGGAGGTGTGAAATCTGAAAGCCCTGCTTGCTTTTTCAGCTGAATGGCCTGTAGCCTGGGCAAAGATCTCAGCCGTCCTCAACTGCTCCCTGGAAATAAACTCAATACTGTTGTGAGGGCAGAATGGGAGTGAGACTGGCCTTTAGGGCTGTGTGGGAGCTGGGTGAAGTCTGTAACTGCTGACTTTTCTCCACTTCCCTGGCAACTGCATGATGCAGCAGAGACAGCCATAATCCCCCTGAAAACCTAACTCTGTTGGCCTGAGAACCACATCCTCATCTCCCACAGCAGCTGAAGCAAGCCCTGCCTTAGGAAAACCTGAGCTCAGACAGGCCTAACCCTGATCCCACCTGATGGTTTTCTCCACCCATGCTGGTAGTGGAAGACAAAGAACATAATGTTTGGGAGCTCCATGGCCCTGCCCACCACCTGAGAAACTTATCCAAGCGACCTAGGGCAAGCCTGTATCCCTCCTACACTACTGCAGCTGATGCTCTCTTAAAAGCACAACCTAGAGTAAACAGACAACCCAAAAAGTCGAGGAAAATCTTTGTAATCTATACACCTGACAAAGAACTAATATCCAGAATTCACAAGGTACTCAAACAAATCCACAAGATAAAAAAACTCACCAAAAAATGGATTAAGGACATGAATAGACAATTCTCATAAGAAGATGTGCAAATGGTCATAAAACATATGAAAAAATTCTCAACATCACTAATGATCAGAAAAACGCAAATCAAAACCACAATGAAATACCACCTTACTCCTGCAAGAATGGCCGTAATCAGAAAATAGTGAATGCTGGGATGGATCTGGTGAAAAGGAAACACTTTTACACTGCTCATGTGAATGTAAGCTGGTACAACCACTATGAGAAACAGGGTGGAGATTCCGTAAAGGACTAAAAGTAGATCTACATTTTGATTCAGCAATCCCACTACAGGGTGTCTGCTCAGAGGAATAGAAGTCATTATAAGAAAACGATACTTGCACCTGCATGTTTATAGCAGCACAATTTGAAATTACAAATATATGGAACCAGCCCAAATGTACATCAACCAACAAGTGAATAAAGAAAATGTGGTCTATATATATATATATGCGCCATGGAATACTACTCAGACACACACACGTACAGACACACACACACACACACACACACACACACACACAGAATAATGGCATTTCCAGAAACCTGGATGGATTTGGAGACCATTATTCTAAGTGAAGTAACTCAGAAATGGAAAACCAAGCATCATGTTTTCTCTCATAGTGGAAACCAAGCTATGAAGATGAAAAGGCATAAAAATAGTGCAATGGGTTTCGGGTAGTAAGGGGAAAGTGTGGGGGGGGGGTGAGGGATAAAAGACTACACATTGGGTTCAGAATACACTGCTTAGGTAATGGGTGCAACAAAATCTCAGAAATCACCACTAAAGGAGCTATTCATGTAACCAAACACCACCTGTTCCCCCAAAACATATTAAAATTAAAAAATTAAAAAATAAAGACAAGAGAAGAAAGAAATAGAATTGATGTTGAATTCTGTCTCATTCTAATAGTAAGTGATATTTATTTAAAAATACATAATGTAATTGGAACCAAAGCCTACTCATATCATTAATAAATGCATTTGCCACATTTTATTTTAAAATTAATAAATATAATTATTTGCAATTTGTGAAAAGTAAAATCTCTCAGCAACAAAAAACCTGGCTTCACTGCTGAATTCTACCAAATGTTTAAAGACAAACTAATATAAATCCTACTCAAACCATTCTGAAAATTAGAGGCGAAGGACATACTTCCAACCACATTATACAAAGCAAGTATTACCCTGATACCAAAACCAGACAAAGAGATAAAAAAAATGATAGGCCAATATTACTGATAAATATTGACAGAAAAATCCTAAACAAAACATTAGCAAACGTAATTCAACAATACATTGAAAAGATAATTTATCATGACCAAGTACCATTTATCTCAGGGATGCTAAGATGGTTAAAATTAGTCAGTGTGGTACCTCATATCAACAGTATGAAAGATAAAAACCATATGATCATTTATATATATATGGAAGGCAATGTGCTATAGGGAATTTTAAAATGAATTACACGTAACTCCTGTCTTGGAGGAGCTGATACAATGTTGGGAGCACAAACATACTTAAACCTCTCATTATAGTGGAAAGAGGAACAAGTAAATATACTTCTAAATCAGGTGTTTTGAAGGCAGTAAAGAGGAGAACAAATTTACATATAAGAAAACTAAACTTTAGAGCTAGCTCACAAAATATTATCCCTCTAAGACTAAGTCTCCTCATCTGTACAATGGATAAGATAATGAAAGTGAGGTACAAGGCACCTAATAGAGTGTGGTCCCACATTGTTACAATGTGGTAGGTATACTATAGGAATACTAAGATAAAGTGCTATAGGGCACAGTAGAAAATGCAATTAATTTTGTCTGAGAAAGCTTAATAAATAGATTATATTAGATCTGAACCATGAAGTTTCAGATGAATATAAAATCACCAGACATTAAAAGGGAGGAATAGCAACACATAAATAATGCTGTAAAAGCATTTGTCAGACTTAGGAATACAGATAACACGAGAAAGGTGGAGGCTGTGGGAAGGTGAAGGCAGTGGAAAGGTGTGCTGAACCAGGAGGTGAAGTGTCTGTTGTGACATGTTTAGGCTTTCTTGTGTGTTGAAAATAGAAATTCACCTTATGTTCAAAAGCAAATTCTGTATTTTAGAAATGTAACCTTACTAACTTGGGACTAGGTAGACTGAAGGAAAGAAAGGATACAATCAGATATATCAGTTAGAGATGTAATACAATTGCTTGGTCAAGAGGTATTTAATGCATAGGGCAAGTCAATACTAGTAAATCACAAGGAAAAAAGAGATCAGTAGGTATTTAGAAATTAAATATAAGTAAAAAATGCTTTCTAGGTATAAGGTGAAAAGAGTTTAGCTATTTTGTTTTGAGATGCTTTTGAAACATCCAGATGGAGATATCTTATTTGTAGTTTGTGATAAGTGGAAATATGACCTTGTGACTGCTTAGCGGCTAGGGGAGAACTGAAAAATTGAAAAATAAACCATGACCTGTACAATGCACCCTGACTTTCAAAATAAATTAACCAAATCAAACCAAAATGTAATAGTTTTCACAAAATATCTAAACTGCTTTTTAAAAAATACCAATTCATTCAGAGCCAGATGGTCCAAAATATTCACAGACAAATTAGTCTAAAATGTACTCTGTACAAATGCATATATTCTGACAGACTGATTATAAAAATGGGCAGTGGTCAAGTCATGAATGATAATAGAATGTTAACTCATAACTTCCGCAGCAATCAGGCCAAAACGGTCACTGACTGCATAATTTTTGTCAGTACCTCCAAGCAGAGAAAGACAAATATGTTCCCCAAACCAATCACAGAGAATGCCTCAGGTTCTGTACTCTGCCTCTAGCTTTCCTCTGCAAACAATCTCCAACCACAGAACATCCTAAGCCTCCCCCTTCCTATTTTTAAAAATGTCTTCCCATTTCCCTGCCTGTCTCTGAGTCTCTACACAACTCAAGTGATGGTGACTGACTCCCTTGTTATAAGAAGTTCTGAAAAAACAATCTTTGTTGTTCTCATTTGAGTTGTCTTTGTTTATGACCACAGGTTTAAAGGGAAGAACACTGACTTCTGCACTTGGAAATTCTAAATCATACATTTCAAAAGTCTCCTATAACTCTCTAGCACAAAAACAAAGTATCCTTTCCTAACTTTCCTCCTAGTAAGAGTCCCCACAGGTACCACGTTTTGAAGTTTCACTTGTTAGAGCAATGAGTGTATCTAACTTTGTTGACAATACCTGTGTTCCTGACATAGTATTTGATTGATGGGAGTCAACAGTTGAATTAGTCCTATGGAAGAAAATAGAGATATTGTGTGAAAAGAGATAAATGGTTTAAAGAAGTCAAGTGTAGAGATTATTTTAGAAAGTTTAGTTAACATTTCCTGAGTGTTTAGTATGTGTCAGGTAGTATAAAATATCCTTTCTATATATTATCTCATTTAATCACTAAAACCACCCAATGACTGTGGCTCACTACTATCATTTTATATATAAGGAAAATGAGAATCCAAAAAGTTTAAGGTGCCTAGAAGTTATGCACAAATAGTAACACAAGTACCTTCTGCAAAGGGATTATCTGACTTCATAGAATTTAGCCAAAAGACCAAAATTCTTCAGAAAGTCAAAATAGAATGCAATCTGAATAAAGAACACCTTCTACTCAGCTGTAAATCATCAGTAAATTTGGTGAGAGTAATTTCAGAAATATGGTGGAGGCTGAGACCAGACTGCTCTTGAGGACCCAAGGGAAATGAGAAAGTGAAAGTTAGATATACTAATTAATATTTCACGATATCTGGTCAGGCAGAAAAAGAAAATGGTATCTTGATAAGAGACATGACTATAGTTAGTAATTGCTGGGTAAGAGGTAACTGAAGATGATTATAGGTAGAAAAAAATGGAACCAGTCAAAATGAAATAACTGAAGATACTCCTTAACAAAAGTGAAAGTGTTATATTATTAGAGAGATTGTTGAAAAAGCCCGTGGAGCAAGGAGGAATGAACAATTAATAAGAGAGTTTTAGTATTTATTCTTGTTAAATAGAAACAAAGCTTAGTTTTTTGAGTGGAAATTTAATTTTTAGAAATATCAAAATACTAGTAATCAATTTTGGTCAATATGTTTGATGATTTTTATGAATATTATCATTTGAAGTTCAAATCAGATATGATAATATGATCTATGTTACATTAAATGATTTTTAATCTTCAGAAATCACAGGTATTTTTAGTATTTTTACAATTATAGGAGCAATATGTATTATTTCCTTACAAGTGGACAATTAATGTTGATACATAAATTCAAATATATCCACATGCATATATTTAGCACAAGGCTTCAGGAATATTCATGTCATAAGATGCTAAGTAATATATAATTGTATTTATGAATATAAACATATACTGTATATATAAAATGTCTTAATTATCTATATTGACTATGTGTGTATATCTCCCAAGACAAAGAATCTTGCATTTTATTTATCTTTGTGTAAAGTTGTAACCATTGCGATTCCATATCTTGAGGCTTGAAATCTTGATATTTAACTTATTTGTATTTTTTAAAGTACACAAATACAAATTCTAACATTATTAATATTATTTCAACATACAGCCTAAAAAGGCTGATAGGGTATGACAAACTGAGATCCAAACGTTTTCTGTAAGATCTAGGTGATTATTTTCTTTTTGAAATAGAGATATCAGCATAATGACACCGGCTTCAAGTTTTCTTGGTTAGGAGAGAATTTGAGTTTCAATATTTTTGGCATTCTTTACAAAATCTCGTGCTTATCAAAAAAGCAGCATTTATAGGATGTCTAGAATGTGTAAAATTTGAGCAATAATAATGAGAATCTGAAAGAGAAAGTCACCTTTAAAAAACAAAATAACGAGGAAACATTTTCCTTTTTTATGGCCCAGACCTGATTCTGTTTATACATTCATTGTGAGTATTTATTGTTGTTAAACTAAAACAGCTTACTGGTGATTGAGTTTTTCCTCTCATCTTATTTATTGTAAGGAAAACTTAAAATGACTACTAGGCTGCCAAAAAGTCTTTATTGTTAACTATAATTTGTTAGCATAATAAACTATGAATACTGCAAGCTTCAATTTCCAAAATAAGCATAAAAGACGACTGAATACAAAAAGGCAACTAATAGAAAGATACACTGCACTGATAATTGGAGAAAACACTCTGTTTGAAATGTATTCACTTCAGAATGAAAATAAAATCTTACAAAGGTAGACTGCTTCAGTTTCAAAGGAAATGATTTCAATGGAGCACTTCATATCATAAAGTAACCTTGAGATGTACTCCTTATGTCATTCTAAAGTGTCTGATTCATGCTGTAGTCAAAATAACAACTATCTACAGATATCGCCATAGGCCATTTACCCTGCTAAAGAGTTTGATCTCTTTCAGGAGTTTTATGTATCATTCTTATTAGCACTTATTTTTAAAATCAATCTCTGTGCCTATTAGTCGGAAGTGTGATGTGGTGAAAAAAAAAAAGCAGCCATACACGGCAACAATAACACTTGTTTTGTGTGTTAGCAAGCTGAAACAGCAAACAAAATAAATCCACTATATAAATGTTTTTGCCAGGATAAGCAAGCATCCCAATTGTTACAAAATTTATTTTGTTTTTACAAAATCTATTCTTTACTCATTGACTCTCATTTTTCAAATGCTATCATGTTATTTTCAAGTAATTTCAGATTTGTAGATGATGATGATGATGATTTGAGATTTAGCATCATACTTAGAGGAGGAATAAAAACCACATTGGCTTTGGTGACATCTCCCATATGTGAGCTCTGAAAATTCTTGGAGAGCTACCACATTTTTTTTTGAGACAGAGTCTTGCTATGTCACCAGGTGCCAGGCTGCAGTGCAGTGGCGAAATATGAGGATCCCAGTGTGCCACCATTCTCTCCACTCTCCATCATTTGTTAGTAACATATCATGTTAGTAGGAAATAATGCATCCAGGGATGATTATCCCTGAACTCTAAACTTTTCTATGATGACAGAAAACATTATTTGTTTTAATGCATATCATATTTCTAGTAAATACTGCATCGTGCTTACCAGTAGCAAATGTCCCTAAATGATGCAAATCACAAAGTTAGTGAATTTCTTAAATTATATATTTCCACATAGTTGATTTTATTAAAATTTTCATTTATGAAGAGAAAATTTACAGCAAAAAATGCATATATGAAAACTTTAGGGAAGTACATCAAGATGCATTTATAATTTTTAAAATAACCAATGTAATAATAAACCTATTTTTATAAATCAGAACAGAAAAATTTGGCTAATTTTCTCAAACTCACACAGCTAACAGGTAAAAGACAGGATTTGCTGGGCATGGTGGCTCACAGCTGTAATCCTAGCACTTTGGGAGGCCGAGGTGGGTAGATTGCCTGACCTCAGGGTTCGAGATCAGCCTGGGCAACATGATAAAACCCAGTCTTTACTAAAATACAAAAAATTAGCCGGGCATAGCAGCTTGCATCTGTAGTACTACCTACGTGGGAGGCTGAGGTGGGAGAATTGCTAGATCCCGGGAGCCGAGATCATTCCACTGTACTCCAGCCTGGGCAACAGAGTGAAACTCCATCTCTTAAAAAAAAAAAAAAAAAAAAAGACAGGATTTAAGACCAGGAAATATGTAGGATCTTATCCCCTTTCCCAAATCATTCAGGTCACAGTAATGAAAATGTGAGTTAATATAATTGCATTATTATTTTAGCCACTTTATAGTTCAAATATGATTTCGTGTGCCCAATATCCTACAATCAAGCTACTGTTTCATGAGAAAATGTGTCTTGAATTCTGAACAATCAATATGCATACACTTATTGGTCACAATTCATAGATATGGCATGCTATATGCTCTGATTAAAAGATAGACCCAATATAAAATGTTCAATATGGGAAATCAAATAACCCTGAAAATTACATCATTTAAGAGTGAGTCATCAGCAGGTATGTTTCACAGGGAATGGATTTTAAGGCTTTCAGCTATAACTTGTTTTACAGCAAGTTGTTAATACTGTAAGCACATCAGAGACAATATGATGTTGTTATGCATAAAATCTTGGCAGAATCTTAGCATTCAAATTTCCTGTTCTGAAACCAGTAAGGAAGATATTTTGCTTTAAAATGTGCTAAAGCAAAAGGAGACAGTAAAACTACTTAAGCAGGGAGTAAAAGAAAGTTGAAATAGAAGAAGAGAGATAATGCTTGCTGATATGGAGCAGGTATATGCTATTCTAATTTCAAACAATACTCTTTAACTACAATTTATAATTTCACCTAAGATGAATTAAATTTACCCTTACATATATTTAGTTTGGCTATAGAATTGTCTCTGGAGTTACTCAAATCTCACACAAAAAATCACACATTAAGTCTGATGCAAATAATTAAGTTTTTAAACATGTAATATTTGATATGTTTTTTGAGAATAAAATGTGCCAAATGTAAATTATTTCAAGTTAACCTATTTCAGATTTCATTTGGATAAGTTTCTCTAAATGTTTCTGTATGTATATCTGGTAATTTCTGAAAACAAAATAAAAAGTGAACATGATTTACTCCGAGTTAATAATACAGTACAAATTATAGTTCAGATTACATAAAGCTATTGATTATCAAAATGACTAACATTTGAAAATAATCTCTTTCATTTATAGATACCCACAGACCACACTCTCATATATTCACACTCTAAACTCTTGACATATTATAGTATTTATTTTAATAAATTAATAATTAATAATCAATTGTATTTACTGTGTGCATTTAAGGTATCCAGCCTGATGTTATGAGATACATATGTATAGTAAAATGGTTACTATAGTAAGCAAATTTACAAATTCATCATCTCACATAGCTACCCATGTCCCCTGTGGCAAGAGCAGCTATAATCAACTCATTTAGCAAAAATCCTCAATATAATACACTGTTATTAAATACAGTCCTTATGTTTTGGATTACATCTCCTGGATATAATACCCAAAAGGAATAAAATCACTACCTCATAAATACAACTCTATACCAATGTTTGTTGCAGCATTATTCATAATAGCCAAGATACAGAATCAACCCAGATGTCCATCAATGGAAAAATGGATAAAGAAACTTATGTACATTATGAAATATTATGTAGCTATGTATATATGTATGCATGTCAATATAATGACAATACGTAATGTATATATGTGTGTGTGTGTGTATGTCAATTTAATGCAATTTTATTCAGACTTAAGAAAATAAGATTCAGCTACAGGCCACAATATGAATAGGCCTGGTGTTGCAGGGCGAACCGCGGACAAAAACCCTCATGTGTCCATCCTCATCCACCCTAGTATATTGTTGCTCTCTTAAGGGTGTCTGCACCCGTGTTTGCGCCGCAGACAGGCCGCCAAGGGGAGGGTTTCCTCCAGTGGGGCACTGCCCTTCTCGTCTATTCTGGGTGGCCTGGGGGTTCTGGGACTGGGTGGTCACTCTGATGCTTTGAGCTCTGGCCTTTCCTCTCCATAGTGGGGAGGGTCTAGCGGAATAAGAGGCGCTATGAGAATGGGTGCCGTTTCCTCAGGCCAGTTACCTTTCAATTCCGGATCAACTGGAACCTTAGGCTTTTGCTTCCTGCAGCAAGTGGAATACAAATCTCCTTTTCCTAAACTGTCCCTTCACTACAAGCACTGTCGTGGCCTGTCCTCTTGGCCACTGTGGGGGATTTAACACCAGCTGAAGCCAACTGTCTATATCGGGAAACTGGTGTGGATGCCCTGGCTTGCCTATAACCTGATACCATACTTTAGAAACCAAAGACCTGTCTAGACTCCCCTCTACTGGCCATCCTACCTCCAAAGCAGGCCAGTCTATCTCACACAGAGTACACAACCTCTCTGGGGTCACAGAGATTCCATAATAACCACTATACCCCTTCGTGAAGTTCTTTAACATGGTCCCCAACAGGGTGGGTTTCCCCTGTGTTTCCCATCTCCCTCCCTCGACAAAACACCACTCATGCCATGAGAAGGAAAAAGAAAACAGGGTCGATACTCGCTCCTCCTGTCGCTGCCGTCCCCCCTTCCCCCATCCCCACGGGAGTCTTGGACCCTCTTGGTTTAGACAAGTTGGTACAATGCACCAACGCGGTCTGCCACTTAGCCATACAAGGCGTCCTACAGAACCGCAGCTCGAGGGGCACACTCACTTCGAGCAGTGAGGAGGAGCCAGAGTCCTCACTTGGTTCCCCTTCCATCTTGCGCTTACACGCACTTTCACTCTCCTCCCTCCAACCAAGTCAGAAGCAGAAACAAGCTCAATGTGCTAAAAATGGCTTGCAAGGAAACAAAATCAAAACCAAGGCATCGAGATTGGCACACATGGGGACAGAATCAAGATCAAGGTGCCAAGATCGGCATACCGTGGGTGATCAGGCCATGCTTTCACTCAGGTGGAGTGGGCTAGCTTCTAGGATTGATTCTACCATTTTCCAGTGGTCTGGACATCACCAAGTGTCAATTCCTTCCCGGTGTTCAGCTACTGCATTGATCACCACGGGGTCTGCCAGATCTCGCTCCAGGGAGGTGGTCCACTGAGAAAGTGAAAGTGTCTTCTCAGAGGTGCCGTAAGGACTCGCGTCGCCTGGCCAGCCGGAGCCCCGCACAGGGATGCTCTGAAGGGAAGGCCAAAGCTGCCTAAGGCTGTCCTGGTCATCTGCCAAAGCAAGTTTTGCTTCCTGGTCAGGGAACCAGAAATGTTGCAGGATGCGACACGGGAGTGAGGAAGGAAGAGACTTTATTTGGCCTTGGAGCATCGGCAGGCTTGCATCCCAAAGGCCGAGCTCCCCAAAGAGCAGTTCCTTTCTCTTTTAAGAGCTTACAACTTTAAAGGGGGAGCAGAGGTGAAACTGTGTCATTGTCTATTGGCCTGGCAACTGACCTTATAGTCTTCGGCTGTCATTGATTTGCTAATTTATATTGGGTGCACATGGGAACTGAAGAAGGGGAAGGTTTACAGGAGCTGAACAAAGGCAGTACATCACTTGGTGGCAGATGCAACTCTAAGGGGAGATCTGGATTGTGCAAACATGGAGTAAGTAATTCAGAGCAGGGCTCTGGGCAGCTGGAAAAACATTCTTTGCAACATTTTCAAGGTTTATAGATAACATAGGCACCAGTTACAGAGATGGGAGTTATTTTCCCAGCCTCTGGGCCCCACTGTGGTTGGGCCAGTGGCGTCAGCGAGTTGCCTGACTGCTGATTTCAACTTCTTGCTATTTTATCTCTCCTCCTCCCTTCTATCAAAAGGCAGGCAAGGGGAGAGAAATGGCCTCCTCTCTCACTGGAAGGCATTATGCTAAGAGAAATAAGCGAGACTCAGAAAGTAAATATTACAAAAGCCCACGTATATGTGGAATCTAAAGGAAAAAAATGAGTTAAATATACAGAAACTGAGAACACACTGGTTGTGTGCTATGGTTGGGGTAGTGGAGAAGGAGGCAATGGAATGGAGGTCAAAGGATTCAGTGTAGCAGATATAAAGAATGAACAATTCTAAATATCTAATGTACAACATATTATTTTATAGTTTTATCCCTTAGAATTAGGGACTCATAAATTTAGTTGATATCAAAAAATAAAATAATCTTATACAGATTTAAGTCATAGATTGACATTAAATTATTGACAAAATGATTGCTACACATTTAAATATCAGAATCAATTTTTAAAATTACATATTGAACAACAAGTAGGTTTTTATAACATAAGCAGTCGGGAGTCAAATGAAATAGAACTGTGGAACTGGTAATTTCAATTTTACCAAAAACAATTAATGTTACGTAAAGAAGGAACTGCTTTAAGAAAGTCCACACCCCCTCCTTTTTCTAAAATTGTTGAATATATTCTCATTCATGATATCTTTAGCCTAGGTGGTATAAATATTTAGACTTTAGCCAGAAATATTACATTCAATAGGCCTCCAAAATTCAGCAAGAATATGGTATTGATAAATTAAAAATGTAGTAGTTTCTTATGTGTAAAAACCTGGCATGTATTTTAATTTCACTATTCAAAAATATATTTATAGTTGTAATTATCCTATATTGATTCCTGATAAATATCAAAACATCTGTAAATGTAGAAATATGAAAATAAAAAAAGGTTACCCTTCATTTTCCCAACATCAAACTCTTCATCCCATAAGTAAGAATTTAATAATTTGATATATATCCCTCTGGACATTTTTCAAAATGTTTAGGTTTGGATGTGTTTCCGTTCATAAATTTAGAAAATACCAATAAAATAATACAAGCTGTTAGGCAATTGGCTTTTTTAAAAACAATTTTTTGTGGACATTTTTCATGTAGTTGATACACACCTTCTTCATTTTAATCCTAGTATAGCATTTTATACCATAATCATACCATTTCCTTTTTATTTTTGTATTACAATGAATGCTACAACTAGCATCCTTAAGTATATAATGCAGGTTTGTCTATGGGACAGATTTTTAGAAGGATAATTTCTAGAGACACAGAGGATGTGCATTTAAATTCTCATGCATTAAAGTTCTCATGCAGGTAGGTAGGTTTTTTCAGCTTTAAAAAAAAAAATGTCTTTTTTTCTGAGCCAATCTAATCCCATCTGCCTCCTATTTC
Source organism: Aotus nancymaae (assembly GCF_030222135.1). Classification (NCBI taxonomy): domain Eukaryota; kingdom Metazoa; phylum Chordata; class Mammalia; order Primates; family Aotidae; genus Aotus; species Aotus nancymaae. Next base: position 7,285,490 of record NW_026988503.1, read on the forward strand.
TAGGAAAATTTATTAAAATTTTGGGCAAAAGATGATATAATTTTGTGATCTTGTTACCAAAACACCAGGAGTTTTGTCTAGGTCCTGCTACTCACTGCGCGAAAGGTCAGTCACTGAGAAGATGAGTATTGCCAAGGAAGAAGGCTTTAATCAGGTGCTGCAACCTAGGAGATGGGAGCTCAGTCTATCTCTCTGACCAATAAAAACTAGGAGCATATATAGCAGGTGATATATAAGGCTCTGTGTCCCCACTCAAATTTCATCTCAAATTGTAATCCCCACATGTCAGGGGAGTACCTGGTAGGAGGTGATTAGATCATGGCACTGGTTTTCCCCATGCTATTATCATGATGGATTTCTCAGGATATCTAGCTGTTTGGTTAAGTGTGTGCCTTTTACCCTTCTCTCCCTCTCTCTGCTGCTGCCTTGTGAAGAGGGTGCTTCCTTCTCCTTTGCCTTCTGCCATGATTCTAAGTTTCCTGCAGATCCCCATATGTAACTGTAAGTAAATTAAACCTCTTTTATGTATAAATTACCAATACCCAGGTAGTTCTTTATAGCAATGTAAAAATGGGCTAATACAGCAAGGAAGAAATCTAACAATGTACAAGAAAACAGGAACTAGGGAGGGGCAAGAGGACAATCAAAATGAATAAGGTGTCCTGCATCTCACTGTCTAGATGTGTTAATCTGGTGAATTTCAGTTCTTTGGTACTCTTTTTGAGAGACCTGAAGTTCGTTTTGATAGCAGCAAGAAGCAGACAAATTCCTAGGTAGATAGGGGTGGGTGCCTGGTGAAACCCAACCTTCAGGCCAGAGACAGCCTGAAGCCTGAAAACCAGGCTGTTAGTTCCAGGTGAAACTCACAATTGGAGTGAGAACTTCCTTGTTGCCCTTAGGCCAATCAGATGAGGTTCTTCCCAGGCCTATCTATGGACCAATAAGCAGGCATTTCCTCCATTCTGAGCTCATAGAAACCCCAGACTCAGCCATTCTCAGCCACACACTGGGACTACATTCCTACAAGTAGGAGAGCTAGCCACTTCATGTCGCTTCTCTATTGAGAGTAGTTCTATTGCTACATAAAACTCTTCTCTGCCTTTCTCACCCTCCAGTTGTCCATGTAACCTCATTCTTCCTGGTCTTGGGACAACAACAAATTTTAAGAAGAAATCATATTTCAGTATTCTTACACATACATACTTCACTTTTTTTGAGATTACATAGTCAAATAGCTTCATATGGCAAGAAAATATAAGTAAACATATTATAAAGTCGAATGCATTTTGGCTTGAAATGTTATATTTTAATAGAAATATCATGTTTGTCACATTTTCAACTTATGCTTTTGACACTCTGTCACTATGAAGCAGATATGCAAATATAATAAAGTTGAGAAAATTTTAATGTAGGGTGCTAACAATGACAAAATTGCCCTTTTTGAGGTGATAAACTATTTGAAAGTTACAATCGCCAGATTAGTTGTGTAAATGTTATCTCTAACAGCATTTCACAGGAATGAAGTAGTCACAATAATCATAGCTAGCTTTTATTGAGTGCTTATTATGTGACAGTCACTATATATAGCACCATACACATATTATCACATTCCCCAAGCAAATTTAGAAGGAAATTATTTCTTTCATTTTTTGCTACCTCCTCTCCCTGCTTTATGTATGAGAATATTGAGATTAACTCAAGTAAACAGAATTATTGTGTTATGGGGCAAGCAGGGACCTTGATTTTGAATAATTCCGTTATAAAGTGAGAGAGTTTGAAATAAGGAACGGTGGCAATTAACTGAATTTAGACAGAAAGGTAGGTAGGGCCAGATAATAAGGGGCTCATATGCCGTGGTAAAAATGTCAGCTATCATTCTGTAGATGATCAAAAACTATTTTAAGGATGTGAAAAATGGAGTTGTAGGATGAGATTTTAATGAACAAGACAAATTGAGTCCATAATATTAAAAAGTGATAAGTTCTATGAAGAAAACAAAGCAGGCAATAGTAGAGAGAGTGACAAACGGTGATGACGTTGGGGAATATAATTTGAATATTGTAGTTAAGAAGGAATCCTTTGAAGAGGTGACATTTTAGCAGCAGAGACTTTAATAATGAGAGACATTTGAGGTGAGAACTGAATATTGGAAAGGAATAAGTCATCTGAAAATTTGGTTCAATGAAGTTGTAAGTAGAGGTCAAGGGCAAGGACAAGATCAAATATGCTGAGACTAAGAAAAGGTTAGTGTACTTTAAGAACAAGCAGATGCCGCATACATACAAAACAATGGAAGAGAGGAAATATAACATGATATGATGTCTGAGATGAAGGAGAAGATAGGTAGTGTATACGTTCTTGAAGATACCCCACAACATGGAGTTTGAATTTTATTCTAATAATAATGAGAGTGGAAAACAGGCGATGATGGTTTCTCAGTGGCTACCCTTTCCTCAGCGATTAGGTGTATGATAAAATTCATCAATCAGAAGTAACACAGGGACAACAGCAGATTGGGTCCATGCTGAAATTTGCAGGTTAACAACAAAGAAAATGAGTTGTTTTGAATATATTGAGTTTTAAGTGCCATTGAGGCAATTAACTAGAAATCTCCTAAGGAGAAATTACATACTCTGTAGGTCTGTAACACAAGGAATGAAGTTTGAAATTTTGGAAATGTGAGCAAATTCCCAAGGAATGAGATTTGAGGGTAAAACTTTCAGGAATCCAATTTTAAGTAGTATCAAGAGAAATTAAGAGTTAGTTGTCAAAGAAGTAAAAAAATCAGCTGGAGTGTGTAGAGTGAAGAAATACTGAAAACAAATACATTTAAAAAGAATATTAAAAGGTGTTAAAAGCTAAAGAAATTTTAAATAAGATAAGGCAAATATTATTTGCCAATTTTGGTAATAGAGGATCAGGAGTGAGCTTAGATATTTTAAGAAGATACAGACATTAATAATAATCTAAAATACCACTTCTTCAGAAAATTTTCAGAACTTTAACAATTTATAGGGGAATCAAGAGGATTTTTGGCTCTGTTTCATCTAAGGCAAAAACACATGGGATAGGTATAGAGAGAGCTGTTTCCTGGCCTTGGGAATGTAGCAAGCCTGTTTCTGTGTTATGCTATAGAGAATAATACAGAATAATACATAATACATTTTATTATGAAAACTAAAAGGATGTCAATTTATGTCTTAAGTATAATTAGTAGTTTCACTGTTTGCTTAAGTCATACACACACATACACACACACACACACACACACACACACACATATATATATCTTCCACCCCCCGTTCTTCTACTCCCTCTTATTTTATTTCTGTACTTCTCTAGCTTTATATTTTGTCAACCTAAATACCTGTTACGGGATGAATTTGTCCCTTCAAAATTCGTATGTTAAAGCCTTAAACCCTAGTACTGCACAATGTGAACCAATTTGGAGACAGGGCCTTTAAAGAAGTGATTATGTTAAAATAAAGATCTTAGGGTGCAACTGAAACTTCTCACTGATATCGTAATAAGAAGAGACAACAGAGACACCTGGGATGCATGCACAGGGGAAAGGCCATGTGGAAGAGGCAGCAGAAGGCAGCCATCTGTAAGTCAAAGAGAGAGGCCTCAGAGGAAACCGACTCAGCTAGCTCCTTGGAATTCCAGGCTCCAGAACTGTAAGAAAATAAATTTTTGTGGTTCCAGTCATTCAGTCTGTAGCATTGTGTTATGGTGGCCCTGGAAAATTAGTACAGTGTCCTTCCTTGTTTATGTGATATTTTGCATTATTGTCTCTGGTTTCAGTCCATATTTGTCCCTCCTTGTCTCCCTCTTTTGTGTTTTCTATTCTGCATGTTAGTTAATTCTGATAATCCTAAATATTTGATTTCATTTATTTGGATCTTCTCCTTTTTTATATTAGTCTGGGTAAAGGTTTGTCAATTTTGTTTAACTTTTCAAAAAACCAACTATTTGTTTCATTAGTCTTTTGTATTTTTACATTTCAATTTGATTTATTTCTCCTCTAATCTTACTCCTTTTTTTCTACTAATTTTAGGTTCAGTTTGCTCTTGTTTCTTTTTTTAGCTATTTAAGATGCATCATTAGACTGTATATTGGAAGATTTTTGGTCTTCTTTGATGTAGGCACTTAAAACTATAAACTTCCCTCTAAGTACTCTTTTTGCTGTATCCCATAGATTTTGGCATGTTGTGTTTTCATTATCATTTGTTTGGATACATTTTTAAATTTCTTTCTTGATTTATTCATTGACCCAGTGGTCATTCAGGAGCATATTGTTTAATTTCCATGTATTTATCTAGTTTCTAGAATTCCTCTTGTTATTAATTTCTAGTGTTATTCCACTGTGGTCAGAGAAGATGCTTGATATTATTTCAGTTTTTTGGGGGATGTTTTAAGACTTAATGACTTAATTACTTAACATATGGTCTATCCTGAGAATAACCCATGTGCTGAGAAAAAGAATATGTATTCTGTAGCTCTTGGATGAAATGTTCTCGTAAATATCTATTAGATTCATTTTGTCTATAGTGTAGACTAAGTCTGATGTTTCTTTGTTTATTTTCTGTCTGGAAGATCTGTTCATTACTGAAAGTGGGGTTTTGAAGTCTGCAGCTATTACTGTACTGCAGCACATCTCTCTCTCTCTCTTTGGCTGGTTCAAATAATATTTCCTTTGTGTATCTGGATGCTCCAGTTTGGGGTGCATATATATTTCAAATTTTTATATCCTCTTGCTTAATTGACCCTTTTATCATCATATGGTGATCTTCTTTTTCTCTTCTTATAGTTTTTATTTTGAAATCTATCTTGTCTGATATAAGTATAGTGACTCCTGCTCTTTTTTGGTTTCCAGTGGCATGGTGTATCTTACGCCATGCCTTTATTTTCAGTCTATGTGTGTCTTTATAGATGAAGTATGTTGCTTGCAGACAACAGATCAGTGGGTCTCGTATTTTCATTCATTCAGCCAGTCTACGTCTTTTTATTAGTCAGTTTAGTTCATTTCCAATCAATGTTATTATTGATAAGTAATGACTTAAATCTGCCATTTTTTTTTTGTTATTTGTTTTCTTGTTATTTTTTCATCTTCTCTTCCTTCTTTCTTTCATTCTTCCTCCAGTGAAGGTGATTTTCTCTGGTGATATGATTTATTTTCTTACTTTGAATTTTTTGGGTACTCATTGTATGTTTTTTGGTTTGAGGTTACCATAAGCCTTGCAAATACTATCTTTTAAACTATGATTTTAAATTGATAATAACACTATTTGCATAAACAAACAAGCAAAGGGAAAAATAATAAAAGCTTGCCTTAACTTTGTCCCTCCTGCTTCTTAACTTTATATGGTTTCTAGTTATATCTTGTCATACTATGTCTTAAGAAGTTGCTGTAGCTATTATTTTTGATTGGTTCATTGTTTCATCTTTCTACTTAGGATAAGAATAATTTGCACACCACAGTTACAGTGATATAATGTTCTGTGTTTTTCTGTGTACTATTACCAGTAAGTTTTATTTCTTCAGGGGATTATTTATTGCTCAGTAATGTCTTTTTCTTTCCCACTGAAGTACTCCACCTAGCATTTCTTTAGGATGAATCTGGTATTGATAAAATCATTCAGCTTTTGTCTGGGAAGTCTTTATTTCTCCTTCATGTTTGAAGAATATTTTTGTGAAATATGATACTCTAGGGTAAAATGTATTTTTTTCCTTCAGTACTTTAAATATGTTATGCCACTCTCTCCTGGCCTATAAGGTTTTCACTAAAAAGTCTACTGCCAGACATATTGAAGCTCCCTTTCACCACTGTGACTGTGCTGGGTCAGACCTGAAGCCAGCACAGTTCTGGGTCTTGCCCACGGCCTGCTGTATGCACTCCCTGGCTACTGCCTAAGCTTGCTGTAGGCCCTAGGATTATACAATCATCAAGTGGCAAAGCAAGCCAGGCCTGTGTCTTTCCCTTGAGAGCAGAAAGGCTGCCAAGGCCCCAGAGTGCCTTTGGGAGTCAGGGAAGGGAGCCATAATCCTTATACATCTACCTGGTTGTGTTAGTCCATTTTCACACTGCCATAAACAACTACTTGAGACTGAGTCATTTATAAAGAGAAGAAGATTAAATGACTCACGGTTCTGCATGGCTGGCGAGGCTTCAGGAAACTTACAATCATGGTAGAAGGTGAAGGGGAAATAAGGCACGTCTTACATGGTGGCAAGGAAGAGAGCGAGAGCGAGGGGATAACTGCCAAACACTTTTAAACCATCAGATCTCGTGAGAACTCACTCACTATCATGAAAACAACATAGGGCAAACTGTCCCCATAAACCAATTTCCTCCCAACAGGCCCCTCCCTCAACACATGGGAAATAGAATCTGAGATGAGATTTGGGTGGGGACACAGAGTGAAACCGTTTCACTGGTATTCTAGTCTAAGCTGGCACTCCAACCACAAGATGCAGTCCTTCCCACGCTTCCCTCCGCTTTCCAAAAGCAGAGGAGCCTCACCCCATAGCCATTGCCACTCATGGCCATGAGGACTATGGCCAGACTACCACCACTGTTTCCTTAAGGCCCAAGGTCTCTTATGTCAGCTTGTGGTAAATGCTGCCCGCCTGGGACTCACCCTTTAGGCCAGTGGGCTTTCCTCTGGCCCAGGGCAGGTCCAGAAATGCCATCCAAGTGTCAAGTCCTGGAGTTGGGCACCCCAAAAGCCTGGTGGGTGCTCTAACTTCCTGTGATGGTGTTGGTACCTGAGGTGCAAGACAAAGTCTCATTTACTTTTCCCTCTGCTTTTCTCAAGCAGAAGTTTTGTCCTATAGCCAGCACAGCTGGGAATGTGCTGAGTCTCACTTGAAGCCAGCAAGTCTTAGAGGCTTACCAAGGTCCTTGTAGTATCTGGGTATTGCTGCTGGTTATTCAGGGCCCAAGGGCTCTTCAGTTAGCAGGTGATGAATGTTTCCAGGACTGGCTTCTTTTCCTTCAAGGCAGTGGATTTTCTTCTGGCCCAGGGCATGCTTAGAAATGTCATCTGGCAGCTAGGGCCGGTAATAGGAGCCTGAGGACTGATCAGTGCCCTGTCTTGCTGTGACTGAGCTGGTATCCAAGATGCCAGACAAACTTCTCTCCACTCTTCCCTCTCCTCTCTTTAAGTGTAAAGAAAGGGTTAATTTTGGAGCCACAAGCTCTGCAGTCTGGGTTTAGGGGACGGGTGATGCCAGCACTTTCTTGGCTGCCCCAGCTGGTGTCTCAGTATGTCACATGTCCCCCGAGTCCACTGTTTCTGGGTCTAGTTCAGCCCTAAGACTCACCTAAGAACTGTTGCAATCCTTATGTTTAGACTGCCTTTTAAGCTTCCTGAGGGACTGGGAGCACTTTGGCCCTTGGTTTGCAGGCATTCAAGATCAGAGTGCCTCTCTAGCAATGCCGCTCTGACTCCGGCTGATTTAAATACTCCCTTTGTGGGCGGGCATCAGCTGTGTTTACATGACGCGTGGGTTACATCAGCCTGTTTCTGCTGTAACAGGACGGCACTAAGTTCAATGTCTCACAATTGTTATGCTCTTCCTCCCCCAGTGCCCAGAAATGTTCTCCACACCATGTCCCGCCTGCAGAAGAAGAGGTGAGAGAGGGATGATGGTGGGAATTCAGGACTATTTTTTTTTTTTTAATTTTCTCAGTATTTCAGCAATATGAAGTTAAAATCAGATACTATGAAAGCTCACCTGATTTCGGTTCTTATGGAGCTGTTTTTCTCTGTGTATGTAGTTGTAACCTGGTGTCCTTACAGGGGACAATCAGTGGAACTTTCTATTCTGCCGTCTTGCTCCATCTGCTCCTCTGAATCTGCACTGGTGTTTTCAGCAGTACAGATTTTAAGTTCCTGATGTTATCTAAAGGTAACCATCTATAAATATTTTAGATATTGACTATGCTGACTGAGATGGTGGTAATAATTCCACGATGATAAAATATACTGATTCATGTATTGAGATATAGCAATGTAGGGAATATGCTACGTGACTGAAGAGATATCCAATCTGGGAAGAAGCCAAATACAATAAAGTAAGATTAAATAAGAATAAATGTAAAACCTTACATTTAAATCTCAAAACTCAATTCCTAAATAGAAAGTAGAGATGACACAACCAAAATACCAACTGTGATGCCAAAAAAACTAAAACAAAATTAGACATTGTAATTAACTGTTACTGAAATATTTATCAATGCTGTTAAGTTTGCAATAAAGGTTAATATAAACTTAGATGCAAGAAAAGTAATTTTCTAGGCTACTCATACCGCACTTAAGTACTTCTAGTTGTCAGACTTTAAGAGAGATTAGGTCTAGATGACAGGCTTGATGGTACTAGGAGCTATGACTTTAACTTGAGTTTTGGATGGACACAATTCAGCCCATAATATGTGCTAAGTTTTACAACAAAATATGAAGCTAGAGAATTACAGAAATAAAAGAAGGGAGAGAAGGGGAATAAGGAGAGAGAGAGAGAAAGAGATTAATGGCTTGAGCAAGCAAACAGTCAGAAAACTAATTGAATAGACTTAATTCCATTGTATACAAGGAAAGACTTAGGGTAATTTTGTATTGAAGATGAAAACAAAATAAAATAAAAAATCTCCACAACAAGTGTCTTGACATATTTAAGGGTCTTTATGCAAGAGAGACATCCAATTTTTTTTTTCCTAAGCAGTCACAAATCTTTAGATGAATGGGGAAATCTTATAATAGTAGAATGATATATTTAAGAGTTTATTAAGAAATATTCCCAGCATTTTGGGAGGCTGAGGTAGGCGGATCACTTGACGCCAAGAGTTCAAGACCAGCCTGGCCAACATGGAGAAACCCTGTTTCTACTAAAAACACAAAATTAGCTGGGAATGGTGGCACACACCTGTAATCCCAGCTACTCAATCACTTGAACCCAGGAGTTGAAGGTTGCAGTGAGTGAGCTGAGATCACACACCACTGCACACTCTAGACTGGGTGACAGAGGGAAACCCTGTCTCAAAAAAAAAAGACTTAATAAATAAATTTGCTTAAAGAATATAATGGTCTAAGAAGTTAAGAAGTTTTTCCACTGTCAGGACTCAAATTTTCATTGGACAACATTGTTGCTCAGGTCCAAGGGTACATTAAAACATCTTTTGAGTGTTTTAAATTATGGTCCATGGCACTCGAGTGATTTTCTCGAGCTGCTTAACAAACCATACACTACTGCAGGAGCAATATGAAATGGGCTAAGTAGTTTGAGTTCTTATTCTCAAATTTGTCTTATTTAAAACATAACAGGCTAGATTTTATTGACATTGCATATCAGGCTTCTGAATATGACTATATCACACTCGCTTCTTTTCCTCAGACTTCATACATTATTGTACCTCTAAGGATGCAGGTGAAAAAACAGAAGCTACCACTCTAGGTATTTTGAGCAGAAGCGTTTTTTTTTTCTTTTCTTTTTTTGTAAGGGACCAGGTTACAACACTGTAGGAAGAACTGAAATATTTAAAAAGGGAGGGTAGTGTTACCCAACAGTCAATAACTTTAGGAAACTGCTATACTCCTGAAGGAGCAGAAGTTTGATGCAGCTGCCGCAGGAACCCAAGCTTGTATTTATTTTATGCCTTCAAAAGCTCTGCTTCGGCTGAGTGTGGTAGCTCACACCTGTAATCCCAGCATTTTGGAAGGCCAAGGCAGGCGGATCACAAGGTCAGGAGTTTGAAACCAGCCTGACTAATATGGTGAAAACCCGTCTCTACTAAGAGTACAAAAATTAGCCTGGCATGGGGCACGTGCCTGCAATCCCAGCTACTCAGGAGGCTGAGGCAGAATTGCTTGAACCCGGGAAGGGGAAGTTGCAGTGAGCCAAGATCCCACCTCTACACTCCAGCTTGGGCGAAAGAGTGAGACTCCTTCTCAAAAAGAAAAAAAAAAAAGAAAAGAAAAAAGCTCTTCTACTGCTGCCTGCTCTTGTCACCAGCACTGGGGATCTCCCACTGCAAAAACATACCAAAACTGTGATGGCAAAGGTGCTGGAAAAGAGCATTGAAAAGGGAAGAATTGTGCTGAAAACACAGGAAATGATTTGGCTTCAATCTCACTTCCTAATCTCAGTTGACATAATTTAATCTATTATGATGAAAACAAAAGTAATCAGACATGAACTACTTCCTATGACTACCCAAAATGCCTCAACCTGTGACCATCCTTATTCATGATCTTCCTTCTTTGCTTTTAGAGTGTAAGAACCATTCTAGCTATAATTACAGGTCCATTCCTTCTCTGCTGCTATACAGAACAGCCTCCTGCAATTATCCCCATTATCAATATTTTAATTTCTCTTAACTGAGTTATTCTCATATGGAATGCAACATACAGTAACATTTCCTATATGAACAATGTCCTTTCACAGTAGAATCCCTCTCTGCCTACCACTATGTATCTTTGGACTCCTGTATTTTAAAAAAAAGTTCTTTAAAAAGTTAGCTATAGAAACTATATCCATGTCCTCATTTCACATTCTCTCCTTAATCTACCATAATCACCCTTCCATTCCATCAAAATCAAAGAACTTTATGTTTCCAAATTCAAAAGTTAATTCTTGGTTTTTGTTCTTAATCTGCCATGAGCATTAGAAACAGCTAACTCTTTTCTTTATAAAAAAAAATCTTTATTCTCCTGGCTTTCTTTTCACCAAATTCACAAATTAGACTGTTATATTTCTTGCACTTTGACCCCAATTTTTGTACTAAGTTTTTTTCCTTTGATCCTTAAATGCTGTATGTATCATTCTGGGCCTCCTCCTATTTTCTACCTTAGCATAAATTTGATTCTATCTCATCTAGTCCCACATCTTCCAGTACAACTATCACAATTTATATCTCTAACACAGATCTCTTTGGAACTGCAGATGAATAGCAAATTTCTTAAGCAACTTCCCTACTATGATATAAAGCAGACTTTTCTGATATTTTTCTTAATATTGAAAGAAAAATCCCTGATTTCTAAATTGCTCATGTCAAAACCATATGTTATTATTTGTGTATAGTTCTTATCCCTATTTCATTTCATCAGCAAATCCTATTACCACTATGTCTTAAAAAACAAATAAGCAAACCTTAAAGTGGTTCAATTTTCTCCATCTCTACAATACGTTTATTCTACACCACACTCAACTCTAGCTTCGGAAACTGCAATAGCTTTCTAACTTCTCTCCCTGCTTCTTCCCTTAGCACCTGCAATCTATCCTCCACCTAATCCCCTACAACTCTACGTAGCAACCCCAGAAAATAACTTCAAATTCAATCAGAATGTTTTGCTCACTGACTTTAAATAATTCAGTGGCCTTCTATTTTAATTGAATTAAAATTCTGTTGGCTATCCTGATATACCAATTACTACATAAATTACCTTTTGTCTATCCGACTAATCTCCTCTACAGCTACTCTTGCACTTGTCTGATAATTCCAAGGAACAGATCTGCTTTCTGTTTCTTGAATCTGCCAAGCTTGTTTTAGTTTCAGGGCCTTTGCTCTAGCTCAACCCTTTCCTTGGAAGATGCTCCCAGCCCACTGAGCTCCTCAACCTTCATCTCCTCTGCCGGGGAGGTCTCTCTGAAACCCAAACTAAAGTAACTAACCGGTCAGTTCTCTCTGTTATCAGTTTTTGATTTTCTATTCAGCGTACATTCATGGCTAGTTATCTGGTATGTTTACTGAGTTTTCCTCTTTCTACTAAAATGTAAACTTGTTAAGTACAGACACTTTGCTTGTCTTGTTCACTGTTAACTATTCAGTGTCTGAAAATGTGCCTGACACTTCAATTGGGCTTAAAAATATATGCTGAATGAATGAGTTACAAGAGTTTATGTGAAGAATTAATTATGTATCTAAAAATAATCTGTAAATGTATTATTCTCATGGTTTTAATTTATACAGTTTATCAGCAAACATTTTGTCCCTGTTTCCAGATACTAAATATTTCAGTCTTTGTGGGCGGTAGAATTTTTGTTGTAACTGTTCAATATCAGCATCATATTGCAAAAGTTGCCATGGACAATATGCAAATGAATAGGCATGGACGTGTTCCAGTAAAACGTTATTTACAAATGTAGCTGACAGGCCAGATTTAGCTCGTGAGCTCTAGAGTTTGCCAATAACTGATTTGGATTTATAAATCATATGTACAATTATGTCAGGCAGACTGATGATTTAAGGGAGTCTGAGAAAATTCTACTTTTTAATATTTTCCCAATAATATTTATTTTCATTTTTCAGATTTTATCTCTCCTTTATAGCTACTGCTCCAGTTTTAGATCATCACTTCTATGTTTCTGTGCATTTGACTTTTAAAGTTGGGAAAGACTAGACCTTCTTCTCTGAACATTTTTGTGCAGAGTAGTGAATGGTGGTTAATATTTATTGAGCTTTCATTATTTCCAATCAATTTTACTCTTTCTTTTGACAGCTTTTCCTTCCACTCTCCTGAAAAACAATATTAAAACGTTTTCAACCTTCTCATATATCTCATGTCCCTTATTCCCACTCTCTTGTCAGAAGAGTTTTGTTTTCATCATAGACAAAAATAGAAGTCATCAAATGACCATTTCCTAGTCTCCTTGACACCAATTTAGGATCATTTTTCATCTGTGATTATCCTTCTATCCTGATGCAATTAGACAAAAGTGTTCTTTCAAAGTCTAGTGCATTGACTTTTTTTTGCTTCTTTTCCTTCTCACCTCTTAAAACTTTGTACTGTTGATTATTCTTTAACTCTCATCTAATCTATGTTCAACATTTTCCCATATACTTTCTTTTCTTATCACATCAGTCAATAAATAAAATTAGTAAATAATAAATTAACTATACATTGCAATTAATACTATTAGTAATAAATTAACAAAACAAGTAAAACACAAATCACTCATTCATATACAATCTTCCATCAATTCCACAAACAGCTCTACATTTCCCTTTCTCTTGCCTCTTATTTAGTAATTACTTTCTGAGAAGAGCTTTCCAAAGTCCTAATAAAAGTTTCTCTACTGTGATTAATTTCTGAACATATTCCAATTTATATATCTCTATTAAAGTCATCAGTGACATGCTGATATATTTAATTAGCATATTTTAGTTGGTAAACTGTATTTTCCTCAACTTACTTGAATCTTTTCACACTTAGGACAATTTCTCATGCCTCATTTATCCCAGATGGAAAATTCCAGTCCACTTTAAGTAAAAGCAAAATTACCAGAAATAACAACTTGTGCCTTTCTCAAGGAAACTGCAGAGGCGCTTTTGTTTTGCTCAAACTAGCTACTGTTCTATTTTGCTGAAAATTTGAATATTAGGATACTGAAAACCTGGCAGTTTCTTTTCCAGGAATCACTACCACTTGTCCTTAGCGTGGCTCTATCGTCAAAAGCCCTATAAATCCCCTTTCCTGTTTAATCTCTTTGAAATTGTTTCTTCAGAGGCTGTTATCCCTGTTATGCATCAATTTATAAAGGGAAAACTTTATTCTTTCAGATCTCCTTGTTTATTTAAACACAAGATTAATTATTTTTTATTTCACTTTACTTTTTTAGGCTCTTTGTGTTATTGGACAATACTAGACACTCTTTCCTTAAAGCATTTCCCTATGGAAGAAACGATATCACACTTCTCTGGTTTCCACCTTTCGGCTACTCTTTTGGTTTCTACTTTTTGGTTTTATCTTTTCTATATGATTCTTATATTTTGGCTTCTTCTAGATTTGCCTTTGACATGGCTATATTGTCATTTTAATCATTCTTTCTAAGATGTATTATTCATTTTCACAATGTCTAGTATAAAATAAATCTCAGTGGATCTGCTATAAAATAAATCTCAATGAATCGCAAAAAAAGGTATATCCAGAGCAGTCCTTCATATTGACCCTCAAAATCATGTGCCTAGTGTGTGTGTTTTTAAGTGGATTTTTTTTTATTTTGCAGACAAATGAAAAAAATCTCAACATGTTCAGAATTTTAGTCATATTTCCTCACAAGTTTTCTCTCCACTTAACCTATCTTAGTAAATAAACTGCCTCCAGAGATCTTGGTAGCAAGAAATATGATGCCTTCCTCTCTCTATCCAGTTGTGTCCTTTCACTCTGACTATTCGCTAGATTTTACCTCCACTGGCACTACTCCAGGCAGAACCATTACCTCTACCCAAATAGAGAGAAAGATGCTTTTCTTTTGTCATGAAGCCTCTGTGTTTTGTTTCACTCCATTCTTCATAGAGTAGGCTGACCATCTTTTAAAATGCCAACTGAATCGTCTCTTAAAATACTAACACATCCTCTCTTAAAATCCCCACAATGCTTCAGCATCTGCCTTATTTATGCTGAATTTCCCACACTGAATGCAATATTTGGCACATAGCAGGAACTCAACAAGTTGTTAAACTCATCATTAAACTCAATGAGTAACTGACTGAGTAGATTTATAGTTCTTGACAGTTTAGAGAAAATTTAAATATCCGGATGCTAATGAGGAGACACAGTCAGTGAACCAAGGGGTAAAGTTATCAGTGATCAGAATCTGCACCCTTTACAAGTAACACTAATATGTTCATTTAGGGAAAAATCCTGTAAGAGTAGAAAACTGTATCTATGATTTAAAAAGAAAAAGATTTTGCAAAAGATGCCATTTGTTACCTGTGTGACTTTGATATTAAATGAAAATATTCAGGATCTAAAGACTTATTTATAGACTTTATTATAAAACACAAAATAATTTCATATATTAAATATATTGATATATTTATTATTAAATATAAATATATTAATATATAATATAAAATATAAAAGATTTCATAGGGAAAACATTCTAATGGTTCTATAATCCACATAATTTCAAAATTTATGAATAAAATGATAGTGCATTATATGCTCATGCCATTAGGTTCGTATTTAAATTTTCACAAACTCTTAAGTGAAAATAAAGGAAGAGTTTTTGCTTACAAAGCTGACTCAAGTGCATTGTGGCTACATGCTCAAGCCATTTGTTTTCCATTGAATTGAGTGCACTTTTCTTTGGCCAAGAAAGGTACTGTGAGACTCATGATAAGTGAGTAGCAGAAGAGTAGTGCCCTGAATTTAATGCTGATCAAAACATATTTTCTTTTTTTCAAAACTCTACATCTCTTCAGTCGCTTCTATTGAAAAGCAAAACTGTCTCTAAGCAGAGAAGGGGCTGAAAAGTCTTTCAATTCAGATCAGACTGTATAAAACCTTATCCTGCCACAAGGGAGCGCTTTGCTTTTTCTGCAGATGACATTGTCTCACTTTTCCTCTGCATTACCCATTAATGAATTCCCTGTACTATAAGTGAGATTATGCATTATTTGAATACCAAGTTGCTCTCATGCATAAAACCAGGGTATGGGGAGGAGGGAAAATAGTTTTTACTGTGAATGCACCGAGCCACTTAAGTGGCTGTCAGGTGTCCCTCGGTTCAACAAAATCTTTTCTCAGTGTCCCCTGGGAAGTTCAGAACATTTCTTTGGAAATGAAAATGTTTTTCTTCCCACTCCTACTGCATTTCTTTGAAGCCCACATACAAGCCATTATTCAAAGAATGAATAATCCTGAAAAGTCCCCTGGGAGATCATCCTAATGCATACTGAATAAAATGTAAGACAGAAGACAGAATGAAATACCTTTTTTTTTTTTTTTTTTTTTTTTTTGGTAAATAGCTTGCGCAGTTAGAAAAAAAGTTAAAACAAAAAAGTTTTTGCCTCAAATTGTGCATATGTTTATTTTAGCATTAGACTGCCATTTTAAAAAAAGACATTTGAGGCTGCTAGATTAATCTTTAACTATATTTTACAAACATCATAACCCATATCACATTTCAACCTCACATTTTTACCATCCTGGGCCATTAAGATGTCTTATGGGGTTTCATAAAGTATATATAAAATACTTGAAAATGACTGGATGGAGAGTGACTGAGACTGTGTTTAGAAAAAGGAAAAGAATGTTATCAAAACCAATCTAAAACATGCTACACAGTACGTTTAAAAAAAGATTCTTGACAATGCAAACTTCAAATGAATCAGAATAAAGGGGGAAATTTATCAGTGTTTAATCATTAACTTGATGACCATAGATCTTCCTGAATTTAACAGTATGGTTTTTATAGTAAAATATGAGAAAAGTCTCTAGAATGTTTAAAAATCATAAAGGTTATACTCCATGGTAGTAATAACAAGCAATATTAAATTTATTTTTATTCAAAATAATTGAGAGCATCAACAACTTTTTTCATAAACAACTCTTAGGTTTTTGCTTATGGCCATATACTCCATTCTCAGGTACTTTCTATCCCCATTTCTTGCTTTTTATCTTGACCATAAAAATGATCTTAATGTGATGTACTATTTTTACTTATTTTTTATTTGTTTAATCAGAATATCTTCAGGCTTTCAAAAAATGGACAGCTTCTGAGTTCAGAGAAAGATTACTGTGAGAGTTAGAATAATGAGGAGTATACAGATGTATCAGGATTTAATGCAGATTCCAAGGCAGGTTAAGTTTTGAAAACATAATTAATTTAGAATGAGTTTTTTTAATCTCTTTTTAATGGCAATTGTGTAATATACTTGTTAGACTTTTGTGGTTCCATCACAATAGTTATGATTTTGGGAAGCAGTGTTGCCTAATGGAAATGATAATAACCTGAGAGCCAACACCAGAATTCTAAACACATGTAGAATATGAACTACTTTTGTTATTTGGGGCATATCATTTAATTACTGCCCCATCTCTCGAAATAGAAATTTGGACTTGGTGATCCTTAATACACTCCTAACTTTTCTTGATTCTTGACTTTTTATACTCATTCGTTCATCTACTTTCTCTTTCAACAAGTATTTAGCAAGACTATGCTATGTGTTGAGGACCTAAAAACAGTGAACAAGCCAGAAATAAATCAAACATGTAGTCAAGGGAAATAGTAATTAAAAATGTAAACAAATATCTAAAATAGTAGTGATGAAAAGAAATCAGAATAAGAGCATAATGTGTGTAGAGGTTAGTTTAGTGTAGATAATGTCAGAAGACATATGAAGAGATAACATTTGATATGAGCCTGGAATTTTAACCAGAGTAGCTGCAGCCGAATTCCCTGGTTCCCACACTGGGAGGTTCCCACACCAAACCTGGCCACCTGCTGGAGTTCTAACCGCTAGGCAACCAGAGAAGTGGAGTAGCTGCAGCCAGCACTTAGGTTCTTGGCCTTCCTAACCATAAAGAATGGGGAAAGAGGTCTCCATGTCGCGTGCGTGTTACAGCTCAAATAGAACTCGTGGACCCAAAGAGTGTGCAGTAGTGCAATTTATTAGGCAGAGCGAAAGGACAGCTTCGACGCCGTGGAAGGGGACCAGAAAGAGGGTGCCGCTCCAGGCTGGGAAATAACCCCTGAGTTATTTCCTCCCCATTCTTGTTCTCTTCCAATGAGAAGGGTTCTTTCAATCTTCTTCTGGATTGATTGATCTTTCAATCCTTAACCGGATTGGCTACTGTTTTACAACCCGGAGTCACAGAGCCACCACCTCCAAAAGCCAGAGGCAGGAAAATGGAAAGGAAGTCCCCTAGCCTGCCAGAGGCCGGAAAGTGGAAACAAAGGGCCCTAGCTGGTCTGGGAAGTCCCTCTAACACAGTCCCTCAGAATGATGAGGTTGTGCGAAGATTAAGGAAAAAGAATATTTCATGCTGATGAAACAACAAAATCCTGAAAGCCTGGAATAGGAATCACCTCAGAGTATTCAAAGAAAAGAAAAGGTCTGTATGGTTGATGCAGAGTACAGTAGTGGTAATTATGAAAGATAGACAGGGTCAGACTATCTTGGGCTTTCTACTCTAGAAATAAAAGAGATTTATTTTAAATGTGAAAGTAAGCCATTGGGCATGTTTTACCAGGTGGAGGGTCACTTTTGATAGCTAAGTAGAATGAATTATAGGGAGGCAAGAAGAGAAACAGAGATTAGTTAGGAGGTTATTGCAATAGAGTATAGGCTAGGGAGGTAGCTGTAAAGATGGTGAGATGTGATCGATTTAGAATATATTTCAGAAGGTCGCCGTGGTGGCTCACGTCTAATCCCAACACTTTGAGAGGCTGAGATGGGCAGATCACTTCAGGTCAGGAGTTGGAGACCAACCTGGCCAACATGGTGAAACCTTGTCTCTGCTAAAAATACAAAAACTAGCCAGGTGTGATTGTATACGCTGGTAGTCCCATCTGCTAGGGAGGCTCAGTCAGGAAAATTGCTTGAGCCCGGAAGACAGAGGATGCAGTGAGCCGAGATTATGAAGCTGTACTCTCGCCTGGGCAACAGAGCAAGATTCCAGCTCCAAAAAAAAAAAAAATTCATAGGTAGAGTTTACGGAATTATCTCCCCTGTGAAATGTAATGGAAAGAGAAGATTTCAAAACAACTATGAGTATGTCTTTCTGGATAACAGCTTTAGTTTTGGAATTAGGAAAGAATTCCAGGTAGGGAGATTGTGAGAGTATTGGGCAGTGATTAATATTTAGCATCAGGAGGTGTTTTATTACCAGCTAGCAAAGTACATGTGAGGTACTAGAATAAATCTGAATGACAAATTCTATTGTACTTTCATCATTATGAGACAGTTAAATATGTCATTTCCCTGCTATAGTCACTTTATTTGGTCTTCATTTCCTTGCCTTCCCTTTCATTTCTTTCATTTAGTTTAGATTTCCTTTGTGGTATGTGTTATAAATACAGGATATTGATGAATTTTAAAGTCTGAAATATTGCATTTACCCTGAAAGTTCTTCTGATCCACGGCTCCAGTCTTGTGAGCTGGTTCGGAAGTCCAAAGCCAGATGCTTCTCTGGACAACCAATTTAGTCTGATGTTGCAAGAAAAAAAACATCATTTAGCATATAAATGGCTCTTTATGGGAGACATTTGTGAACTATATGAGTTCTAGACTGAAGTCTTTTCTATGACCCAACAGCAACAGCCGTAAGCAAGAAGATACATGCAAGTGCTGGTGAGTATACATTCTGAAGGTTACTTTGGTATATGTGTTTGCCAAGAATCTTAGTTGAGGTATTCTCTAGCCCAGGCCTAATTTTTCTTCTTTTCAAATAAGCAATGATCTAAATTCTCAGGAAATCATAAGACCTAGTGACTTTGCACAGAGATGTTTTGCATAAGATCTGGATTTTACTCATGATTTGTGATTTACAACATTAGGCTATTTCCTATGCATTATGAGATTTGTTGCTGGCTGTTATTTGGTTAGGGGGAGAGGAGAGACAAGAAACTTTAAAGGAGAGAGGATCTCAAGTTCCCTTCATACCTGTTATGGAGACAAAATGTTAGCACTGGTGAGATCTCACTCCAGCTTGATAACATCAAGTAGGATCTCAACAGAAGATTTCATTATTAATTAATAATAGTTCACACTTATGTAAGATTTAATATTTTTCAAGGATTCTTCTGTGATTTCCATATATGTTAACTCATTTAATCCTTATAATAACTGTAGGAGATAGGCATTATTAATCCAATTTTAGAGGGGAAGAAACCGAAGAGCAGACAAGGTCAAATAACCTGTGCAAGTTTCATGGCTATTAAGTTTTAGAACTGTGAATAAAACCCAGCACTCTTAACCATTACGAGACCTAGACACATTAAACAGAAGGCTAGCACAAGTTTGGAGACACCTTTCTTAAAACAACCTTATAAGCATGACATATTTCAGTTGTAGTAAAAATATAAAATATGGTTCTGTAATATATGCACACAGACATTAGTATGACTTTGTTTCTAACAATTGAATCTTTTAATTTATTCAGTTTACAAATGTTTGCTGAAATGTTTGTTGTAGGGTTTTGCAATTCAACAGTGAACAGAAAGACAATAAATCCCACCTTCACTAAGTTTACTTTCTAAAGGCAGAAATTTTTGAGACAGTATTTTGCTTATTTTTTTAACTTTTTCCTAACAGACAAAGAATAGACATCATTGACCTAACAGTGAGTGTGAAGAGGATCCTAGCCCAAGAGTGATATGACCTGTATGTCTCAGAATGTTTAAGCATAATCTATTTTTTTTTGGCTATATTGTCAGAGGCATTTGACCTAGAGCAACTCCATCTCGAATAGGGGCTGGGGAAAATAAAGCTGAGATGTACTGGGGTCCATTCCCAGGAGGATAAGGCATTCTAAGTCACAGGATGAGATCAGAGGTTGGCACAAGATACAGGTCATAAAGACCTGGCTAATAAAATAGGGTGCAGTGAAGAAAAACCACCAAAACCAAGACAGCAACAAGAGTGACCTCTGTTCACCCTCGCTGCTCATTATACATTAATTATAATACATTAGCATGCTAAGAGACACTCCCACCAGCACCATGACAGTTTACAAATGCCATGGCAATGACTGGAAATTAACTTATATGGTGTAAAAAGGAGAGGAACCCTCAGTTCTAGGAATTGCCCAACCACTTCCTGGAAAAACTCATGAATAATCTATCCTTTATTTAACATATAATAAAGAAATATCCATAAAAACAGCCAACCAACAGCCCCCGGGACTGCTCTGCCTATGGAGTAGCTATTCTTTATTTCTTTACTTTCTTAATAAACTTGCTTTCCCTTTCCTCTATGGATTCTTCTCCAATTCCTGTTTGCAGGAGATCCGAGAACCCTCTCCTGGAGTCTGGATCGAGACCCCTTTCCAGTAACAATACAACACCTTTACAAGCTAGTGATAATTGATGTTTTAGTGTCTGAAAAAGTAAACTGAAGTTTTAACCCACTGGAAATCTAAGAGAACTACATGAAGGAGGCCATTCACTAATTAAATCCCAGTATCATTTCATGGGAAGGGATTTTTGTTGTTTCTCTTTCACTAGCACTTCACAGCATCTACAGAACATTAAGTCAGCTAAGAATTCTATAGCACTTGCCTGGCTATGCTTCAGAGGAAAAATCATTAATGACAATAATCTTCGAAGGTTTACTTGGAATGAAGAAAGCTACATTTTGGCACTTCTCTGAATTTCTCCCGTTTTGAACTAAGCAGGACAAATGGGCTGCTGAATGTTGTTATTGCATCTTCAGCCAGCAAGAAAATGGTATTCTGGGCTGCTCACTTACATAGAATATTGGGATATGAAATAATCAGGCAATCTTTGTGTCTAGAATATCTTCCTTCAGGTTTTACACAATCAGCAATTTGTTGTGCCCATTAGACAGTGGTTTCACGTAATGTTCTGCTGTTGTTTTGAAGTGATAACATTTTAAGTGCTGGTTGTCTTGTTTGGATGGGGTGCTTATTTATGAATGTTTTCGAAAGACCAGATAGAAGAGTTTGTGTGTCTTAGACAAATCAATAAAAACACACACACATAAATAAATGAAGCACATCTGTAAAACACTTTTACTATCACCTAGTTAGGCCTTTTGTTCTATCACTGTTTAAGTGTTTTCAAAACATTTACGATCATTAGAATTTGATATCTGAAGTTCGCAGGGTTTTATGCTGTTGGTTGTTTGAGAAGGATCTTGTGTATTGTTAGCAGTACAAACTGAGACATCTCAGAGAGCCATTCTTAGACATCTTTTCTTCTCTATTTTTATTAGTAACCTTGCAGCTCAGTATGAGAGCTTCTCTGTGTGAATTCACAATGTGCCAATGCTGTGGTGTGAAATTGCAATATGCAACTCTGCCCCAAGGAATTTAGCAGCCTGGAGTTGAACTTGGATAAAAATGAATGCATTACTTCTCCCCAATGGGAAAAGCTGAATGACCTGGTGTGTGAGGCTTTCAATGGTGAATCAGAAGTCATAGCCTCATCACTTACTTGCTGTGTGACCTTGGGCAAATCAATTAACTTCTCTGTGCCTCGGGTTCTCCATCTGTATAATGAGGACTGTGATACCTACCTTAAAAGTAAGGGAAAAGGATTAATGAGCAATGTCTGCAAAACACATTAAGCTCCACGGAAGAGAGGTGTTCTATAATTACAAGCCATTATTACTGAGTGTAAAAGACAGTAAAATGGAACCATTATTTTATCTTCTCCAGCAGGAGTTATTTCAACTGATGCAGTATTTGGTAGAATCTTAAAGCCAAGTGGCTTAAAATGCTTTAATTTTTCAAGAGTTTCTCTTGATTATATAAAATATCAGATTTTCAATATAATAGATCTGAGGTTAAGCCAATTCGGTACATTGGCAGAATGCAAATTACTAAATATTGAGCGTCAGATGGCCTCAAATTTATTCTACTGCCTATATAGCACTGAGCTTAATTCATCTTGGGGAGATAGTTATTATTTGATTCTCAGAGCCTTAAAAGAGTACTTCTAATACTTCTTCTACTAACCTGCTCTTTTTTGAGCAAAACAGGCTTTCACATTAAGTAAATAGTTCATTCTGAATTTAACTGCAATATTTTCATTCTCATTGGAAAAGAGAATAGTTATTTTACATATCATATTAAACTTCTGTGTGTTTAAGGCGAGTTACTAAGTGGTATTTTTCTCTCAATGCTAAATAGCCCTGTCATTTTCCATTATTCTTCAGAGGTCCACCTTCAGCGATATTGCTCTCTCTTTTCTCTCTGAATCTCATTCAGTATTTTGCAGTACATTTAGTATTGCAAGGCCCAAGCTGTGAAGAAGCATCACTTTTTTAAACTTTTTTTTTTTTTTTTTTTTTAGACAGAGATTCACTCTTGTTCCCCAGGCTGGAGTTCAATGGCATGATCTCGGCTCACTGCAACCTCCACCTCCTGGGTTCAAAGGATTCTTCTGCCGCAGCCTTCCAAGTAGCTGGAATTACAGGCACGTGCCACCACACCCAGCTAATTTTTGTATTTTTAGTAGAGACGTGGTTTTTCCAAGTTGACCAGGCTGGTCTCAAACACCTAAACTCAGATGATTCACCTGCCTCAGGCTCCCACAGTGTTGGGATTACACATGTGAGCCACCATGCCCAGCCACTTTCTTTTTTATTATTTTTAGAAATGGGGTCTCTCTCTATTATACTTGCTGGAGTACAGTGGTGCAATCATAACTCACTGCAGCCTCAACCTGGACTCAAGTGGTCTTTCCATCTCAACCTTCTGAATAGCTGGGACTACAGTGTGTGTCACTTACCCACCTAACTATTTATATATATATATATTTTTTGGAGCGATAGGGCATCTCTATGTTGCCCAGGCTGGTCTTGAACTCCTGGCCTCAAGCAATCCTCCAGCCAGATAACAGGCATGAGCCATTGCTCCTGACCCCAATACAGCTTCTATTATTTGTACCACCTAGTTGTTTGAATTCTTTGGAAGTCACTGAACCTTAGAATTGCTTAGTTAATTTATTGGCAACCTAAAAAGGTAGGACTAGATCACAAGGGTTGATTCTGATACTCACAACTTACACTGCTGTATTATTTTGTTTTTTGCTTTCCTTAGTTTATTGAATGTCAACCTGGTGTTCCAAATCATTCATATGATTTTATATATTCAATTTTATCAACAGTCCTATTCAATGTAATTACCTCTTTTTATTGATAAAGGAAATGAATTCAAACAGGACCGTGTTGCTTGTACTTAAGGGTCCAGCCATTGGAGTCAGACAGGATTTTGAATTCAATTAATACATTTCCCTGGACCTCAGTTGTCCATGTGGTCTAATACTTATTTCAATGATTTAATGAAGATTAAACTAGATAATATGTAGTAGGTGCTTAACATAATAGCTGGTATATTAAACATTTGGTAATTCTTACCTTTTGGTGATGATTGTGACTAGGGCATAGTTAATTTGCTGATTTCTCTTCCTAGGTAATATATGTAGTGGGTAGAGCCACAATTTAGATGCAGATTTGTCCAAAGTCCAAATTTCAGCCACTTCAAAGTCTTTAGCTAAGTTTTAAGGTTATCAGCAAAGAAGTTCTTGTTAGGAAGAACAGGCAATTTCTCAGTTTCCTTTTGTCTTTCTTTGAGGTAGCTAAGATTACTGGGTAAAGTTATTGTTGAGAAATTTGCTTTATTCGTCACATATACATGCATACATATATATATGCTTATTTATTACAAATTACTTACAATGCTTTGACTTAACAATTTTCTGATGTTATGATGGTTCGGAAGCAATACATACTTAATAGAGACTGTGTTTCAAGTTATGTAGCTTGATCCATTTTCAGGCTAGCGATATGGAGTAAGATACTCTCTCGTGATGCTGGGCAGCAGCACTGAGCCGCAGCTCCCAGTCAGCCCCATGGTCACATGTATAAACAACTTGATACTCTGCAGAGGACTGTGTTGCTAGCATTTTATTTTTTTTGGATGATAATAAAAAGAAGAAACAAGCTGTACAGTTGAAACTTGAGGCCTTCCAAAAGAACACTATGCCTGCTAAGCCATCAGCAAGTGATCATCAGTGCCTTCTACCAGCTGTTCTCGAGTCTCATCAGAAGACAGAAAAATTGATGACCCTGTGGCTGTAGCATCCCCATCATCCAGCAATTACTTTTAGTTAAATACTACGAACATTCCTCAGGCTCAGTGTACCATCAGCTGTGTACATTAATGGTGAGTACCCATACAACCATTGTGTTTCTCACTTCCAGTACAGTATTGAATAAATGACATGAGACGTTCAATACTTTATTATAAAAGAAACTTTGTGTTAGATGGTTTTGCCCAATTGTAGGCTGATGTATGTGTTCTGAGAATATTTAAGTTGGGCTAGGCTAAGTTATAATATTCAGTAGATTAGGTGTATTAAGTGCATTTTCAACTTAAACTATTTTCAATTTATGATGGTTTATTGAGAGGCAACTCCATGAGAAGTCAAAAATCTTCTCTATTTAAAACATATTTACACATATATTTGAAAATACATTTGTAAAAACGTAATCACTTAACAATTAGCTGGTTAATAAAGAGTGTGACAATCCTAGCAGTAAATAAGCCAAATAACCAATTAATTCATTTCTTTGTTCATCCACAGGGGAGTACTTAAATGATGTGTTACCACTAACATGGTGCTGGGAGTCGAAGGCTATAAAGCTGGCTTAATCTTACCAGGCTGTGAGATGTTTTATAGCACATATTCTGCTTTTTTTCTCTGAATCTCTACTGACTTAATAAATACTGACTCTTAAGAAGTTCCTCATGAATTTTGAACAAAACTAAGTTTTCATGAGGAGCCAATTGCCAAGTAGGAGGTTAATACATGTATCAATCTGATTATGATACAAAGTAAAAATATTATGGTCACTATAAAGGTATAGACAAAAGGCTTTCAGAACTCAGTAGTGGGTGAAATGTCTCCTAGAGTATAAAACAGATTTCTGAAGGAAGAAGGAATATAAGTGGAGCATTAAAGCATAAGTAAAATTAGAAATAGAGAAACAGGATGAGAGGCTAGTGAAGGTAAAGGGAATATACAGGAAAGCAAGATTTTTATTAGTTTCTTTCCTCAGTGCGGGGCACTGTCCTATTTGCACATGTCTACATTCTTCCACTACTGTAAATTAAGTATCATTTTAGAAAGAGGAAAATGAGATTAAAAGAAGATAAGACACTTGGTTAGTAATGAGAAAACTGGATGTGTCAGGGTACGTGTTGCTGTCCGGTCTCGTCTTTTAGGTCCTGAGGGTCTAGGGATTGGGTGGGAAGTCAATAAGAATCAGATAACAGTTGAATTTGCCTGGAGAAAGGGGTTCCGAATCTCTTTGATCTTAACTCCATTCATAAAGGGCCAGGCTGTAACTGACTTTGCCTTCAGATAATATAGACCCAGATGACCTTGGTTTGCATGCTTTGAATCACTGTGTGACCTTGGGTCTTTCTCTACTTCTTGCCTCATTTTTCTATTTGCACAAATTTGATAACTAAATTTGATATTTTAGTTGTAAAGTCAGGGAGATCTTGGTTTAATTCCTGATGACAATTAGAGATATGTGGCCCTGGGCAATTTTTAAAACTTTCTGAACTTCATTTTCTGAATCTGTATAGTTTCAATAATGTTATTTATCATTTCCAATTTTATGAAGATTAGAAATAATATATAATAAAATTTAATGAACATTCTGTCAAGCAGGGATAATATCATTTTCTCCTTAGGATTATTTTGGGGGATTAAAATAGATAAGGCAAATGATGACAGTGTTTTGTAACATAAGCATTTAGATATTGAGAAAAAAGTACCACTTTTACAAAAAGTTTTATTTATACATATATATATATAATTTTATACCCACATGTACCCACTCACTTCTCCCACATACCCATATATTTATATAAAGCTACCACACATTGCTTCATTGAAAGGAGCTATTTGATAAATAATAACTCAAGGGCCATGCAGCTCTATATTAATGCTAGAAGTAAGAATATTTTATCAGTTTGGACATCCAGTTTTAAATTATATTTATATATATAAATAAATTCATGATTTCTGTATGGAGTTAATAGAAACAAAATGAATTTCAACACAGAGATATTCTAATATAGATGGCATATATATATACATCATATCATAATATTGATTCAATTGAATTTTTTACTTAACAATTTAACAGTGTTTATTTCTCATGACATCGAATTTTTATATGCAACATATTAGTTTAATTAAGTAATCATTTATTCTTAAGTGTTTGAATTATTTGAATTTTTTAAAAATTACAAATAATGGGATCAAGAGTAAATATTTGGCTTTTCTTTCTGATGGTATACCATTTTCCCTTTTCTTCTTAACATTATTTTTTATGTTTATGGATTTAGGAATATAAATACAGTTGTTCTACACAGATACAGTGTATAGTGGTGAAATCTGGGTGTTTCATATACTCATCACCCGAACAGTGTACATTGGACACCATAGGTAATATTTCATCCCTCACTACCCTCCCACCCTTTCCCCTTCTAAAGTCTTTAATGTCTATTATTGCACTCTATGTCCATGTGTACCCACTGTTTAGCTCCCACTTATAAGTGAGACCATGCAGTTTTTTACTTTCTGTTTGAGTCATTTCACTAAAAATAATGGCCTCCTGTTCCATACATGTTGCTGCAAAAGATATGATCTCATTTGTTTTTGTGGCTGAGAGTAGTCCATGATATATACTCCATTTTTAAATCCAGTCATCTGTTGATGGGCACTTAGGTTGATTTCATGACTTTGCTATTGTGAATAGTTCTGCAATAAACATGACTACAGGTGTCTTTTCGATTTAATGATTTCTTTCCCTTTGGAAGAGATACCTAGTAGTGGGATTACTGGATGGAATGGTAGTTCTATTTTTAGTTCTTTGAGAAATCTCCATACTGTTTTCCATAGAGGCTGTAATAATTTACATTCCCACCAATAGTGTATAGGCATTCCATTTTCTCTGCATTCTCACCAACATCTGCTGTTTTTTGACTTTTGAATAATAGTCATTCTGACTGGTGTAGCATGGTATTCCACTGCAATTTTAGTTTGCATTTCTTTGATGATTAGTGCTGTTGAACATTTTTTATACATATGCTGGCCACCTCTATGTCTTCTTTGAGAAATGTTTGTGTTCTTGGCCCACTTTTTAATGGCGTTATTTATGTATTTTATTGTTGATTTGTTTGAGTTCCTCCTATATTCTCGATATTAGCCCTTTGTTGAATGCATTGCTTGCAAATATTTCCTCTCATTCTGTAGGTTGTCTGTTTACTCTGTTGATTATTTCTTTTGCCATGCAGAAGCTGTTTAGTTCAGTGTTAGTTGTCTATTTTTTGTTTTGTTGCATTTATTTTTGATAACTCAGTCATAAATTATTTGCCTTCTAGGATTTTTATAGCTATAGGTCTCACATGTAAGTCCTTAATACATCTTGAATTAATTTTTGTATATGGTAGGGATAGGGGTTGTTTAATTCTTGTTCTTATGGCTCCCCAATTTTCCTAAAGCCATTTATGGAATATGGTGTCCTTTCCTTAGAGTATATGTTGTTGACTTTATCAAACATCAGTTGGTTGATATGTGTCTTTAATTCTGGGTTCTCTATTTTATCCTGTGGATCAGAGTGTTTTTTTTTTTTCTTTTTTTTTTTTTCCCAGTACCATGCTGTTTTGGTTACTATTGCCTTACAGTATAATTTGAGGTCAGGTAAGGTGATACCTGCAGCTTTATTCTTTGTGCTTAGAATTGCTTTGGCTGTTCATACTCTTTTTTTTTTTAATTCCATATACATTTTAGGATTGCTTTTTCCAATTCTGATTATATACTTCTTAGAAAAAGATGAATCTCATTTCCAAAAGTTAAATTCCTAGACTAGGGGATATGTACATTTTCAAAGCTTTTTGTACATGATATCAAATTGCTTTTGGGAATATTGTCCTGTCTCTTTAGTTAACATTCTCTACCTGATTTGTAACATTTAGAAAAGACAGTCATTTGTCTTTTGTTCTTTTCCTTTCTGGCAGCTACTCTGGACTCTCATGTAAATTATTCGACTGAATGTCAAAGCTCTGAAAATCATTCACATAATTTTCTATGTATTATGCAAGTCTTGTCATTTATTAGAGCAGAAAAAAATGGTTTATTTTTATTTACTTGTATCTTAATTTTTATTTTCTCAAAATTATATATTTAAAGGCATGAGGAAAGTTTCCCTGAAATTGAGGGATTTAAATTCATCTTTTAAAATCTCAAAGTGATTTAATATGCCAAATTTAACAAACTATACACACTTATTTATATCCACTATTGCGCTTAGAGTTAAAATATTTCTGTCACTAAAGTGACTATCAGTGCTAGTGCCAAAAGACTGAACTTACCATATGAAAAGTATTTTGGAAGTTGGAAAACCTGAAACCTTGAAATCTATTTGAGCAATAACTTTAGTCTTTTGGGATACAATTATTTTATGTGCTTTGTCCCTATTTTGAAACTTCTTTCATCTATTGCTCTCCAAACTTAAATTTGTATTAGGAACTAAAAGAAAAAAATAATGGTGTATCTACCAATTCATTGAAAATAAAATGATAAAAAGTGGCATAGCCAATACGTATTAATACTTTTCAAAAAATGGATATTTGTTTATCATTTTAGGAACTAATTACTTATGACTTGTAGGCACTAAAATAATCAAAGATACCACTAAGATATGTAATGATAATTTCACATTTGTGGGGCAATGTTAGCTTTTATGTAATTTAGCATTTTCTGGAAAGAATAACTGGGTACTAAATTGAGATAATCCTCTAGCATATTCATGCTGGTTTCTGGTTTGTAGCAATGATGTTGAGTTAATATTTCTGTGTAAGTCATATACATTCAGTATTAAATAATTTGGGGAATGCCTACATTTTTTTAATGAAATTCACTTTTTTCAAATTTCTTTCTTATAACTCTATTTGACCTCATCATTAACTTCTCCTTTAAGAGGTATGTATTGCATGACAAAACTCATCATTCCTGAAGTCGGTTTCCTAATTCTTCTAGACAAGTGGACTTTCTGTCAAAAAATAGAATAACCTGGCCAGGTGACTCACGCCTGTAATGCCAGCACTTTGGGAGGCCAAGGTGGGAGGATCACCTGAGGTCGGTAGTTCAAGACCAGTCTGGCCAATATGGCGAAACTCCGTGTCTACTAAACATACAAAATTTAGCTTAGCGTGGTGGCATGCACCTGTAATCCCTGATATTCAGGAGGCAGAGGCAGGAGAATCACTGAAACCTGGGAGGCAGAGGCTGCAGTGAGTTGTGATTGTGCCACCGCACTCCAACCTGGGTGACAGAACAAGACTCTGTCTAAAAAAATAAAATAAAATAAAATAACATAACAACCTGATGAGATGTATGACCATGAAAAGTTAGAACACTGAGCAGCTTCATAGAGGAGTGGGCTTATTCAATGCAGTCTGAGTCAAACTACTGAAGAATGGCGTGAAATTGTGCATGGTTTATTATAATTGTTATTACCATTATTAAATGTTACAGCAGAATAAGACTATCTGTGGCTCAAAAGAATTAAAGAGGCTTCCAGGAGAAAAGGTAGATAGAACCCAGTGAAAGACAGAAGGTTGGCACAAATTGAGAAAAGCACAATTCAGTTGCTTTTAATGCAATGTTGATATGAGTGAAAATGTTTCAATACAAAGGCACCTATGTTATTTGCCACACAAATTCATTTAAATAAAAGTCAGCTAACCATGCTTACTGGCAGTATTATTTTTAGGGAAGATGATTTATAAGGAATTCTGTGTGGAGATAAAACTGTAAGGAAAGGAAATATATGCAAAAAAAACCTAAATACAAAAGTGGAAGTCAAGAATTCAGGAACAGCTTGAACATAAAAACAGATGAAAGGGTAAATGTCAATCCTTCTAGATTTCCCATATTTATTTGGAAGGATAGCAAATTTCCTTTCAATGCACTGGATGAAGCTGATGTAATTGTACTTAAATCTTAAAAGACAAGCTGACTGCAATCATGTTGAAGACCTTAGGGGTGATATTTGAATTTTTTCATAAAATGATAACTTTTACCAAATTCAGTTCTGCAGAAAATCATTATACCTGTTTCTAGCATGTATGATATTTCTGCTTACAGTGTTAAAAATATTAATTTATTCATAAAATACTGGTATTTGCTGGCTGAATGTCTGGTTGGATGATAAGAGAATAAAATTTGGCATCTATTAATCTATTCATTTTCTTATTTTCTCATTCATTAAAAATAATAAGTTCATATTTTTCATTAAAGTATTGAAAAAATAATTCAACAAATGTTAAGGACTTACTAAACATAAAGAACTGGTGATAAAATGTTGAAGAAATAGGCATCATAGAGATCCTGTCTACTGAGAGAAACATTAGCCATATAGTAAGAGAATTAACTAGAAAAATGCGACCTTTCTGAAAGCCACAAAGAAAATACTTATGTGTTATGAAAGGATCAGATTTACAAAGTCAGAGAAAGCTTCTTCGAGTAAATTTTGCCTGAACTTCAATCTGAATGCTACATGAGAGGTAACTAATGAGAAAGAAAAAGAAGTACATTTGCAAAGGAAAGGACTCATAAGCATAAAGTTTTTGCTACAAGAAGGAACAGGTAGAGTTTTCCAGAATATAAGACACTCTGTATTGCTAGAATAGACACTGAAATAGAGTATGTGGTATGATGTATGATTATAGCTACAGGGCAGTGGTAGAGGATTCCATGCTGGGTCTTTCTGATCTCTTTAAATAATTTTGGCTTTATTTTAGGAGCAACTACGTATTATTAAAGCATAGATGTAGGAAAAAAATGTAAGGAAATGCATATGTTTATATTTTTATTTTTAAAAAGCAATCACTATTTCTTATTAATAGAATGCAGAATGGAAGTGTGAACCAGTGAAATCATCTAGGTATCTATGACAGAAATCCAAATGAGTGAAAATAGTAACTTGATTATGATGATTATTTATGCAAATGGCTATGGTAAATACATTTAAGGTAAATAGTTAAACTTCAAAACACAAAAATATTTGGAAGATTGGGTAAAAGAATGGGACTAGTGTAGAAAGACTTCATCTCTCTTTTGTGTGTTAGTCCATAGGTGTTAAAATCATTCAATGCTATAGGCATTTCTGCAAAAAAGCAGACTGGGAAGGAAAGACAATGAATTTAGTTGGCACAGGTTGATTAACTGGTGGCTCTCAGTTATTTAAGAGGAGTTATTGATTGGCAGTTGGACATAATTATTTTATATGGAGGAAAGAGTCTAGAATACCTGCCATGACTTCTGATACCAACTACGTGGATTTAGTCCAAACATCACAGTTTAAGGGCCCAGTCCCCCATAAGATTACTCTCACTTCATGCAGTTGCTAGTTTGGGGGTACACAGGCCACCCTCACTTTGGACAAGGTGGCTAATAATTTGGGGTAATCCATATCTCATCAGCGCCAATAAGTTAGAGTTCACAGAACTCAAGAAAGTTCTAAATTTATAAATACAGTTTTATTATAGGAAAACTATTCAAATCAGAATGTGCCAAGGGAAACGGCACACAGAGGAAGGTCTCAGATGGTTTCAAATATGAAGTTTCTGTTGTACTCTCCTCTTGGGATCAGGACACGTTAACCTCCCAGCACAATATGCAGAGTATTGCCAACCAGGGAAACTCTTCCAAGCTTCAGAATCCAGAGTTGTTACTGAGTTTTATTATGTAGGTAATATTGATTGAATCATTTGTCACAGGGCTCAAACTCCAGCTCTCTTCTCCTCTCCTCTCCTCTCCAGAGGTCAGACTGATGACTCTTGTCTCAACATCTCAATCCTCTAATCACGTGGCTGGTCTTTCTAGTACAGCCAGGTCTCATCCTGAGTTACCTAATTTGCACAAACTATTTAAGGTCCGCCCTGAGTTACCTTGTTAGAATTAACCATCAAGTGTCCTCCAAAGGGCTCATAATGAATAATAAATTCACTCCTATCAGTCAGGAAATTTCAAAGATTTGAGGACACCATCCAGGAGCCAAGGACAATGATCAGCCAGATATTTTATTACACACTAGCAACATGTCTGTGAAAAATCTACATCTAGTCAGTTGTTGCAATATGAATAAACTATTTTCATGTTGAGCTTAGGAATGGTATTAAGATCTATACTTGGAGAAATCCAAAATTTACTGTTTAGGTTGAGGAAAGTGAGTAAATAAGAAAGTGGTTAAAGAAATAACAAGAACCCAGGGTGGATATCTCCAAATTAGAAGAGATCAGACATGAAACATTGCAGAGAGGTCTTATAAGAGGAGGCCTATTTTTTTTTTTTCCTGACAGGTGTAAAAATTATTTTAGCAATACAATTTTTATAGCTGGATGGGAGCTGAAAACTCAATGAGCAGATGGCTAAGTGGAATTCAGCAAACACGGGCTGTGAAGGAAAAGGACAATTACTCCCATAGCTGGAGAAGTGTAAAGAATCTGGGGTTTAGATTTAGTTGAGTTTGGTTTGGTTTTACGGACGGCCAACTGAAAAGATTTAAAAGTTAATAGGAAAGAAGTAGTGAAGAAAAAGAGATTAATTTTAAAAGGAAAATTGTGTAGTTCCTAAGGATATGGAAGGAGAGGAAACAAAGCGCAGATGGAAGAAGAGCTTTACATAAGAGAAGAAACAGGAGGGAAGTGGAGCAGGATAGGCAAAGAGATAGAATCACCGCATGCCAAGTCTTCATCTAAGCATTGGCGCAGAGCAATAAGCAAACCACAATAACTCTATCTTAATGGAGCCTATGGTCCAGCGAGGCAACTAACAGTCAAATTCACACATAATTACCAATGAGAACAGTGTTATTGAGGAGATAACAGTATCTGCAGGTAGAAAACCCACAAATAAACTAAATCAACAAATGATTCGCCTTACATAGAATATTTTGAGAAATGCTGAAAGTCAATATTTAGATCAAAAGTTGGAAATGCTGCTACCATACCTAATGGGTTCACTCACCCAGCACAGTAATGCCAGACACTGGCACGAAGATTTTCAGTGAGAGCAAAGGTCATTTATCGCAGGTACCAAGCAAGAAGGGTGGTCAGCTGAGGCTTAAGACCCAAACTCCCCGGTGCTTTACAAGCAAGAGATTTTGAAGGCAGGGGTACATCTCAGGAAAGCCGAAGTTGCAGGCAAAGTTTCAAACCAATACACAGAGGTTGAACATTGGTTTGCCCTGTGGGTATGACCCTCTTCAGGCCCCTCAGAAAGAAATGTAGAACAAAGAACTGCAGTCAGAGTTCAGTAGTCAGTTCCCCCTTATCTGTGGTCTACGTTACAGCAAGTCAGCGTTTTCCATCTGGTGGGAGTTTCTGAAAAACAGCTCAAGAAAATATGTTAAGATATGATTTTTTAGTTGCTATGTCTTGCTTGGGAGACTATTGTTCTGTGAACCCCCAAAATTTTGAATTTGAGACAGGTTTCAGTTAATTTAGAATGTTTATTTTGCCAAGGTTGAAGACGTGCCCGTGACACAGTCTCAGGAAGTCCTGATGACATGTGCCCAGGGTTGTTGGGGCACAGCTTAGTTTTATACATTTTAGGAATACATGAGACATCAATCAAAATATGTAAGAAGTGCATTGGTTCAGTCTGGAAAGGCGGGACAATTTGAAGCAAAAACAGAAAGACTCCAAGCAGGGAGGGATTTTCCAGGTCACAGATAGGTGAGAGATGACGGGTAACATTCCTTTGAGTTTCTGATTAGCCGTTCCAAAGGAGACAATCAGATATGTATCTATCTCAGTGAGCAGAGGAGTGACTGAGTAGAATGGGAGGCAGGTTTGCCCTAAGCAGTTCTCAGCTTGACTTCTTCCTTTAGTTCAGTGATTTGGGGGTCCCAAGATTTATTTTCTTTTCACAGTTACTATCTTCATTCTTATCAGGTTGCTCATTTACTTCTCAAGACTAGCTAGGTGCCTGACATTTCCCTGGAACAGACTCAAGATCTTTTATTTATTCAATGATTGAGGGACCTGGAAGGCCCTTAATAAGGGTTTGTGCTCTGTCTCAAGGCCTGGTTTGCAGAGGGATGGGAGGGAACAAAAGAGAAGGAAGATGGCCCCACATAGTGGGTGCACCTTGTGCAAAAGCCCTACCCAAGATAAGAATGAGGGTGACATAGTTAAGAAAGGGAAGAAAACCAAGGAGACCAAAGTATGATAAACAAAGGTGAGGTGTAGCAGTAGAGTGAGCTTATTTAAAATGCAGAAAGAAAAGAACAGTCTTTTATATACCCATGTATCTCTTCTTTTTATATTCATCCTTTCTTCCTGATGCTCCAAAATTATCATTCCCTCCTGTTTGATATGGTTTGGCTTTGTCCCCACCCAAATCTTATCTTGAATTGTAGCTCCCATAATTGCCATGTGTCATGGGAGGGACCCAGCGGGAGGTAATGGAATCATGCGGGTGGGTCTTTTCCATGCTGTTCTGATAGTGAATACGTTTCATGAGATCTGATGGTTTTATAAGTGGGAGTTCCCCTGCATACACTCTCTTCCCTACCACCCTATAAAGTGTGACTTTGCTCCTCATTCACCTTTTGCCATGATTGTGAGGCCTCCCAGCCATGTGGAACTGTGAGTCAATTAAACCTCTTTCTTTTATAAATTACCAGTCTCAGGTATGTCTTTATTAGCAGCATGAAAACAGACTAACACACTGCTCAAAGAACTTCCTGTAGCCATTCTTTAAGAATAGGTCTGCTGGCAACAAAGTTTTAAAATTTTCCTTTAGTTGAAATATATCTATTTCCCCTTCATTCCTGAAGATTGAATTAATATAAAAGTTGTGGCGGACAGGGTTGGTTTTTTTCTGTTTGTTTGCTTTGTTTTCTTTTTATTCCAGCACTTGAAAAATGTGGACTTCTTCCGGACTCCATGGTTTCAGATGAGAAATCTGCTGACATTACAATCTATGTTCCTCTTTAAGTTGTTTCTCTCTGGCAGCTTTCAAGATTTATTTATTTATTTTTCAAAATGTTCAGAAGTTTGACTATGTTACATCTTAGTATAGACTAAGGCATTTCTGTCTTTAATGCCTTTGAATTTCATTCAGTTTCTTGAAACTGTAGCCGGGTGTGTGTGTGTTTGTATATGTGTGTGTTTTAAACAAACTTGAAAAGTTTTCAAGCCATTATTTCTTTCAATATTATTTTGTCTCATACTCTTTCCTTGTTCTGGAAGCTGATGAAACAAATCTTGTATCTTTTGTTGTCCCACATGTTTCTACTGTTTTGTTCATCTTTTTCCTGGTCTATTTCCTCTCCATTGTTCAGCTTGGGTAAAGGCTGAACTGGGTACATTGGATCAAGTTCATTGATTCTATTCTCTGTCATTTCTAATTCATTTCTGTTCTATAATTTCCAGTAGGCTTTAAAAATTAACTTCTGTTTCTTTGCTGAGACTCTCTATTTTTTCATTTGTTTCAAGAAAATGTGCAATTGATTGTTGGATTATTTTATAATGGCATATAATTCCAAACATCTAATCTATCACAGTGTTCATGTCAGTTGTTTATCTTTTCTTATTTAAAGTATAATTTCCTACATTCTTGGTATGACAGGGTATTTAATTATATGTGGTGCATTTTGTTTATTCTGTTAGGAGACTCTATGTCCTATTTAAATCTTTCCTTTTAGAAGGAAGTTACTCTGTTTATGTTTAGCATTTATGTCCTGATTTACTTTTGTGGATTCTGGTTCAAAGGGCAGTTGAAGTTTCCGAGTCTTTGTGGTATTATTTTGTTTGGCTTCGTTTATCCAGTGCCGTTAGGGCATGTATTGGTCCCTGTGTGTGCTCCATGATGGATCAGAAGTTTTTCTGAGTTGGATCTCCGGGTGTTTTTCTGTTGGGGAAGAGAGTCCCAGGCCCTGGGAGATGAAGATACTTTTTCAGTCGCTGTAGTGGAATCTCCATACCAATGGCTCACAGTTGCCCCAGGTGTCTAGATAGAGGAGAGGATTCTCAGACCCGAAGAAACTGAGACTTCACAGACAAGGCTGTTGTTGTGGTCTCTCTTGGCAGTCCCATCTGTCTTGGTGTTTATTATGCCACTTTACAGTCTCAGGCTTTGTAGGAAAGAAGAATGCTTCCCCTGACCCTTTCCAGTTACAAAACTTCCTGATGTGTGTACAAACAAGTCTAGTGTTGTTCGAAGGGCTCCCATTCTGTCTGGGAAAAAATGGACCTACATGGACTGCCTTTTATTTCAAGTTGGGATAGAGAAACACTGGCTCTGGTTAGCCTTCTTCTGGTGGATTAGTGTATATGTATATAATACCTTCAGTCACTCTGTTGTTCTTGTAGTTTTGGAATGCAAAACCAGTTAATACTCTTCCTATTAACATTCAAACGTTTTTCTTTTTCTTTTCTTTCTTTCCTTTTTTTTTTTTTATGCTTGCGTCTGGTAGTATTTCAAAGGTTTATAATTGTAGTTAGTTGGAAGGGAGGGCAAGTAAAGGGTCTGCAGCATCTTCCCGCTACTGAAAATTCCAGTAAGATTATTTACTATTTCTTGCTAGCATAACCGGAGTAGCTACAGCTGGATTCCCTGGTTCCCATACTGAGAGTCAAACGCGGGCTGCCTGGGTGAAAACCAGGAGTCCTAACTGCTAGGCCACCATAGAGGCGGAGTAGCTGCAACCGGAACTTGGGCTTTTGGCATTCCTAACCCTGAAGAATGAGGAAAGGGGACTCGGCATCGCGGTGAATGTTACAGCTTAAATAGAACTTGTGGACCCAAAGAGTGTGCGATAGTGCGATTTATTAGGCAGAGTGAAAGGACAGCTTCCACGAGTGGTGAAAGGGGACCGGGAGAAGGTGCCAATGGCTAGAGCTTTGACTACGGTTATTCCCTCCTCATTCATGTTCTCGTCCAATGAGGGTTTTTTCCAAACTTCCTCTGGATTAATTGATCTTTGAATCCTTTACTGGATTGGCTACTGTTTTACAACCCTCAGTCAGAGAGCCCACACCTTCAAGAGCCGGAAGCCAGAAATTCAGGGACAAAGTGCCTACCTGCCCTACCAGAGGCAGGAAAGTGGAAACGAAAGACCGTAGCTCGCCAGAGGTGGGAAATCCAGGGAAGTGCTGTGCTGGAAACAAAGCCCCCAGCTGACCGTCCCTCTAACACAGTCCCTCACTAGCAATATGAATCCCCTTGATAAACATTATACTGTCAACCTATGCCTGCCTGGACTATTCCAAATTTTTATGTGGTAGCTTCTTTATCTATAAGACTACAGTGAAAGAATATAAACATTTATTTTTTCATATAAGTAAGAAAATGTATTTTTTCATATAGGTAAGAAAGTTAATGACAGTATCAACAAGATACCTTTAGTATTTGATAGTATTTAAATCATGTTTCAAACCACATGAATACAGATGCTATTCAAATGCATTCATGATCTAAGGCCTCTGAATCTGTTTGAAAATATTTTTTACGTTAAATGAGTTAATTAATTAATTAGAGGAATACTTCAGAGCCTAACGTGCTAGTCTCTATACTAGATATAAAACAATGAATTAAGCAGATAAAACTCTTTTTCTCATTGAGGGTATGTTTTGGACAAAGGTACAGTATTCAGTCTCTGTTCATATTAACACAATTATTAAACCTTCAGTCACATTTTAAAGTTATTTTAAACCAATAGACCAAACTAGTCACGTTTATGTAAAAAAGTCTGTTTAGATTATTTCAAATTTTTTAAGTTAGCTGCCTATTTTAAATTCTATTGTATGTACACAGATCTTAACTTGATCTTGAATAAACTTATTTTAAATTTCCTGGTTGGATTACTCAAAGACATTTTAGGGTGATTTCCTACTAAATCTGAAAATAAAAAACTAGTCACTTGAGGTATCACTGATGCTACATTTATGCCCAAATAAGAAGAGACGATTTTGCAGAATTTTTTTCATAGATACTCCAAATTCTTCTGTATTTACCTTTAAATAAAACTGTTTGCTTCCCATTGGTAATAAAGCATATGTTAGTCTTTCTCATAAATATTAGGATTTATAGAGGGTAGATAAGCAATTAATAGTAGATGAATTATCAAGACAAACTTAATTTTGCCCTTGGGCACTAAACCTTATTAGCAAAGATGCAAATCTAACATTTTTAAATTAAAAATAAAGTTCTAAAGAATTTGATTTTGTATTGGCACATCTACTTGCTGCCTCATGGGTTATGGCACTCTCTAGCTACTGCCTTCTACACCATAATTTAACACTGGGAACTCACTCTTTCCTAATGACACCATCCTTTGAGCAATACACTAATAGATCATGGGCTGATGATGTTCATTAATGATGAATCACACTAATATATCATTTTCTCTGTCACACAGGTGTTTTATCAGATTAATTTCATCGGTGCAATGACCTGTGATGATGATGCATTGCTTAAGGATAGTGCAATTTAGAAAGAAATGAAATTTGGAATTAAACATGCATTCAGCAGCTTTGAGGCTCTATTGGAAAACTTGATAGCAACAATAGATGTGAATGAAATATGCATTCAAATGTTGAGCAGATATTCTAGTATTTTTAATGCAGAGAGCAAAGACACTCATATATTTTGCCTTGGAAATTTTTAAAAATAAAAAACAACACATTAAAATCTTAATACCATAGTTTCTAACTTCTTAACTAGTAGTTTCTATTTAATTATGAAAGCATCAAACTCATATCAAATAGCTTTTGTGTAAAATTAAAATACTGTGGCCTTGTCTTTTTTTATACTTAAGCAAAATTATTAAAGTCAGTAATTTATTTATTTTCTTTTTCTTAAGTTGGGCATTTAGCAACGTATGTGCCTTGTGCTTTACAAATTAAATGAACAAAATATTCTATATAATGGATTTAGGCCAATGTGAAGAGGTCTTTGAAAGTTCACTGTAAATATCTAGCTTAAAAATATATTTAAACTGTATTTTCTTTTCTTACTTTTTTCTATTCTAAAGGAATAAAAGTTGAAAAACATCATTAAGAAAGAATTTTAATTAGACATCTCATGGTGATAATGAAAAAAGTGTTAACTATGTTCTTAATATTACATTTTTATTTTCAATTATAAAATTGAATCTCAATTAGTATGCTATTAAATTACTTTTATATGATTATTACCTACATTGTATTGAAGACATTTGGATATATTTAATCATGTATTTAAAAATTTTCTTTTACAGAACAACTGTTTCACTTTTCTTCGAATTAAACTCTAGTACTCAAAATATCATTTAAAAGTATCTTTGTACATTACCATTCCTGAATTCAATTTTAATCCTTCAGTATTCATAATGATCCAACTGATGTTGATTTATGCCTGATATGCATGACTTCTCTAACATCAATTTACAAAAAATGCTATCCAGTTGTCCTATTCCTATTTAACATAAAAGACCCCTACACACTGAAATTACAAAAAAGGAAAGGGAAAAAAGAAAACAATAACATTGATGATGCGTTAAGCCATCTGGTTGCTTTCTTTCTTTATTTTTTAATGAAAGCAGTTGTTTGGGCTCCCTACAATGGGGTCAGTATTAAGAGGGGAGGGGATGTTCCTGGTAGTAATAGTCTTCCCATGTGTATATTCCTCTATTTCCTGCATCCTGTAACTTGCTTTCAGATCACATATCCATAGTATATTTTCACAACAATACCTTGGTATCCAAATGATTGCAAATGTTTGATCAATTGGTATGGTAGTTCATATAACATTGATTAAGAGTAAGGGGTTCACTTTGCAGCAAAGAAGATGTGACTGTGAGCACGTGATCATGGTTTCCACTGATCCTATCATAGATCCCACATATCTGAAGGAACTAGCATAATATAATAGTGAAACAGCCTTTTAAAGGCTCAACTGAGATGCCAGCTTAGGAATATCAATTTATGGATGGGTGGTATCTTGTCAATTGCTCATGAATGGTGATGGGTCCCTAATGGCTAGAATATGAGTCTTGGAACTGGTGTGCTCATTTGCATTATTGTAATTGAATACTGAGACTGGGAAATTTATAAATAAAAGAGGTTTATTTTGATTCATGGTTCAGCAGGTTGTATAAGCATGGCACCAATATCTGCCTGACTCCTGGTGAGGCATCAGGAATCTTACAATCATGGCAGGAGGTAAAGGAGGAAGCAGGCATATGTCATAATGACAGAAGGAGCAAGAGACAGAGGGGGAAGTTCCAGGCTTTTTTAAACAACCAGATCTTAGGTAAACTCGTAGAGGGAGAACCCACTCATTTGCATGAGAATAGCACCAAGCCACTCATGAGGGATCTGCCCCCATGATAAAAACACCTCTCACCAGGTCCCACCTCCAAAATTGGGGATCACATTTCAACATGAGATTTGGAAGGGAAAAATATTCAAACTCTATCAACTGGGTTATGGAAACATTATAGGCCCCTCTCACAATAACTTTTAATAACTAACTTAGGAAATGCTTTCTTTCCCCCATTACACTAGGCTCTGCTAATTAGATAGAGGTCCTTGCTACTACTGGCAACAATACTTCCTCCATGTAAGAGTTCCACAGAAATTGAAGTTACATTATACTTGGCCACTTTGTGTTTCTCCTTCCAGTTAACAAAAAACAAATAGTTACTATATAGAGGGAGATAATGGCCAGTTACCAGAGGATCCATAAGCTATATGGTTTGGGAGGGTAACAGCAAATGGGCAGTTGTAACAACCACAGAAAGACAATGACAAGGCAAATAAAGGCTCAGAAATTTTGGGGGAGAAGATCTAGGTCAACTCACCTAGTAAGCAACCTAGACCCGTCAAAATACAAGCCAAGAATGAAGAAAATCTATTATGAGTGATGAAAGAAGAGGATGATGAACATTAATCACAGCCTTGGAGTTGTTCGCTGCTGCTGGAGAGAAATTGTTGTTTTGTCCTATTAGGTGACTTGCATTACGTCCTTTAAGAGATTGAGCTACAACCAAGAAGAGGTTCTGTTGCTGACTGGCTTTAATGTAAGTGTCTGAGTGGTGTGAATAGATGACTGCATTGGATAGCTTTTGTCACTATTGTAAATTTGGAGGGCCTTTTCTTGCCCCAGGCATTGATGAGGCAACAATTTCCAAGTAGTCTTCTGAAAAGTTGTGCAGATAAAATGGATTTTCTCAACCTGAAACTCTCCCCGCCTTTTGTTTTAAGCCCCAGAAATTCTCACTTCTCTGATATATCTCTGTGGAATGTCTGTGGGAATCCACTTAGCACCTGTACATATGCAATATTAGAGTTTAGGGGATTAGAATGTGGAGAGTTTTCATTAACCAATTAAGGAATAAAGGTAGCAGAAAAATATTACCCCTCATGTCCTCACCTGGGATAATTTTGAAGTGAGTTTCAAACATCCTAAAAGGTCAAGCCCCTGTCACCCATTGCAGTGGACAACAGTAAGATATTTCTAAATGGTTTGTCTCTCTTTCCCAGTTCCTATCATTCAAATCCTCCTTGCAGCTCCCTGGGACTATGTACCATATTATTTACTAAACTGGGGGCCTTTGTCTCAAGTTCTCCTGTAGCGGGTAATCCAGGACAAGAACCTTATAAATAAGGTAATTCACTACTTTCTCCTTTGAAGAATATTCAGTAAGGTGGTGTAAATAGGTTAGGGGTTTTTAACTGAATGATGAAAACATAAAGTCAGGGGAAAGTGTTTCCACATTCACCTTACATTTTTAACACAAAGGAGGAGCAACTCAAATACAATACAATGTAACAAAACAGTTTTATGCTAGGAATGAAGTGTTGGTTTAATATTAAAATCTCTTTCAAAACACTATTATGTTATTGAATTTTTAAAAAGTCATATAAATTATCATGCCAGAAAGACATTTGGTAATATTCAGTATAATTCTTTGTAAAGTATATTCCAGAAATATAAGAGATTAAAAAGCATATCAAGAATGTACTAAGAAAAATTTATTTACTTGAGCATAAGCCTAGAAATGTTTTACTTAGAGTGACCCAATCAAGATGCAAAAACAACATAAACATTGTTAAATTCAACTACATTTTAAAAATTGCACATGAAAAAGGATACCATGTACAAATATAAAAAAAGTAGTGCTTCTTATCACAAGTTGCTAATTTGTATATGTGCACATATATATATACACGTGTGCATAAATATATGTATATACATGCATTATAAATCAAGAGGACTAGAAGAAAAATCTCTAGGGGAAATAGGCCATGAACTAGAATTAAATGGTTAAAGAAGAGGATATAGGAAATAAAAACAAAACGATTCAGACAAAAATACATGCATATCCTTAGTAATTATAAGTTATATAAAAATGAAATAACAATGAAATGCCATTTTGAAATATTAGGTTGGTCCAGTATTAGAGTACTATGGAATAATAAAAAATAAATCTGGTCTATGTCCTCATTTCTTGGCTCAAATAATCAAAAATATTTGGGAATTTCCTGAATGATTGAAGTTTATTTGTTAGAGTAATGAGGTGACTCATGGTGGACCCCTACGTGGTTTCCAGATAAGGACTGGTCTCCAGAAAGACAGCCTGCAATTAGAGGATTGAAACTTTCAGCTGCCTGACCTCAAGGTGGAGAAAGTGGTTTGCAGATGAGATTCAATCACACGGATAGTGATTTAATTATTCATGAATGCATAATAAAACTCTAGTAAAAATGATGGACCCATAGCTCAGTGTAGCTTCCTGGCTTGTGAACATATTGACGGTTTTGAACACTCTTAATTCCAAGGGAGAGAACATGGAAGCTCTGCAATATGGGTCTTTCTAGTCCTTGCCTCTATGTATCCATTAGAATAAAACTGTAAAGTATTTCTAAGCATAGTGCTATCCTTGGCTCTCTGAGTTGTTCTAGCAAATTATTGAACCTTAACTGAGTTGTGGGAATTTCTGGATTTATGAACAGTCTGTTCATATATACAGTCTGTTACTTTGGTATGTATCTCTTCCACATGATTTATATATACACACACATATATA
The DNA here is from genome assembly GCF_030222135.1 of Aotus nancymaae. Classification (NCBI taxonomy): domain Eukaryota; kingdom Metazoa; phylum Chordata; class Mammalia; order Primates; family Aotidae; genus Aotus; species Aotus nancymaae. The sequence continues at coordinate 7,329,069 of NW_026988503.1, forward strand.
TACACATATACACACATGTATATATGTTCATATATATACACACACACGTATATATGAACAGTCTGTATATATATACACACATATGTATATATACACACACATTGTACAAATAACACATTTTTTGTAAATTATTGTGTAGAATGTATTTGTCATTTTGCATAACAAAAACGATGATACACAATCGCAAAGAAAGGAGTTAAGTAAATAGGAACAAAAATTTAATCTAGCCTGCCAATCCAGTCAGAATAGTCAGTTCGCCAAAGCTCAACACTACTATTGACCAAATGAAATTGATTTTAGAAAAGCAATCAGTGATTGAGAATACATCAAATCAATGTTTCTAAATTGCGGCTTATTTTCACTCTGTAATTAAATACTTTTTGATATCTAAATATTTGAATTGAAATTAACTATACTAGTTAAGTAAACAATGTGTAAATTTGCTAGTTTCTAGTTTTAGCCTGCACTGGCACTATGTTCTGTGGTTGGAAATAAATAAAGTTTTTCCTGTTTAATTTTAATTTCAAATTTTAAGTTTCGCAAATCCTGCTTTATTGTTTTTTATTAGAGGAATAAAAAGCACATAGAGATAAATTTATTATGAATCAAGAAAATCATGCAATAAACTTTAGTTGAACTTGAAAATGTATGCTTTAGTATTCAAGTACTTTGCTTTAGAAAATTGGAAAATCATTTTAAACTGAAAATTTGTTTTTCGTACATTAGTGTATTATTTTTCTTAAAAGATAAAATTACAACAAATTTAGTTTAAAGATCATAATTGGCTTTTATTTGCAATTCATGAATCTGAGCAGCCTCCATTCATTCTACAAAATGGAATGAAAGCTTCATTGTACAGTAGAACAGTGAATTTTGTAAGGTGGGAACAAGCAAATAGAGCACTAAAAACAATAGCAGATACTTTAACATCAGGTTACTTCATCAGGGTTAAAGTAGAGGGAACTTCTTTATCATGCTGGCTAACCTTGCCCAGTTTGGCTATTACCTCTCCTCTGATATCTGGGAAAGTCAAATAAATGAATTAGTTTTGGTTTGGTGACATGGAACATCAACATAAGTGACTCCATTTTGGTTTGGTCTGGTCTGTTGGGGCCAAGTACAAGAGCTCAGTTCAAAACAATAGCCTTTCACATTTTTATTTAACATTTTTAATAATAATTTTTCTGTGACACTTAACTAAATCTATTGCATTTAATTGGCTAAAATATCATACAATTATATTTAAATTTTATTCTATCTTTAAATTACACATATTATTTATTTTTAAAATTTTTATATCATTTATATAGCCTGCAAGAATAAAACTTATGGGAATAATTGTTAACTGTCAGATCATGATGTATTTCTAATCATATTCAATCAGTGACACGTGTTTTACATTGTTAAGACATCCTGCCTGAAAAACAAAACTCTGAAATGGAATGTAAAAAGCCCATTCTTTTAGATGATTTAAATTATTCATGAACACAGTACCTTGTCGGCACTTAGAAAGTAATCAAAATATAAATGATGCATGTGCATGTCATGTCCAAACTCCATACTGGGTGTTTCTAGGTTATACAGAACTGTCACTATCTTTTAAAATAGCAAAGTAAACTTACAACCATCTAAAATAGTTTTGTCAAATCTAATTAGTTAAAATATTTTTTAGATTTAAATCCATCTATCATCTTAACTATGAACTATTCCCAATGTCTCCACTAAAATGCAAATACGTTATCTAGTACTTGAGGAATTATTTCACATTCTTGTTTTATATCCTTTTTAAAAAAGTTTATAGCACTCACAAAATAAAAATAAAACTTCTGTTGTTTAGAGGAAGAAAAATTGAGATATCTAAGCTGATTTGGTGAAATACCAAGGTATTATAAACTGTAAACCTATATGACTTCTTAATTCATCCAGACATTAATACCATAACAAACAATTATCTAGGTATCCGATGACATAATTGTCTGTGTAGGATAAATATAAGTTTTGATGGACTGTCTATTTATTTCTTTGGGGAGCTCTCATGAGGTTTTCTGCAATTTCATGTTATAACAATTGATTATCCAAAAGAAAATGCTGTTCTATTTTACTATGTCTAGGAACTTTAAACAGAGAAACCCAATACTTGGATTGTAAAATATGAAGGCATAATTTTACATTAATTTATTCTGTAAATAGTACATAGGATATGCTATATAGGTATAATGTTTAGCAAAATTAGTAAGTATATTTTATGAATATATGAACCTAAACTTTACATCCTCATTCCAGTATTAATTTTGGAACTAGGTCAGGATCTGTAGTAGAATATGCGATATGCACATATTCCAGTACATGAATATATGGGTGTGTAATATACATATGTGCAGATGGATAGAGAGATAAATAGACAGACTTGAGCTTAATGTTCTATAGGAGAGAGAAGAATTCTGTGGCAAAATAGCTGTCATTAAGTAGTTTAGGACACATGCAGAGAACTGACTATCATCCTGGGAGGAAAAAAAAAAGAAATACTGTAATGAAGAAAGTGATAATTGATGCTAAATATAACTGAAATAGGAGTTCATGATTTATTTAGCTATTAATTGAATTTTTTATTACCATTTCTTATATGCAAAATATACTGCTAGACAACTGAGTATGTCATGAAGAAGACAGACAAACGCTCTGACCTCATAAAGATACTTTATGGCTAATATTGTTGTACTGAGTTACATAATAAATGGGTTGAATACAAGACACATGCCTTAAATATAAGTACATAGGAATGTGAAAAGTATAAAGATAGAAAAAATCAAATAAATAAATCTAAATTTGTATGTAGACAATGTGACACTTTCATAATATTAATATATCAGGCAAAACCAGCAATAACTGAAATATAAATAGAGAAATCCACAATCATTGTGAGATGCTTTTTAGTACTACTCTGATAATGGATAGAATAAGCAAACATAAAATTATTAGACATAGATGAGTTGAATAACATAATTAACAAACTGTACTCTAATTGACGCACATAGAGCAATGCATCCAACAATTGGGGAATACATATTTTCAAGTACACATGAAACAATTAACAAAATTGACTATATACTGAGTCATAAAACAGCATTTCAATACCATTCTAAGGATTTATATTGTATAGCATTAGATCCCTAATTACAGTGAACCTAAGTAGGAAATGTATTACAAAACATATAATGAGAAATGTTTTAAAATTAGGCAATATGTTTCTAATCTAACAATGGCTTAAAAACAAATTTCAATGGAAATTATTTTAACTTTGGCAACAATATAATCTTATTAAAAATACAATTATTAATAATAAAGTACAACCTGGAGTCAGCTGTGCTGGAATTCACCATTTTACCACTCTCTCATTCCTCAACTGATAACCCTGTTATGTACAGTTTGCCTGTTTTTGAGTCTCTTTCATCTGCTCCATTGATTCCAAGGTTACTACCAGCAAATCAGCTCAAGCTCTAATTATCTTTGACTTAAAAGATTTCAGCTACTACTGAAAAGAAGTTTTCCTTATGCTTATTCATCCTTAAAATAACTACCAATAAAATCTGTGTAAAGCAGTGTTTGCATGTGGCTTTCCCATTTGCCTATACAAGTCCATTTAAACTGCTTTCATGGATGTATAACAAAGGTCTCAAACTTATTGTGCAAGTATTCTGTGTCTATTTTTTTCAAATATTTTAACTTATCCCAATAACCAATTGCCACTATTTTCCCCCCAACATTCTTCCTGGCCTCCCCTTCCTGGCCTCCTCTCCTGTGGCCTCCTCTTCTCTCTGTTAACATCCTATCTGTATCATAGTCCTATTTTATATGTTAATTTCTCAAGAAACCTGATTAGTTACCTGAAAACATCTGTGATCTACCAATTTTTTTACCTCCTTCTAAAGTGTATTTTATACTTCTCTGATGACACTTGTATGCTACTAAAAAATGATTTGATTATTCCTCTCATATATTTACTTTACTGTGCTTTGACTTGATTAAATGATGTCTTACTTATCTTTGTGTCTGTAATATGGTATAATACACTAGAAATAGATAAAAATATCTAAGTAAAAAAAAGCACTAAGATTTGTCTTCTATTGACTTGACATATTGAAGGCCATTTATTTTTTTTGTTTATATCATGTAGGTTTTTAAATTCAAGCTGAACTTATCACTGACTAATGTAAGTATAAAGAATAAAATATTATGGAATAAGTATATTATTATTATTTGGAAATACAACAAATTAGTTTTAATTTTGATTCATTAGACACAAATGTTACATCATTTTTCTAAACATTTTTTATTATATAACTGTAATTTGTGTTTTCTTACCAAAGTGTTTTGAAATTTATATTCTTAGGATATACTGGATCAAACAAGCAAATTTCTTGAATAAAGTCTAAGTTAGTGAAATTAAAGCTTCTATGAGAATACTAAGTTTTTTCAGTGAATTTCCAGTAAATTTGATAAACTGCCCATATAACAACCATACTGTCTTGATTTAACTTCATGACAACTTAATGTAGTGTAGGTGGATATTAGAAGTTTGAAATTGGTTGGAAATTGCACATTTCCCAGTGATTCAAAATATACCTAAATGACTTAAATGAATTATAATTTCACTGTTGAACAATTCAAATATTGAACATTTTCCCAGTTTGTACTTAATAAAAGTGTCTATAAATTTTAGTCTTTAATTTTAAGGCGGCAAGTGTCATTTATATAGAGTATATTTACAAAAATTACTTAATTTTAATAAAGCACTTGCACATATTCATTAGTTTCCTCAAAAGTCTGCTAGGAATATTTTCTTACTAACTCTTGAATTATCAACCTGAAAATATTATTACAAAAAATTAGCCATAAAAAATAAAATACACTGTTTTTAATGACAAAAATTATAGAATACCACAGTGACAGAATTTAGAAAGGAATAATCAAAAGGACATAAGTCAATCCGTTTGTTTAAATTTTATTTTTGAGTGACTAAAAGTAATTCTTGCTATTATTGTAGAAACACTGAAAATACATTCTTAAGTAAATTTTTGTTCGTTATAATAAAATGACTATTCTGTTTTTCTGCTAAATAATCTACTTCAGTTAATTTTATTTATTCTGTTTAGGGGTGGTCCTCCACGAAACTATTAAAATGTTATTTATAAAGCAAAACAACTAATATCAGGCATTAGAAAATTTTAACGGAGGTAATTCATTAAAAATATGTCTGAATAATTTTGTTTTTTTAAACTCACTTGTAATGCCATCAAAATACCTTGAGATTTCAACTTTAATTCTATCAGAAAAAATGCTGGAAATTTTCGCCCAGAATAAATTTCAATTAAATTGAAAGTGCACATTTGGTTCAAACTCTATTCTATGTCATAAGGGGATAGTACGTCATCATGGAACATAAGACAAGAATAGAAGAAAAGAAAAAGAGAAAAAGACTTAAAACTAATGTCTTCCAATTTAGGTAGATAAAGTCTGTTTTCACGGCAATGGGAGCTACAATACATAGTTGTAATGAATCTGGAGGAGGATTGGCTTTTCAAAATCTTTCTACCTTGTTTTCTTATTAGAGTTCCCTAGAGTTGCACAGACTCAATTGAGTGATAAAGAAAAAAATGCCCCATGATCAAGACAGACAAGGTATAGATCTGAACATAGCTGATGAGAAACGTGACCAGTAATCTCCTAGTTGCTCTTCTTGAGTGTAGTAAAGCAGAAGAAAACCAAGTTACACATACATGAAAAAAATATGAGTGTGCTTACGAGTATATAGACAGGAATCTGCTAGGATTTCCTGCAGTAACCAGTTACTTTGTTCAAGTGATTTGTTCATCCTTCTTACAACCATGGAGCAAACTGAAACTTGAACAGTGTCCATTAAGGGAACAGTGTACTTCCCATGCCTTTAACTGGAAAATGGTTAGTGATGCAGGTAACACCTAGAGGTAAAGTAGGTGTCTAAGGTCCTTGTGCTCTTTCAGATAACCGAAGGCCTGAGCTTCTAAAATAAAGAGAGAATTTAAATGTTGCCTAAACAAGAGTTGCCAGTGCGCTTAGACTATTATAAGCATGGTAAAGCAGTAGGAAAACTGTAACGTGAATCAAAAATACCAAAGTTCCACTAAAAGGAAGATTAATATACGATTATTTAAAACTCGATGAAATTTTCTACCTCATAAGGGTTTATATGACATTCTTATAATCTGAATAAACTTTGAGCATTTATTCTGAATTTTATTAAATGAAACGAACAATTACTAATAAAATTAATTTAACAGAAACTAAAGCTGAATGCAGTGGCTCACATCTGTAATCCCAACAATTTTGGAGATTGAAACACGAGGATCTCATGAGGCCAGGAGTGCAAGAGCAGCCTGGGCAATATAGCAAGACCCCCTCTAAATAAAATAAATAAATAAAATAGCTGGGTGTGGTGGTACATGCCTGTGATCCTAGCTACTTAGGAAACTAAGGTGAGAGAAGCACTTGAACTACTAAGTTCAAGGCTGCAATGAGCTAAGATTGCACCACTGTACAAGCTGAGATTGTCCTTGGGTGACAAAGTGCTACAGGATTCCTTCGGTGCCGCTTCGCCCACTGAAAATCTCTGCAGCTGCCATGACCTCTGCCTGGGTTCTCGCATTGGCCCACTAGGGTCGCTCTCCCCACTCGGCCCTGCAGGCTGCAATCGGCTTGTGCTACTCACCCAGATCCTCTTCCTGCTGTGGCTCTGCACTCAGCCCACGGCTGGACCAGGTGTGCCGCCTGCAGCTTCCATGTTGGGCACTGGCATCTGGATGAGGGGAACATGGTGGTGACTGAAAACAGAGATGCCAGCAACAGTGAAGCCTGGGGAGTCCTGAAGTCTGAGCCCCTAAGAAATATGACTTTTGTAGTCAGGAAGCAGCAGGGAATGGCGCCCAGTGGCTTTTTCTCTCCCATTGCCTGGCGAGCAGGAGGGCGTGGTACCCAGCGGCTTCACTTCACGCTCTCAGCTTGATGAATGGGAGCGTGTGAAATGGCTTTTGAGTTGAGAGCCAGAATGGACATAAATCTTACAAATCTGTGGTACTTTCTTATAGGATGGTATTATGCATCGAACCAGAATCCCATATGTGCTGCTGTTTCTTTTAACAGCCAAAATGTATTGTTAAGAGAATAAAAAAGTAAAAAATGCATTTCCAAATCTTTTCTTTGATTCCCGTAACATACAATACACATATTCTTTGTTGAACATGACTCAGGGATGCAATGGGTATCTTTAAATTTAGATGAAAAGAAAACATGTATGTACTTACAGAAAATTTTAGTATGACAATTTTAAGTGTATGGCAATAGAACTGAGACTTTATGTATAATTATAATGGTTGTTAGCCCTTTATATAAATGTGACGTATATAGAGTATAGGTCTATAATTCATTTAATTTGGATTAACTAATAAAGTAATATAAATAGTATTTACATGTCAATAACATAGAAAACAGTTACAATTTTGGCCGTTGACTTACTGGATCATTTCACTTCTTTCTATTTACATTTAGTAATATAAAGTGCCTATTTTTTTTCCATAAAAAATAGCGTGGTTGGGAATGCATAAATTTTTTTTGGGTAATTATTTTCCTACATCATGATGGCCCTACCTTGTAGACTTACAGATCATTCTTGAGTGAAGTTTAATCTAAAGATGTCTGCCTCCAAATTTCATACATTTTGTGATCATTTCTTCAATATTGACTCATGATATCACAAAAGATTTTAGCTCTTTCATTTGATCATGGGACTTACTGTAGTCTTTGGAATATTGGAAATAAAATTATATTCCCTTTAGTCTCTTCCTCTCCATAATCAACTGGTTTTTCTTTCCATTATAATTACAGTGTCCAGAAAATTTCTACTAAAGTTAATCTTTTTAATTCTGAAAGTAAGAGTACAAAGGACCAACAGTACATGGGATTTTTCTTACGTAACAAATTCTATAATAAATGTATACATTACAATCATTCTCTATACACATGACACGCACGTAAAGAATTAAAACCAAAGCACAACTGTTTCTTTTTCTGTTCGGATATTTTATATTTTGTAGCATTTTGATTATGTCCTTCAGAGAGGTGGCTAGATCTGTGTGTTGTTTTGCTTAATCATCACAGTTTTTTGGAAAGAGGCTCAGTTGCCATCACTGAGATAACTTAGATTTAGAAACTTTTGTTGAATGTCTTAGTGACAAAGGTAGTAAGTGTCATTAAAGGTTGCCCATGAATTTAGCATCTGGTATATTTTCTTGCTGGAAAACAAATTCATGAAGAAGAGAGAGAGAATTGGACACTAACTGAAAATAGGAAAAAAGGAAGGTACTATGCCAGACTAAGTGAGCAGCCTTAGCAAATTCATGAATTGACATGAAATTGGCATGAGCATGGTGCAATCCTGGGAAAATAAAACAATTTTCAATGGTGCATTTTTTTTTTCTAATTTCTAGGAAAGAGTATATTTGTTCCTGTTTTTGAGGTTTGGGACAGTAACAAGAAAAGAAGCAATTTTTACATTTAAATGGGATGAGAAATTCAACACAAATATCTGTGGCAAAGAGGAAACATCTCCAAAAATCCTTATTAAAATTTATATTAAAAATCCTTATTAAAAGTTACCATAGAAACTATAGCCATATGATGACTCAAAAATAAACCCAATTTGGATGTGAAATGTTTCTTTCAAGTAAGATAGAATGCAATTATATGAAAAATGTTTCCACCCTTGACCCTGTATCAAAGATAAGCCCAAATCATTTGTGAAGCATCCCAGAAGTGTAAATGAAGCTAGAGTTTCAGTGTTACAATCACAGAATAGGGACTTTCATCTATAATTAAATTATGGATTATGATAACTTTATTACCCGTCAACTTGGCATTAAACAGCGTGAATCACAGCATGGGGTCTCTGTTAGCTAAAACTCCTGGGACGCAGATTCAGATGAGACCATTAGAGCTGAAAATAAATGCTAGCTTCCAGATCTCTGCCAAGGAGATAATGTCCTTCTGCATTGTTTAAAGAAGATGAGAAGGCCTAGAACACAGGAAATAATTTTCTCAGGGGAACATATGTATTTGAAAACGTTTATCACCTTCCTTAGATGCTAAAAAGAAAAAGAAAAAGTTCAATTACTAGATGTTAAATGTCTCATATTATTAGATATATTCAATATGAAACTTTCCCCCAAAGAGGAGGGTAATAAATGATGAACAAGAAGAACACTTTCCTCAGGTTTTATGTCTGAAATATTTGTACAATAAATTAAATAACATAAATACAACAAATGTGTCTGTAAGCCAGGTATGTTTTCTATTAAACATCATACTCATTGGTTGTTAATGAAATTCACAAATTTACTAACTCAGTAAAAATAAAACCATTAAATGTTAATGATTTCTTAAGACTTCTGCCTAAGCATGGATTTACTATTAATGACTTTTGAATACTTTATGTAATAATTTCTTAATGGTAAATAAGACTTCCTCAGAAATAGTTGTTTTTCCTTCAATAGATTAATATAGCTATAGGCCTTATGATTTACTTAGTGTTTTTGATTGAAGAGGGAGAAGTGTTGCCGTTTTATAGGTAGGAAAGTGAGAAGAGGAAATTGAGAATATGAACACACAAATAACGTAAAAATAATAGGCATTGAGAATGGAGGTCATCCAGCAATTCTGCTTCTGGGTATATATTAAAAAAAAAAAAAAGGAAATTAGTTTATGGAATATATGTCAGCACTCCCATGTTTATTGTGGCACTTTTTGCAATAGCCACAATTTGAAATCAACCTATGTGTTCATCAGCAGATGAATGGATACAAAAATGTGGTGTATATACACAGTAGAATATTATTCAGCCATTAAAAGTATGACATTTTGTCATTTGTAGCAACATGGATGGCACTGGAGGTAATTATGTTAAGTGAAATTGGCCAGGGACAGAAAAACAAATATTGCATGTTCTTACTCATCTATGGGCACTACAAAGGTAGATTTCATGGAGGTAGAGAGTAAAATGGTGGTTACGAGAGGCTAGAAAGGAAATGCGTAATGGGAGGCATGAAGATAAGTTGATTAAGGGATACAAAAATAAAGTTAGGTATAAAGAATTTATTCTAGTATTTGATACTACAGTAGAGAAATACAATGATTTCTGTAAATAATCATTTATTGTAGATTTCAAAATAGTTAGAAGAATTGTAATGTTCCCAATACAAAGAAAATAAAAATGTTTGAGATAATAGATATTACAATTACCTTGATTTGATCATTATACATTCTATGCAAAATATAACATGTACTCCCAAAATATATATGATTAATATATATCAATGAAAAAATACCAAAAAATGGAGCTCAAACTGAAGTCTACAGATTAGTATCTGTGTTGCATTGTCTTTGTGATCCTATTCATTTGTTCACTGATCATTCAGTTTTTCTTGATTTGTAAGGGTAAATAATGATGCCAAGAATTCAGAAGCCTAGATTTCCTTTTTGTTGTTGTTGCTATTTTGTTTTCGACAAGAAAAATGTTCTCTATGCGTTTGTTTTAAATATCTGCATATGTGAGAGAGGCAAATGTTTGTCAAAGGAAAAAAAATCATAGTGTTTGATTTTCTCAGGTAAGAACAGCAACAAAATTACTTTATCTTTTGACAAGCACAATTTTAAAATAATAATCACACTGTAAACAACATGCACAACTTGAGGAAAATGCCAGTGGTTGAAAAATGTAAGCTATAGTCAGTGCTGCTTCTGTATCTCTACATGTTTTATTTGTGCAGGAGTCAGTTCCTTCATATGTGATCCAAGGTGATTAAGGCATTCTAATATCCCCACAGTGACTGGTGCCACAAAAGGAAGTTGCAGAAGGTCAAGTGAGAATTAGAACTTGTTAAGATTTATTACAATCCAGAGTTATCTGCATGCAAACAAATTACCTCCTATCCAGCACTTTCACCGATGTGCTTTACCACAGCAAGAAACTAAAGAGCTCTAATAGCCAATTGATATTAATAATTAATCCAAACATTTCTATATGCCTTGCCTTTATCCTGTGATTGACATGTGAGCCTGCAGTTTATTAAAATGCACTACAGGCAATTAGGAGATGTCACTCTGATGCACCGTCAATTGCCTAGACACCATTTAATAAAGCCCTTTTAATATCTTTAATACCTTAAGTCTATGTAAGTTACACAAAACCCCACAACTTATTATTAAAGGGTAGGGGCGACAGTAATGTATCTAGAGTAGTTCAGTGTCCTTTAACTGCAAATGCCCTAACCACTTAACAAGAGCTGTAAAATGGAGGGAGGGATGTGAAGGATAAGTCCATTTCTGGAGCACATATCATTAAGATTTAAAGACCCTGGGAACAGGAGTGGTGCATTTGCCTTTTACTCCTAGAGACTCAAGTTTTAAATTTACCTCAAGCAAAATAATTTTGCTAACCTCAGGCTTTCACAAGATGTGATGAGATCTGCTTCATATGAGGTAGAAGGAAATCTCAAGGAAGTGAATGTGTCATAGGAAAAATGAACTCAACAAATTCAAAAAAGTTCTCGAAAAATATGATTAATATTCACATTAAAAATAATAAATCACTTTATTATCAAGGTTAATGCATTGTTATATTGACTAGAACAGGATATATATAGATAGATAGATTTTTTCCTATTTTACTAAGGAAATATAATATAAATCATTTTATATTAAATAATATAAGCCATTGTTAGAATAATCTCTTTTGTCTTAATTGTCAAAGTAAGTTTTGCATCATGATGGCTTATTCAGGATTAATGTATATCATAGAGATCTCATAACTGCTTACATAGTGCTATGTAAAAAAGAAATGTCCAAAAGAAAAATCCAGTTTTGAAAGGCATGTTATCTGACGGAAATAGCATCAGGCAGTTTTTAATGATTTTAATTTAATGATTTCATGGCACTAAAATTGCAGCTTCACTCAAACATATTTAATTTATTCCATAATTCTATACAATTATTGCTATTGCTTTTGATTAGGTAATGAAAACTGCAAAATTACTTGCATTATTAAACATTACAATTACAAACTAGTTAAACTGTTTATTGATGTCAACTTATACCTATTTAGAGAATTGGGTTCAAAGTATATTTCAATTCGTTATTTGACTGCATTTCCCTGTGCAATCTATACTCAACACAGACTTTTCCAAATGTCCTTCAGGAGGCAAGCATCGTGTTCTAGTTCATTTTGATGAAGGTGAGCTACTCTACATCATCTGGAAGGAAACTTGTGCTATTCTTAGTTGCTATAACCAGCTGCATTACTGAAAGCAGGCTCTGTCCTTACACATTATAGATGGATAGCTTCAGATAAGAAAAAGCTATCTTGGTGAATGCTGGCCAGAATTTTGATGTTTCTGTCTAGTAGGTGATAGGGTTATCATTCACATCTCTAGGTGATTTGAGAAGATGGCTGTCTGGAGCAATAGATAAAGACTCATTGGACTGTTGCAGAGAAAACGAAATTCAAGAGAAGCATGTGAATTTGTTACTAAGAAACAAGTGCCATAGTTTTCAGGCTAAGGAAAAAAAGGATAGAACATGTATGAAAAATCACCTGCATTTTCTTTTTGGTAGCATGTTCTGTGTTGTTGGATTATATGAAAGAACTTAGTAGATGAGGGATACAGCCAGCTTACTATTTATTTTCTTTTAATCAAGCAACATGATGGCAAATTTGGAGTAAAGTTGTAAAATAGCTCAATTTCAAATGGCGAGATTATAGAGTATATGCAATCATATAAATTATATAATATATGCCACATGCTTTACAGTAAGTAGAATGAAGGAGGTTGCAAGTGCTACGATCAGTTTTATGCTGAGAAAATTCTTTTCTCTTTTAATATATTTATTTTTTAGTAGAATTATTTTAAACAAACCATTTAATGGCTTTGGGAGATATGTATATTACATAGATAACAGAGATAAATGTAAGATCTATGTAGCACACATTTACTAAAATATATAGAGAGGAGTTTATCAGATAGGAATATAAAATCTAATCTATATTGTGAATTGTAACAAGAAAACTTCTATAAATGGAGTGAAACGTCTATGAATGTAATGGATATGAACTTCTAATTGGAAAAATGTGGACTTTTCTGAGAAATCTTATTAGGTGTTTATTTTAGAAAATACACTTAATCTGCAACTCTTAAACTTGTTTAGCAAAAAACAAACAAAACATAATTAATTCTCCTTGACTCAATGTACTCATTTTCAAAAGGGGATTAAAATATCTACCACATGAGGTTACAGAAAGGAATAAGGTGAATGAAAACCTTCTATTGCAATATCCAAAGTAGCAGGCATTCAATAACGGCCAGTTATTTTCCTTTTTCTTTGTATAAATTTTGTAATAATTTCTCCTAATATGCTTACTTATTATAGCAAGAAGAAGTTCCTAAAGTAAGTTTTGGGGGCAGTTCACATTCCAGTTATTTATCACTTTAAAGAATCATAAAAGTAAGTAATTGAAACCTCCTTGGTTTCTAAAAATCCTACTTCTGAAAATCTTGGTGAAGTTTATATACATACTGAAGTAGCTAATCTTTTCTCATGGTTAAATAAGCCTCAGATTTTTCTTTTTGGGAGGTCATTGCTTTCATGATCTCTAATATTTATCCCCATTTTGACTAATTCACAGTTTATTAATTATGGCTTTCTGAAATTTTTCTTGTACACTTAAAGCAGTGCCAACCTTTCTCTATAGCAGTGGTCCCAACCTTTTTGGAGACCCATGACCAGTTTCATGGAGGAGAGTTTTTGCATGGTTGAGAAGGATAGTTTCGAGATGAAACCATTCCACCTCAGGTCATCAGGTATTATCATAAGGAGCATGCAAGGCAGATCCTTCCCATGTGCAGTTCACAATAGGGTTCTTGCTCCTATGAGAATTTAATGCTGCCACTGATCTGAGAGGAGATGGAGTTCAGGCAGTAATGTTAGCTCTCCCACTTCTCCCCACGGGCCTTGCAGCCCGGTTCCTAAAAGGCCACGGACTGGTCCTCGACGTGGGATTGGAGACCCCTACCAGTTGTATTGTTGTCAGTAGGATATGGCTTTACGTTTGTCATTAATCATCTTCATTCTCTTTTTCCTTTCTGACTCTACTCTTTTAAAGTTGATTTAGAATTCTGATCCTGTTCCCTTAGGTTCATGAATGGCAAGAGGATTATCACTATCAAAATCATTTCAAGGTGAAGATTAGGAGATTGTTAAAAATGTATGTTTTTACCTAGGCCTACTGAATGAATACCTCTAGGGACAGGTACAAGTTATTTATATTTGTATGTCTCTTGGGTGATTGGTGACCACTGAATTTGAGAATTCTGTTCTAAGTGCAAACTTTCTGGGGTGTTTTCCCTACCCTCAGCCAATTTTCCAATTCTCTAGATACCAACGGTGTGTTCAATAATTTAATTCAGTTCTGAAACTAACAACATAGAGTTAGTATCAGACTCTACAGGTTTAACGGCTCAGTTCCATTAAGACTGCCCTCACTTCAGAGGCCAGTCTAAAGTATCAGGCCCCCAGCTTACACACCTTTCTGTTCAACTTGGCTACCAACTTGCGGGTTCTCACCTGCCTCAGGTTTTGCTAGAACAGCTCCCAAACTTAAGAAAACATGTTACTTCTGTATGCTGGTGGATTATAAAAGACACGAACGCATACATGCCACCCTCCCAGCCTCTCACTGTGGTCATCTTAAGTATGAGTTAAAACATAACTATTGGAGCATTGTGTATCGTTATTTAAAAGTCCTACACTTTCAAACATATTTTTAGTAACTTTGCTGTTTGTCCTAATGTGATAAGTAAAGAATTCTAAATTGATGAAGAGTTATAACTACATACATTCAAAATTAGGAAGCATATTTCCCTTCTCATTTGGAGAGATTTGCTATATCCTCCCTTTCGCTGGTGAGTTTCTTCAGGGGAAGTAAAATTGTGTATAACTGAATTAGCTAAAACTTCCATATTTACTTATATAGACTGTAGTCTAGGAACATGTGACATTTTCCTCCCCAAATCAACTCATCATTTGTAATATGTAATTATTAGTGAGTTATCATTAAAAGACCAACACTTAATTGAACATGTTAAAATAATGAAACTATATTCCCAAATTGGACTAAAAAGTAATATACATTCCAGACATTCTCTGGAATCTTATAATCCCTCAGAATACCATTATAATCCATTCTATCTACTTTTGTTTTTTTTGTTTTTTTTTTTTTGAGATGGAGTCTTGCTCTGTCTCAGGCTAGAATGCACTGGTGGGATCTCTGCTCACTGCAACCTTGGCATCCAGGGTTCAAGCAATTCTTGTGCCTCAGCCTCCAAAGTAGCTGAGACTACAAGCACCCACCACCAAACCCAGATAATTTTTGTATTTTTAGTAGAGATGGGGTTTCACCACATTGCACAGGCTGGTCTCCAACTCCTGGCCGCAAGTGATCTGCCTGCCTTCGGCCTCCCAGACTACTGGGATTATAGGCGTGAGCCCCCTCAAGCAGTCATTCTATCTGTTTTATAGGTCACTTATAGAACAATTGTCAGCTTTCTATAATGGATTCCCTGGAATGTGACTTAAAGTTAGTGGTATAATGTTCTAAGCTGTTAAATATTTGGGAATGAACTGGGAAAAATAGTAGATACATTCTATCTACAATTTCTCTTTCCCCTACAGCTAATCTATTGATTTTAGTTCTATGAGAATTTTGAACAAGTCATATTACTTGTCTACTAAGGCAATTCTTGCTAGATTTGAAATAAGGCTATAATGTTTACAATGTGTATTGTATTATAAAATCAATACATATTTGCTATAAAAATGTAAAATGCATGCATATTTTACCATAAAGACATATCTACGCCAACCAAGCAAATCAGTTTTAATTTATATATTTGTGATTATTCTGGACCTACTAATTTTGAAGTTAATGTTATAATACAAATAATTCCAGTCAATAAGGTATTTTAGCATCATTTTTTAAAGTGCATAATATTTAAGATGACCATATGTTTTAGTTTGCCAGGTCAGTTCTGGTTTATACCTGTTGCATAGGCTCTCTCTGAAATTATCCTCATTAAATGTCTCCAATTGACAAAAATTTTGTATGGTCACATTAAAAACATTCCTTAGAAAGAATGCCTATAGTATTTTAATTTTGTTCTATTTTATCAATTTAGATTGTTTTCTAAAATACCAATTGTAAAAAATACTTTGATAACTAGGCTGGGTGTGGTGGCTCTCGCCTGTAATCCTTGCACTTCGGGAGGCCGAGGGGGGTAGATCACCTGAGGTCAGGAGTTTAAGACCAGTCTGGCCAACTGGATGAAACCTCTACTAAATATACAAAAAATTAGCTGAGCGTGGTGGTGTGCACCTGTAATTCCAGCTTCTTGGGAGGCTGAGTCAGGAGAATCACTCACACCTGTGAGGTGGAGGTTGCAGTGAGCCGAGATCACGCCCCTGCACTCCATCCTGGGCAACAAGAGCAAAACTCCGTCTCAAAAAAAAAAAAAACTTTGATAATATTTTAACTTACAGAATTTCTTATATAGAATTATTATTTGGTAAAATTTCTAAGTTGAAATCACTAAGTAAAATACAATATGCTATTTTCACACTTTTGTTGCATATTTACTGGTTACTGGTGCGATGTATTTTCCCATGAGGGAGGTGAGATCTTTTTCAACCAGTTTACTGCTACATGTACTCTGTGTTCTCATGGCACTACCTTGTCAGCAAACAGAAAACTCAACACAAATATTTAACCATAAAAAATTTGAAGAACATCTAAATTGCTTTCTCTTTTGTAGATGACAATAACAATGTGGTTCTTATTTAATCAAAGCTCTGCAGCTCAAACACTAATTAGTGATGTTCTTTAAAAATGTAGATCAAAATGCATTTTAATACTTGTGTATGCGAAATGTGTTATACACAAACACACTAACATGTATACACGCACTTATGCACATGCACACACTAACCACCACCTACCCATATGTATGTGTGTGTGTGTGTGTGTGTAAATTGTAAGCTTTCCAAAGTGGCACGAGTAACTTTAGAGCAGAGATTACATTGTATTGTATCCAATGTCAGATATCTATAATAAATACAATTTAATTGTACTATTTTGCCATAGTTTTGAGAAGGATCAAACAATACACATATAGGTCCCATTTAAAGTAAAATAATGTATAGATTTTTTATATTTTGATCAATGAGTTAATTACTATAAAGCACTCAGCATGTGCTTAAAACTTTTCTTGGTGCTGAAAAGCTTGCTTTTCTTTATTAAAATAACATTTTTGTTTTAAAAAATCATTAAAATATCTTTTTTGTTCATACTTAATTCTATCAATATTCAAAGCTTAATGTCAGTGACCTGATTCTTGATTAAAATTTTGATGATAGGCCATGTAGACACATTACTTTATCCCTTTGAATGTTTCTAAATTTTGTTTGTCTGCTATTATGATCTCATAGATTTTATTTTGAGTTATAGCTATTTTTAAAAAGCCTTATTTTTTTGTTCACAAAACTGAGTTCCTTCCAGATCTCACTTATGTTTACTTACTTTGCATCATCTTGTTTAGCTCTTTATGTAGTAGAGGCAATAGTGGCTTCTTGCACAACTAAATGGAACTAATAAAGTCAGCGTTAGTATTGACTGAGTAATAATCATGCATTTAACAGATAATCATTGATGAAAAGGAGACAAGAAGGTTTGAATGTGTAAGTAGTGAGGTGGGACAAATAGGCAAAAATAGCAATAGTCCAAATAGTGCAGATGAGTCTTGCTGCTTATTCTATAATAGCCTAGCTACATAAAATTGGAAGTCTTGAAGAGCTTTTGGTGTTAGTTTCCTCATGTTTACAGTAGTAGAAGGCTACAGATATCTCTAAAACACTTCTGTTCTAAAAGACTTTGCAATTTTAAATGTGGATATATTTTATCACAAACATGTTAATTCATTTGCATTTTGGAGTAAAAAATATCCTAGATGCTTTAGTTCCTAATAATTAAATAATTTTTCATGGAACTTTGTCTATACATTTTTTTCAATATAATGAATTTGGAATTATATTCTATCTACTAAATAAACTGGATTCCATTAAATGTTTCTTATTAGAATTCGGTCTCAAAATACTTTTGTGTACAACTAAATAAACAACAATAATCTTTGATGGAATTATTTTCAGTTTATCCACTAAGGTGAGGAAGCTAAGTACAAGAGAGTTATTTTATTTTGAAAAACTCTAATAGGACAGAAGAATCTGTCATCTTTCCAAGTGTTAGAGGTCGGCAAAGACTGCGAAGTTAATCACAGATTGAAATCAGTAGTCATGACTTAAGGTTTTTCCTTTGTATAAAAATATACGATTTCTACAAGAGTGACTAGAGGAGGAAGGCATTTACGTTAGTTGCTTTATCAGGTTTCCTGCAATGTCAATAGTATGAAACCCATAGCAAACTTATTTCAGAAAATGTTGCATTTGTTCTGAATGTATAACTTAGGTCAAAGAGCAAAACATGATATTAAGTCAAAAGTTAATATATTTTTTAAATCCTACATAAGAATCATTTTTAAATATTTATTTTAAACACTATAAATGTTTAAGCCAAATTATATACATTATATAGACATCAAATTCTACACTAGGCATGTGAATCCCTCTGTTTTAATTGTGTGTAAAAATTTGCCCACAAAATATTATTAAGTTCTGCACTTTTTTGTGTGTTAAAGTGTTTACAAATGAATCTCCTATTATAACTGTCATCAGTACACTAGGGTTATAATAATCTTTTTTAAAAAATTAAAATCCTAGCATATGTATCTATGTATAATGATGCATTTTGATGGAACAATTTTGCCATGTTGATTTTATTCTGTTCACATTGTAAAAGTTGGTTTTTATATGTTCACTGCTTTAGAAAACCTCTATTTAATTTTATATTTTTATCATGAATGTTCTATTTAAAAATTGCAAAGGTTTGCAAGTCATGATCTATCTTTTATAAAAGACCATTTCTGCCATGGTTTTGTTACAAAGTTCTTTAGAAATCTTGTCAAAGTTAAGTTATAATTATGTTTTGTGTCTTTATCAATTACATGGGTCTATAATTCTATTTGTGATAGGTTAAACAGGTGAAAAATATTGGCTTGCAACAAAGCTTCATTTTATCTTTTGACATATTCAAATAGTTAATTAGTGGCTTTCGGGGAGCTAGAAAGATGATCCCAACTTGTTACAGTGTTATAATTTACTGAATATTATGATTGCCACCCTTAATGATAGAATCTACAAAGGCTAATGATACATTAGATAGTATAAGAATGCCAATTAAAGGGTAATAGTCATTCCAAAGGTTAATGCTTGTAACTCTTGAAAGAGAATAAATTGATCTAATACAATCTATTTTTAAGAGAAAACTTTCCTTCTATGATGCTGTGACTAATTATCCTATTGGCAGTTCAGTAGACATATATAATCATTTAATATATCACTATTAATATGTCTTAATAAAAGTTTTGGAATGTGGACATTGTAAAGCTTTGCACAATCAAAAAGGAACTTACATAGATGATAATTATTTGGCTGAGAAAAAGGCAAGCTGTTTCAAAGTTTGAGAGAATTTAGAACATACCCCGTAAAAATGCCACCACCATATGATGATATTAAAATGTTAAGCAAATGTTATCACTGTAGGAGCTGTTCACATACATGCACATATTTATATGTAAACACCGGTCAGAATTTAGTTTCCTTTTGAAAAGCTCAAGAGTCTGTATAGTGACACAGAGCAAAATTGATTGCTCTCTAAATAATAGGCTAGAAGAAAGAACTATCATATCTGTGCATTATGAACCTTACCTCATTCTGAAAAGGAGCTGAAGTAAAGTGAGAGAAATGGTCTGCTGGCTCCTAATTCATGCATTGACAATGATGAATGAATGGGAGTTAGCTCCAGCTGTAGCTGCATTTTAGCTCTTGGATACTTTCAGCTGATAGAGACACTGAAACACACACACACACACACACACACACACACACTGAAAACACACACACACAATTTCCTAATAGCAACAACAACAAAAAAAATGCCTTTTCTAAAGTAGTGTCTAAACAGTCTTCATTAAGAAGTTTGTTCATTCACCTGTGAGGGAACCCTTTTTTGTTAAGAACTACAAAAACATCCAAAGGCATGTAGCTCTTCCGAATACACATCAGATAGATTGGAAACATTCTAATTTGTCATTTCAGTTTTTCCGAAGTTAAGCAAGCTGGACATTCTGTGCAGAGATAGAACAAAAAAAATTGTTAGTTTATCTCTTCTCAAGATTATTTAAAACAGAAAACATGCAAAACACAAGGCTAAATTTAAGGAGAAAAAGTAAACCCGTGATTTTTACCTGTTACCTTATTTTTCTCAGATCCAACTTTAGCCCCAATTTTATATAAAAATGATTCCTTAAAAATAAGCCACCAAAATCTTACTGGAAAACCAAAAGTATTTTCTCCATCTCTCCTCATTCATTTACTCAAGATTAAAATTAAGCTGTTTCCACCTCCAGGAATCAATGTGCCTACAGTCAGTCCACTAGATCTGTCACACCTGTGCAGTAGATAATCCTAGAGACGTGCAGGATTGCAGACCGGGAGAACATTGCTTAATTTCTCTGAGTTCAAATTATGCATCCAAAAATGGAAATTAAAATAACGACCACAAGTTTTATTATGAATATTAAGTGAAAACATTTGAGAGTTGATAAACCTTAGCCACTCTTAATCTATATACAAGCTTTTGTCTCGTTTATTTCTTTTTTTCTTCTCCTGGAATTTAATTAATTTTGAATGCTTGTAATAATTCTGATGCAGTCATACAATGCATAACAACATTTTGGTCAATGATAGACCACATATATAAAAGTGGTCTCATAAAATTTTAATGAAGCTGAAAAATTTCTATCACCTACTGACACTGTAACCATAATACTGTCCTAAAAAATGCATCACTGTGTATTTGTGATGATGCTCGTGTAAACAAACATATTTTGATAGCAATCATATAGAAATATAAGCCCATTGAATTATGCACAGTACCTAATACTTGATAATGATAATAAAAGACATTACTGATTTATTTACCACACTATACTTTTTATCGTTATTTTAGAATGGAATTCTTCTATTTATGAAAAAAAAATGTAACCGTAAAACAGCCTCAGGCCAATCCTTCAGGAGGTCTTCCAGAAGAAGGCGTTGTTATCATAGGAGGTGACAGCTCCATGCAAGTTATTGCCCCTAAAGACCTTCCAGTGGGTCGGACAAGCTGTGAGAGTACCAGATAGAGACACTGATGAACCTGAGCTCGTGTAGGCCTAGGCTAATGTGTGTGTTTGCGTGTTAATTTTTAACAAAAAGCTTTCAAAGGAAAAATATAATTAAAAATAAAACAGCCTTATAGAATAATGATATAAAGAATAAAAATATTTCTGTACAGCTGTACAATATGTCTGTGTTTTATGCTACATGTTCTCACAGTCAAAATGTTAAAAAAATAAGTTTATAAAACAAAGCAATTACAATAACCTAAGGTTAATTTATTATTGAAGAAAAACATCTTATAAATTTAGTGTAGCCTAAATGTACAGTGTTTATAAAATCTACAGTAGTCTACAATAATGTCCTAAGCCTTCACATTAATTCACCACTCACTCACTGTCTCATGGAGAGCAGCTGCCAAACCGGAAAGCTTCACTCATGATAAATGCCTTATACAGATGTAGCATTTTTTATCTTATATTTTTACTGTACTTTTTCTTTATTTAAATACACACATATATACCATTGTGTTACAGTTGCCTACAATATTCAGTAAGGTAACATACAGTACAGGTTTGTAGCCTCAAAGCAATAGGCTAGACCAGATAGCCTAGGTGTGTAGTGGGCTATCACATCTAGGTTTGTGTAAGTAGACTCTATGATATTTGCACAAGAACAAAATTAACTGACACATTTCTTAGAATTTATCCTCCATCATGGCTGGGTGTGGTGGCTTATGCCAGTAATCCCAGCACTTTGTGAGGCAAAGGCAATCAGATCACTGGAGGTTAGGTGTTTGAGACCAGCGTGACCAACATGGTGAAACCCTGTCTCTACTAAAATTACAAAAATTAGCCAGACATGTTGGTGGGCACCTGTAATCCCAGCTACCTGGGAGGCTGAGAATTGCTTGAACCCAGGAGGCTAAGGTTGCAGTAAGCCGAGATCGCACTATTGCAATCCAGCCTGGGAAACAAGAGTGAGACTCAGTCTCAAAAAAAAAGGAACTTATCCTCCATAAGACTGCAGTTATTCCAGGTATAAATTTAAGTATCTACCAATTTATAACCTTTTCAAAAACATCTTGCTTTCTCTCTCTCTCTTGAACATAAACAACGGCAGCAAGGCCATTGAGAGTCTAAAGAAGAATGTCACCAAGCAGTAGTCACTTCTTAGAGTGCATAACCTGAATGACAAGAGTTGCATATTTCTGATTTCTTCTGACTGTGAATAGGCTTAACAGAGGGAGAACTTATGGAAGCAGCAGCAGAAGTATTTCAAAAGCTTTTCTCTGATGTTTGAGGAGCTGCAGATGCTGATTCACATGTCTGTCAAAGGTCAGACTGCTCACAACATTCCAATGACTGTCAACAAAGAAGATGGTGAATCTCCTGAGTATTACAGGTTTCTGAATGTTGTAGTCCACTCCACTACCACAGAGTTTAATAGATTTCTATGGGTGTTTTGTCAATTATATATACTTATAAATTTGAGAAAGGTAGTATTTCAAATAAAAATTATATTACATATTGAAGATGCAACATGCATGCATATACATTAATATAAGAAAATATTGTTGTGGTCTTTCTACTCCTTAGCTCTGCTAGGTCCATGTTTTTGTCTCACAACTAGGAAGAATTAGTCACAGGGACACAGGAGAGTGAGTGGAGTAGAATTTATTAAGCAAAAGGAAAGCTCTTAGCAGAGAGAGGGGTCCTGAAAGCAGGTTGCCAGTTGCTCCTTTTGCAGTTGAATACAGGGATTTTTTTTTATATAAGGTGATGAGGCTGGGTTCCTTATTTGTATAAGGTGCAAATTCATGGCGGCTCCACCCCATCCTTCCAGTGTGCATGTGGGCTCTTAGTCTGAGCCTCTCCATATTTATTTATGTCCCTTACTGCTCATATGTTAAGGAATGAAATTTTCCACTGTGGGTATGTTTAGGCAAGTCTCTTGTGTAAGTTCCCTTATCTGCACAAAACATCTTGTGTAAGACTTGTGGGGTGGGTCAGAGGTTCTCCAGGGACCCTTTTACTTTCTGCCTACAACAAGCTGTTTAACTTTTCTCAATATTTTATCAATAAAACTGTCTTCTATACCTACCTTTCAATTCCATTACTTTCTTCCTCTACCTTAGCTCCAAAAGAAAAAGCTAATTTTAGTTTAAAAATGATTTATTTTTAATTTTTTCATTTATGATGTATATTTATAACACATTGATAATATTTTATTAGTTTTTTTAAACTTAAATAGTATTATAACATAGACATTTGTCTTGGGATTTTGTTTCTCAACTACTATTATGTTACTGAGATACATTCATATTGCCACATGACATTATGCATCTTCCAATTATCTCTGAAATTTCTCTTCCTTCCTTAAACCTACTTAAAGTATGTTTATCACCAAACACTCTTTAGCTAAATCTCTTGTACATAACATATAGTGAGTTATATATACACTAATATGTGCATTTCCAAGAACACGAGAAAGCTATACTCATTTTACAAATTCTGTAAATAAAAATAATACTAGCAACTAGTATGTTCTCTATTCTTTTGTTAAGTGACCATAAAATAGTAGTGAAGCTGGAGTAAATGGAATATGGTAATTTGTGGTGGTATTTAATATGAGAACATATTTTCTCATTGTTATATAAATAAGTTTGAGACAAAAAATGCTGTTTACATATTCAGTGAGAAACCTAATTCTAAGCTTCTGGCTTTTAAATGTTTTCTGTGACCTTTGTTGGATTGTGACAGTTGTTGCAGGTATTTCACTCATCATACAATGTAATTGGCATTCTGCCACAATCACTAAACCCAGCAACAATTGTTAGCTCAAGGGAACTGCCAGGATGGAGTAAAGCTTTTTAAAACTCCATGTAATTAACAGTAATGTTTACACAGGAGAAAAAAGTGGCATGCTGTATGAAACTTTCCTTTTAAACATTAGTGGTTAGATTTTGAACTTGCTCTAAATTTTAATACTTTAACAGTTGTAAAAAGACTATATTTTAAGAGTATTTTCTTGTTTTATAAACTTGTTAGCACTTACTCATTTAGCAAGATCATGTAAGTTATATCTATACACAAAATGACATTTAAGAAAATATTATTATACCTTGCATAAGTGTATATGGAGATGTGAAGAGTCAGAATGATTGAATTAAGTATAATTGGGTCAATATAGAAGTTTAAAGTCATGTATGGAAGAAATTGTTGGTGACAAGACCGACTTTTTCAAATCTGGGCTTGGATTACTGCCTAAGATAAAATGGGCAAAAGTACATTGTAACTGTTCAATTAGGTCAAGGTTTCAGGGCACAAAGATTACACCTGACCTCTTCAACCTCACATATCATTTCTATCTTCCTCAATTCCTAGAAAAATAAAAGTTACCTGACAGTTCTGATTGCTATCTGAGTTAGGTTGACTACAATTAGACTCAATATAAGACACTCTGCTCAAAATTTAATAGATTTAAGCTTCTAAGTAAAACAAGTGCTTCATTATTTAAAAATTCTTCAATTTTGTATAAATTAAAATCTATAGAAATTTGAAAGTATTCACTAAGATTCCAAAGTATTTGAAATGCCTATGAACTTTCCAGTGTAACTAAGTGTGCCTTCTTTGTTTAATGAAACGTTTCTTATAAAAAGCTTACATCTATTTGAGTCTATATAGGGAAAGTATAAAAGAATATTTTGTTAATTAAATAGAACTATTTCATAAATGAGTATGTAATTAATAAGGAAACTTTATTTTTCTTTTTGCTTAAAATAGATGAATTTAGTAAGCATTTCTAATTTTAGTGTCTGAGAAGTCTATTTTATATATTTATATATCTGTATCTATCTATTAATTAATTGATATAAATACAGATGTGCTATTGAGCCAAAATATTTACATGTGGAGATAAAGTAAACTGTTATTCATTTACTAAGATTTCTTTCTCTAGCTAATATTTCTATCAATATAGACTAAAAACTTGGTCAAAATTGATTGCCTGGTCATGGTTTCCCATATAAATAGCACACTTGTTTGTATTCAGTATATTTTAGAAGGCACTTCTTTGGTTTAGACTCTTAAATGACATTGAATATAAAAATACATATAAAAAAGATTGTCATAATAAGGGGAGAAATGCCAGATATAGGTGAAAAGGGGATGGAGGCAGCAAACCATCTTGCCATGTGTGTACCTATGCAACAATCCTGCATGATCTGCACATGTACTCCAGTACCTAAAGTATAATAATAATAAAAAAAGATTGTCAAAAATGCTGAGTCCTCTGTACTCTTAGTGTAAAGAATACCATTATATAGAAGATGTCATCTTTTTATAGACCTAATTACCATGGCAGATACTAAACATTCAAATCATTATGGTTAAAATGCCTATCCTTTATCAGAGAAGAAGTAAAGAAATATTGGAGGGCAGTTCTCTTACTTGTTTATGTATTCCATTACACATTAATCAATTATCAATTGTCAGGAACTGTTCTAGCCTGTCCTCCTTTCAGAAACACTAACAAAAATTAATTTTTCTGAGTCTATTATCATTTTTGGTAATTTGGAAGGCACCAATGATAATATACTACAATGCAACATAATACAATATAATATGGCAGAATGCAACAGAATAATTTAAGGAATGTTTAAATTCCAGGGTATCAAAAAACTTGGACGTGCAAAGGACATCAAGGAATGTAGGGTCAAGTAGAATCAGTTTGTTGATAGCTGATGAAAGTGAGTGACCAAGAGTAACAGCAATCTCTAAGATAATGTAGGCAATGCATTGTATGCTTAGAATAGACACTTAGAGGACAGCTCTGTTATTGTTGCTTTCACTGCCTCAGATCTGGTTCCAGCATTCTTTTCTGTCTTCAGAGAGAGATTACTTTTAAGAGGAAATCTAGAGCTTCACCATGCATTGTCATTTTTGTCAAGAACTAAGGCAAATTCTAATAGGCTCTTGGAACAGAATGTAAAATCATTAGTAATAATTTATTTGACACACAGAATAAACTGCAACTGTATGGCAAAAGTCTGGTACACAATATGAGACTATTTTGAGAATGTTTATCCAAGGAAAATGAGACACATTTTTAGATGCAGCTTAAATTTCTCACAATGAATCACTTAAAAATATTCTCAATTCAATGTACTCTATCAGCTGGTTAATTTAAAGAGAGTGATGAAGATTAGGGAAGTTGAGATAGCAGAAATTTTTCTATAATATAAGAGAAAATAAATTAAAATTATTGGGATGCAGGAATGCTACCTTGAAGTTAGAATGCTTGAGTTAAGTTCCTTTTTGGCTCTGCCAAGTACAAAGTTGGTATATAGTTAGCTATGATTGGAAATGATACTGAAATCATTTGAAATGGTGCTTGTTAAATTTTAGTGTGATTAAAAATGTCCTGGAAAAGATTGTCAAAGATGTTAATCACTGGTCTCTATTACTACATCTTGATTCACTGGGTCAAGGTGATTCTGATGCAGTGGTCAACCATATCAAAATTTGAAGATAAGTTTTCTTTAATATATATTTTTTTATTGTACTTTAGATTCTGGGGTACATGTGCAGATCATGCAGGATTGTTGCATAGGTACATACATGGCAATGTGGTTTGCTGCCACCATCCCCCTGCAACCTATATCTGGCATTTCTCCCCATGTTATCCCTCCCCAACCTCCCTACCCACCACTGCCCCTCCCCTTATCCCCTGCAACAGACCCCAGTGTGTGATGCTCCCCTCCATATGCCCATGTGTCCTCATTGCTCAACATCTGCCTGTGAGTGAGAACATGTGGTGTTTGATTTTCTGTTCTTGTGTCAGTTTGCTGAGAATGATGGTTTCCAGATTCATCCATGTCCCTACAAAGGATAGGAACTCATCGTTTGTTATGGCTGCATAGTATTCCATGATGTATATGTGCCAGATTTTCCTTGTCCAGAATATCATCAATGGGCATTTGGCTTTGTTCCAGGTCTTTGCTACTGTAAACAGTGCCACAATGAACATACATTCTATTATAAATTGTCTTTATAATAGACGATTTATAATCCTTTGGATATATACCCAGTAATGGGATTATTGGGTCAAATGGAATTTCTATTTCTAGATCCATGAGGAATTCCACAACGGTTGAACTAATTTACACTCCCACCAACAGTGTAAAGTGTTCCTATTTCTCCATATCCTCTCCAGCATCTGTGTTCTCTAGATTTTTTAATGATTGCCATTCTAACTGGCATGAGATGGTATCTCAATGTGGTTTTGCATTTCTCTAATAACCAGTGATGATGAGCATTTTTTTCATATGTTAGTTGGCTTCATATATATCTTCTTTTGAAAACTGTCTGTTCATGTCTTTCACCCACTTTTGAATGGGTGTGGTTTTTTTCTTGTAAATCAGTTTTAGTTCTTTGTAGATTCTGTATGTTAGCCCTTTGTCAAATCGGTAGATTGCAAAAATTTTTTCCACTCTGTTGGTTGCTGATTTACTCTAATGATTGCTTCTTTTGATGTACAGAAGCTCTGGAGTTTAATTAGATCCCATTTGTTTATTTTGGCTTTTGTTGCCATTGCTTTTGGTGTTTTAGTGATGAAGTCCTTGCCTATACCTATGTCCTGAATGGTTTTGCCTATGTTTTCTTCTAGGATTTTTATGGTGTTAGGTCTTATGTTTAAGTCTTTAATCCATCTGGAGTTAATAATAGTGTAGGAAGGGGTCCAGTTTCTGTTTTCTGTACATGGCTAGCCAGTTATCCAGAGATCATTTATGAAACAGGGAATCCTTCCCCATTGCTTGTTTTTGTCAGGTTTGTCAAAGAGCAGATGGTTGTAGATGTGCGATGTTGCCTCCGAGGCCTCTGTTCTGTTCCATTGTTCTAAATCTCTGTTTTCATACCAGTACCACGCTGTTTTAATTACTGTAGCCTTGTAGTATAGTTTGAAGTTAGGTAGTGTGATGCCTCCAGCTTTGTTGTTTTTGCTTAGGATTTTCTTAGCTATGTGGGCTCTCTTTTGGTTCCACATGATGATTAAGGTGGTTTTTTCCAGTTCTGTGAAGAGGGTCATAGGCACCTTGATGGGGGTAGCATTGAATCTATACATTACTTTGGGCAGTATGGCCATTTTCACAATAATGATTCTTCCTAACCATGAGCATGGAATGTTTCTCCATCTTTTTATGTCTTCTCTTATTTCCTTGAGCAGTGGTTTGTATTTCTCCTTGAAAAGGTCCTTTACATCCTTTGCTAGTTGTATTCCTAGGTATTTTATTCTCTTTGCAACAGTTGTGAATGGGAGTTCGCTCCTGATTTGGTTCTCTTTTAGTCTGTTATTGGTGTATAGAAATGCTTGTGATTTCTGCACATTGATTTTGTATCCTGAGATTTTGCTGAAGTTGCTTACCAGTTTAAGGAGATTTTGGGCTGAGAAA
Source organism: Aotus nancymaae (assembly GCF_030222135.1). Taxonomy (NCBI): domain Eukaryota; kingdom Metazoa; phylum Chordata; class Mammalia; order Primates; family Aotidae; genus Aotus; species Aotus nancymaae. The sequence goes on from NW_026988503.1 coordinate 7,357,984, forward strand.
ATGGGGTCTTTTAAATATATAATCATGTTGTCTGCAAATAGACACAATTTGACTTCCTCTTTTCCTAATTGAATACCCTTTATTTCTTTTTCTTGCCTGATTGCTCTGGCTAGAACTTCCAATACTATATTAAATAGGAGTGGTGAGAGAGGGCATTCTTGTTGAGTGCCAGATTTCAAAGGGAATGCTTCCAGTTTTTGCCCATTCAGTATGATATTGGTTGTGGGTTTGTCATAAATAGCTTTTATTATTTTGAGAAACGTTTCATAGATACCTAGTTTATTGAGAGTTTTTAGCATAGAGGGCTATTGAATTTTGTTGAAGGCCTCTCTGTGTCTATTGAGATGATCATATAGTTTTTTACTTTGGTTCTGTTTATGTGGTGGATTACATTTGTAGACTTGCATATGGTGATCCAGCCTTGCACCCCCGGGATGAAGTCTACTTGATCGTGATGGATAAGCTTTTTGATATGCTGTTGCAATAAGTTTGCCAGTATTTTATTGAAGATTTTTGCATCTATGTTCATCATGGATATAGGCCTGAAGTTTTCTTTTTTGGTAAGTCTCTGCCCAGTTTTGGTTATGAGAATGATGTTGGTCTCATAAAATGATTTGGGAAAGATTCCCACTTTTTGTATTGTTTGGAATAGTTTCAGAAGGAATGGTACCAGCTCCTCTTTGTATGTCTGGTAGAATTCGACTGTGAACCCATCTGGACCTGGGCTTTTTTTTGGTTGGTAGGCTATTAATATTTGCCTCAACAATATACTCACCTTATTCTCTTTTAGGGAAGCAGATTCATTTTGAATTATTTAAATATCTACTAAATCAGCTGCTGAAAGAATTGCTCCTGCAAAAAGTGGATTTATACTGAAAAACGTAGTAATTTTCGATTACTAAAATTAATAAAGCAAAAAAATTTTCTCTGACAATTTGTATTGTATGAGTTCTGCATGCACAAAATTCAAAATCTATGGTTTGGGAGTATACTTCAGCCTTTTTTTAGATAAAATTTTCAATCAATATTTACTAGGACCTTCTTTATGTGGAATGCACATTATTAAGCTTGATGGGAGATATAACAATGAGGCAAACTCATTATTCTTGAGGATTTTACAATTATGCTATTTTTATTAATAGCTTGAAAATATGTTCTAGGTTTGGGATTTTGAAGTGATACCTTTATTCAATAGCCTTGACCAGTAAACCACTAATTAGATGCTTGTATCCCCAAGGTAGAGCAGGAAACTATCCATTGTGATATACTGAAACAAAATCTCTCTGTTTCACACACACATATATTGAATAACAAGGATATTAAAATTTACAAACATTTTATTAATATATTTATATTGGTACCTTGTCATATCCTCTCAATAGAATGTGACATATCACTTGGTATATATGTGATGGTATATCGCTATGGTAAGCATAGAAGGGAAAAATTTTCACATTGTTGAGGCATTGACAATAGTGCCCTCATTTATTCATTGGCTTTCAAAGTTTTAGAATTGTCGTGCTTCTGAGAATTTACAGGTATAACATATAACGAATCTAATTTAGAAAATCAGCACAAGATTTATAGAACTTTTCCAATAAAACCAAATTTGAACATAAGCACAGGAAATGGCAAATCCAGACATTCTTGATAATTTTATGACTATCATTGGCAAAATTATAGAATAAAACTACTGACAATTTATATCATGCTACTTAGTACATATGTTTTTTAAATGTTTTATCTTCATAAGATTTAGATACTATTTCAAAATATGAATAAGGTAATAACAGGATTTTTAAGGAAAAATACATTTTATGAAGAGCGAGAACTTTGAATATAGTTACTTGGATTTTATTTTTGGTATTTCACTTTGTTGTCTACAATGATATATTTGTCACTTATTATAATGACTCTTTGATTGTCACATATTTAATAATTATCAATAATGAATTTTCCATTTATTTAACAATCTTTCAAAGAAAGGTGTACTCTAAATATAAAAACAAAAAAGCATTGTATCTAATTAATTTGCAAGAATAATTGAATGACATTAGGGAAAACAAAAGTTTACAAGTTGAACTTTACAAAGCCTTGGCATAATGAGTGGATTGATTTGGAATGCGATCATCATAATTCAGGAAGAACAGCTAATCATATCTTCCATTTAGATATATTTATCTTTGAAATATGTTTTTTAAGTATGATAGCCATCAAATAGAATTATCCAAACAAACCTCTGAAGTATAAAATTTTATACCCAAACTTTAAAATATAGTGGAGTATATTTAATCATATTTTCATTATTTATTAATACAATTCTCACAGGTTTGGGGATAAACTGAAATAAACATACAGAATGGTATGTGGAATATAATAAATTACATCTTAAACCAAAGCTTTAATATTCAATAAAATTTTTATAATTGGAAAATGAGCATCTTATATAATAGAAAATATGTAAAAGTTCTGTTACTTTTATCTCATCCATCTTAATTTATATTGTTGGTTATCTTTAATAACGTAAAAATACTTTAGCACAGCATTACAAAGTATAGAGTAAAAATTTTGAAAAATAAGCACATAAATAGACATATTTTGCAATTGTAGCTTAAGATATTTTGTGAATTCAAGATAAAAAAAGTTTAAAGTCTACTGATTTTTGGTATGAACTTTTTTAGTTTGTGACAATGATTCAATAATCAAAAGTTATTTTCTAGATTTTCAACTAACAGACATGACCACATGAAAAAACAAATTATCAGTATACAGGATTTGGTTTACTTTTACAATCATAAACCCTAAAGGCACACATAATATAAAAGAAATGTTCAGAAGTGAAATAGACATGCTTCTGAACTAAATTAGCATGTTTAAGTACAAGCATTAAGAAAATAATTGAGAAACTATTTTCATGCACTGGTACCTATTTTGAATATTGGTAGACACTGATTAAAAGGCATTGCAGCATTCAGTGTGAAATATCACTGTTAAAACAAAGTGATTCTAATATGTGGCTATTTCCTACAGCATAATGAAACACAGAGATTTTGGCTAAACTTTATCTTAATGCTACCATAAACTAATTAATATAAATACAGATAGTCACAGCAATATGCAGAGTATATGTGAAGGTGTAATCTGTGTTTTATATGTAAAATATTTTGGCAGATTTTCTCTTCTACATATCTGTATTCCTATATAAAATCTACTGATTTCTTTATGTCGGTTCAAACCTTTACTATAAGCTGAAGGACAAACAATATATTCTGTCGACTGCACTTAATTCACAAACATTAGTTTGTGTTTTCATTTAAAGCTTCTTAAATTACTCATTGATGACATTTTTCTTTTTGTCAAGAAGTATCAGAAGTTTTTACATCATTTGCAACAAACGTTTTCTCCAAAGTAAAGGATGAATAGCTGCCTATGCAATGTGAACATGCTATTGGTCAACTGGAGTGGAATAAAGAGTGAAGGAGGGAGGAAGAGTTTTCCCAGGATAGCTTAGAGAAATCCTAAGAAGAGAAACTTGCTGGTTGTAAAGTTACAAATATGGTAGAGACCTACTCCAATTCTACGTAGGTGCATAGTTATAATACCAGTGAAGTTTACTTCTCTTTCACTTTAACACTTTTCCAAATCCATAAGAAAGTGACACTTAATTAGTACAGAAAGGCTACAGGATGAGGCAAAAAAGTATCAACTCTGAAGATATATACCATTCAGTTTGAATGTCATTTATTAGTTATAGGGCCTTAAATAATACATTAATCCTGAATAAGTTCCTATTTTATCATATCTACTTCTTAGGTTTGATTGTTATGATAAGTATATGAAGTCTCTGCACCACTCAATGTTGATAAGGGTCCTTGATGAATACCTGCCTTCTCCCAAAGAGGAAGGCTTATTTAGATGCCTATGGAAACTCAGATTTTAAAAGAATGCACATTTAAATACTATTAGGACATATATTCATATATAGATATTGGAAACAAATATTCAAATTTTCTATGTGACCAAGATAGAAATGTAAATGATGAGAACATAATCTGTTTACTTACTTTCATTCATCATTCCTGTTAATGTAAAATCATACAGTCACTGTTGAAGATAGTTTGTCAGTTTCTTAAAAAAGTAAGCATAATCTTACCATAATGATCCAGTATTTATGCTCTTAGATTTTACCCAACTGAATTGCAAGCTTATGTCCACAGGAAGAAAACTTGCAAACACATGTTTATAGTCGTTTTATTTATAATATTCCCAAATTGGAAGCAACCAAGATATTCTTCAATAGGTGAATGAATAGAGTGTAGTACATTCATACAAGTGTACCATTCAGCAATAAAATTTAAAAAAGCATTATCAGCCCATGAAAAGACATGGAGGAAACTTAACTGTATGTTACTAAGGCAAAGAAGTCCATCTGAAAAGTCTACATACTGTAATGATTAACAATATGCCATTTTGGAAGAGGCAAAACTCTACAGACAGTAAAATTTTCAGTGATTGCCAGGTGGGAGGGAGTGGGAAAGAGAATTGAATAAATGAATTAATAAAGTATAAAATGCCATTTTTTGATGTTTTACTGCTGACAGCAATTAGTCTTCACCCTTCCTTCTCCCCCTTCTGCCCCACATCTGGGTACACTGACAAGAAAATGCAGTTGCTTACTCTTTGACATCCACGAGAATTTCAAACAACGGAAGTCCTTGCTTTTGGGAAATAGTCAATCCTGCTCCATCTTCTAACCATCATAAAAACCTCAATGCGATTTCCTTACCCTTCTGGAGGGAATCTATTCTCTTTCAGGGTCCACAAGGGGCCCTAGTTTCAAAGGCAAGAATTTCCCAATGCCCCCCTCCCCTCTCTCCATCCACAAGACTTAATGGTCTTTGTTTAAATTTTCGTGGGCACAAGAAAGGATCAAAGGTCAATCACTCCAGCAGAAGTTTAAAGAAACTCTTTTCATTGGCCGGGGGCTTGGAGAAGATGGGAATTCCTCCCAGGTTAAAAGTCCCCTTCTTCCACACCCCTTCAGATTTCATACTTGGGTCCCCTTCTACACTCTTTTTAGAAGTTTTCTCTCTCATCTTTTTCTCTTTCTCTGCCTAAATACATTACTTTCTGCAAAGCCTCTTTGGGGTCCAATATTTTCTTACGAGCACACCCAACATGGTCTCCTCTCCCATTCTTGGGTGAGTGAGAGACCAAGAGCCTGGAAAAACATCCTCTCAGGGGAGCTGAGGGCTTCCCTGCACCCCAAAACCCAGCAACATTCTCTCTCAAGCCATTTTTTGACCTGCTTGGGAGCTGAGCCTCTCTCCCTAGAAAGCCTCATTATGTGAGTAATGAAACTTTTTATAATCTATTGTTATGTGTATGGCATCATCGGCCTTAACATCCAAACCAAATTTTGGATAGCAGTGCATTCCGTATTTGAGAGATGTTCACAATAATTTTTGCTACAAGCAAGATGTATAGACAATGACCACCACTACTTACAAAAGGTCTTTCTTGTTAAATGGTCTGCTGCCTGATGGCAAACACGCTTTCTGAGCTACCACTTGATAGCTATCTTGTCTTTTGGGCTGTGCTGCTTTATACTGCATTTTCTAAGTTTTGTCTAGATTCTGTTTTAACTGAAATAAGCTGAAAGTTCAAAAATTGACATTTAGCGACAGTGATGTAGTTTTGGTCCTCCTTAAAGGGTCCTAGCATCGTGTGTCTTGCCTAAGACCTATCTGTGTGTCTTAGATTGAACCAGGTATTCTGGTTTCAGGATAAACCATGACTGAGGCTAGGTTCAAGAAAATAACTGTTGCCTTGTGACTGCTGGTGAGTAAGTCGACCATTGCCATTGAATGGTCCTAAACCCTGATAATACTTAGTTGAGGTTCTCTGGAAGAAAAAAACACACCTGTAAATATGAGGAAGGTAGATAAGAATTCCCAAAGTCTATTTAGTAAATGCCAAAAAGAAAAAGAAAAGAGTAAAGAAAACTGAATATGAAAATTATGAAAAAACACCTCAGCAGAAATTCATAATTTTACCCAATAGATTATCCAAAATTTGCTAAAGTGATAATCTCTTCTGCTTTAGCCTGTTCTTAAACTGGGAAAGAATGAAGGGTGCCTTACTGTGGCTCACCACTCCTTAATGCTATGATTTCAACCATTCAGTCCTATGGAGCAAAAAGAAAATGGGGCACAACAGTGTTGGTAACCATCGGCACTATGTTGTACAGCAGACCTCTACAACTTACCATTTTATTTGACTAAAACTTTTCACTGTACTCACTGAACAACTCCTCATTTTCCCCTCCCTCAAACCCCTACTCCATGTTTCTGCATGTTTGACTATTATAGATACTTCAAATAAGTGGAGTCATGCAGCATTTGTCCTTCTGTGACTGGCTTGTTTCACTTTTATAATGTCTCCTAGGTTGAAGATAACTCTTATGTTGTGTTCTTACAAAAAAAAAAAAAAAAGTGTGGCACAAGGAAATTTTTGGAGGCTATTTTTATTACCTTGATTGTGGTTATGATTTCATGGGTATGTTTATATGTCCAAATTCATCAAACTGTATACATTAAATGTGTACAGGTCTTTATCTATCAATATCTCAATAAAACTTTGAAAAAGCTAAAAGAATGCTAATTGGCTTTTGCCCCTCTACAACACTGGTCCTGAATTCATTTTAAATCTGTTAACATTTACCAAATCGCAAACTTTCATGGCCATATTCAATACTGAAGCTCCAATCACTGTTATATCCGGGGACCTCACAAAATGTAAGCAAGGTAACTTCCATAGTATTAGAAGATTTAGTGAACAAAAATAGAGGATAAAATGGACTGCCCCAATTTAACCATTGAAACAATTCCTTTGTTTAAATTTTCCCATGGTCATAGCATCCATTGCCTTAAAAAAAAAAATGGGCATGAATCCTCTGACCCAATGAATAATATGTTAAAACAAAATTAAATCTTGGTTTTTGTAAATTGGATTTTTTTAAAAAAGGAACCAATAGACTTTTTTTCTTCCTCCTCCAGAGTTAAAATAGGAGTTTTATGAGTTAATGCAGTCGTATATAACTTAAAAGAGAGTCTTCGAAGAGTGAAATCCATATATAAGACTTATTTAAGAGAAGCAGTGATAATCTCCACTGCTTTAGCCTGTTCTTAAACTGGGAAAGAATGAAGGGTGCCTTACTGTGGCTCACCACTCCTTAATGCTATGATTTCAACCATTCAGTCCTATACACACAGGTTTTTAAAATGAATATCTTCATGCAGTCATCCTCTGGTTAATATTTTGAGATTATACAGTTGGCTTATATGCCATGAGCAGTGCCTGTTTTAACAACCTCTTAGCTGCAGTTTTACCTTTACCTTCAAAGAGCACAACACACCTTTGCCCAGCCACCCTTGGGGCACCCTAACTGCCGTACCATCACACACAAACTTTCCAGGCAAAATCTCATTCTGACTCAACTTTTTACAGAAGCATAGATGTGACATCACACTGACTGTATTCTCTTCAGAAGAGATATATTTGACACTTATTCAAGACATACAAATACTTACAAAGGACCTTACTAAAAGTGGGTTGTCCATTGCTTCACACCTATCACAAGGCCTAACCACCTTGGTTAAATTCCTGAAAAACTCTTTGGTAAAATGAGGTCTGTTGCATCTATGACACTGTTAAGAAACAGCTATTGACCCTCTGAGAACTTGTAACGTTAGCAACAAGCCCTTTAAAAAACCTTTTAGAATTTTTTGCATTCTATAAGAAAGGTATTTTTTACTTAAAAAATTTAATCAATTTCATTTACACTATTACTTTGCAACCCTTGAATGGGGCATCCTATAACAAAAGATATTGACTCTGTCCAAATTGCACTTCAACAAGTATTACTATTAGTATCCTTCACCGATTACTTCACTGTGGAGGGTTTAGTAACGTCATCTCATGCCTCCTGAAGCCTCTGGATCAATCATTCATGTTGCCGTAGTCTCTGGTATTGTGATGCAAGAAACTGTTCTTGGCACCATGCTTTATGCCATTACAGGAAAAACGGCTGGCCTCTTTGCAAGCTGTCTTGGAAATTGAGGCTCTCAAAGGCCCTGAGACCTTGATCTTTTATACTAGTTGTTGACTATGCCTATGGTTATGGAGAAAGTATCCTGCAAGCTTGCCCTGGGTACCAAGGCCTCCTTGTTGCAGGATGCAGCCAAACTTGGGCCCTCTGACATATTTGCTCTGCAGGAAGAGATGGTCTCTCCTGTTCTTAGTTCCTTGCGAGATGTCACATGGGTGGAGGAGGGTATCCCTCTCAGAGTCCTTGGCTACCTGGGGAGCCCTTGGAATCAAGTGAGTGAACAGTCCAGGTGCTCATACACTTCAGGGTTGTTGTCAGCATCATCCCACATGATAGAGCTTGCTGGGGAGCTATTTTGAACCCTTAACCAGGAGAAACATTAACATATTTGATAAATCTAACTTGGCTATTGATCATTACCTAACGATTTATCTTACTTCATGCTTCTCTGCTGACCATTTCTTGGGATTTTATCTGTTGATGACCCCACTAAATCTCTGTTCCGTTGGGATCAACCGTCTTGGCTGGTGACGAATGGTGAAGCCCCACACCAAAACCATGGATTGACATTGCTCTTTAAAGAACGGTCTCAACAGTTCTATTACATATATTGAAAGGTTTTGGAAACTACTTTTCAAAGCTTATGCACCTAATTCTGATGATGTTAACAAATTGCCTACAAGTGGGCAAAAAAAATCACACTATTGTCATTTATTCTGGAATTAACATCAGCCTAGCTGGGGGATAGTTTTACCTTCTACCCATAGGAATACTGCAGCAATCTTTGGGTATGAAAGCAGAAAGCCTTCTTTCCTCAGAGAAAATTCATGTTGCCTCACCCTAAGCACAAAAAGCTTTTCATCATTTTTCATTCAGGGTGATTGGCAGTGGAAAAATCTATTTCGTAAAAGAAACTTTCACTCCAACACCTCAAATTAGCCTATATGTCTCCCCCTTCCAAAAAATCCTCAATATTGATTTATTCATTCACGATAACTTTATATTTTCTTCACTAATAAAATATGGGCATTCTGTGCAAATTAAATCAATAATTTCTAACAACAACTCTGATAAGTAAAATAGAAATGGCCTTATTTGGATGTTTGGGGCCCAAATATATTGTATTTCAGGCAGTGCTAGAACCATATGTGAGGGAATGCCAACTGAGTGCATGCGTCACTTAAGGGTTCTATACCACCAGAACTATGAAGAGAAGCTCTAAAATAGAATTTATTGGAGAAAATTTGAAAACTCGAAAGTGGTAGAGCATATAATATTCCTCCAATTGTTTATATCCTAAAACTTAGGGAGAGCACTGATGATTTGTATACAGCATGACCTATTTTGCAATAAAGAGTTCCAGTCAAAGTATATTTAATGAACAGAAGGCAGAATATATTTTCAGAATATGTAGCTATGGAAGCACCTTGGTTAGTGATGCAACTTTCTTAAAAAGGGGAGTGTCTTGGCAACATAGTGACTGGCACTAACTTCTTTTTCTGTTGAACAAATTCAGACCTGCTCAGCTACTAAAAGGAGAAGTATATGGATCTCCAACTGTAGCATTAATCAGTTCACCCTATAGCTTTTGAGAACTCTGTATATATAAACATCTGATTTAATTGATCACCAGGTTGTAAAATGGTTTTTGTCTCCTAATAAAGAAGGCTACGCAGATTTTCTGAGTTAAACATCAATAAGATCCTCAATATGCTAGGCCACAGAAGTGATATATCCATCAGATGTCAGAGTTAACATTATGAATCAATGTTGAAACAGCTGTGGGAGGCTATTTGTGGTAGCTCATCCACACCTGTGAAATAGGGAAAGCGTTATTTGCTCCTTCACTCCCCAGCCTCCCTCAATGGTTGGTCATGTTTATGTTCAACCTATTGAAGTCTGTTATCCTCCCTAGTGGAGGATTTCCCTCTCAAGGACAAACCAAGCCATTTTTTTTTTCTATTTTTTTCTTAGAATGTAGAGTTTCACAGGAATCTGGGAGTCTCAAATTCATAATCATAAACAACTTTTGAGTACAGAAGAAGGGCCTATAGCACCAACAGAAGAAAAGTCAGTGTCCAAACTCGTATTTATCCAGGTCTTCCTGATCTGAGCAATGTGCGCTCCCCAATATTCCATAAGATTATATGAATGACCATCCATCTGCTCAGTTCAATGCAATGAAGGTGAGGTGGGGGTGGTGGGAAGAAGGAGAAAAAAAGATAGAGACTTTCAGTTACCTGAACGCTCATCTAAGGCAAGAACACAGGGTCATATCAAGTACAAAAATAAATACGGTTAGAATTGGGGTTCTTATGAAGGTCATTGCTAGAGAAATTTGTATGGTTTTCAAATGGTGTAGCCTATGGGATAGCATGGCTCCCATACATGTAAAAATAATTTTCCATTGGGTATTCTAGTCCATTATAGTTGGTTTTATTTTTAATCCAATCGGCTATAGAGATAATGATCACAAATATTTTATTTGGTTTTTTCAATCCAAATGTTTTTATTTAAGTGTGCTCAAGTTAAGAGAATGTACAGTCTGGTGTGGTGTCTCACGCCTGTAATTCCAGCACTTTGGCAGGCTGAGGCAGGTGGATCACTTGAGGTCAGGAGTTCAAAACCAGCCTGGCCAACATGGTGAAACCCCATCTCTACTAAAAATACAAAAAATAAAATAAAATTAGCGGGGCGTGGTGGTGGGCACCTGTAATCCCAGCTACTCAAGAGGCTGAGGCAGGAGAATCACTTGAACCCAGGAGGCAGAGGTTGCAGTGAGCAGAGGTCATGCCTCTGCACTCCTGCCTTGGTGACAGAGTGAGACTCCATCTCAAACCAAAAAAAAAAAAAAAGAGAGAGAGAGAGAGAGAGAGAATGTACATGTACAACATAAAGATTCAGCCTATGAATAAGCTGTTTATCTGCTTTCATAGGGAGAAACCTCATGTAGATGTGTCTTGGTAATTCAATGCCTGTTGATCCATTGGCCTTTTTATGCAGTTAGGCTTCTTGTGTCACCCTACAGGTCTGCATAAAGGGTCCTTATAAAATATAGGTCCATCTGTCTTGGGTCATGTGCTCCAAAGATAAGAATAACAGGTGATATTCAGCTGACCAAAGAATTCAATGTTTGCTCTCAGCAATTGTTATGATGGATGGCTGCAGCAGCATGCCATTGATGTGTCCACCTCAGATTTGGTCATTGCAAGACTGTCTCTGCTTCTGAGGGGTGCTTAGCTACATGTTTACAAAAGTGGCTAAGGCCTTAGAGGTTAGATTTATCTCATAATTAAAGGCAGCATTTTCTTAACAAAGTAGAACTTTTAGGGATTTTTTCCAAACTATGTGATTTTAAACAAGAGAAGACTAATTTCAGGATAACACAGTTAGGTTAAAAAAAGTTATGATTTTTTAAAAGGAGGCTCTAGGTCTTCATTAAAGTCATGTAATATCCCAGTTAGTAACTACTTAGCAAAGTTAGGAAGTCCTGGATTCCACAGACCCAAAGCCTGGACAAATACCAGTTGGATCTTGTTGGCAAAAGTTCTAGTCAACTCTGAGGTTGGTAACTAATAGCTGCAATTCCACAGAGACTAAAAATGTTAGTATACTGCAAAAAAGAAAAAGAGCTTAATTTGCTGCTGTCTGAACTATATTTAAAGGTTATTCGTCTCAAGATTTCATTCAATTTGGACATGTATGTTTATTTGGTATAAAGTTTGCAGTACATTCCCAGACGTACAATATGCTATCTTCAGTTTTCAAAGAGGCCAGTTGGTCTTGGGCCAGTTTATCTGTAGTTGGTTCTGATGGCTCAGCAGTTTATCTTCAATAGACTAACCCTACTTCTACCAATAGTTTATGTGGTACTTGGGTTTGCACAACCCACTGATAACAGTTGTTGGCATGCTAAACCAAATACAGGGAATCTTCTTTTTGCTTCTTTTGTTCAGGAAGATTATAAAAAATAAAGCATTGGAAATACTCCTCCCAAAACTAATTGCTAATTGCAGCAGTGATAGCATACTCACAAGTCACAATGGTCAGTACTGTCTAATCCTCTACAGTCTACAGAATGTGGCAAGAACCACTGGCCTTCAAGGGTCAGGCAGTTATTACACTAGGATAACAGATGAAAATGCATCATCACTTTAATAAATATTTTATGTGAAGATCAAGGTCTTTATCTTCTTCTGTCTGTGGTATTGTTTCCATTGTTCAGTTTTGGCAGGTTTTATGGATACCGAACATTCTTGGCTGAGGATAAGATTGACTTGTGGAAGCTAAAGATATGGATAACAATGCATGTATTCAATCAGCATGTCCAGATGAATGGCCTGGAAAGTCCTCTCCTGTTTTCATGGCTTAACAGAGAGCTGGCTCAGCAGGTCTAAGTTAGTTCAACTTGAATAGGTTAGTTGACTGGGCTCCTGAGTCTTCCCAGTGTTAGCAAGGCCAATTCTGTGACTAGGCAATTTCCATTCTTACGTGGTTACATGGATAGTCTCTGCTCCCAACATTAAAATATATACTGCATTATATGGATGGAACGCCTATCTACTGAAACTTGGCCATGACTTTTTATAGACCATCTGTGCTGAGCCTAAACATAGGATAATGAGAATTTGGAAGATTAGGTGTGTTTTGCTTGGACTTTTTTCCAATAAAGCCGTATATTATTATATCTGCAACAATTGGTACTAGAGGAATGTGAAGCCCGTGAACATTTTATATGAAAGTATGGAAAGGTTTGATAACCTGAGGCAACATTTAAGTTAGGTATACACTGGAAAATTTTTCTCAGTATGGGAATAACTGCTTGCCACTGTTATTTATTTATTTTTCCAGAAGTAAACCCCACGGTTCTCTTATTTAGTCTTTTTCTCTAGTATTTCACACATGAATTGGCTATTTTAAAAGATGAGTCCACACGTTAAGGCCTTTCAGTAGCCCAGATTTCTATGTTAGTTTCATAAACTTTATCCTCTTATTCACTGCCAATCCCTCTATTTGTTTTCTGTATTGTCTAGAGTAGCACTTCTCTAAAATCTTGGTGGGAACTAATTTTGCATGTTATACAAGAAACATTTGCAATTGAGGGAATGTGTTCTCTTTCTGGGTCCACGAGGGGGCGTAGTTTTAAAGGCAAGAACTTCCTAGCGCTATGCCCCCCTCCCATCTCTCTCCATCCGGGAGATTTAACGGTTTATGTTTGAATTTCACAGGCACAGGAAGAAGCTAAGAGTGAATCACTCCAGTGGAAATTCTAAGGAACTCCTTTCATTGGCCCAGGGTCTTAGAGAAGGTGGGGGTTCCTCCCAGGTTAAAAGTCCCCTTCTTCCACACCACTTCAGACTCCATGTTTGGATTCCCTTCCGTGAACACTCCCTTCATGGAAGCCGTCTTTTTCTCTCCTGGGTTTTCCCTCTGGAGTCCCCTTCCACACTCCCTCATGGAAGCCTGTCTTCCCCTCCTGTCTATTCCCTTCATCTGTGTGTATTCCCTTCCACTCAGTGTGGAAGCTGCTTTCCTCTCCTGGATTCCATCTTTCTGGATTCTCTCACTTAGTGTGAGAGTTAGCTGTTTCTTTCTCTCTCCCTCTAAATAAATCACTTCCTACACTTTTGAGTCCGGCATTTGCTGCGCCCTGTGCCGTGGTCCGCTCTCTCATTCTTGAGAGGGCAGGAGGCCAAGAACCTGGAGAAACATCCCCTCAGGGGAGCTGAGGGCACCCTAAACCCCTGAACCCCAATATTGCATTTTGGAGAGCCAGCCAGGAGAGGGGTACACCAGAAAGAGAGATACAGCCAGGAAAGGGGTACAGCCGGATAAGAAAACTTCAAAATCGTGAGTAAAAACTAGCCGCATTCCGTCCTGTCTCTTTAAGAACACCTGAAACGGAGCAGCGGCTCCAAGCCGCGAGGGTGCCGCCCAGCCCGTCTTAAGTGGTGCGGGCCGCGGGAACTAAAAGTGCAGTTTTTTTTTTTTTACCTCCAAGTTCTCTCTCTGCTTTCCCTCTCCTTCTCTTTCCTTTGGATATTTTCTCTGGGTCCAAAACCTGCGGTAGCCTGTGAGGTGGAAAGGGTGAGCACCCCCCACTTTCGCTCCTTGCTGCCCAGGAAGCAAGCCAGAGCCCGGAGAAAAGCTACAGGGCGGGGCGAGGTGTGTCCTGGCCGGACGCAGAGGCTCTGAGCAGAGCGGCGGTGCTTAAGAAAGCAAAGCCGAAGGGGGTTGCAGCATGAAACCACAGAACCTGGCTGTCAAAAACCTTTGTCAGGGATGGCACATATACAAATTATATACATATAAATATAATACATGTAATACATATAAATGCAGCATAAACATCATCGATTTTTATATAAAATTTATTCCCAATTTTATTTTTAAAACGTAATCACACACACATAGTTACAGTTCTAAAATATTTTAAGGTTTTCAACATTGTGAATGTGAATTTATTTTAAAAATTTGCATTCTTAATTTTTTTATAATATTAGAAAATATAAAATGACTGTAATGGCTTTATCTTCTTGCACTGGATACTAATTTAAAATAATGAAGTTTGCCAAAGCACATGTTATCTCTGAAAATTTATGTAATTCACAATAAACTTTCAGGATTTTTGTTACTGTTTGGCATTAGTGATGCCAATTAATTGCCTTTCTGTATCCTAAGACTGTAACTCTGTAGGGCCTTTTCATTATATGGGCTCATGAACATATTTGTTTTGGCCAACCACATATTATCGGCAAGGATGACACAGCAGAGGCTTAAGAAGTATGTGCATGTGTTCTCTTGATCCCAACTGCATGACTGGGCTTGCTTCTTGAATCCCTGCCACAAGCATGAGAATATAGCAAGACTGCTGTAGGAATATGAGGAATACATGGGAGAAAGGCCAGTTGTCCCAGCTGAGACCATTCTAAAGCAGCCAGCCATAACCAAATGCCAACGAACCTAAAATGCATGAACAAGCCCAGCTGAGTTCTACCAAAAATGGCCCAAATCATCAAAGCTACTCTTCTCACCTATAGTCTCAAAAAATATGTTACTTTTTGAAAGTCACTAAGTTTGGGTGGTTTTCTATGCAGCATTATTTTAGTAATAGATAACTGATCTTCCTTGTATGAGAGGTTTATATTGGTCAATACAGCTTGTATATTGGATTTTTCTGTCTACAGAAATCAGGCAGAGAAACTAGAAATCTAGAATACTGAAGTTAAATAAATGGGAATATTCACATCTAGAATAGACTCTTTATCTCCTTTTCAAATAGCTAATGTTCATGTTTTTAATTGCCAATACCGTTTTTCATAGCTTATTATATAAGTATATATATATATCCCTTTGATGAGTAATGTATTATATATATTATTGATGTGTTGCAGTTATTTTAGATTTTGATGTACTTTATAAAAGCAATCTTTTTAGTCTTTAAGTTAGATAATTGGCTCAAAAAACTATACATATTTTTCACAAACATGTTGACAAAAGGTTGTTACATAATCTCATAAGATAAAAACCTGTGAAATCATTTTAAGTCATTACTAAAACACAATACTGTTGTGAAAAGTCAGGATAACGTTTAACATAAGATTCAGCTGAAAAAAAGCTTTAAAAACAACACATGACAACGTAAAGCTTTTAACTTACGTCTGTACGTTTTAGGTCTTATATTATTTGTCTAATAAAAGCACACAGTCTTGGCTTAATAATGTACCATGTACTTTTTGAAGCAGCATTAAAAACTATATTTTAAGTCACTGACAAGAATCCATAGACAATAGGAATAGCATTGCTAATTCATCAAAAATATTGAATCCTACAACACTAGGAGATACTTAATTCAACTTGACTCTTTTACATTTGATATAATATGCCTGAAGTCACGCGGCTGGTTTTTGGCAGAGCTTGGATAACTACTTGGGTCTCTTGGTGACTTATTTAGTGATCCTTGTGCTAATCTCTGTTTAGTGATATATATTTATATAAAAGAGCTAAACCTAAGGCAATGAAGTAAATTATAAATATCCCCTTAACAGCAGGCTATGGTCACATATATATGTTAATGTACCAGAAATCAAACAAAATAAATTCTATATGCAGACAGGTTTAGTTGGTGTGTATAGCTATGCTCATTTTATTATAATTGGCTAAAAATTATTTTTTTTCCAAATGAGGGTGCTATCCCTTCATATTACTTAGGGCGTTCCTCTAATATTACTTCCCTACTCCTCCCTTAGTTGTCTGTTTATAATAAATGCCAAACATCATTTCCTATAAGGAATAGAATGTTCAGTTCATTGAAATATTTGGATTCCAGATGACAATTCATGAACCATGTGTTTTCAGGGTATGTGTTTCCAGGTGATAGTGAAATGAATGTTTGAATCAATGGACGAATAAGTGATTACAACAGTAAGCAGCTAGTGGGTGCCCTAGTGGTATAAAATTCATCTAGAAGACCGTGTGTTATGATTTCTCAATGGCAGCTGTTTTCAATGGTATAATTATGACATTAAATCTACTTTTAATAGGACTTGTAGAGTTGACAAATTCCTGGTCTGTTTCTTTTGAAAAAACACTGCTATTTTACCTTTTATTATTGTCTGAGAGAATACTGAATTCTACCTCTACCAGTTCCCTACTATTGATCTCTCCTCCCCTACTTTTCCTCAGAGCTTAAAGAGCATCTTAATTACTCACAGCTGCTAATTAAATTTCTAGTTTAGTTCAAGAGTCAATCTTCTAGGAATATAAAGGGCAAATGGAATTATTTATAAAAATTGTGG
The DNA here is from genome assembly GCF_030222135.1 of Aotus nancymaae. Taxonomy (NCBI): domain Eukaryota; kingdom Metazoa; phylum Chordata; class Mammalia; order Primates; family Aotidae; genus Aotus; species Aotus nancymaae. The sequence continues at coordinate 7,374,892 of NW_026988503.1, forward strand.
ATTTAATTAAATGTTGCATTTAATTTTTTTTAAATTATGTAACAAACAGTTTCACGGTACTCGGTACTTACTATGTGCCAGCCCAGTTCATGTGCTTAAAAACTGTTAACTGATTTAATCCTTATGACAACCATATGAAGGAGGGACTGCTTTTATCCTAATTTCACCGATGTGAAAATTGAGGCATAAAGAGATTAAATAATTTGCCCAAGATTATGCAACTAATAAATAGCAGAGCTTGGAGAAATCCAGTCTATCTCCAGAGACTGAGCTTTTACGCTTCTTGGTAAATCTTACTCGTCTTACTCAACTTTTGGCCTGTTCATATTTCTCTAGAGCATCACTTTGCATTGCACTTCATGGGCTTCAGAATTTAAGTTGTTTTTCAAAATTGTTTGGCCAGGTAAATATTTTCATTCAATGCCAAGTCTGAAATGGTTATATAATGCATGTTCTTAGTTTTCTGTTATTGTTCTTTTTCATGAATGAGCATTTTAATAATTTGTTTCAGGTTTTAGTTCTGTCTCTGCTTACCATTAAATTGCAGTTTATTAATTAGTTATGTTAGAACATTTGTAGAAGCTCAAAGATTAATAAAGTATAGCAGCTGTTCAGAATATTAGAATAATACACTGGTATCACTGTGCAGATTATTGGTTGCATTGGTTGTAATTTAACAGACAAAAAAAATCTTTCTGAAACTTTGACTGCGATGGTAAACACTAAAGTTGTCATTGTCACCACCTTAGAACAAGCCCATTCTGAAGACGACACTGCCTTTAATATCCATTAATGTTTCTGTACGATAAAAGGTGAATAGAAACTTACTCATCACTGTTGGAAAGTTATGTCTTTTTCAAATAATCTTACATTTATAGGAAGAGAGAAGGAACAAGAGTAAGACAAAGGAGAGAAATAAAGCAGATATACTCTTTCTCATTTATAAAGCTACAATAGTAAGATGAAAACTGTGAATTGATAAAACATCACACTTTGGTTTTATAGAGTATCTGTCTTAGGACTAGGACTAAGGTTATTTAGAAAAGAAGCTTTCCGTTTCTTAGATAAAATAACTTGTATTTTTTTGTGGATACTCCTTTAGGGATTATGGTAATAGAGACTATAGGTGCTATCACAGGTTACTAGACATTACAGCTGTAATGGACTTATGTTATGGCAAGAATATCATAAATATGATAAGAACAATGCAATGTTCTTGATTTACATGTACATAGTATATTGCAAATACATTCAAATGCATTTCACTGAATTTAATGTTGATTGGGGAAAGATTGGAAAAATGTAGAAGTCATTTGGAAATTTAAATGACTAGAAACTCTTACTGATGGGAAGTTGGCATTCTGTTTAGGTTTACCTAGTGAAAAATTTCTGTTAGAGTAGAAGGGAAGCAATGAACAGAAATAGAATTAAATGAAATAATCATTGAGACAACAGACTTTACCCTGTCTGGAAAGATAATGCATTATTTTTCAGTAAAATAAACATAATATCTGTCAAATTTATAAAACTATAGCTCTTGAGCATATAAATACAATTTGCATTAGTCGTTTTTATTTAAAAAACATTTTTACCTACTTTTTATACTAAAAAATTGTGTTAGTACTCTAGTACTAAATCTTGATACTTTATTGTTAGGTGAGGAAAGGGTACATTTACATTACTGAATTGGTTCTCAGAGCTATATTAAAAATAACTTATCAGACTTAATTTGAAGTCAATTGCAATTATATATAACATATTGTTACACTGTGTTCCAATAATTATCTTATGAATCTTTGTATTGACAGCTTTGGCATAACATATGTACAGAGCTCCAACTACTGTAAGACAATAGTAATTTATAATTAACAACATCTTAAAAAAAACAAAAAATCTTTATAGTCCTTAAGACTTTCTTAATGAACTAAGCAATATGATATTAAATATAAAAAGAGAAATCAGTGTAATAAAATGAGCTGTCTAGGAGGATGTATTAGTCAGTGACTCTAATGTTGACCGACCTGAAGTCAGGCCATTTTTATTAAGAAGACTCAGCAATGAATAGTCATAAGTGAACCTCCATAGACAAGGTTGAAAGTTAATGTGAAGTATATTTACCTTATCACAATTTACACTTTGAAATTCTATGTCAATGTATTTTTTGAAACATGACAGAAATTTCTAAACTGTCAAATTCTTTTTCCACCAAATTCCAGAAATATTAGCTGTTCTCACTGAAAGCAACCCCAGTCCTTTCAGATGAATATTTCCTTGAAGTATATCCTTGAAGTAGCTTAAAAGAACAATAGGTTTGGAAAAGAAGTTGAAAATAGCCGCATTCGGATTTTATATTCGTTTCCTTTTGCTGCTGTAACAAATTAAGAGAAATTTAGTGGGTTAAAACAAGACAAGTTTATTATTTCACAGCTCTGGAAGTCAGAACTCTAAAATCAGGGTTGCTGGGCTAAAGTCACGGTTATAATAGGGTTGATTCCTTCTGGAGATTCTAAAGGGAGAATCCATTTTCTTGCCCTTTTCTCCTCCTTGATGCTGCCTAACAATATATTGTCTCTACCAGGTTCCTGACTTCATTCTACTGTCTCAACAACAGATTTTAAAGCTCATATTTCTGTATGAAACTTTAGTGGTGAATACATAAAATTATGCATTTGTCAAAACCAATAGACCTGTACAACAGAGCAAACCCTAATTAAGCTATGCACTTTAGTTAATAATAGTGTATCAATATTGGTTCATCAGTTTTAATAAATGTACTACAATGACACGGGATGTTAAGAAAAGGGGGGACATTGTGAAAGGTGAGGTGGTATGTTGGAAATCTCTGTATTATATTCTGAAATTTTCTATAAATGTAATACTTCTTTAAAAGATGAAATCTATTACTACGAGAAGATCACTTTTTTCTTACTTTAGTTTGCATTTTTCTGCAGAGATTCCAAATCTGTTTATTCAAATAAACATTTTTTCAAGTCCTTGAGCATATTATAATAGTTATTTTAAATTTATGCTAATCTCTGTATGTGAGTTATTATATGCCATATTTTTAAACTCTTCCTTTGAAGAGGACACATCATAGAGCCTCTGGATTTGTTATCTTTCTCTGAGGAGTGCTGATTTCTGTTCTAGCTAGTAGTTTCCTTGACCTAAATTCGCCACCCCAAATTGTCTTGCTTAAGATGGGCAGCAGTTGAAAGTATTCAATTCTTTTCATGTCTGGCTGTAGCTATTTTGCCTAGAAGGTTGGAGTCTTTCCCATGCTTGCACACTTCATTGTTAACAAAGGGCTAGAGAAATGTTTGATGGAAGAATATGGGGTTTTTCCCTTTGTTTCAGTTTCTTTCTGAGTTTTTTTTCTCTTACCTTTTAGATTCTCTGGTAATCTTAAATTTCATCCTTTGGATCTTCAAACAAGTAATAATGTTGCACATTCTTGGTCTATACATCTTGTATTGCTTGGTTTGGAGAGTGACTTCAGACAAAATGCTGTGTAAAAATTTTACACTGCAGAGTTTTCTGTCTGTCATGGTGGACTCCTTTCCGGTTTCTACTGCATTAATTTACTTTTAGTCACTTCAAATAGTTGTTTCTATCCAGAATTTGTTATTGTGTTTTGCAGAACACAATTGGTCTGATACAAAGAGTACCTTCATTATTGGGAATAGGAATTTTTCAATGGATTTATTAGAAGAGTTTATTATTTGATGACTTTTATTATTAGTATGTTATTATTACTAGTATTAATACAACTTTATTGGCTATACTTAAAATTTGGCATTCTGAGACCAGACAGAAAAATCAATCTATAAATAATTTGGGGGTTGAAAATCACAAGCAAGATAAAAATGTGATATATCAAATCTGTCTCACAATTATACATTTTGAACATGATGTAATTAGGTCACAGTAACTTCCTTCTACCAGTGATTTTTTTAATGAACTCCCAATTTCAATCCACAAGGTCATATCTGCACACAGATTACAACATGAGAAACAATATTGATTGAGCCATTAGAAAAGACAGAAACTACCAGCATGTAATTGCAGCCACCAATTATTACTCTGAGAGTTTGCTTCCTTTTTTATGTAAGCTCCTGGCATTTGGTCCTTCCAACTCCACAATGAAAAGTTTGGAAAAAATATAACTGGGTTGAGTAATAATTATTATATTTATTAGCAATGTAAACTTTGAAATATTGATTCTTATTAGTCTCAATTTCTTCTGTCCTGGGATTTTTGTGAGGAGAAGATAATTTAAATAAAATTCTATAAAATAAGCCCTCAATCAGTAAAACTTGAAAACGTTTTAAGTATCAAGAGATCTTTCTAACACATAATAGAAAGTATGTTTATTCTCTCCCTTCCTCAGAAATGATTGGCGACTACATGCTTTCCTATTACTTGGAGACTATGATGTGGATTTCTTCGTATTAGCACTAAAATAGAAAAAAAAATTCCCATAATAAGTTTCCCTTTGCCTTTCTTTTAGTAACCACCATATTTCTAAAGAGCTGCTTTTTAGCTGAGACTCGAGGACTAGAAAGTAATTAATTTTATCTCATTTGCATTTCTCTCTTCTTTCTCTCTCTTATATTTTGGATAATATCATGTCATTATGTCCCTTTTCCTCCATTTCATTTTCAGTTCATTTGCTACAAGCCATTCTGCACCTGTTGTTTGACAAATATTTTAAGACATTTTCTGAGTCTCTGAAGCTAGTCTTTGAAGTATATTACAGACTGCAATATGGCAAGCTAGGTAAGGAAAACCAAGAAGATACTGGTTAGTCCTTATTTATTTCTAATTTATCCATAAATTTTGACTACAAATTTAGCCCTAGTTTGACATCATTAAAGGTGGTCATAAAAATGCCCATTTCACAGGATACATAAAGAATAATTATAAGCCAGTAAAATTATTAGACTCTTCTGCTGTAGATGTAACAAATCATCAAGTATTTTGAGAAAAATATCTATTTCACTATTACTTTTCTACTTGTAACCTTTTCATTGATATCAAAATAATAAATTCTGTATTAAGAACATCAAATGTTACAACTTTAACAAAGTTCTTCATTTTGGGGTTGGGTTTAGTTCAATATTATGGTTTTTTTAATTGTGTGTTTTTAATTTTATGTTTTTATTGATGCATAATTTCCATATTTGTGGGGTACACGTGCTATTTTGGTATATGCATACAATGTGTAATCATCAAATCACCTCAAATATTCATCATTTCTTTTTGTTGGGAAGATTTCAAATCTTCTCTTTTAGCTATTTCGAAAAGAAATGATTGTTAACTATAATCACCCTACTGTGCTGTCAAACACTAGAACATATGTGCCAAGAGAAAAGTAGCATCATATAATTGGAGTTAATCGAGTTTGGAATTTTTTATTTGCAGTTTAGATAGTTTTTGCGAGGGCAGTGAATCAGATATTGTATCTGGCAGGAAGCAAATATTATGAAGGAAGGAAAAAACTATAAAAAACAATTTTTTAAATTTAAAAAATCTGATCAAGATATTGTTTTAAAATTAAAAAGTATAAAAACTACTTTTACTCCATATAAACCAAATAAATTATATAAATACAAAAATGACTGAATAGTATTATTCACCAAACTTCTCTCTGTTCTTTATTGTAATTGCCATAAAAGTTTCATCTACATTATCTCCTTAAAAATACACACATCAAATATGGGGGTTGCAACTTGATTAAACCCAATAATTTCCAAAGAAAATTATCACATTTAGTTGATTTTATTGTAATGTACTTTGAGTTCAGCGTGATATTATGACCTTCAGCTATAGTATTATTGCTGTTCCCTAGTATCAGTTTGAGGCACTAGATTAAAATATGACCTTTAACAATTACCAAAAGTGATCATCTGTGTTTTCTCAATTTGAGAAGTTATGGGTTCTTTTAACCTTTTGAAGAAAACTTTTATTCATCTAGTGTTATTTAAAAACCCAAATGACTTTTTGAGACCCTTTAAATTCTGAAGAAGGGAGAAATTTAAAGAAGACAAGATAAGTATTAAAATTAAACATTTAGTAATCAGGGTACAGACTCTTGGCTGTGATGTATTCAAAAGCATGTGAATATTCAGTATTATTACAAATTGATGTCAATCCTATTGAGAGAACCAAAAACTTTGAAAATCTTTTGAGCTTCTGAATATGACTGAAGAAGTCTCTGATGATATTGCAGTTTGTCAGACAGACAGTGTATAAATTCAAAATTTTTAAAGTTTTACTTTCCACAGAGTTGTTAGAGATTTTTATTTAACATTTATTTATTTAACATTTTCCACAGATTAATAACATTAATTAGCAATTAGTTAATAAAATGTGAAAAATATTTTCATCAGGAATGCTTGGAATTTATCTCAAATTAATTGGTGAATTGAAAGAACTGTCATGACAATAAGCAGCTAGTCTATGTATTTGGGTAAATTTATGTTAACTGCAATTTTAAAGCAGAGGAGAATTTATATTTGACAGAAAAGGACAAGTTCCTAAAATAAGAGGAGGCATATAAAAATATCTTGTAGCTCTGGAAGACAAAACTGTATAAGAAATTGTCCTCTACTTTTGCCTATGTTTAACAGATGGAAATACAGGGTTAGCTATCCTAAATAATATAGCAGAATAAGGTAGTTAAGAGATACATCAAACATAATTGACAATGTTTTAAATATATAAATTAGGAAATTAAAAGATTTTATGAATATAAAAAAGAATGGTGAAATGAGTGAAATTAAAGTTAAAAATACCAGATAGTATAAATAATAATATTATGTTGTGATAAGAGATGTAGATTTTGAGGATATTAGAACATACATAATATAATTTATAGAGAACAAGATAGATGCTAAATACCTAAAATAAAAATTTTGGAAATATAAGATTTTGATACATTTTTCTAAGAATTTAAGAAATACAGTATGCAAAAAGAAAAGAAATGGAAGGATTTGACAATATAGTTAACTGATTGTTTACTTTGGTTACTTTCTTAAAGAGAAAGTAGCAGAATAATCAACTTGACCAGAATAATCAGCTTCATCAAATATCAATGGGAGATTTATGTTAAGACTATCAGATAGTTATAAAAAATGCAAGAAAATTAAGAGAGAGAGAAATAGTGAGAGAGTAATCTAGTAGTCTAAGGTGTTTGACTATAATCCAACATAATTAAAAATAAACCAAAACATAATAGAAGTGTATCTAAAGGATGCCAGTAGAGTTCAATGGAGATAGAAAAATCTTTATAAAAACATTTAAATGAAACAACTGGATCATATGGAAAAGAAAATGCACCTGAACCCATACTTTACATAATACACAAAAATAAGTAATATTATACAAACCATAGTTCCAAACATAAAAGAAAGATGTTAAAATTTCTGGAAGAAAATTTAGGAAACAATATTCACCACATAGGGCAGACAAAGATTATTTAGACAGAATACAACATTAACATTTTAAAATGATAAAGCGAATCAACATAACAATCAAACCATCTGATCTTCAAAAGATACAATTTTAAAATAAATAACAAAGACAAGTCACAGCTAGTGATAAACCTTCTCAATACATACATCTGCCAAAGGACTTGTGTTGAGAGTACATAAAGGATTTTTATAACTAAATATCAATAAGGTAAAGAAAATCTAGGAATGAATGAAGGACTTGGACAGATATTGCAAAAAATACATTAAAAATGAATGTCCAGTAACCAAATGAAGGAATGTCTAATATAAATTATATAAGGTAAATGCAAATTAAAAGGCAATAAGATATCATGTATTATTCATTAGATGGCAAAAATTAAAAATTGTGATGATACCAATTGTTTGCTTGCATATGAAGGAACCAGAACTCTCACCAGTGTAAAAGTAAGTAGACAATGACATAACTACTGTGGAAAGCAGTTTGGCTGTTATGACCCAGTAATTACACTCCTAGGATTAATTTTTAAAATGAAAACATTTGGCCAAACTATACTTATGCATATTTATTTATAAGTTTTATAATTAGCAACTGAAACTGGAAACGATCTAAATAACAAGACAAAGGAATACATAAGCCATGGTATATTAACTGTGGGATGCTATTAAGCCTAAATTAAAAAGTATGAACTACTGATACATGAAACTATGTGTCTGAATTCCAAAAGGAATATGCTGTGCAAAATCTACCAAGATTTTTACTGTAGGATTTTCTTTTTTGAATTTCTATAAGTAAGTTTACTTAACTATGGTAGAAATCAGATCAGTGATGTCTGAAGAAGAGATTGGGGATGAAGATTTACTACCAAAAGGTAAATGAAAACTTAATGGGTTGATGGAAAAGTTTTGTAACTTGATATAAAAGGTTAATAGCTTATAACCCTGGTAAATAAATTGTTTACAAGCCCATTGGATTGTTACACACAATATGTGTGTATTTTATTTTAGGTAAATTGTGCCTCAATAAAGTCAATAAAAATGAACCAAAATGAATACCACTTCTGATTATTAAGAATCCTGTATAAGTAACACAAGATAGCATGCCATATACTAGTATCAAGCAGAATTTATTATCTGAGTATAATTTGGCTACCTATCAAAAATCCATCTATCTATCTATTTCTCTCTCTCTCTCCAACAATTAAAGGTGAAAATTCATATGATAATAACAATAAACTCTATAATGTTATTTGACAAAAACAAGCTTTCTCAATGAATATACTATGAAAAATAGGAATAGAATATTACCTTCTATAAGAATAAGATATATTTATTTTAAAAAGCAAAACAATAAAATGATCTCAGCTACAATCAGAAACTTTTGAAGGTTGCCTCTAGTCACACTAACAACAAACAGGTTCTCCAGTATTATAACAACTTCAGAAAGACTAAAAAACAAACTATCTCATGCATATACTAGCAAAATTATTTTTATGCTAATATTAGAATCATATAACTACAAAATCCAGCAGTCAAAGGTTTTTCTTTAAAAAATAAAGATCAATAAAATATTTCATAATATGATTAGGTAATGATGAAACATATATTAAAAACAGGTAATGCATTTCTATTGTAGGAATAATCATCTTGAAGACAAGGAGGGAATATTGATAAAGTATACTATCAATGACAAAGCTAAATGATTTTAATTAGTAAACACAAACTCAAAGGAAAAATAGCTTAAACTGTAAAATTATATTTATGTATCTAAAATGGCACTCAAAATTCTGTAATGTTTCTCCAAGGAGTGTGTGTAAAAGAGGAGAAAAAGACACACACACACACACACACCCACACACACACACACACACACAGGCATGCTGTTTGGAGGAACATAACAGAATCTTATGTTGCTACAAAATATCATAAACAAAATCCAGATACAATTGGCAGAAACTCTTGACCCTTATGAAGTGATTGGCAGCTGAAATCTGTGTTGTTAATTAGCTTTAGCTTTATCTGGGTTGCTTGAAACTGCCATAAACATGGGTGACTGATTCATAATCTCAGGGATGGACTGATTTTATGCTCAGCATTTGGAGTGCCCCTTTCTGTTTAACTCCTATCTGGGATTTCTTCCTTACTTTTCAGCATCTACAATTGCCTCAACTTTGTTCTCTAGTACTCCAAAAGTAAGACCACTGATTTTAAATTCAAGTTTCAGCCACCCACATGACATATTCTGGGTTGTAGTTAAAGACTAAAAGCCATTAAAAAAAATTTTAAAACACACAAAAATATATCCAGTGAAGTTTTCCTTCTTCCAGGTTTCAACGTCCTTCCAGTATCTCCCTCCACTTTGTTGCTGTCCAGTGCCCTTAGATAGCTGTTTGTTTGTCTAGAGTTTAGATGTTATCTACAGGATGATTGGTTTGAAAGAAGATACTTGTTTAACACTAGGGACAGAAACTTCTTTTTTCATGTTTCCAGAAAAAAAACATTATTTGAGCAAAATAAAAAATAGTCCAAATTTATCAGTTCTTGATATGTTAGTTTTAGAGTTACTTACATAATTCAGTTATATGAATTGAATTCATGCTCATATAGAATTAATGTAACTTTTATTTATTGTAAAATTGAAAGAATGAGAATACAAAAAGATAAAAAACAAGAGACTTGATTTGCAAGATATCCAAATGTTTGCAAATATAATCAAATAAATATGAATTTGTAATATGAATAGATTATCAGAACAGAAAATTCAGAAATTATAGTACTAAAATAATATATTACAAATAAGGCATTTCAATACAATGAGAAAATAATATGTGATTTCTTTAGTGATTTTTTTTGCACAACTTAATATTTACCTAGAAAGAAATGAAGTTTTACCTATATATATAAAAGACTTTTTTAAATACAATTTAAAATGTACAACATAAATATTTTAATACATCTATGAGTAGTCATTTGAGGGTGGTGGTGAGAAGGAAGATCTCTTATCCAAAACTTAAAGCTTAAAAGCTGTAAAATAAGAAGAAAAATATTTATTGTGTACAAATTTCAACTTTAGTTTGGTAAAAGATTGTAGAGACAAAAGCAGTATGTAATAAACTTGGACTAAAAAAATTACATATAATACATATTCATGCAAAGAAGACAAAATCTATAATATACAGAAAGCACTTACAGGTTAATAAAAGGGAAGGCAAAATTAAACATAGAATGGGTGGCACTATGACTAAGATACAGAAAGCAGTCCATCTGGCCATCAAACATAAGAATAGAAAATTTAAAACATTTGGACAAGAAAATTTTCAGATTAGCAAATTATAAGAATGAATAACAAACTTTATTTTGCATAGTTTGGAGATAGTAGGAGGTGTATTTGTACATTACTATTGGAAAACTGAGTGTTGGAAAGCAATTTATTAAAATCAATTAAGATATAACAAGTTTACTGATTCCACTTGTAGAAATCTACATCATGGAAATAACAGTAAAGGCCTCTCTTTACAAAATAGTTTAGAAGTAGTAAAAGAATATGACTGAATAACCTTTCACACAGGGAAACTATGCTTTCTTATAATTTTTTTCTTTTTAATTTTTCTTTTCTCCTTTCTTTCTCTTTTTTTCTCCCTTCCTTTCTTTCTTCTCTCTCTCTGTCTCCCTCTCCTCTCTCTCGCTCTCTTTCTTGCTTTCTTTCTTTCTCTTTCTTTCTTGAGACAGGGTCTGGCTCTGTTGCCCAGGCTGAGGTGCAGTGGTGCAATCTCAGCTCACTGCAACCTCTGCCTCCCAAGTTCAAGTGATTCTCATGCCTCAGACTCCCAAGTAGCTGGTATTACAGGCATGTGCCACCACATCTGGCTAATTTTTTGTATTTTTTGCCATGTTGGCCAGATTGGCCTCGAATTCCTAGACTCAAGCTATCTGCTTGACTCAGCCTCCCAAAGTGCCAGTGTGCCTGGCCTCTTATTAATATATATTTTTTCCTTGATAGGTATCAAAATCAAGTGTTATGCCTTTCTTTTAGTTAAGTGTTTTATTTCATATAAATGTTGATTCACACACACTTGTGAAAAATGTACAAAGATCCTTTGTACTCTTTATGCCATTTTCTTCATGGTAACATTTTGCATAACTCTAATACAAGATCACAACCATGTTACTAACATGGAAACAACAAAGATACAGAACATTTCCCTCACCAGAAAGATCAGATATGTTGTACTTTCTTAGTCACATCTACTTAACTCCCATCCACCCACCTTCTTTGACACCCAGATACTGTAATTGGTTTCTATTACTTGTAATTTTCCCATTTGAAATATTTTATATTCATGGAATGGTATATTAAAACTTTGGGGGTTGACTTTTTTTTTCTGTCAGCATAAGTCTCTGAAGATCCATGCAAGTTGTGAGATACACAATACACTTACAAGTGAGAACATGTGGTATTTGTTTTTTTGTTCCTGTGTTAGTTCACTTAGGATAATAAACTCCAACTCCATCCATGTTGCTGCAAAAGGCATATTTAAGTCTGTGGGCAATTCTGAGGTAATTTTTGTATAAATTGTAAAAAACTTAGGTTGAGGGTGTTGCTATTATTATTATTGTTGCCCTTGGATATTGAATTGCTCTAGCATCAATTTTTGAAAAGATTGTCCTTTCTCCATTAAATTGCTTTGGCATATTTGTCTGGTCCATTTATGGGTTCATCCTGCCTTGCTCTCTGTCTTAGAGAGAAAGCATGTAGTCTTTCACCATTAAGAATAATCTTAGCTATATGTTTTTGTAGGTGCTTTTCATTAATTTGGAAACTTTCTCCTCTATAGTTCACTGAGAGTTTTATCATGAATGGGTGTTGAATTATGGTGATCTTTATCTTAGAATTTCTTGATTTTCTCTTCATCCCTAAAAGATATTTTCGCTGCATATAGGATCTGAGTCGACAGTTTCTTCCTTTTATCGTTTAAAAAATGTCATGCCATTTCCTTCTAGCCTCCATGGTTTCTAATAAGAAATCCTCTGTAATTCTACTTATTTCTTTCCACTAAAGGTAAGCTGTCAATTCTCTCTTGCTACTTTCAAGAATTTTTCTTTGTTTTTAGTTTTCAGAAGTTTGACTACTAAGTGTGTTGGTGTGGATTTCTTTAGGTTTATTCTGTCTGGGTTTGTCCTGATTTTGGAAACTATAGGTTTATGTCTCTTTCAAATGTGTGATATTTTCAGCTGTGATTTCTCCCTGTGCTTCATTGTCCCTGCTCTTTTTCTCCTCTCATAAGGACTTGGATGACACAAAAGTTAGATTTTTATTATTTTTTTTTGGTTATAGTCCCAAAGATCCAAATGTCATGGTTAATTTTTTTGTTGGTCAGGAGGGGGTGGGTAGTGAAACATGGTTCTATGTTATGAGACTGTGAATCTTATGTAAAATTTTAATTTTTAGCTGCCTTCTTTTGATAGCACATTGGTAGCAGGTAGAGGGAGCAGCTTTGTTAATGTTGAGGGCAGGTGGAATTCCTGGTTCCCTACTCAGCTTCTGTTGACATTATAAGGGATGGGCTCTTCATGATTTCTGGGCACAGTGTGAGTACTGCTCTCCATGAAGTCTTCACTGATAACTCCCTGACTGGAAGAGACCTTGTTATTATTTCCCATGTGATCTCCACTGACTCCACAATAGGGGGCCTCATTACACATTGGGGTGACAGTCCTGATTCCCTACTAGATCTTCTCAGATAAAGGCTTGGTTTGGGAGGTAGGATGAGGAGTGGTTGATTGTCTCTTTGCAATCTGGCATGGCTGGAAATGTTAACACTTGATATTTTGTGGTGAAATTGGGTGTAGGACCACAGTTATCTCTGTGAGTTTTGGCTGCTGGAAAGCACTTAATGTCTAAAAGTTTTCTATCTTATTATACCACCCCTTTTCTGTTCTCTTGGCTGGAAAAAGTAGACGTTTGTTTATGTGGCCGTTTGTGTGTGTGTGTGTGTGTGTATGAGTGTGTCTGTAGCTATTATTGTCCCAAGTTACTATTGACCAGCATTTATTCTATGATATAGTAATAAAAAGAAAACTCAAAAACTTCTCTGCCATGCCCATCTTCAGATTCCAATGCTCCAAAGCTAGATTCCAACGCTCCAAAGCTAGTCTAAATTTTTCTTTACCTTTCAAAACACTACTACATCTTCCCAGCAACAGAGTTAGGCACTGGGATATTTAGAGAGTAAAAATACACAGCTACCACTGTAAAATTAGACTAGCATGTGCACACAAATACATACAGCCACCCTATCAATGTGGAGTAATAAAAAATAATGTCAATGCTAATCAATAGAGGAATGTATATTTTTAAAAGTATGACACATTTCAAAAAAGGCAGCCATAGGGAGATAACGGGCCCCTTAAAGCCATGACTAAAAGGTTTTAGAATTAACTCGGAAGGATTCCAAAGGTGTTGCTAAGAGAGAAAAAGTGGGATTCAGAATAGTATGCGTACTTCTCATTTTTTATTAACAATGACATAAAATGAACCTTGTATATGTAGATGAGCATCCCTCTTTGTATGTTTATGTGTGTATATACATATTTACAGTTTGAAAACTGTTAAGATGGGTTAAGGGACAGGTGTAGGGAAAGTGAAAATTTGCTTGATGAGAGGAGAGTGACAGAAATGGGGAGCTGAATAAAAATATAAAGATAAAACTACAATTAAAAGGAACTCATTTTATATGATACGATCATATTTAAACATCTACAAAATTGCAGGGGCACATAAACCTGCAACCATGAAGGCTTAAAGGTAATGATATCATCATTCTCTGCCTGAGATACTATTTCTTAATACTATCATTTAAAAGAAATGAATATTAGTTATTTTTTCTCTCCCATTAATTCCTTAATTTTTTTTTCTCAGTCTAATTAGTGACAAGACAAATACAGTCATTTGTCGCTTAATGATGGGGATACATTCTGAGAAATGCATCCTTAGGTGATTTTGTCATTGTGCACACATCATAGAGTGTACTTACACAAACCTAGATGGTGTAGCTTGTCACACATCTAGGCTATATTGTACAAATCATTGCTCTTAGGCTATAAACCTGTTCCACATGTACTGCATGGAATATTGAAGCAATTATAATACTATTTGTGTTTGTATATCTAAATATGTATAAACATAGAAAATATACAATAAAAATACAATACAAAAGATAAGAAATGATACTACTTTGTAGGTCACCTACCATTAATGGAGCTTGCAGGACTAAAAGCTGCTCTAGGTGAGTCAATCAGTGAGTGGTGAGTGAATGTGAAGGCTTGGGACATTGCTATACGCTACTTCATTTTGGCTACACTAAATTTATTTTTAAAAGGTTCTTTGTCCAATAATAAATTAACCTTTGCTTACCTTATGGCTTTTTCTTTATAAACTTGGGTTTTTTAAACTTTTTTTTTTTTTCGAGACAGAGTTTCACTGTGTTGTCCAGGCTGGAGTGAAGTGTCATGATCATGGCTCACTGCAACCTCCACCTCCTGAGTTCAAGTGATCCTCCTGTCTGAGCCTCCTGAGTAGCTGGGACCACAGGCATGCAACACCATGCCTGGCTAATTTTTGCGTTATTTATTCATTTATTTATTTATTTATTTTTGAAACAGAGTCTTGCTCTGTCACCCAGGCTGGAGTGCAGTGGTGCGATCTTGGCTCACTGCAACCTCCCCTTCCAGAGTTCAAGCAATTCTTCCTTAGCCTCCCAAATAGCTAGGATATCAGGCATGTGCCAACATGCCTGGCTAATTTTTCTATATTTAGTGGAGATGGGGTTTCACCATGATGGCCAGGCTGGTTTCAAACTCCTGACTACAAGTTTTCTGCTTACCTTGGCCTCCCAATGTGCTGGATTATAGGCATGAGCCTCTGAGCCTGGGCTTTTTGTGTTTTTCAGTAGAAACTGGATTTAGGCATGTTGCCCAGGCCAGTCTTGAACTCCTGAGCTCAAGCCGTCTACCCACTTCAGCATCCCAAAAAGCTGGGATTATAGGCATGAGTGAGTCACCGTGCCTGGCCTTTTGTGGTGTTGTTGTTTGTTTGTTTTTTTTTTAACTTTTTTGGTTCTGTAATAATAATAATTCACTTAAAACACAAATACATCGTACAGCTGTACCAAAATACTTCATTTCTTTATAGTCTTATTTTATAAGCTTTTGTCTATTTCAACATTTTTATTTCTTTTAATTTTAAACATTTTTGTTAAAAACTAAGGCACAGATACACCTTAGCCTAGGACTACACTGTTTCAAGATAATCAATATCACTTTCTTCTAATTCCACATCTTGTCTCACTGGAAAGTCTTTAGGGCCAATAATATGTATGAAGCTGTCATGCCCTATGATGACAATGCCTTCTGGTCCTTTGGGAGCAAAGGACCTGCCTGAGGTTGTTTTAAGTTAACTTTGTTTTAAAAAAATAAGTACAAAAAATACACCCTAAAATAAAAATATAAAGTATGGCAAATATATAAACCAATAACATAGTCTCGTTATCATCAAGTATTACGTATTGTACATACTTGTTTGTGCTATAGTTTATAGGACTGCTATCAAAGTAGGTTTGTTTACAACAGCATAATCACAAACATGACTGATGCATTGTGTTAGGACATTACAGCTGTTACAATATCACTAGGTGATAGGAATTTTCCAGTTCCATTATAATTTTAGGGACCACCATCTTATGTGTAATCTGTTGTTGACTGAAAAATGCGGTGCAGTCCTGTATACAAAAATGTCTCTATGGACTCCCTCTGGGCAAGAATGTATATGTTTTTCTGTAGGTCACTCTCTAAAACTATAATCCAGGCTTTGTTCATTTCTCACCCACATGGTTACATGTTCAGACTTGTGTGTTAATTTTGTGACACACAGGGTCACAAAGATGACCTAAAGAAAAAAATATATATTCTTGACCTCTACTACAATCTACATACTCTAAAACCTCTTAAATATCTCATGAAATACATGGAAAAAAATCAAATTACTTGCCATGAAATGGGAGGCCTTTCATGGTTTTATTCTTGTTTAACTCCTAAATTTACCATCTGTTTATGAATTAATAAACACTTGTTGGATAAAACTGATAACACTTAAATATAGTTTTAAACAAATATTCAAATTTGCACATTAGGCCCAAAGAATGATGGATCCCAGAGGCTAGAGACGAGAGGGGGGAGCAGGAAAAAAAGAGAGGATGTTTAATGGGTACCAGGATTCAGTTAGATAGAATGAATATCTAGTGTTTGGTAGCACAATAGGGAGACTATAGTTAACAATTCATTGTATATTTTAAAACAACTAGCCAAGTCGAATTACAATGTTTCTAACACAAAGAAATGATAATACTTGAGGTGATGGATTCCCCAGTTATCCTGATTTGGTTATTGCACATTGTTTTCTTGTATCAAAATTTCACAAATACCACATAACTACATAAAACTATTATACATCCATAATAATTAAAAATAAATCTATATAATTAATAATACAAGACATATCTTGCTCATTTTGCATTTTTTGACTCTGACAAAACTTTTTAGCAAGTTAAAACAACATCTAGTTGAAATAAATAATTCTGCCATCACACTTTCTTTCCTTTATAGCTTACTGCCAATTTGCTTTTGGCTCCATTTCTCATCTGTGACAAAATTTTCATTTTCAAAAAATTTATTGTTTCTTTGAATTGTTTGACATGTTGATTAAATTTTAAAGTAAAGGCATTGAGGTTTTTTAATATTGAGTTTTATTTCACATGTATATTTTTGTCTCCCCAGCATTTCCATGTCTGACCACTGCTACTACTATGTCCTATCATAACACTCCATACATACGTACTTAAAACCAAGCAATGGGTGGAATTCCAGCTTTAAAAATAAACAGGCAGGAGGCTGAGGCAGGAGAATCGCCTGAACCCAGGAGGCGGAGATTGCGGTGAGCCGAGATCGCGCCATTGCGCTCCAGCCTGGGTATCAAGAGCGAAACTCCGTCTCAAAAATAAATAAATAAATAAATAAATAAATAAATAAATAAATAAACAGGCATTTTGGACAACACATTCTTGGCAATTGAACCTAAACAACATTTATGAAACATTGTAGGGAAAGTTCTCACTCTGCATTATAAAAAGGACAGCCAGATATCAACCGTTACAGAAATGAAATAAGAAGGTAAATTTTTAACAAATTGTTTAAACTATTTTCTTAAAGAGACTTCCTCCACTGCCAGAGATCTTGAATAGCCTCCTGGTTAGTCATCTGGAAGAAATCTTTCACATAATTGTTGAACTTGGCTTTCACTTTGGGAAGAGAACTACCTTTTTCTATACTCGCTTGCAAACAAGGTCCTTTTGGTGTTTTGCGAGTTTTTTCCTGTTTTTTGAAGGATTCTTGTCCTTTTGATATTGATGTTGATGATGGTTTTGAGTCTTTTCCATTCTAATTGGACTTTTGTGCATTTTTGACTAGAGTATCTTGTATATATTTCTTCACTGGTGCTTTTTCTTCAGTTTCCTCATCAACAAAGTCATCATCATTTTCATCATCTTCATCATCATCAGTAGCAGCAGCAGGAAGTTTTACTTTTTTTCTGTGGAAATGTGCTACCACCTCCAGGGGCAGACTCCTTTCCAGATATACTTAAGAGTTTCACATCCTCCTCCTCTTCGTCTTCTGACTCTCCATCTTCCACCACAACTACTAAGTACTGTCCACTAATATGCACTGGCCCTGAACCACACTTCAACTGTAAGACCACTGGTGGTGTTATGTCAAAGCTCCCAAGGGAAATTTTTGGCTGTATAGACATTTTCAAAGTTGCCAGTGTTACTTTAATTGGACTGCCTTCATAATTCATTGTCTCTGCTTCAACAATGTGCAATTCATCCTTTGCACCAGCCCCTAAACTGACTGTTCTTAAAGAAAACTGGTGCTCATTTTTATCATTATCCACCTTAAAGTGATAATCTTTGTCAGCCTTTAGTTCACAACCAAAAACATAGTTCTGGAGCCTCAGGGTCTCATGTTTATGTCCATCGACTCTTCCATTGGATGATGTCATGCACTTAGGTGGGAAAGAAGGTGGATGGAGATAAATGACAAGTGCTCAAGAGAACAGCCACGCAGGACGGAATCACACCAGGGACTTTGAGTTTTTAATATTACATATTTTATCTTATATGAGCTCATAAAAATTTATTTTTTAATTGTTTTAAATCTCTGAATTAGTTCTAAGAAATGTGTGAACAATTTTGTACTTTTTCATCAAAGCAGAAGAATTTCAATTGTTTGAATACATGCGTTCAGCTCTAATTACTCATTAGAGAAAATAAGTTAAAAAGTGTGGTTTTAATATTTATGTTAAAGAATAAAATCAAAACTTTCTCTAATATATGGATTAACTGCTTAGTATAATTAACTAGTAATGAATGTAAAATTACTCTCTAGCATATCTCTAGAGTGTTACTCTAGAGATATGCTAGAGAGTATCTAGCATATCTCTAGAGTATATAAAATTTTATAAAATAAAATTACTCTCTAGCATATCTCTATGGTGTTACTCTAAATTTAAATTTATAATTATATATATGCATATATAAAATGAAAGAATTGCATGTAAATCACTTACAAAAAAAGAAGACTTTATGAAATGAGGTTAAAAAAAAATCCAAAGATAAATCAAGCTACTCCCCTTGGAAAGCTGACATCTTTCACAGGATTTTATTAAATGTTGACCCATTTAAGTCATACAAAATAATGGACTCACATTAAATGAAGCACGAATAAAGAAATATCTAAACAACAATTTTATCAAGGGGATATGTCAAATTACCTAGAAATTATACTACCCTTTTGCAAGCACTATTCTAAATAATTTGAGAACAGAGATGACATTTAAAAGTAAAGAAGAAAATGGGAAGAGAAGATTGTAGGAGGAAAGATGTATTTCCTTTGCTGATATTTAACACTATCATTTTTCTTAATTATTCTTGACATTTCACACATTTCACCCATTATTCCCTGAGCTCCCCTAGAGCACAGTTTTTATTTATTTTTTTTAATGTAGGGCTAGTTACTTTTCAGGACAAATTGTGCATTGCTGTTCTTTAATAAATTCAACCTTTTATTCTTGATCCTATTCCTCATATATAAGCAGATAGCACCACCTGTCTTATAAGCAGGTGCCTTTATAGCATGGATTTCTGTAAATATGTTGCTAAAAGTAGAATTAATTTCTTAGATTAAATGAAGCAGGGAAACATTTGAATATTTAGTGTTTAGAATAAGTAAACTATTGAAAATTAAATTTATATACTCTTTAGCTATTTACAGTATATATTTTGAATTTTAAAGAACATCAAATGCTATGCAAATTCTTAATTAACATTGATAGAATAAATATCTTTCATATCTTGAACCTACAAACTCAAGAGTCTAGTTATATTCTGTTGTTATTATTTAAGCAAAATAGCCACATTTATTGCTTTGCTTCTTTTAGTGTTTGTCCTTTAGCCACATACATCCATACCAGTAATTTAAAGCATGTTTATTACTTTAAAATTTGTTGTGCTACCTTAGATTTTGTGTTTGCCTATAAAATATGCAAAATCATACTTACATCGTATTCTAAGTGATAGCTTTATCTTACTCTCCTTTATATAATTTGTATTTCAAGAAGTATAAATGGTTTAATTAAAGTTAGTCTCCTTTAATATTGATAATCTTAACTGTATTATATGAAATTTACTGAAGAAAAGCTAAAACCAAGTCATTGGCCATTTTTACCTATTAGAGATCCCAGAAAATCATGCTTTCTAAAACTTGGTAGGATTTTGTCAAAATAAACCAAAGCTGTAGATTAATGCATTGTCTAGCTGAACTGGATTAAAGAGAAATACAAATATTTTTATTGGTACATCTTCAATATTCACAAGGAGAAAAAGCGTAATAGAAAGTAAAAAGAAAAATTAAAATAAACTACTGTTTATTATGTACTTAATATTATATACTAATACTATTGATGAATAAATATTTCTATAAAGTATCAGAAATTAAGATTCCAACAGAAGAATCACTTTGAGTAATACATATCTATGTGTATATCAAGCACAAATTTTTTTTAAAAAACTAAAGATATTAAAGAAAAGTATTCCTTAATTTGTACCCAAATATTTTTGAGAAAAAATAGAAAATTCTACTTTTTTCTTAAATGATTATCTTTAAACTTTTAATAAGTTAACTTCTTAGGCATAGAAAACTTTTTAGTAGTATACACTGCGTTGAGTCTTACAAGCGTATGCAACAAAACTAGTGGATTTTAAGATTCCACTTTTGATGTTTGAATGCCATGCTTAGTAGTGTAAAGACACTCTAGACATCTGCTGTTGTTTTCTCTAAAGCATAGGGACAATGGACAAAACAAAAGTAATGATTCTGTGAGAATTTAATTTTATTACCATTATTGTGCATAAAGGCATATTTCAAACTAATGTATCACAAGCAAGTTTTTACACTTCTATCCATTATGTCATTGGTAATTTCACTGAAATTTGTAACATTTGCAAAACTTATTAATTTGAAAAAATGTTCATGTACTTACAGTTGCATTAAATTGTAAATTAAATAACACTTCAACATTTCAATTATAATATCATTCAAATTAAAGTTGTAAAGAAAGCAAATGCCATTTATAATTGCCATGTATATTCATATGTGAATAGAAACACATAAGCACAAATACTCAAAAAGAATAACATACTAAAATAATTTCATACCATACTGCAGTTTTAAGTTGTATGTTTAGTGAACTTTTGAATCAATATACAAAAATCACAATAATCCTTTACACCAACAACAGTCAAGCCGAGAACCAAATCAGGAATCAAATCCCATTCACAATAGCCACAAAAATAATAAAATACTAAGGAATACAGCTAATCAGGAAGGTGAAAGATCTCTACAATGAGAATAACAAAAAACTGCCTAAATAAATCAGAGATGACACAAAAAAATGAAGAAACTTTCCATGCTCATTAATATGAAGAATCAATATAAATAAAATGGCCATAGTGCTCAAAGCATATTAGGGATTCATTGCTATTCCTATTAAACTACTGATAACATTCACAAAACTAAAAAGAAAAAATAATTTTAAAATTCACATGGAACCAGAAAAAGAGCCCAAATAGGCAAGGCAATCCTAAGCAAAAAGAATAAAGCTGGAAGCATCATGTCACCCAACTTCAAACTCTACTACAAGGCTACAGTAACCAAAACAGCATGGTACTGGTACAGAAACAGACACATAGACCAATAAAATGGAATAAGAGTCCAGAAATAATGCTGCACACTAACAATCATTAGATCCTTGACAAAGCTGACAAAAACAATAGCCCAGTTATCCCAGCACCATTCAGTAAATGTGATGTGATTAGTGCTCAACATCACTAACCATCAGAGAAATGCGAATCAAAACCAAAATGAAATATTACCTCACAGCTGTTAGAATGGCTCTTATCAGAAAGAAAAAAGTGTTGGAGTCTTAGTCAGATAAGTCTTTCTGATAAGTCTTTCTTATCAGAAAGAAAAAAGATTGGAGAAAAAACAACCCTTGTCACTGTAGATGAGAATATATAACCATTATGAAAAACAGGATTAAAGTTCTTCAAAAATTAAGAATAGAAGTACCCTATGCTCTAGCAATTCCACTTCTAGCTATATAGCCAAAAAGGGAAAAAAATCACTATCATGCAGAGATATTTGCACTCTCATGTTCCTTGCAACATTATTCACAATAGCTAAAATATAGAAGCAAGCTATGTGTTGTACAACTTATGAATGGATAAAGAACACAATGTATTATTATTCAGCCTTAAAAACAGAAATACTCCCATTTGCCAACAACATGAATGAACCCATAGAACATTATGTTAAGTGAAATAAGCTAGACAGAAAGAGATATAGCATGATCTCCCTTACACATAAAATCTACAAAAGTGTTAAATGCATAAGTAATAGAGAGTAGAATTTGGGTTGTTAGGATATTGGTCAAAGGGTCAAAGAAACTTTGAAGTATAAAATGAGTAAGTTCTGGAGGCCTAGCATACAGTGTGATTACTACAGTTAATACTGTATGGTATACTTAAAATATGCTAAGAGAGTAAATCTCAAGTGTTCTTATCCCCCACTCCCCAAAAACACATATACATACAAAATAGTAATTATTGAATCGATGATATGTTAATCAACTTCATTGTGGTAATCATTTTGCAATGTATATGTATATCAAAACATCATGTTATACATCATAAATATATAAAATTTTTATTTCTCAATCATACCTCAGTAATACCAGGAAAAAAGAATAAAGCAATGGGGAATAAAAAGAGATAGCTGATACGTTTTTCCATTAAAAAAAAAAATCCAACAGTCAATAAATTTCCTAAGCAAAAAATAAAATGTTCATACTGTGGTATATCTGTTGGCTTTTTGTTGGCCTTTGAAGTGTTTATTCAGGTCTTTTGCTATTTTTAAATGAGAATTTTTTTTTTTTTTTTTTTTTTTTTTTTTTTGCTATTCAGTTGTATGAGTCCCTTGTACATTTGTTATGTTAACTCTTATCAGATATATAGTTTGAAAATAATTTTTCCCATTCTGAAGGTTGCCTTTTCATTTTATTAACTGTTTTATGAACAGAAGCTTTTGAGTTTGATATAATCCCATTGTTTAATTTTGCTTTTGTTCCCTGCACTACTGGTGTCATACAAAAAAATCAGTATCAAGACCAATATCAGGGAGCATTTTCCATATGTCTTCTAGGGCTTTTATGATTTCAAGCATTTAATTGATCTCCAATTTTATTCTTTTGCATGTGGCTATCCAGTTATCCAAACACTATGTCTTGAAGTGACTATCCTTTACCTACTATATATTTTTAGCACCTTTGTAAATGATTAACTGACCAAATGAGTCAGTTTATTTCTAAATTCTCTATTTTGTTCCATTCATCTATGTATTTGTTTTTATGCCAGTAACATACTGTTTGATTAGCATAACTTTGAAGTATAGTTTCAAATCAGGAAATATGATCCCCTCAGCTTTATTCTATTAGTCTAAAGATTAATTTGCCTATTGAGATTTTTTGTGGTTCTAAATGAATTTTAGGATTATTTTATTCTGTTTTGTGAAAAATGCCATGGGAATTCTCATAGAGATTGCATTTAATCTGTAGATTTCTATGGGTAGTATGTCTTATAGCTGTTAGTGTACAGATCTTTCATTTCCTTGGTTAAATATATTTCTAAATATTGTATTGCATTGTATGCTATTTGCAATGGGATTGTTTTCCTAATTTATCTCTCAGAGATATCACTATTACTGTATAGAAATATAACTGATTTTTGTATTCTGCAACTTTATTGAATTCATTTTTTCTGTGGAGTCTTTAGAGGATTCTATATATAAGATCAAATCATCTGGAAATGGATATAACTTTACCTTTGCCTTTCTCTTTTTGATGTATGCTACTTCTTGTCAAATGCTTTTTCTGCACTATTGAGATGATTATACAATTTCTATTCTTCAATCTTTTTTTTTGAGAAGGAGTTTCGCTCTTTTTACCCAGGCTGGAATGCAATGGCGTGATCTCGGCTCACTGCAACGTCCGCCTCCTGGGTTCAGGCAATTCTCCTGCCTCAGCCTCCTGAGCAGCTGGGATTACAGGCACGCGCCACCGTGCCCAGCTAATTTTTTTGTATTTTTAGTAAAGACAGGGTTTCACCATGTTGACCAGGATGGTCTCGATCTCTTGACCTCGTGATCCACCCACCTCGGCCTCCCAAAGTGCTGGGATTACAGGCGTGAGCCACTGTGCCCGGCCTATTCTTCAATCTTTTAATGTAGTATATAACATTTATTGATTTTCATATGTTAAACCATCTTTGCATCCCTGGGATAAATCTCACTTGATCTTTGTGGATGATCTTGATAGTATGCTACTGAATTCACTTAATAGTATTTGTTGGGAATTCTTGCATCTATGTTTATCAAGGATATAGGCCTGTAATTTTCTTTTTTCATAGTTCCCTTGTCTGGTTTTGTTATCAGGATAATGCTAGCCCTGAAAAATAAGTTTGAAAGTATTTCCTCCTCCTCAATTATTTGGAAGAATTTGAGAATTAATATCCATTTCTTTAAATAATTGGTGAATTCATCAGTGAAGTCATCTGCTCCTGGGCTCTACTTTGTTGAGAGATTTTTTTTCATTACTGATTTTATCTCTGTAGTCACTATTGGTCTATTTAGATTTTCTACTTTATTATGATTTAGTCTGACTAGCTTAAATGTGTCTAGGAATTTATCCATTTCTACTAGGCTATCCAATTTTTTGGGTATTGTTCATAGCAGTTTCCTATGATTCTTTGTATTTCTGTGGTATCAGTCATAATGTCTCCTATTTCATCTCCGATTTTGAGTTTTTTCAATTTTTTTCTTAGTCTAGCTAAAGCTAAAGTTTGCCATTCTTTTTTTTTAAACAATTTGTAGTTTCACTGACATTTTCTATTGTCTTTTTAGTCTCTATTTCTGTTCTTATGTTGATCATTTTCTTCCTTCTAACTTTAGGCTAAGTTTTGTTCTTTTTTTGTTTCTCACAATGTAAAGCTAGGTTTTTCATTTTTTTGAGATCTTACATTTTTCTTCAGTTAGGTGTTTTTCACTGTGAACCTCACTTTTATTAATATAACTGCTTTTCCTGCATCCCATAAGTTTTGGTATGTTGTGTTTCCATTTTCATTTGTCTCAAGACTTTTATTTCCATCTTGATTCCTTCTTTGACACATTAGTCTTTTAGAAGCATGTGGTTTAATTTCCACATATTTGCTTATTTTTTTAAATTTTCTGCCTGTTACTGATTTCTAGCTTCATACCATTGTGTTCAGAAAAGATGCTTAATATGATTTCAATATTTACAGATTTCATAAGACTTGTATTGTGGCCTAACATATGATCTATCTGGGAGAATATTCTGTTGCTTTTGGATGCAATGTTCTATACATGCCTTTTCGGTTTACTTGGTCTCTGGTGCAGGGTAAGTCAAACGTTTTCTATTGATTTTCTGTCTGGATGATCTATCCATTGTTGAAAGTGGGGTATTGAAATTCCCTATTATTTATTGTATTGCTTTGAGCCTGCTATTGATGGTCTCATTTTCTATCTCAGTTCTATTCTGCAGCTCAGAAATTTGTTTGCCTCTTCTTTATGTTTTCTTTTTCTCTGTTGAACTTCTCATTTTGTTCTTGTATTGTGTTCCAAGTTTTGTTAAATTGTTTATCTGTGTTCTCTTGTAGCTCACTGAACTTCTTTAGACCTATTATTTTAAATTATTTGTGATGCAGTTTGTGAATCTTCATTTCTTTGGTGTCAGATATTAGAAGTTTACTAAATTCTTTTGCTGGTGTCATGTTCTCCTGATTCTTCCTGATCATGGCCTTGCATAGGTATCTGCACATTAGAAGAAGCAGTCGCCTCTTCCAGACTAATGGACTGGACTTGGTAAAGAAAGACCTCCTAATGCAGGGGTTGGGAGGCGTGCTAGAATGTGTTATGGCACCTCACACCATGTGTGGAGAGATGTGGTGGCTTCCAGCTCTGGAGGAACATGGTGCCTTGTCAGCTCAGGCAACTAATGTTGGCAACTGTGAGGTCCTTGTTGGTGAGAGCTGTGGAGGGTCTATAGTGTGAGGGCTATTAGAGTCCTCCACAGTGCCTCTGTGCCCAGCAGTGGAGAACTAAGGCTAAAGGTGGAGGGCCTTGGATTAGCAGTGTGCATGAACATGGTGGCAGAGGCTGGGGCTGACTTTAGGTCAGATGCCAGCAGCAATCATAACCACTACTTTGGGGTTTGGGACTGAAATGTGTATGCAAGTGGCTGCAGGAATCAGCTATAGAGCAGGGCTGGTGGTGGGGGTATGAGCCATTTTCAGTTGCATAAGCAGTGGCCATGCTGAATCTTAGGCCAGGACACCTGCAGTGGCACCAGCTGGACAGCTCTTGGGTAGGGTGAAGGAGAGGCATGGAGTCTCAGGTAGCTGGAGTCTGCCATGGCAGAAGACTGAAGCTCTGGTTGCTAAGCGGTGGTGGTCAATGCTGGAGAGTCTTGATATTCTCAGTGTTGATATTCTCAGTGGTGAAGGCCACTGGAGTCCTGTGACTACCAGGGACCATGGTGGCACCCTCTGTGTGGCTGATACAGTCCCTGTCCTTCTTTTCTGTTGGTAGCCATCTTCAGATGTCTCAGCTATGCTGATCTCCCCAGCAATCTGGGTGCCCTGAAACTGAGGCAGGTCTTTGGACAGTGACCTAAAAGAGTAGGAAAGCTGGTCATTCATTTGCTGTCTTTTCCCTTGCAAGAAAAACCCACAGAACAGGAATTTCCATTTTCATTTTGAGCAGTGCCAGTCTGCGGGATGGAATAATGTAGGTAAAATGAAAATTTTGATCTGACTTATTTTTAACAGCTATTCCCAGGTTTTTTGCTCTACCATTCTGCTGCAGCTTCTTCAATGGAATCCTGAGCTCTCCAGTGCTATTTTTCTGGATAGCTGTCTGACTGTTGTTTTCTTCATTTTGTTGGCAGACAAAGGCTGGGATCTCCTACTATGCCATTTTGCTGACAGTATTCCTTTTAACTATTATTTAATTTATTTATTCTCTTTACACTCAGAAGATTCATCAAATCTACTAGGATTATTTTGCTAAAAATAACTGCCTTATTTCTCTAGATCGTCACAAAAATATCTACTATTAACACAGAAATTCTAACTTTAGTATTTTTCAATAAATGGTTTATGTACTCAGATGAATTGTAATACTTCAGTGAAACTGATTGATTATAAGAGAAAAAAAAACATTAAAAACCCTACTGACAACTAATTAATTAAGAACCGATACCAGGAATTTTATAGTGGCCTATTTATATTGTTTTTAAAAGTGAGTAATAATAGAAAGCTTCCAAGAATGCCATTAAAATGCTATTATTTCATTAATGCAAACCAATAAACATTCTCTAAATATTATACATTTTTGTAATTCAGGAAAATTATGTCCTGAGCATTTAGTAGTAAATGTGAACAAAAGCATTTGCTAATAATTAAATTATAACATTTATATTTATGGTGTTAAAAGGAAATCATATAATATAATTTACCACATATATTATGAATGGTTTTCCAAATATAAAAATAATTCAATACTAAATCAAAATGACAGCCTGTGAAAACTTATAAGTACTTTAATGTGTTGAAGGCCTCAAAATTATATATTAATACACACACACACACACACACACACACACACATATGCAGTTATCTCCTAGTATCTGTGGGAAATTGGTTTCAGGACCCCCACTGATATCAAAATTCATGAATGCTCAAGTCTTATATAAAATGGTACAGTGTTTCCATACAGCTTACATACATCCTCCAATATACTTTAAATCATTTCTAGATTACTTATAATACCTAATACAATGCCTACACATTACATCAGTCTCATAGATTTAACTTAGTTCTCTGGGTGCAACGAATTTAACTTTTGCTTTTTGGAACTTTGAGGAGAGTTTTCCTGAATATTTTCAAGTAATATTTGGTTGAATTCATGGATGAGAACCGACGGATATGGAGGGCCAATGGTATACATAGACACACATACATATATAAGCATATATATAGTTAGATGTACCTCTGCACATATATATTACAAAATGATATATGAACATTTATTGATGTGGTAAACTGAATATCATAAGTACACGAAACAGTTTAAGTATTTTCTGTGTAATGAAAATCAAAGATTGGGAATGGCATTTTATAAAAAATAGAATGCAGCAGGTTCATGGATCCAAAGAATGGAAGAAAATCCTGAGTAAAATTAATGAGCTTATTAATTAGAAAGCTCTGTTTGGAGAGCCAGGTTACTTGAAGACTCGCCTCTTACTCCTTTTTCATAGAAGCTTTTTTTTTTTTTTTTTCAGTTTGAGCCAGAGCTCAGTGCCAGGTAGACATTGAGTCTCTGGGTTCCCTGTACATGAAGCTAAGTTATTCTCAAGAAAATAACATTTTTTAGAACATTTAGGTATTATATATTAAAATAACTCTGGAATTTAAAAAATAAAAGCATGTGGAAAATAGCTCTGGCAATTTGCAACAATAGAAACAATGGACCCCAAAAAGGTGTTTCAAATTTATGTAAGATCAAACACCACAAAGAAGATATGTAATCCAAAATAAAAAAATAAACTGACCTTATAGCTTTATAGTATATAAAGGAAGCACTGTTGATTAATATAGAAATAATAAATTCACAATTCTAATGGAATAATTTAACATTTCTTTTAGAAATTGAAAGATAAATTTGATGAAACATTATTTGGATTTGAAGCCTTGAGATGAAAAAAATGACAAGTTCACATTAATGGACATATACAGCATTATTCTCAAGACAGTATACACATTTTATTTAGACTCTCAACACTAAAAAGTGTTAATTAGGGCATAAGCATTTAGGAAAAAGAAATTGCAATGTCAAAAATCTTAAAAACAATTAGGATAGCTAGTAATGTGAAAACACAGTGTTCTGTTCAAATCTTCTGGTGAAACTAATGAAAATTGTTTGGTAAAATAATTTTAACACATTTTAAAAGCATAAAATGAGCAAGATAATAATTAGCAAGTCAAAAATATTTGTGATAGTAGCAACCAAGATACATAAACATTATTGAAGCTGTTTTGTTGGGAAATTATTTGACAAAACAAGGAACTTGAGCATCGATGTTTTTCTTTTTCTTATTTTTCAGTTTTACTGAGGTAGAATATATATATAAGAACCACACATATTTAATGTGAACAATCTGATGAGTGTGGACAAATGCAAATATTTGTAATAGCACCACCACAATCAAAGTAATAGGCATGTCTAACACCCTCCAAAATGTCCTTTTGTTTTTCATTTTGTTTTTGTTTGTTCTTGTGGTAAAAGCATTTAATGTGAAATCTACTCTCATAAATTCTTAAGTACATGTTGTCCATCGTTAACTATAGCCACTGTATCGCAGAGCAAATCTCTATTTATTCATATAGCATAACTGAAACCTTATAGCTATTCAAAAACAACTCCCCATTTCTCTTTTCTTCAGGCCCTGGCAACCACTATTGTCTTTTCTGCTTCGCTGAGTTTTGACTATCATGGATACTTCCATGAATTTTAATTTGCAAGATTAGGAAAAATACCGAGACCAAAAGACAAATTTTAGAGCCACCTAAATTGTGGAGTTTAATAAAAGATTCCTTTCTCCTAATGATATGACCTTCCAAAGGATATACTCTCACTGTAAATGTAAACCCAGAATAAAATTTTATCATCAATCTTCAGGGAATGTCTCTTTAAATTAAGTGGAAGTGCCTTTGGTGCTAAGCAGAGCATGGGGAAATGATGTTGAGAAGGTGTAAATATAGCACCTCTCCTGTAGACACTGAACTGAAGTTCATACCTAGGTAGGGAAAAACCATCCAATCATTAATTTAGTTTAAAGTAGTTCCTAAAATTAGTGCCTTCTGAAGCACAGGAGAAATATACACAAATACCTGCTAGAGTTGCTCCTTCATTCTGAGCCATAAAATGGTCTGACACAAAATTTTTTTGGGGAAAGGAATTACTCACTCAAAAGCCACTTGGCACAATGACAAGCAAGAAAATAAATAAATAAATATGTATGTATGTGTGTCTGTGTATGTGTGTTCACATATAAACACATACTCATTGATATATTAATAAAAGCAGGTATATCTGCATATAACAACAGGAAGGAAAGGAAAGGAAAGATCTTCAGCTATTGGAATAGACACATATAAAATAAAAATTCATAAGAGTGAAGTGTAAAGTCAATGTAATGCTAGAAATAACTCAAGACTTAGAAATCTATACACAGAAAAATCATCCTCAAAAACCAGGACAAATTTTAAATATTTTCATAGAACAAAAGTTGATAGGTTGTACTACTAGCAAAACCAAACCAAAAGAAAGTGTAACAGATGATATGTTTTAGGCAATAAAATGATGATCACAGAATGAATACCTAATATGTTAGAAATGAATAATAAAGGCCAGGCGCAGTGG
Organism: Aotus nancymaae; assembly: GCF_030222135.1. Classification (NCBI taxonomy): domain Eukaryota; kingdom Metazoa; phylum Chordata; class Mammalia; order Primates; family Aotidae; genus Aotus; species Aotus nancymaae. The sequence goes on from NW_026988503.1 coordinate 7,405,584, forward strand.
CTCACGCCAGTAATCCCAGCACTTTATGAGGCCGAGGAGGGCAGATCACAAGGTCAAGAGACCCAGACCATCCTGGCCAATATGATGAAAAAAACCTGTCTCTACTAAAAATATAGAAATTAACTGGATGTGATGGCATGTGCCTGTAGTTCCAGCTACTCCGGAGGCTGAGGCAGGAGAATCACTTGAACCTGGGAGGCAGAGGTGAGGTGAGCTGAGATCATGCCACTGCACTCCAGCCTGGTGACAGAGCAAGACTGCCAGAAAAACAAAAAAGAAAAGAAATAAATAATACAAAGTAAATACTTAGATAGAAATAAATAAACATCGTTCACTAAAGAAATGCTAATAATTACTTCTGATTTTAAAAGAAAAATAGATAAATTCTTTTTTAAAAAAAGTAATATGCAAGTCAGATGAGGGATAAATAAATATAAGTATTTTCTGATTTTGCATTATCCAGTAAGAGGACAGATTTTTATTACAATCAATTAAATGTGTGAAATAAGATTTCAAGTGAAACTGGTAAAGTAATGGAAAATAGATGTTAGAAGCGGTAACATAGTAGAAACATCTTCTAATACATAGATGAGAAAAATTGAAGTTTAACAATGAAATTTTATCAATCTCAAAAATAGAAAGAACACAGAAAGAAAAAGAAACACAAAACTGGCAGAAAATGAAAAGTTAGCACAAAATAACTTTCAATATTTGAATATATTGACTACGCCACTTAAAGATTATCAAATTGGAAATAAATTACATTATCTTTGATATAGCAAAAGTGAAGGAAAGTCAAACTATTGAACATACAGAGCACATTTCTAAACCTCAGGGCAGTTGACATTGAAATTGATCACAAAAAGCTAACTGAATAACCCCATGTGTTTAGAAATTTTAAAAGATAATTGTCAATACACCAAGAACAAATAATGCAACATAAAAACCTTGAAAATATTTTGAAACACTACATGCAAATTACAGCATATGAAAACTATAGTGAAGCTATATACAGAAGTTAAGAGGAGAATTTATATTCTTTTTTAAAAATTTATTTATTTATTTATTATACTTTAAGTTCTGGTGTAGGGAAAAATGGCTAGCCATATGCAGAAAGCTGAAACTGGATCCCTTCCTTACACCTCATACAAAAATTAACTCTAGATGGATTAAAGATTCAAACGTGAGGCCTAACACCATAAAAAATCTAGAAGAAAACCTAGGCAATACCATCTAGGACATAGGCATGGGCAAGTACTTCATAAGAATTTATATTATTTAAAAACGAATACAACTGAAGAGATCAACTTTATTAAGCTAGGCATCCATCTCAAGGAGATATTTTTAAAAACAACAAAATAGCTCCAAAAAATTTTTAACAGGAAGAGAATACTAAAGAACAGTAGAAAAAATGGCTTAAAAATCAAACAAAATAGGCCTACTCAAAAGGAAAAATTATTATTCAATAAAAGGATAAAATTAATATAACGATTAGCTCAAAAAACACAACTGGCCAATACTGAAAATAAAAGAGAAAGAATTATACATGCTATAGACATTGTAACATTATGAGTCATAAAAACTATCTGTGAATACATTTGAATAGTTACATTTCATAAACAATTTTCTAGAAAAAAGTACGAAATATGGAAGAGTAAAAAGAACATAGATATTGAACAAGTAATTAAAATATTCCCCAGAGAAACCCCAGATCAGGTTGACTTTTCAGTTAATTAAGCTAAGCCTATATTATCATCAATTGTAGTAAAAATAATTTAAAAATTATATAATAACAATAAAACATTGCCTCTTTCTGAGAACAAAAAAAATAACAATTATTCCAAATTACAGGTTTAAAAAAACTAGAAATCAAAATCTAATTAGGCAATAGTAGTATAATTGTTAATAGTCCAACCTCACATATCTCAAAATATTAGCAAATAAAAATGGAAAATTGTTTTCTTTTCCAATTAATATAGCTTAGTTTTCTATAAATTAATCTTGGGTCAGTGTGTTAGTCTGTTTTTACAATGCTGATAAAGACATACCTGAGATGGGACAATATGCCAAAAAAAAAAAAAGAGAGAGAGATTTATTGCTCTTACAGTTCCACATGACCTGGACAGTCTCACGATCGTGGTGGAAAGGAAAGAGGAGCAAGTTACAACTTACACAGATGGCAGCAGGCAAAGAAAGGGCTTGTGTAGAGAAACTCCCATTTTTAAAACCATCAGATCTCATGAGACCCATTCACTACTATCAGGAGAACAGAGTGGGAGAGACCTGCTCCCATGATTCAATCATCTCCCACTGGGTCCCTCCCACAATACATGGGAATTACGGGAGCTACAATATGAGATTTGCAGGGAGACACAGAACCAAATCATATCTGTCAATTATATATTGGGCTGAGTATCAATTATTTTAATCAACTGCACTAAGAAAATAACATTTAAATAGCCCACAAAATTATTAATATTGCTGGTGTAATTCCCTAGGAAACTGACTCTAAAATGGAGATGTGCTGCAATGCAAGCTTATTGGCAGCCTTTATCAACTTCTTCATAGTTGTCCTGGGTTATACCCCTGGGTCATTTGATGTGGGTTGCTTTAAGAAGCTCTCTGAAGCTAAGGCATCCATGAAAAAGCTAAAAACTGCAGTTGGCTACTGACAGCCCCCTCAGATTTGATGTTTTCATCAGGGATGCCCATAAACTCCACACAGCATCTTTTTCTATCACTTCTATTTCTAATGCCACAGTGTCTGCTGAAATTTATGGATCAAGCTTCAGAGCTGCTTTCACAGTAGCCTGGCCGTGATGCAGAGTCCTTTCCTGCTCTGTATCTCACACAAACCCAGCAGCTTTTCAAATCACCCAATGTATGGTACGGAGCAGAGTTCCCAGATGTTGAGTATACTGCCTCCAGGGCCTGAATATGCTACAAGGCATTGCTACTTCTTCATGGTGTAAAATGTAAAATATATTAATTTTTCTTTGGGAAGAGCATCTCAATATGCCTCTGACCACTGATCTCTTGATAATTTAACTGATTGTGTAGGCACATAGGCATAGGGTTTATTTTACACCCTCTGAGGCTTGGATCATAAGCTCTCCAATTTAGCAGTCTATTCTTACTTATTTGGCCCAATTAACATGATATGAACAGTAAAGTGGATCAATGTGATTTTCTGAAGAATAACCAGGCAGTGTAGATCTCTTTAGACTGTATTAACGCAGATGGTAAGAGAGTAAGCATACCGTGGATATTAATATATAGCATATACTATTTTCCATTTCATGTGAACATAAGCTGCTTCTGATCCTCTTTTCTGATGAGACAAAAGCAAAGCAAAGCAAGCAAGCCAGACAATTTTAACACCTTCAACAAGTGAATAGCTACATACTATCTACCTGCAGTTGTATTTATTAGTATACTCTAGCAAAGGCACTGCATCTGGCATCATGGTTGCAATTGGGGCCACTATTCCATTATGTTTGTGATAATCTACTATTATTCTCCAGGTTCTGCCTTGAATATTAAGTGGGTATATGTCCAAAACTATAATCCCTACATTCTTTCATGGGTTTCCAGTGTTTTGGCATCCCTGGGCCACATTAGAAGAAGAATTCTTCTTGGGCAACACATAAGATGTGTTAACACTAATGATAGCTGATGAGCTAAAAAAAAATTTGCAAAAAAAGTCTCATAATGTTTTAAGAAAGTTTATGATTTTATGTTGGGCAGCATTCAAAACCTTCCTGGGCCATATGTGGCCTGCTGGCTGCAGGTTGGGTAAGCTTGCCTTATATACTGAAAAGTGGTAATAAATTTCATGCTCTCATTTAAAAAATATATAGTTGATTTTTTATTGTTGTTTTCTTTTTAATTTACTCATTTGGCTGAGGCTGGGGGCAGGATTGTTAGAGGCTTACATTTTCCCTTTGCCATGATGATATCATGATCTCATGCCATAGGCAAAAAACCCTGTGCCAACTACCAATTATGTCTGTATTGATTATGCATTCATAAACCAGGAAACTGATCACTGGATGGATTCAAGAACTACTGGAGACAGCCAGAGTCAAACCTTAAACAAGACTTCACTTATTACATGTATTCCAAATGCCTGTTATCTAATAAGAATGCCATTATGATTCTCCATATCCTTCATTATTAATGGTCCTATATCCAAGAGGCCTCAAAATATTTGAAGATATATCTTTCCTCAGCATATATTTATCTCTGTTGTACACTTGCATTGGTGCTGCATAACGCTTCCACTTGGGATTCCAACACTTGAAGAGTCTGGGTCAAAAAATAGTCTCAGTACTAAAAACTGGGAAAAAGATGCTGACTTTTTTTACATGATATCCCTCGGCTTCTTGGTCATCCATTTTTGCTTTCATTCAATGATTAAAAACAAGTAAGTCTCATTTGCTTAATGCCAAATTATTTTTTACTGAGATACCAATTTCCATAATCAGGAATTCCCTTTCTTTAATTTGTTATGGGTGAGGTTCCCCATGTGCCCTTTTGACCTTGCCACATATCACAATAACTACATGCAGTTGACTTTCAGTACTTAAGTACCATTGTTTCAGAGGCCTCCCATCCTGCTGTTTACCTATAATCCTAGTTCCCTAATGGCCTCTCATACTGACAAAAGTGGCTTACACAGAGGGCCACCATCAAACATTTGAGGACTCTGGTGCTCCCTCACTAACATATTCCTAGCATGCTTGGTAAATGGCATATCATCCGGACATTCCCCTGCAACATAATGTGACAAATTTTAAGCCTTTATATAAAATAGCCATTCCAGTAAGCCCGGTTTCTGAATATTTTAATCTATTCCTTCACAGTGTGCAATGGCAATTCTGACATTTTAATGTTACTTAGAGTAGGCCATTGATTTTTCCCTGTTTTTACAAGCCATCCTAGTAGCAAGTTTACCTCATGTCCTGGAGTCTTTTTCACACAGCTAAAGAGTTTATTCCAGGTGAATGCTCCAAAATCAATAAATTCTCTCATGATCAAAGGACTTCAAAATTCAATACTTCATACTCTTGTTTTCTGGTGGTACATGCTAGCAAGGTCTTTCAGATTCCTTGATTTTTTTTAAGTCTCTTTTTTTTTTCTCTGTGATTTTTTTTTCTTCATATCTTCAGCAAGTATAACTTAATTCTATAATAGTAGTGGGAAGTGGGAGCAGATCCTGATTGGAGAAGGTGTATTACAATCTTGAAACAGAGAGAACTTTGCAATATCTCAGAAATGTTTGCCAATGCAAAATGTGGATGAGTGGACCATTTCTGCAGGACCAGTAAGCTCAGAGGAATCTAAATATACAAGATTTAAAAACAACATCAAGCCAGATACTCCTATCACATGGGTTAAGGTCACATTATTTCTCAGCCAAAACCAAACCTTCACCTAGCATGCCAGCCTTCTTTGGGAGTTTAACTTTCTTAGGAACTCAACTACTCTTACAATGAAATTGTCTGCTTGGTCCTCAGTTTTTTCTGCATTCCCACTGCTGCACATGGGAGCCTCTTTGCAAACTGTCTATGACTGGCCTTTGAGGATGGGTGCAATGGCTCATGCCTGTAATCTCAGCACTTTGGGAGGCCCAGGTGGGAGGATCACTTGAGTCCAGGAATTTGAGACCAGTGTGGGTAACATAGTGAGACCCTGTCTCTACAAAACGTTAAAAAGTTAGCTGGGCATGGTGGTGCATGCCTATAGTTCCAGTTACTAGAAGATAGGAGTACTGAGGTGAGAGGATCAATTGAGCCCAAGAGGTCAAGGCTGCAGTGAGCCATGATTCTGCCACTGCACTCTAGCTTGGACAACAAAATGAGACACTGCCACAAAATAAGAAAATATAAAAGACTGGCTTTTGAAATTTAAAACCAAGATTTTGACTCTCCCATTCTCTAAATCTATAAATAATAATAATAATAAATTAATAATAATTGGCACTTGTTATGAACTTACTATATGCTAAGCATTTCTCTAAGTACTTTTTTTTTTGAGATGGAGTCTTGCTCTGTTGCCCAGGATGGAGTGCAGTGGCGCGATCTTGGCTCATTGCAGCCTCTGCCTCCAGGGTTCAAGTGATTCTCCTGCCTCAGCCTCCTGAGTAGCTTGAACCACAGACATGTGCCACCATACCCAGCTAATTTTTGTATTCTTAGTAGAGACGGGATTTCACTTTGTTGGTCAGGCTTGTCTACAACTCCTGAGCTCAGGTGATCCGCAGCTTCGGCCCCCAAAGTGCTGGGATTACAGGCATGAGCCACCACGCCCTACCACTAAGTACTTTTAATGTAGAAAAAGTTATTTCTGACAAAAACAATATTATTCTATTGTGTACATCCTGATCAAGTTTCAGAGAATAACTCTGATTGATCAGCGTACACCTACTGTTTATCTCTGGACTAAGCAACTATGCCCAGAGTTTGCATCAGGATATAACTGCTTTTTGTTGCTGCCACATGACTGGACTTTGAGGTAGAGAAGACAAACAGTCTTTAAAGGAAAAGACTGATAATGAATAAATGTAATTTTAGAAGTTCAATTATTTGTTAATAAAATAAGAACAAAGGGAAAATGAGATTGTAAACAATTATGTTTATACATTTTAACTATTCAAAGTATTAGATTGGTGCAAAAGTAATTGTGGGTTTTGCCATTAATGCAATGACAAAAATGCAATTACTTTTGCATCAACCTAATAAATATATTCTAATTTGAATTCATTAAGATTCTAATTATTCAGAAGCACTAGGATTAAATAATACTACATATATTAAAGAGAAATCATAAATTCTGAGAACATTTACATTCTTAACACAAAAATCAACCATTTTAATGCAGCTATTAATAACAAATAAATAACATATATTCCATAGAGTATATTTTCCAAAATATCCTAGTTGGTAACTTTGTTTTCAGTGAGTAAGCATCAGTAATTATAAATTTTCATTAGTGAGTCTACAAATACACACACAGACAGGCATGACAAACAGACTTTTTCACAATTTTAACTTTTTTCACCAATTCAGAATTCAGATTTAAGAATGTTTTTGGAATCATCAACATATATTGATTTATAAATCAAACATTAGAACATTTGAAGTACTAAAGGATTCTGTTGATCTGGAAAGTTTGATTCTTTCTATGTCATTATTAATTAGAACACGTATGTGCAGCTCCCAAAAATTTACCTTCTTTCTTCATCCTCCTCATTTATGTATGTATATAATATGGTTCTGATATTTATACTTAAACTTGACTAGCTAATGCAAATGATCATTGTATATACCTTTCAAATTAAAAAGTAAATATATTGCTTCCTACTTTTCTATCTATAGTAGTTCCATTGTGACATTTTGATACCAATATCATTTCAAGAAAAATACAAATGAAAATTTATACCTATTGTATGTAGCCAATATAATTTAAGTTTACTGTTGAGTTATTTCTTGGATCTGTTAATTGGAAGCAATAGACACATTGTTATGTATAACTCTGAACACTATTGGTCAATTCACTAACTTTGATATATGATAGAACAGCGCATTCCTCTCCTTTTCTTTATATATCTTTATCTGTTTGTATATAGATATACACAAAGACACATATGAACACACATATAGAGAATACTTGGCACAGTGATATTTTTAAACTGTTATATACATATTATAATTTCTTCAATCTGTGTTACCTACTGCCTTAAAATTATTGAAGTGTAATTCATTTATTGTAAATCATTTTAGAATGCAAACAAGTGAAGCATAATGGTCCTTATTAATGTGAGTCACTTTCTGTAACTGTTATTAATAATAAATAAATGACATATTCTCAGTTCCATGACAAATAACTCAATGAAGTCATGCAGGCAGTAAGGCAGCCATTGTATTAACCCTTCAGTAATCTTGGACATAATATGAGTAGTGGATACACATAAACCAACAAAATTCAGCTTTGACATTCTTAAAGAAAATAATTTTCAACCAGAATTTCATATCCAGCCAAACTGAGCTTCATATGTGAAGGAGAAATAAAATTCTTTACAGACAAGCAAATTCTGAGAGATTTTGTCACCACCAGGCCTGCCTTAAAAGAGCTCCTGAAGGAAGCACTAAATATGGAAAGGAAAAACCAGTACCAGCCACTGCAAAAATATATCAAATTGTAAAGACCATCAACACTATGAAGAAACTGCATCAACTAATGGGCAAAATAACCAACTAACATCATAATGACATGGTCAAATTCACCCATGACAATATTAACCTTAAAAGTAAATGGGCTAAATGCCCCAAATAAGAGACACAGACTGGCAAATTGAATAAAGAGTCAAGATTCATCTGTGTGTTGTATTCAGGTGACCCATCTCATGTGCAAAGGCACATATAGACTCAAAATGAAGGGATGGAGGAAGATTTACCAAGCAAATGGGAAGCAAAAAAAAAAGCAGGATTGCAATCCCAGTCTCTGATAAAACAGATTTTAAACCAACAAAGATCAAAAAAGACAAAGAAGGGCATTACATAATGGTAAAGGGATCAATGCAACAAGAAGAGCTAACTATTCTAAATATATATGCACCTAATACAGGAGCACCCAGATTCACAAAGCAAGTTCTTAGAAACTTACAAAAAGACTTAGAGTCTCACACAATAATAGTGGGAGACTTTAACACCCCACTGTCAATATTAGACAGATCAGTGAGATAGGAAATTAACAAGGATATTCAGGACTTGAATTCAGCTCTAGACCAAGCAGACCTAACAGACATCTACAGAACTCTCCACCTCAAATCAACAGAATATACATTCTTCTCAGCACCACATCACACTTATTCTAAAATTGACCACATAATCGGAAGTAAAACACTCCTCACCAAATGCTTCTGATTTGTAAATGAATTTCAAAAACACAATTTTGAAATTTAAGAGAGATGGCAAATATGTTAAAATATGTGGACATTTCACCACATCACCTAGTGCCCAATTTTCTAAGCATCTGGCATTGAACCAAAAGTGCTGAAGTGAGTTAGATAGAAATACCTGATGTCAGTCAAAGGCTGACAGCTCAGCCATCCTTTACAATCTCCCATTGAACCAGGCAGAGGTGAAACGATGTATACAGCAAAGTCATGAAGATTGATAGCACCCGCTGCTTCCAAAATGTACCGTATCTGTATGCAAACCACTTGACACGTGAACTGATAGAAAACAAAGAGTGTTTGCCCAGAAAAAGAGCTTCAGCAAGCTTAATTTCCATAGCCATTTGCACAGCAAAAGCAAGATCTAATAGGTCCCAGAGAAATCAGCAAAGCCATGGTAAGAATTCAAAGCCACAAACTAAATAAAAAGAGATTATTAGCTACATTGCAGTAGGCAAACAGTAAAGACTTAAGTGATCAATACTTGACAAGAGACATGCCACAAACTTCATGTATAGGTCAGGCTCACACACCGTTTTTTAAATAAATCGACTGACTTTTGGACAAGGCACATAAAATGTCACTTTTTATCTCTCAGTTGATATTTTCTTCCAAGAGGGAAAAAAAACTATCTATTCAGCTCCCTAAGAGATTTGATCGAAAAGATAGTCACTCCTGATATAAGGTTTAAAGGGGAAAACTGCAATCAAGTGGAAATTTTTGTCAGTACCTTAATCTCTGATTTGTAGAAGGTTTTGCTTTGGGATATTTGGTATGTCTGAGGATTGCCACCAAAGAGCCCTTCTGTTCTTTAATGGCTGCACTAAATCTTAACAAACGTGAGCATGAAAACTATTGTGCTGCACTTGTGAGACATATATCAAAGTTATATTTTTTAAAGCTTGGGAAGGCAGTTGAATCATGCATGCTCTTTATGGAGCTCTGATCAGGCTGATAAAGGCAGTTCAGCTTCAATAAATGCTTTTTAAGTGAATGTTTTGGAAAGTGAATAGGAAATTCAAAGCTCAGACTGTTGCCAAACTGCTCCCACAGCTCTTTGATCACTTTGTTTCTGACATTTTGTTGAAAATGTCTTGTTTTTATTAAAATGTTGTCATCTAGAGACCAAGAAAGTTAACTGTAGTCACCAAAAATATAATATACAGTAAATCACGGGATGACATGACTTATTAAGTATTTTGTACACATTCCTTAAAAAGAAAATATTTCCCTGTGGGGTCACATACAGTGTTGCACTTGTGTGAGAAAAAGTTCATATTGTTAAAAGAAAGACAAGTACAGAAGATAAATCAAACACCAGCACTTTGCCTGAGGTAAAAGGATAAGAAGTTATACAGCTCTACTATCCAAAAAATTAATAATTTGTCATATAAATATTTAAAAAATATAGAGACAAGTGTTGAAATAAGCATAATGCATTTGTATGCTACCTTTAATATATGATCACAGAGTGTATCTTTAACTTGAAGGACAGAGAGAATAAGATATTATGACCCTCTCATATTTTACATGCTGAAAGAATCTTTCAATAATTAGGGAATGCAGATTTCTCTGATCACAAATGTCACAGTTTAGACTGTGTGGCTTCTGCAATTGAGGGGTTGAGTTAATCTAAAGAGTAGGGCATATGTGCAAACCAAAAATAGTAACTAGAAAATTACTCAAATATAGACACAAACATTAGTATGAAATCTATAGTATATACTTAATATATTTGGACATATGTAAAAGGCTAAGCATAACATTCTATGCTGCTGTTGCTAGCAAAATAATAATGATGATGATTACTTGAAGAATAAGCAGTACATTACTTTCTTCCTGATTCTAGTTAAAAATCTAATCTCTCCAACATTTGCTTCAATAATACTAGCTGTAATTTTAATACCTCTTTTCAAAATTTTCATTCATTATCTTGTTAACTAATGATATCCCCTTGAGCCACTACATGAATTTGTGATAATTTTCATATGCTCTGCAGTATCAGGGAACATGAAGTAAAATGATAATTCTGAAAAACTGAAGAAAAAAAACAGTGAATAGAAATTAAACTCTAAATCAAACTATCAAGAAGTACCAATAATAAGAGATATACATATATACATATGTAGGTATACACATACACATACATATGTTTTTATATATATATATATGTAGGCATATATACACACATATTTTTATATACATATATACACACACACTCATGAATCACTTAGCAATGGGAATACATTTTGAGAAATGTGTCATTACAATTTCATCACTGCAAACATCATAGAATGTAACTTCACAAAGCCAGAGGAAATAGCCTACTATACACCTAGGTCATATGGTAAAGCTTATTGCTTCTGGGCTACAAACCTGTACAGTATGTTACTGTTCCGAATACCAAGGCAATTGTAACTCAGTGTATGTATCTGTTTATTTAAATATATCTAAACTTAGAAAAATACAGTAAAAAATGGTATTATAAATTTATGCAACCACTGTTCTTGGTTGACTAAAATGTCATTATGTGGTACATGAACGCATGTAGAGCTTTCCACTCAGAGAATTAGAGCATTTTCACTAAACACAAACCTGGGTGTTTAAGACAATACATTGATATGTGCCACTATTTCAAAAAACTTAGATTAATTTTTTGATTAAATAATTATTGAACCAGAGATTTGATCAAAGTTTCATAAAGATAGCTCTCTCCTTAATAATGGTGAGTGAGTAATTTGGAGCACGGTCTGCCTGGAGATAAACTAGGTGCTCTTAGCAGAGCGTGGAAGGAGCCAGACCGGCCACGCCAACTTTGTGGGAGCTGGGTGAGGCCTACTGCTGCCAGCTTTCCCTTACTTCCCTGATGACAGAGGCAGCCATAATTCCCTCTGGAATATAACCCCACTGGCTCAAGAAACACCCCTCCATCCCCCACAGTGACCACACAAGCCCCATCCAAGGATAGTCTGAGCTCAGATCTGCCTAACCCTGCCACCACCTGATAATATTTCTCTACCGCCCAGTACCTGAACACAAAAAACATGAACTCTTAGGAGCTTTCTGACCCCTCCCACCATCTGAGAAACCCAAATGCTTATCCCGGCCAACTTTGGGCAAGCTGATGTTCCCCTTCCACTATCACAGCTGGTGTTCTCTCGAAAGCATCACCTCCTGGCTGGAGGCCTAACAACTCAGGACATTACAGCAACTCATAACAGAACAACCCTGCTCCAAGAAAGGAGAAAAATAATGGTGAGGGAGTAATTTGGAACAAACCTCACTCAGAAGATTGCTGCTGAACAGCAACAGCAATAGTCATCTCCTTGAATAAGTGCAAGTTAGGAAGATAACCAAAAATTACCAGACAAGGAGCTGGGAAAGGCTCACCACTGAGTGAGCCTGGCAATACAGACTGCTTTCTTCCTGAAGCTATTTAATTCTGTAGGTAGCAGCTGAAGGTAGGATGTAAAGTGGAGAACTGACAGCCTTCCAGGAAGGTGGAGCAGAGACTATGGTACATCTTCAAATCATTCTAATCTTTGACATTGCTTTAAATGATACTGGAGTGATTGTGCCCTCTGTCTCCTTGAAAGAAAGGAAAAAAAAAATCCCCAGAGGATGATATTATTATAGTCTTCAAAATATTTCTAAAACAATTTTATAACCATAACACTCAGACACAAACAAACAGACAAAAAAAAGGCTTTCCTAAAGCCTTCCCAGACACCTAGCAGATGCCAGCATCTTGTTTCCTGTACAGCCTGTGGAACCATAAGCCAGTTAACTCTCTTTTCTTTATAAATTATCCAGTCTCAGGCATTTCTTTTTAACAATGAGAAAATGAATTAATACGGTAGTTTAGCATACAAGAACAAATCAGTGTAATACAACACATCAATTGAATGAAGGGGGAAAGGAGCACATAATTATCTCAATTGAGGCAGAAAAAACATTCAAAAATACCTAAAACTTTTTCATTACTTTTTAAAAACCTCAATTATGATTAGGAAGGAATTTCCTCACTATGATAAATATCTTATACTAAAAATTCACTGTTACCATCATATAAATGTTGAAACACTAATAGTGTTTAATCTAAGATCAAGAACAAAACAAAAATGTCCACTACTATCACTTATATTTAACATAGTGCTGCAAATTTTAATCTATGCAATTAGATTAGAAAAATATATAAAGCATTCCTGTTAGAAAGAAATAAAATAAAATTTTCTCTGTATGCAGATAACATTCTCTTAGTTTTAGATACCCTTAAAGAACACACATGCACACAAAAACTAAACAAAAACAAAAACTTGTTAGAGCTAAAAAAACTAATTTAGCAAAGTTGTAGAACACACAAATCAGTTATGTTTGCAAATTCTTGCAATTAATAGTAAAAAACAAAAATGTTTTAAACATGCATTAGCAATAGCTTTGAAAATAATAAAACACTTAGAAACAAATTTGACAAAGAAGGCAAGACTCATAAATATTTCTGAGAAACATTAAAGAAGTCACAAATAAATCAAAAAAAAACACGTTCTTGGTTAAAATGATTAAAATCACTAAAATGTCTATACTACTTAAAGTAATCTATAAATCTAATGCAATGCCTACGAAATCTCAGTGAATAATTTTTTTCTGACATAGAAAATTTCAACCCCAAATTCCTATGGTATGTCAAAAGATCCCAAATAGCAGAAAAAATCTTGAAAAATAGAAAATTAGAGGACTCATACTTCCTTATTTCAAAACTTAATGCAAATCTATAGTAATAAAACTGTCTGGTAAAAGCATATAGACCAAAGGTATAGAATAGAAAGACTAGAAATACTAACATAGGTAGTCAATTGATATTTGACAAGAGTGTCAAGGTCATTCACTGATTAATGGGCAATCTTTTCAACAAATGGGTGATGCGGAAACTGGATGTTCACAGGCAAAAGAATGAAATTGAACTCTTATACCCTAAATTAATTAATTATAAATTAATTCAAAATAGATGAATAACTAAAAACAAGAGCTGAAGCTATACAAATCAAATGAAAACTTAGTAAAAATATTTATGACATTAGATTTGGCAATGCTTTCTTGGATATGACACCAAAAGCACAGGAAACAAAAGAAAAAGGTAGATTAAACATTTTTTAATATTAAAAATGTTAGTGAATCAAAGGACACTATGAAGAAGGTGAAAAGAAAATATATAGAAGGAAAGAAAATATTTGCAAATCATTTATCTGATATGAAATTAATATCCAGAATATATAAAACCTCTTCCCACACAATACCATCAGCAACAACAAAAACAACCCTTTTCAAAAATGCGCTAAGCACTTGTATAGATATTTCTTCAAATAAGATATATAAATGAGGGGAGGATCCAAGATGTCCTAATAGGAACAGCTCCGGAGTGCAGTTCCCAGCAAGAACAATGCAGCGGGTGAGTACCAACCGCATTTCCAAACAAACTTTCACTGCCCACAGACCAGGAGATTCCTGGGCCAAAAAGTGCCAGGAGTTTTCAGCACAGTGGTTTTAGCATGGCGGTTTCATCTCATGTTGGATTGGCGCACAGAAACTCACACAAATCTGGGTGGCCATTTCAACTGGCACCTGCAATGCCTGGGAGACAGAGCTGCCCATTCAACTGAAAGGGAGGGGACAGAGACAGGGAGCCAGGTGATCTGGCTCGGTGGGTACCACCCCCACAAAACAAGCAATCTGAAACGCTCTGGATTGAGAATTTCGCAGCAAGCACAGCTGGACCCAGGACAGTCCAGCTCAGTGGTGAGAATGGCAACCACCAGTACCAAGTCAGTCTGCCACTACCGAGGCAGTTCACACAGCAGCTGGACAGAGCATGTGGCAGCTCAGCAACACCTCTGCTGGCAGACTGTGACTAGACTACTCCATGAGGGGCAGGGCATCTATGAAAAAAAGCAGCAGCAGGACAGGAACTTATAAATAAAACCGACCTTCCAAGGACAGAGCACCTAGGAAAAGAGGCGGTTATGAGTTCCACAGCAACAGATTTAAAAGTACCTGCCCAGCAGCTCTGCACAGCACAACAGGGCTCCCAACACAGCACTTGAGCTCCTATAAGGGACAGACTCTCTCCTCAAGCAGCTCCCGACCCGCATATACCCAAAGAGACACCTCATGAAGGAGAGCTCAGGCCAACATCTGGCAGGTATCCTTCTGGGACAAAAATAACAGAAGAAGAAACTGGAAGCAACGCTTACTGTTCTGCAGCCCCTGTGGGTGATCCCCAGGCAAGCAGGGTCTGGAGTGGACCTCCAGCAGTCCTGCAGCAGAGGGGTCTGACTGTTAGAAGGAAAACTAAGAAACAGAAAGAAATAACTTCATCATCAAGAAAAAGGATGTCAACTCAGAGACCGCATCCGAAACTCGCCAACTACAAAGACCACAGGTAGATAAATCCACTAAGATGGGAAGAAACCAGTGCAAAAGGGATGAAAACACCAAAAACCAGAACACCTCTCCTCCTCCAAAGGATCACAACTCCTCATCAGCTAGGGATCAAAGATGGATGGAGAATGAATCTGATGAATTGACAGAAACAGGCTTCACAAGGTGGGTAATAACAAACTTCTCAGAGCTAAAAGAACATGTGCTAATGCAATGCAAAGAAACTAAGAACCTACAAAAAAGGTTAGTTGAGATGCTAACTAGAATAAACAGCTTAGAGAAGAATATAAACGACTTGATGGAGCTGAAAAACATAACATTACATAATGGTAAAAGGATCAATGCATCAAGAAGAGCTAACGATCCTAAATATATACACACCCAATACAGGAGCACCCAGGTACATAAAGCAAGTTCTTAAAGACCTACAAAGAGACTTAGACTCCCACACAATAATATTGGGAGACTTTAACACTCCACTGTCAATATTAGACAGATCAACCAGACAGAAAATTAACAAGGATATCCAGGACTTGAACTGAGATCTGGACCAAGTGGACCTAATAGACATCTACAGAAATCTTCACCCAAAATCCACAGAATATACATTCTTCTCAGCACCGCATTGCACCTACTCTAAAATTGACCACATAATTGGAAGTAAATCACTCCTCAGCAAATGTAAAAGAATGGAAATCATAAAAAAACAGTCTCTCAGACCACAGGGCAATCAAATTAGAACTCAGAATTAAGAAATTAACTCAGAACCACACAACTTCATGGAAACAACAACTGGCTTCTGAATGTTGAATGGATAAACAATGAAATGAAGGCAGAAATAAAGATGTTCTTTGAAATCTATGAGAATGAAGACACAATGTACCAGAATCTCTGGGACACATTTAAAGCAGTATCTAGAGGGAAATTTATAGCAGTAAATACCCACATGAGAAGCAAGGAAAGATCTAAAATCAACACCCTATCATCAAAATTGAAAGAGCTAGAAAAGCAAGAAAAAAAACAACTCAAAAGCTAGCAGAAGACAAGAAATAACTAAGATCAGAGCAGAACTGAAGGAGACAGAGACACAAAAAAACCCTTCAAAAAATCAATAAATCCAGGAGCAGGTTTTTTGAAAAAATCAACAAAATAGAGAGACCACTAGCCAAATTAATAAAAAAGAAAAGGGAGAAGTATCAAAAAGATGCAATAAAAAATGATAAAGGGGATATCACCACTGATTCCACAGGAATACAAACTACCATCAGAGATTACTACAAACAACTCTATGCCCATAAACCAGTAAACCTGGAAGAAATGGATAAATTCGTGGACACTTGCACCCTCCAAAGCCTAAACCAGGAAGAAGTTGGAATCGTGAATAGACCAATAACAAGGGCTGAAGTTGAGACATCAATTAATAACCTACCAACCAAAAAAAATCCAGGTCCAGACGGGTTTACAGCTGAATTCTACCAGACATGCAAAGAAGAGCTGGTACCATTCCTTCTGAAACTATTCTAAACAATACAAACAGAGGAAATCCTTCACAAATCATTTTATGAGAACAACATCATCCTGATACCAAAACCTGGCAGAGACTCAACAAAAAAAGAAAACTTCAGGCCAATATCCATGATGAACATAGATACAAAAATCTTCAATAAAATACTGGTAAACCATTGCAACAGCACATCAAAAAGCTTCTCCATCATGATCAAGTAGGCTTCATTCCAGGGATGCAAGGCTGGTTCAACATATGCAAGTCTATAAACGTAATCCACCATATAAACAGAACCAAAGAAAAAAACCACATGATTATCTCAATTGATGCAGAGAAGGCCTTTGACAAAATTCAGCAGATCTTTATGCTAAAAACTCTCAGTGAACTAGGTATCAAAGGAACATATCTCAAAATAATAAAAGCTATTTACCACAAACCTACAGCCAGTATCATACTGAATGGGCAAAAGCTGGAAGCATTCCCTTTGAAATTTGGCACTAGACAAGGACGCCCTCTCTCACCACTCCTATTCAATATAGTATTGGAAGTTCTAGCCAGAGCAATTAGGCAAGAAAAAAAATAAATAAAGGGTATTCAATTAGGAAAAGAGAAAGTCAAATTGACTCTACTTGCAGACAACATGATTATATATTTAGAAGACCTATCATCTCAGCCCAAACTTTCCTTAAACTGATAAGCAACTTCAGCAAAGTCTCAGGATATAAAATCAATGTGCAGAAATCACAAGCATTTCTATACACTAATAACAGACTAACAGAGAACCAAATCATGAACAAACTCCCATTCACAGTTGCCACAAAGAGAATAAAATGCCTAGGAATACAACTAACAAAGGAGGCAAAGGACCTCTTCAAGGAGAACTACAAACCACTGCTCAAGGAAATAAGAGAGGACACAAACAGATGGAGAAACATTCCATGCTCATGGTTAGGAAGAATCAATATAGTGAAAATGACCATACTGCCCAAAGTAATTTATAGATTCAACACTATCCGCATCAATCTGCCAATGATTTTCTTCACAGAACTAGAAAAAAAAACCCTTAAAATTCATATAGAAACAATAGAGAGCCCACATAGCCATGACAATCCTAAGCAAAAAGAACAAAGCCAGAGGCATCATGCTACCTGATTTCAAACTGTACTACAAGGCTACAGTAATTAAAACAGCATGGTACTGTTACCAAAACAGAGAGATAGACCAATGGAACAGACCAGAGGCCTCAGAGGCAACACCACATATCTACAACCACCTGATCTTTGACAAACCTGACAAAAACAAGCCATGGGGAAAGGATTCCCTGTTTAATAAATGGTGTTGGGAAAACTGGCTAGCAGTGTACAGAAAGCAGAAACTGGACTCCTTCCTGACACTTTACACTAAAATTAACTCCAGATAGATTAAAGACTTAAACATAAGACCTAACACCATAAGAACCTTAGAAGAAAACCTAGGCAAAACCATTCAGGACATAGGCATAGGCAAGGATTTCATGACTGAAACACCAAAAGCATTGGCAACAAAAGCCAAAATAGACAAATGGGACCTAATTAAACTCCAGAGTTTCTGTATAGCAAAAGAAACAATCATTAGAGTGAACTGGCAACCAACAGCATGGGAAAATATTTTTTCAATCTACCCATCTGACAAAGGGCTAATATCCAGAATCTACAAAGAACTAAAACAGATTTACAAGAAAAAAACAAACAAACCCATCCAAAAGTGGGTGAAGGATATGAACAGACACTTTTCAAAAGAAGACATATACGAGGCCAACAACCATATGAAAAAATGCTCATAATCACTGGTCATTAGAGAAATGCAAATCAAAACCACACTGAGATACCACCTCATGCTAATTAGAATAGCAATCATTACAAAATCTGGAGACAACAGATGCTGGAGAGGATGTGGAGAAATAGGAACACTTTCACACTGTTGGTGGGAGTGTAAACTGGGTCAACCATTGTGGATGACAGTGTGGCACTTCCTCAAGGACCTAGAAATAGAAATTTCATTTGACCCAGCAATCCCATTACTGGGTAAATACCCAAAGGATTATAAATCATTCTATTATAAAGACACATGCACACGTATGTTCATTGTGGCACTGTTTACAATAGGAAAGACCTGGAACCAACCCAAATGCCCATTGACAATAGACTGGACAAGGAAAATGTGGCACATATACCATGGAATACTGTGCAGCCATAAAAAATGATGAGTTTGTGCCCTTTGTAGGGACATGGATGAAGCTGGCAACCATAATTCTCAGCAAACTGACACAAGAACAGAAAATCAAACACTGTTGGCGGGGGCAAAGGTTGGACAGTGGGGAGTGGGGCGTTTGGGGAGGGATAACATGGGGAGAAGTACCAGATGTAGGTGACAGGGGGATGGAGGCAGCAAACCACATTGCCATGTGTGTACCTATACAACAATCCTGCATGATCTGCACATGTACCCCAGAACCTAAAGTACAATAAAAAAAAAAAAGAAAAAGAAAAAAAGATATATAAATGGCCAGTAAGCACATGGAAAGATGTTAAACATCATTGGTCATTAGAGAGATTCAAATTAAAAACACAATGAGATAGCACTTCACTTCTATTCAGATGGTTGCTATAAAACAAAACCAACCAAACAAAACAAAACCAAACCCTGAAGATTGTATCTGTTGGAGAGGCACTGTGAAAAGCAGTTTGTGGTTCTTCAAAAAGTTAATTATAGGAATACCACATTACCAGCAATTCTACTTCTAGGTGTATACCCAAAAGGATTGAATCAGGGACATAAACAGATATTTATACACCAATGTTCATAATAACATCATTCATAATTACTAAAAGGTGGAAACAACCCATCTGTCAATCAACAGATGAATAATTAAACAATGAAATAATATTCAGCCTTAAAAGGAATAAAGTTCTGATATGTGCCTCAACTTAGATGAACGTTGAAAATATTTTAAGTGAAATGAGTCAAGAATAAATGACAAATGTGTAATTTTACTTCTATGAAGTATCTAGTCCGGGCTAATTCATAAAGCCAAAATTAGAATTGAAGTTACCAAGGGCTTGTGGAAAGGGTAATTGGGAATTATTTTGTAATAGTTACAAAGTTTCTGTTTTGGTTGATTAAAAACTTGGAAATAAAGGGTGACAGTGGTTATACAATATCATTAATGTACTATATTGCCACTGAATTGTACATTTTAAAATGTTGCAAATGGTAAACCTCATTTTATGTATATTTTACCTTATGGAAAGAAAAAGAGCTTTGCTCTAGCTGTTCCTTCTGTTTCGAATGTGTTTTTCCTGAAATCTGTTTGAGTAACACTTACTTCTTTCAAGTCTATGTTGAAATGCTATTTCTTACTGAAACCTATCCTGACCATCCTATGTATAATTTCAAACTTCAACATGACCATAATGCCTACTTTTAATTCCTGACTACCTTTCTCTTTATTCTTTTTTAAAGAACTTAACATTTTTTAATATGTTATTTATCATTTTTATTATTTGTTTTTTAACCCGCTATAAACTAAATTTCCCCAAATTTGAAATCTCTGTTTTACTCAAATACAAACCGCAATGGCCAGGACATAGCTCATACTCTATCAATATATGTTGAATAAATGAGTAAATGATTGAAGTCTGATATTAAACAGCACTTTTCAGTGGAAGAATGCTGGATGTTATCTGGAAATAGCACATGGCAATATGTTGGGAATTTTTGTGATTAGGCTTAGTGAAAGAAGATATTTTTCATACTTAGCTATTGTTAGACATTCCTTTAGTTTCCATAAATGGCTGAGTAATATAATACCATTTGAGGAACTGGTTTCATTCAATAGAATGCTCTTGAAAATATGCAATATATGAACATGTTTAACTGAAGATTTTATATTCTTTACTCTTTTTCTTGTCCTATATTTTCTGACAGCTCTGCCACATAGGCTGAGAAACATAAGCATTGATTTAGTTATCTTTGGAGTAATCACATATTTTTTACATGCACATTGACTTTTGGGAAATGTCTTTTGACATATCATATAAGAACAAAATTGCATCAAGGCTAACTTTAAGAAAAGAGACTTACTTGTTTACCGAATCAAAATTAGCCTCTATGGGTGTGGAATTGAAATCAAATTTCTGTTAAATTGGGCCCCAAGAAATCGATTGTAACCAGCAGTTAATGACCAGCTTGCTAACAGCTTGAGGCAAAGCCAAGGGCAGTTAACACTCCAACAAATTAGTTGTTAACTGTGTTAATGACTGATTTTGCAGGGATTATTGCTATTATAAACAGTCATCAATCTAGCTTTACCACTGAGTATAGAAAAGTTTACAGCCAAAAAAGATTTTTATGCCCTCAGTTTGATACTCTGGATTCTAGTTAATATGATCATCTAAAATCATAAAATGCCAGATATCCTGCTTTGTTGAGAGTAAAACTCATAAAAATTTATTTTTCTTCTCTTTATTTGTAGCATAAATATATAAGACAGTGTGTTATGAGAATCAATAAGGAAATATAATACAAACGTAAATTTATTCTCATTTTATGTGTATATTCATGATTAATTTGTTAAAATATGCATTTTAAAATCACAGGACACCATTAAAAATGGTCAATGATAGTAGTTTAGCATCTCAGGCAACATTTTCAGTCAAAATGGCAAACAGAAAATATAAAATAGATTTATATAAGATCAAACTAAATTTTGTAAAAATTAAGTCCAAAATTATTTAACCAAAAAAATACATACATTTGAAAAGATCAATATGAATCTTAAATTGTGGATATTATTTTAAAGTAAATTTCTTATTTACTTAAGAATAAATTAGAAAAACATAACAGTATCCTTAAACTGTATTTTAACCAAAAACATACTATTAGACTAATATTTAATTTTATAATATTCTGAAATTATTTGATGTTAATTAACTTTTAATTCCAATCCATTGCCTATCACATATTTGTAATACACATTTTTAACATAGTAAAAATTTAGCATAGTAAAAATGTATATTGTTTATTCTATCCTCTAACACTGTGGTTTATTGTGTTGTTGAATTTATTTTAAATCAATTGTGGAACTGTTATTATTTACATATTTGAAATTACTTCCTTTATACAGTTCACAAATACAGATGTAGCCACTGGAATTTACAATAAGATATTCTGATTGTTATATATGTATTTTTAATTAAATGGTTATAAAGATAAGTCATTAATCATTTTACTATACTCTCCACATCCAGGTTTCTGCAGTTAAAGTTGCATTTCAAGTTAGGTAACTATTTGCAAAATCAAAATACACAGTGCTCTGTTTTTCTTTAACTATACTAGAAGTAAAATATGGTTACTTTTGTAACATATGTCCTGTATTTCAGAAGGTATTTTTCTATTTGACTAAAAATATATTTGTAATTTGTTATATTAACAAATACCTAGAAATAACCTGTGATGTTAAGAAAATAGAAATCAAAGCATCTAGTGCCCACATAATTAAAGGTAATTAATAGAGTTGGTGTAATCATCTTAAACCTCTGATTTTGATATGTGTACTAGAAATAATGGAAACAATGTTCATCTTGAATGAATCTATTTTCACTCACTACTTTTCAATATGTTTCAATCTTCTATAAATGTAAAATTTGAAAAGTTGTTTGCAAACGTTTTACTAAACTCCATTTATTTCAGAATTGTCTCATGAATTAGGTTTTTAAAAAATATTTTGTAAGCAATCTGTGACCTTTAGACTACTTGAGTCTATATAACATTGACATAAACTCTGTTAATTTAGTAACTATTTCAGCATATTTCCAAGTGCTTTGACTTAGCTCTATTCTTAGTTAAGCTTATAGTCTTCGAACACAGAAAATTTATGTATATGCATTTACATCCTCAATAAAAACATTCTTACCTTCTCTACAACATGTCCAGTTTTAATGGTCAGTTCTACACTTTCTATTTCTGTTCCACTATGTACAATAGCTGTTTTCACATTTGAATTCTACAATGCCTATATTGAAGTAGAAACATGAACATCTACATTTAGTGCTGGCCTTAACATCAAGATTACATATTTTGTATTTTAGCAGTATAATATTTTAATCTAGAATTTTAACTCACTGTTTTACTCTGGCCTTTGATGATGTCAGACTCTTTTTTAAATTGTAAGCTTTTAAAATCCAATGATTTAATTGAAATTTTGTTGTTTCTCTTTCCAAGGGAAATATATCCTCTTTAGTTCTTTTGATCTATTATTTTATTCTAATAATCTTTGGTTTGTCTTATCTTCAGTTCCTGATTCTCCCAGAACTATTTTGTTTTATACTGATTACTTACAATGCTGTTTATGGCCTACATATAATTCACAATATTGAGATTATGGTCCCCAAAACACCCTTTAAACACATACCAAAAAATGAGGGACTTTACAACAGAAGAACATGAAGTTTTTCTTATGCTATTACATCTTTCTTTGTTTTACTTAAGAGACAGTCAAGGTTTAACTTTAATCTTCTCTCATCCATGATGTCTTAAATATAACTAGAGCTCTAAATAAGCTTAATTCTTATTGAAATTTGTCTGTGCCACACCATTTGTCAGTTTTCAGTGTTATTAACTTTTTTCTTTTGTTTGTTACACTTGTTTTCATAACTAATTTTAAAGTTTTCGTATATAAGAAATGATTCTATATTGTTTCTTGATGGTCTATACTTTCATTTGGTGTATTATGTTCAACAGAAGGTAAATACCTATAGTATGAAATTTAGGCCAGGCGCAGTGGCTCATGCCTGTATCCCAGAACTTTGGAAGGCTGAGGCAGGCAGATCACTTGAGGTCAGGAGTTCAAGACCAGCCTGGTCAATATTGAAACTCCCTCTCTACTAAAAAATACAAAAATTAGATAGGTGTGGAAGTACCTGTCTGTAATCCCAGCTACTTAGGAGAGTGAGACAGGAGAATCATATGAACCCGGGAGGGAGAGGTTGCAGTGAGCCGAGATTGCATCACTACACTTCCGCCTGAGTGACAGAGAGAGCAAGACTCTGTCACAAAGAAAAGAAAAGAAAAGGAATTGAATGAATTAGCAAAAAACTCTTATATTTACACACATTTTAGGTTACTAAAATGAACTTCTGGACTAAAGTACTGGACATTTTCAAGTTGGAATTGTAGAAAGTCACAAGAGATTGTCACTCTCAGCCTAAAGATGAGATCAAATGGATACATTGCAATATTCCAATATTTAAAAAAAAAAAACATATTGGGCTGTTGAGAAGTCCAAACAAGTCTAAATGAACTCAAACTCAGAAAGTGATGGCCTTCCCTCCAGTGGCATATTTTCTAGTTGCTTTCCTCCCTGGATGACAGGGCGGTCTTGGCAGAACAAATATAGATGAGAGTAAAGAGGAATTGATGATGTTTTAAATAACTTTAATAGTTGCATATCAGCTAGTAAGGATCAGAATTTTGTGAGGTCCTAACCACAACCCCCCAACTCTATCCCACAATCCCTTATTAAGATCTGAGAGTTACTACACCAAACAACAAAAGAGCTCATTTATATTCATATCTCTCTAAATTATCCCAGGACTTCACAGATGGTAGGACATTGACTGCTGAAGATGAAGGTGGGCAGATATACTGTGATTCTTATAGTATCTTTCCTATGGGCAAAGCTGTGGTTCACAGAATTCAGGGAGATGGCTGGAGAGCTAAAATAAATTGAACTTATTTGTTAAAATAATTAAATAAAATACTGAACTCATTTGAAGGGTTTGCCTGCACCCTGGACACAACTAAACAAAGTGTCAGTGAGTTTGAAAAGATTTCACTGGAAATTATCCAAAATGGAAACAGAGAAAAATGAAAGAGAGATAATAGGACAAAAGAAATATCTGCAGAGATAGTGCAAAAGGCTAAAAGGTAACAACTCACAAAGAATCTGTGATCAATTCACAGATCCAAGAAGCTCAGCAAACCACAAGCTAGATAATACAAATACAATCATAGAAATCAGAGTCCAATGCTTGAAAACCATGGATGATAGTTGGCTTCAGAAACAATGGAGACCAGGAGACAATGAAATATTATTTTTTAATTGCTAAAAAAAAATGGAACCTAGAATCTATATGTTGGAGAAATTACACTCAAAAGTAAAACCAAATATATTTAGCTGGCCAGAAGCTGAAAGAATTAGTTGTCAAACTATGCTGAAAAACTTTAAGAGAAATATTTGAAGCTGAAAGAAAATAATAGAATAATATAGAAGCCTGAATTTGAGAAAAATAAAAGAATATAACTTTGTATTTTGGAGTCCCTTTTCTTTAAAATTGAATAAAATAATAAATAATTGTGGTAAATATTAGCAATATAGAAGAACCTATATATTTTATAGGCTTTTGAAGAAATCTGTTCACAAAGCATCTGTTTCTGACCTTTCAGAAATTTCCTTCAATGCCCAAGAACTGGGCCAATTTCTCTAAAGGCTTCTAGGTAAGTACTATTTTTTTATCTATTCATCAATAATTTGTTATATTAATTTAACTAAAATACTATTGTATTTACTACCGTCATTGTATCTATTTTACAGCATATTTATAAAGGAAGGAGCCTCTTAAGTTATGAGCTGCTTACTAAGAATATGTAATACTATATAATGCCCCAGGGATTCCCAGTTCCAGTCTGTGGCCTGTTAGGAACCAGGCCACACATCAAGAGGTGAGCATGGGCAAGGGAAGCTTCATCTCCATTTACATCCACTCCCCATCGCTTGCATTACTGCGGGAGCTCCACCTCTTGTTAGATAAGCTGCAGCATTAGATTCTCACAGGAGCGTGAACCCTATTGTGAACTGTGCTGCAAGGGATCTAGGTTGCACGCTCCTTATGAGTATCTAATGCCTGATGATCTGTTACTGTCTCCCGTCACCCTCAGATGGCAGCGTCTGGTTGCAGGAAGACAAGTCAGGGATCCCACTGATTCTACATTACAGTGAGTTGTATAATTATTTCATTATATATTATAATGCATTAATAATAGAAATAAAGTGCACAATAAATGTAATGCACTTGAATCATCCTGAAACCATCCCTTCCCCCACATCCCAGTCCATAGAAAATTGTCTTCCACAAAACTCAGTCCCTGGTGTCAAAAAGTTTGGGAACCACTGCCCTAAACATATTAGTCGTTTGACAAGATACATGAAAATTCAATGCTGCTGCTCCCTCCTTTTATTGACAAGATCTGTTATATTAAAGACATTCCCATCAAAGGCTCTCTAGATGCAGTTATGGAAAAAGAGATGGAAAATATCATCATCATATATCACAACTATTTTAAGAATACTAACTCCTTATTAATTTATACCATTTTATGTTACAAAAAAGGATAACTTCATTTTTATATTTGTTCCATATTAAATATTTATTCATAATACCTTCCTTTAACTGTCACTTCAGGGACAAAAGCATACATTTGGGCATCTAACATCACATTTTGAAAGCAGCACTACTAAAACATTAGGGCAGATTGTCACTGCAGAAAAATGGATTATCTATCCAGGTAATAGTGTCATTCATCTCGATTTGAAATCTGTAGAGTTGTTCATGAAATAAGAACTAGTATTTTTTTTCTCCCTGAGACACCAAACATCTACATTAAAATGAGGGAAAAATGGCTACTGACTCAGATGCATCTAAAGGTAGAGACATTTTACAAAATTCAGCATTCCTCCTTGGCTCAGGAGGTTTGTATTTCTAAAAAATGATTGTATACTTGGATTAATTGGAAGTCTACAATTTCATTGAACATTGTCAATCTCAGGAATTAAAATAATATGATATAAACTAAAATAGTCGGATTTTCTTGAACATAATCGAAACCATACTAAATCATGTGCTTTCCTGAATGTGCTTTGTTATATTGTATATTTTATATTCATCATAATAAAAACGTGCCATTTTACAGCCTATGTTAGAACAAATTGCAAAATATCTGCCAAAATTTGTGCTGAACTTAAAACTTGTATGAGAAATTATGCTTCCCAATAAAAGTTTGATTAATTTACGTTTGGTGACCTGTGGAAAAAACACATATATGTAACAATATTTAATATTTATACTTATGGTGTATGGAGCAACTGCTAGTCCTGACTTTGTAAGAATTAATACTTTTCAGTAAAGGTATTTTACTATCTGATAAACTTAAGGTTGACATAGTTGCTGTTTTGAATTTTACATACATATAAGAGCATAGTTTAAGTGTCATGTCTTTTACATTAATTCCTACTATTTCAAACTTCAGTCATTATCACCTCAGGTATTCAAATTTTACCAGATGTACCTATATTAGTCAGAATATTCTCAAAAATGTACAAACTCAATCTCCAGAAACTGTAAATATGTTACATTGCATGGCAAATAGAAATAGGGTTGCAGATAGAATTAAAATTGCTTACTGGCCTGGCACAGTGACTCAAGCCTGTAATCCCAGCACTTTGGGAAGCTGAGGCGGGTGGATCATGAGATTAGGAGATCAAAACCATCAACCATCTTGATCAACATGGTGAAACCCCATCTCTACTAAAATTACAAAAATTAGCTGGTTGTAGTAGCGCACACCTGTAATCCCAGCTACTCAGAAGGTTGAGGCAGGAGAATTGCTTGAACCCAGGAGGCGGAGATTGCAGTGAGCCAAGATCTCACCGCTGCTCTCCAGCCTGACAACAGAGCAAGACAGCATCTCAAAAAAAAAAAAAAAAAATTGCTTGCTCAGCTGTCCTTAAAAGTTTGAGATTATTTTAGAGTAGCTATGTAGGCTGGATGTAAACAAAGGAATGAGTAAAGTGGAAGAAGGAGGCAGAAGAGGAGGCGAGAGTAATGTGATGTGAGAACTTGATCCACCGTTGCTGGTTTTGAAAATGAAAAAGTGATCATGCATGTTAGTGACCTTTGAAAGCTGGAAAGGGCAAGAAAATGGATTCTTTCTCAGAGCTTCCAGAAGGAATGCTGCCCTAATGAAACCTTGACTTTAGCCCAGTGAAACTCATTTCAAAGTTCTGACACAAAACTAAGATAAAAGTTAGTGCTGTTTTAATCCTCTAAGTTTCTGGAGTGTGTTGCACAGCAATAGAACACTAAAAGAATACCAAAACATTTAATTAGTAAACACGGAGATATTTTGGATGGTTCTATTGCTTTAGAAAAGCTAATGTCTTTTCTCTGTAAGTTTTTAGTAACTTTGTGATAGAGAAATTTTTATCTTTATCTTTATCCTACCATGTGGCTTGTACATAGCAGGCCCCTAGCAGATATTTTTAAAATTTTTTTACATAATGTGAATGTGAAGTTAGATAGAGCCAATAGTTTTACACAGTTTAAAAGGCAAGTTTATTGGTATATTTGCCAAAAACTGCCTGAGCAGAAACAAATGAAATGCAAGTTGTAAGTCATGATGTTCGACAAGTATTTTTTCTTTCCCTGGGAGTATATTTGAAAAACACATATCAATATTAGTTCACACATACAAGTTTTTATACTATTATATAAAATATGATAATTGTGATGGCAGCAGCAGCTCTTCTAAAGTGGCCACTGCAATGATGCCAGCTGCAGCTGGGGAAGAGCAGCCAGGGCTATGTGCTCCATTGAGCTGGCAGGAGCCAGGAACAGGTGGAAGCCCCATCTCCAACCAAGTTGGCAGGGTGGAAGCTTCAGGCTCCCTGCACCGTTGCAGCCACCCAGTCCTGACTCTGGACCCGGGCATCCCTGTGCTCTTGGGGCCTGGAAGCAGGCAGGAGCCCTGGCATCCTGGGCACAGCTACAGCTGCCCAGCTGCTGGTGCAGACCCAGGAATCCTTTCATCTCTGCACTCTTGGGGGCCTGGTAAAGTCCCCCTGTCCTCACAGTCTCAAAAGTGCCTACTCCTGCTGCCTGACCTCTTTCTGCTCTTGACACTTGCTCCAATTTTAGAGCATATTGAGGCTGAGCCTGGGTGCTGTTGCAACCTGCCAGGTGTGTGCACACTCAGGACAGGTCTTCCATGCCAGCCCTCTGCCACCTTGGCCCCCTCCAGACTTTAGGTGCTGAGGAGCACAGGAGGGAGGCTGAGGGGGTGCTGAGAGTAGCTTAGCATGGGCCTGCAGATACCCCTTGGCATGATCAGCCTAGGGCATATTGGATGGCAGGTTGATGGCAGCAGGAGGCAGAAATGCTCCTGGCCAGAAAGGAGTGGGTCCCTGGTGAAACCCCAGCTCCAGGTCAGAAAGAGCCTGAGGCCTCAGGTTGGGCTGCCAGTTCTGTGGACCACAGTAAGAACTTATGGTGCTTTTTCTGGGCGTGCCCATGGCCGTCCATGGACCAATCAGCATTCACTTCCTCCCTTCTGAGGCCCATAAAACCCTCAGACCCAGCCAGAATCAAGCAGACGATGGCACAACCTTCCTGTATAGAGGAGTTGCTCACTGTGGGTCTCCTCTCTTCTAAGAGCTAGATACTCATTAGTACAGACTGGCAGTGGGTAGGAACTACCCACTGCAGGTCTTCTCTGAGGTGTTCTGTAGCTCAATAAAGTACCTCTTTGCCTCGCTCATCTCAATTGTCCATTTACCTCATTCTTCCTAGATGTGGGACAAGAACTCAAGATTCACCAAATTGCAGGGCTGAAAGTGCTGTAACGCAAACAGGGCTGAAACACACCCCTTACTTGCCATATTGTAGGTGATGAGAGAAAGAAAAGAAAGAAGGAGAGAAGAGCTATGGCCCTTTGGGGTGTCCAGATCTAGCAGCTCCCCAGGCCAGGGCTGTGACACTCTCTTTAGGGCTCTGTGGTTCCTGGAATATCCAAGCTTCTGGACACCACCACATTCCCTGGTACTTGCAATGGAAGCTGCTTGCTGTATGCCTAGTCCAGCCACAGTCTGGACTAGGGAGGTGGCACCCGTACTGGTCCTTGGAGCCACCCACCCTGCCACAGCTGGTATACTTGGCTGTATGCAGTGACTAGACCCTACACTCACATGCTCATGCACTCCTAGCTTCTTCACACCTGGCTTGCCCTTAGCAGGCATGAAATCCAGGCAGATAGCACAAGCCAAGCACAGCCTGCTAGACCCAGTGGGCTTAATGAGCGCAGTGAGCCTGAGAAAAACTGGGGCAAAGGCAACACTGGCCACAGAGGTATCTGGCTGGTGAAGTGACACCCCAAGGATCCTGTGACAATATGGCCTGTTGATTTGTGCATCATCTTTTCTATACATCCTTCATAAAATAAGGACACTATTATTCTTGATGACTTACTTTTGTATACTCACTGATCTTGGAAATTTATATGTAGCATTAAGGAAAGCCATAAATTAATATTGACCAGGAACTATTATTTGTCCAACTCCTCTTGAATTGGTTGGCTTAGTTTTTTCCTAAATATATCTAAATAAACATAACTTACTTTCAGCTTAATTAATTTTGCCTCTGCTCCTGAAATGTGCTCTCACATGCAACAAAAATAATTTTGATATCATTTACCTGAAGTATTTAATAAATTCTCATTGTTCACAACTTATAAAACCAGAAAAATTAAATGACAAAACCCCTTCTATGCTATATGCCTCTTCTCACACTTGATTACTTCTTCTATGACTTCCTCCAAATCTTTCTTTATAATTGCTGTTACTGTCTTATCTCAGTTCATCTGGGCTGCTATAACAGAATACCATAGACTGGCTAGCTTATAAACAACAAAAATTTATTTCTCACAGTTCTGGAGACTGAGAAGTCTAAAATCAAGATGACAAAAGATTTGGTGTCCAGTGAGGGCCCAATTCCTGGTTTATAAATGGCTATCTTCTTGCTGTAACCTCACAAGTTGGAGGGGGCAATGGCATTCTCTGGAGTCTCTCTTGTAAAGGTCCTAATTCTATCTATGAGGGCTCCACACTAATGATCTAATCATGTTCCAAAGTTCCCACCTCCTAATACCATTTTATTGTGGGTCAGGATATAAATGTATGAATTTTGAGGGAACACAAATATTAACTTTGCAGTACCTCCAAAATATTTAGACCTTTTCTCTCTTACTTTCAATATTTTGCATGGCATAGTTTTAAGTATATTTTGTTAATGACAAAATAGAATTTATTTCCTCACTTTTGTCTCTTTTTATGTAATCATATCAGGGTAACATCTACTTATGCAGAGAAGAATTCTATATACCATTTGAGAAGACACTGAGTGAACTTAATCAGTGCAACTGTGTTGCATTGACTTCTGTATAAGCCAGATTTCTGAAAATATACATGCACATGCCTACAAACACACAGACTCTTATAGGCTTTGAGGAACTGTAGAGCATATGGACCTGTCATTCAGAAACTTGTCAGACCTGGGGAATATAAATTGTTTTACAACATTGTTTTCTTCCTTTTTTATATCTTTAAATATTATAGAATTAGCTCTGTTAACTCTTTCATGTAAATTTTTATAACCATAATTTAGTATAAATATGGAAAACATTCAGTTTTTTTAAACCAAATATAGCTTATTTCTATACTTAAACTAGGCATAGAAAACTTTACTGAGAAGTCAATCTCCTCTACTCTCAACTTCTTCGATAATAATAATTGTCATATTGATAACAACTTGCTTTTTGAGTATTCACTTTAGTTATTTCAGTTTTACTTACCTTATCTTTGAAGCACATGGACTGTAGTCACTCTAGGCAACTTAACTGGCTATATTTACTGGATTTAAATGACACTTCACTTACTTCTCTACTTTAAATTTCATTTATAATGGAGTTAACATTGGTGACTTCTTTATACCCATACTCCACTTACCGACCATCAAAATTATAAAATTCCTTTACTGCCGTTCACAGTTATTTAAGAAATGGTTGTTGAATTTCTGGGTCTACTTAACTTTATTTCAACACTGTCAACCTCCTCAAATACCTAGTCAATCCCACTTGGCCTATTCACTAGACCTCCTGGGCATGAATTGCTTTCATCAAATTGGCTACCATGCCTTCTGCAAGAAGGTATACTGACATGTAATTTGTTCACTGTCCTCTGCTGTCATGTGCTAATTTCAGAGAGTGTTGCTCTACTTGTCCTATATGGCCCCACAGATCAGAATCTAAAAAAGCTATAGACCTGGCTTCACAAATGTGTCACCTTTGCAGCTGTACTGTGCTTAATTTAATGCACTGTTTTTGCTGCTTCAAATTTCTTAATTGAATTTTAAACCAATGTCTTAATTTTGGAACAGATCTTTGTCTAAACAAAGGCAATGGATCATGTGTGTGAGAGGAGGATATACATGTAACATTCATGTCTACCATTCCTTGCAAACCCATTCACCTATAGTATTTGTGACACCCTGTAAGAAGAGAATTTTGTGAGCAGTCAAAATGTTTAGAATTTGAACAAGTCACAAAGCCAGTACAAAGTACAAGAAAGCCTACACTTTCCACTCAAATTATTCCAAACACAGAAAGAAAGCGATGACATTCTACCAAATAGGAATCATGAGGAAGCCTACCATATCCTTTCTTACTTATGCTACTTCCTTGAGTAGCCTATTACTTATATTAAAAACAATGACATGGGAGGGGAAAGATGAGGAAATACATAATTCCTTTTTTCAATCATTCTTTAATCATCAGTAAGTTTGAAATAGAGAGTGTTGGTAGAAAATGCACATATCATATGTACAAAAAGAACAATTCTGCCAGTTTTGTGCAGCATTTCTGTTTTGGTAACAATAAAGCAGATATGTGCATTTGAGCTGTGAAATACAAATTATGGGCTGGGTATAGTTGCTCATGCCTATAATCACAACATTTTGGAAGGCTGAGGTGGGAGGATAACTTGAGTCCAGGAATTTGAGCAGCGTGGGCAACATAGTGAGAACCTGTCTCTACAAAAATAAATAAATGAATAAATAAACAAAATTAGCTGGGTATGGTGGCACATGCCTGTGGTCCCAGCTGCTCTGGAGATGAGTCAGAAAGATTGCTGGAGCCGAGTCAGAAAGATTGCTGGAGCCCAGGAGTTAGAGGTGAGGGGAGGCTGCAGTGACCTATGATCATACCACTATGCTTAGGCCTGAGAAACAGAGCCAAGCCCTTTCTAAGAAAAAGAAAGAAAGAAAGAATTAAAGAAATACGAATTGTGTATTTTGGGTGATTTTGCATGCAAATTAAGTATTTTATATTTGTTTTTAAAATTTCATTGCACATCATAAAAATAAATGGCAAATTCATGCTAATAAATAAAATTTTATTTCTTTACTTAGAAAAATATTAAATCAAAATGTGCCAAGAATTAGCCAATAAAAGACAAAAGCTTTATGTTTTAATATTTTAATAACACTATTTTTGTTTTTTGAATAAGGTATCCCAATTTCCAATTTGCATTGTGTCCTGCAAATTATCTAGCTGCCCCTGAATGGCAGTGTACTATTACAAATTGAATTTGCTTTTAGAAACATCAAGACTCAGGATTGACTCACAACTTGTGTCTGTGGTTGTGTGTACATTGATAAATGACTGAACTCGAACATCTGGGTTATATTTTATTATTTTTGAAGCAGAGACAATAACAATCTCCTTTAAGAGTCTCTGTAATAGAGTTAGATGCATAATTTCACTAATAGAGGGAAGAGCAGGTGTACTCTTAACTGGATATGTTTCCTTACCTCTAGTTCATTTCTCTGAGTATCATTCACTTAAGAATTGACCCAACAAAATCAAGTTGCATTCTAATCTTTAGTGATGTATGTGTGATGCATTAGAAAATCCCATCAATCTACCTGCTCTCTACTTTCAAAAGCAAGAGAGTGCTACACCTTCTATCGTAAAATGAGAACAACAATAAAAGAGCCAGGTTTCTATTCAGATTTCTATTGGATCTCAAGACTCGTTTGTCATAAATGTGCCCTTTCTCTTCTATGCTCCCAGCACCAGATATGGGTAGATTTTAGGGTCAAACATTTGAAAGCTATGCTTCAGTTTGGAACCTTGAACCAAATACTTTCACCTTCAAAATATGTTCCTTTCTACACACTACCTCCTTCTTTCTAGAGCTTACTCAACATAAGGGCTTTCTGTCATCTCTAGGCAAGATTGTGCTTAAATTTATATAGTCTTTCACCTCAATGAAATAGAAATTCAGCATTCTGGGAAACAGACTAAGCTGAAAAGATTTTGTTTCCTATCAAATATGATTGCAAGGAATATTCACATATTGATCAATCTGCCCTTCCTTTCTGCCTACAAGAGAGATTTTTCAAATGTTCAAATCCTGGTGAACTCCACATATGAATGTATCTTTAGGAAACAGAGGTTGACCTTGTAGAAACTGTCTATGATCCAGGTAAAACTGTACCTCTAAAACCATTTGGACAAGTTTGAAAAGTAGGAGAAATGTAAGTGCTCCAGGAACTGTGATCTCAGAAGAGGGTCATTTTACTGGTTATCTGAAAACATTGTATAACCATTTCCCTTGTTATCAATATATAACTTAGCTTGAGAAGGAGCAAACAGAGCTAGGTATGCTTGAAAACATCAGCTTTAGGTTATTGATCTCTTTCTCTGCCCTCTTCCCGGCTGCTGTATCCCTTGCCACTCTCTTTGCCATACTATCAAGCACAAGAACAGAGCAATACCAGGAATCTTAGATCTTATAAAGGAGATTCTATGGGGAAGATTTTTCATAAAATCCTCATGTATTTCTCTTCTATTATTAAGTTCACAACCTCACATGTGTAATCTCCACCAAAGGAAAATGAAACATTAATTATGTATAATAAGCATAAGTGGAAGCCAAAAATACTTGTTAACTATATTAAGAGGTTGTTCATATGTTGTAAGAAACAAAATAACTCATGCAATTTCAGATATAAGCTTCTATATCATATCTTGTATATGAAGAAACTAAAATATGATAATAGAAGAAGGAAATTTTATCCATGACATGGTTTGGATGTGTGTCTCCTTCAAATCTCATGTTGAAACCTGATCCCCAGTGTTGAAGGTGGAACCTGGTGGGAGATGTTTGGGTCATAGGGGTGGATCCCTCAAGAATGGCTTGGTGTCACCCTCATGGTAATGAGTGTGTTCTCTCTCTGAGTTCGCATGAGATCTGGATGTTTAAAAGAGTGTGGTTTCGCCCTTCTCTCCCTGTTGCTCCCTCTCTTACCACGTGGTACGCCTGCTCCCACTTTGCCTTCCATGATGATAGCAAGCTTCCTGAGGCTCTCGTCAGGAACAGATGCTATCACCATGCTTCTTTTATTGCCTGCAGATCTGTGAGCCAAATACATCATTACCTAGACTCAGGATTTTTTCATGGCAACTTCAAACACACTGATACAATCTCAGTCAGCTAAATCAGCAAAATCAACCTAAGCAGCCAAATATTTCACGTTGAAATACTACTAAAATTTAGCTTTTCTGACATAGGGCCTGCTTCTAAGCTTGACGTCATGAGTATCTTGAGTCATATGTATGAATACATATTGATACAGACACATTATACAAATATAACATTTAATTTTATATTTTAAATCTTTTGTTGATTTGTATATATAACATGTTTTAGCATGTGAAAAAATTTGACATATACCAGATTAAACTTGCATGTGCCAGTGAGTGCTAAAAATACAAGGTTTTTTTTAAAATATATAAAAGTGTATCTTTCAGGAACAGTGTACAATTCTTTTCATGATCTTCAATTGAACTAGCACCAGAAATTTTCTGAACTGTTAATGAGCCAGTTTCTCTTATCTTTTGTTTATACTTTCAAGTAAGACTTTCTTTTCCTTCTTTTGGAATGCCATCATGAATGAAGACACTAAATTTTGAATAAAATATGTCAAAAAATGTTTTATTAACATCTTTTTTTCATTTTAGAAATGACGTATGATTTTTCCTCTGAGGGAACAATACATAATACATCATCATACCTCAACATAACGTATTATATGTTTTCTATTAGGTTAATTTTGAAATAATATGAAGAATAAAATTAAAATTTGAGTGACAATAGGTGTGTAAATAATATCCCAGTATCATCAAGTAATATTCCATCTGGTATAAAACTGGTATGAGACAAGTACTTTTAGAGAAAACATGAGCTTGTCAATCAGAATTTATTTCCTGTTTCATGAGAAGCCTGTTTTGGTTACCTTAGAAATCTGATATAAAAGTATCAGTCCACCAATTTTAATTGTAACAGCTTTAGAAAGTCAACTCAAAAGATACATTTATCTCATATATTCTCAATATTATGTAGATTATTTTTCTTTCAGATTTGAGAATTTGTTGCAGACTTTTGTGGAAAAATTGAGATTGCCTTGAACTATTTAACAGCTTGTTTTAGGAAGGTACTGTATAAAACACCTTTCCTCCCCTAAATTAATAGAACTGACATTGATAGGCAAGCAGAATATTTTAAAAGCCAAGAATAGCAGTCTTTTGACTTTGATATTATCTAGCACATCATTTTAACTTCACAGAAAATAAAACTGAGATTCACAAATATAATGATTAACCCAATATTAATCACCTAGTATGGGATCAATAAATACGATTTGCTAATATTTTGAAAATTTCGCCAATTTTCACATGTTGAAAGAAATATGCAAAACACTGTCCTGGAAATTCCAGGGGCTACAGAGGAAACAAGGTAATATCTACTTTCAAGAAGGAGATGACATTTACATAAACAGAAATATTAAGTTGTAGAACAGACATCTATTGTGTCCTTACAATATAGTCATCATTGTGTGAGTTAATGATGGGGTGATAGTGAACGCATCAGTCATGTGCATAGTTTTCTGGAATTTAGAGCCAATTGAGAGAAATTTTGTTAACAACTGAATACATAAAATTATATAATTACACATTATGACAAGTGCTATGAAAAAAACCTGACTTAGAAGAACATATTAAAGGGAACCTAAATCATACTCAAGTTTAAGGAAGTTTTCTTTTTAAAAAGTGATAATAGACTTGTTACCTGAAAGGGATCTCAATCCAGACCACAAGAGAGGGTTCTTTGATATCGCACAAGAAAGAACTTGGGGTGAGTTGACAGAGTGAAATGAAAGCAGGATTTTTAGAGAAGTAAAGAAACAAAAGAATGGCTACTCCATAGGCACAGCAGTCCCAAGGGTTGTTAGTTGACTATTTTTGTTTTTTTTTCTCGGTCATATGCTAAACAAAGGATGGATTTAAACAGTTAAAAATTTAAAACATTACCTGTATGGTCTAAAAAGAAGAGAGACCTTCAATTCTGGCAATTCCCTTTAAAAATGGGTGGGGAGTTCCCAGAACTGAGGATTCCTCCCCTAATAAGACTAAATAGGAAAACTTCCAGACATTGCATGGCATTTGGGAACTATCACGGTGCTGGTGGGAGTGGCTTTTAGCATGCTAATATATTATAATTAGCATTTAATGAGCAGTGAAGACTTCCAGAGGTTGCTTTCATTGCCATGTTGGTTTTGGTGGGTTTTACCTAGCTTCTTTCCTACATCCAGATTTTTTTTTTAAAGACAGGTTCTCACTCACCCAGACTGAAGAGCAGTGGTGCCATCTCAGCTCACCGCAATCTCTGCCTCCTAGGCTCAAGTGATTCTCCCTCCTCAGCCTTCCAAGTAGCTAGCACTACAGGCCCGTGCCACTACCTCCCAGCTAGTTTTTGTATTTTTAGTAGAGACAAGGTTTCACCATGTTAGCCAGGCTGATCTCTAACTCCTGACCTCAATAATCCACCTGTCTTGGCCTCCCTAAGTGCTGGGATTATAGGAATGAGCCACTGTGCCCAGCCCATCCTGTTTTATCAGTGTGGTCTTTGTGACCTATATAACTCTTGAAACCAATCCTGCTGACCTCATGTCTTAACCTGTGAGTAACAAAGCCTAGCCTGGAAATGCAGCCCAGCAGGTCTCAGCCTCATTTTTACCCCACCCGCTATTCAAGATGAAGTCACTCTGGTTCAAATGCCTTTGACAGACTGAGATCTAAAGCCAAACAAAACAAACAAAGGTATGATCCTGAAACAGGTGAAATTTTTGTATGCTTTAAAATTTATAAAAAGATCAATATGGTCAGATCTTAGAAAAACATGAAGAGGTTGTCATGAAGAGGATGAAGAGGATGGAGGAGGGATGGGGATAAGGAGAGCACATCTGTAGTATAAATATTCTTTAAGTTCAAAAAATATGATGGATGATCTTAATCCAATTCATACTTTGTTGTTAAAAAATATATCACCATTACAAGCTTTAGTATATTTTTTTTTCATCTTTCATCTGGCCTTAGAACTCAGCCTTAATGCTAGCTCAGTTCTTTTCTTATATAGATTTGGGAAGACTTCATAGAGCAATCATATATCAAGAACTAGCCCCACCCCCCCATTCCGACACATACCTACATGCTAGGATATCTAAATGAAATAAAGCCAAAATAAATTTTACCTTTAATTTGTCATTTTGGTCAGGCTAGCCCTGCCTATTGTTATCTCAGTCTAATCTTTTAAACTTGATCAATTTCTCAATGTGACACACAAAGTGACCACCCAAAGTTAACCAACAATTACAATTCTTAATATATGTTTTAAAATTAACATTATTCACTGGTATTGAGGTCCTATTTCATGTAGTAAAGCCAAAGATGCCGGGGATAGCTGATTCTTGCATTAGCTGAGTTATCTCTACTTCTTAATAGATATCTTAGCAAGTGTTCAACACAATTGATTTTTTTAAAGTATTGTATTAGTCTGTTTTCACACTGCTATAAAGAAATACCTGAGACTGGGTAATTTATAAAGGAAAGAGGTTTAATTGACTCATAATTCCACATGGCTGGGGAGACCTCAGGAAACTTACAAGTATGGCTGAAGGGGAAGGGGAAGCAAGGAACTTCCTCACATGGTGGCAGAAGAGAGAAGTGCAAGCAGGGAAATGCCAGATGCTTATAAAACCATCAGATCTCGTAAGAACTCACTATCAGCAGAACAGCATGGAGGAAACAATTGCCATGATTCAATCACTTCCTTTCCTCGACGCATGGAGATTATAATTCAAGGTGAAATTTGGGTGGGAACACAGAGCCAGACTGTATTAGGTATCAACCTTATTATTTCCGGGCCTGGTTCCACCACTCCAATGCAAATTGTTAAGCTTTGATGGAGTATTTTAGGCTGATGCCAGAATTTGCACTTGAAATTTTTGTAATGATCTTCATAATTCCTCCCATACTTGTGTCCTGATTTATTAATACAGATAAATGACATGAGATTGGAATTTGGAATCATGGCATAACAGAATATTTATATGAGGAAAAATGCTATGGAAAGTAACAGTCATCTTACTGATTCAGACATATGGAGCAACATTGAAGATGGGGGAGAAAGCCACAATCATGCACTTATCTGCTTCCAATAATAGTTCTATTCATGAGCAAGCAAAGCTTTATCAATGCTGTGGTTTCAATAAAATGGTTTTGAAGGTGAGTTTGGGACAATTAAAGAGAGAGCTAAAAAGCTTGATTGTGACTTCTTTCACAGAGACCTATGTTGATTCACTTTTAATTCTCTGTTAATCTATTAGGATACATTTGTTATCAACCCACAATACAGATTACATAGGGTTAAACACTCAATATTTTGGTGTGTGATGATGTTGTATTTTGAAACCTTTTATTCCATGCACAAATTATCTATGTGTGCAGTCATAAGTGTGTCTGTAAAACTTTTTCTCGTTATTATGAGAATTTTCAAATGTAAAGAAAATCTGAGGGGCTGGGCATGGTAGCTCATGCCTGTAATCCTAGAACTTCGGGAGGCTGAGGCAAGTGGATCACTTGAGGTCAGGAGTTTGATATCAGCCTGATCAACATGATGAAATCCCGTCTCTACTAAAAATACAAAAATTAGCATGTGTGGTGGCATGCACCTGTAATCCTAGCTACTCGAGAGGCTGAAGCAGGGACTTGATTGAACCTGGGAAGCAGAGGTTGCTGTGAGCCAAGATCATGCTATTGCACTCCAGCCTCGGTAACAGAGCAAGACTGTCTTAGAAAAAAAGAAAAAGAAAATTTGAAAAAGATCTAAACACCTGACATTGTGCTATGTTTGCTTTATTACATGTCTATCTGTCATCTCTTTATCCTGCAGCCATCTATCAAATCATTTTACCCTTTCAACACATTTTAAGATACAATGCAGATAATCAGTATACCTTATCCTTAAACATTTCAGCATGCAAATCATTAAAACCAAATACTTAGGGTTCAATATCTAATCACTATCCTTTCTTTTTTAATTTTAAAAGTAAGATTTATTAATGTATAATTTACATAAAGACTTACTCTTTTAAGATGTATAGTTCTATGAAGTTTGACAGTACTGTCAAACTCAAGTTGTAGGATTTTCCCACTACCCCCATAAGTTCCTTTGCTATTTCTTTGTGTTTAGTTATTTTCCTCACTCTCAGCTCTAGCAATCACTGTTCAAATTTTTTTCTTTTTATATTTCGGTACAGGGTAAAATAAATGAAGTCATAGGATATCTATGTGCATTGCCACATTCTGGAATATGAACTTTGTATTCCCTAAAATAGGCTTGTGTAAAATTCATTCTTTCATTTTCAGTAATTTGTTCAAATTTCCTTTTAAATTCTTTCCTCTGGATTCTTCTTTCCACTTGAATCCAGTTTTATTTTCAAACCACTATCTAGTTTTTACATTTAAGTAAGATCTCCATTACAGTAAGATAAAGCCCAGTTTGAAAGACCTTATGGGCTTGCTTCTGCCTTCCAATCTAACAAGAAAAATTTGTATTTCCTGAGGGCCCAAAATCTTATAACGTTCATTCAAGGCAGCCTGTAACTTTTCATCATCTTGGTGAATCTCAGAATCCTTTGTTTTGCCTTCTGAGATCCCTTAGTGAAGAGGAGGGTCTGTTCAGTCTGTGGAGGCAGTGGGGTCGGAGGAGGGACTGAGGATTTTATTTTAATTTCTCACTATTCTTTATTGAGGCAGATGAGATAAATAGTAATACCTACTGTGAGGTTCTGAAAGTTCGAAAGGGTCTACACATTTTTCTAAAAGCTAAATTTTATCCAAATTTTAGGCTATAAACTATATTTCAGTAAATCTACATAGTAATAGTGAATATATATATTTAAGTGAATGGATACCTTTTGCAGAATTTAGGAATATGGGCTTATAATGCCTAATAGTGATACGTACATTCTCAAGGATACAATCATTTATATATGAAATTTTATTCATATTAACTAAAGATAGTTATGAGAATGCAAACCTTTAAATAAATAGTTATCATATATTAAAATGATATTTTCACTGGGTATTATCCATGAGGCAAAAAGACTCAGAATCCTGAATAGTCAGCAAACTGATGAAGGTGGTATTTTGGGGAAGCTGTAATAGGTTAAAAGCTTGGTGCAAATATGAGCATGAAAATACGACAGAAATCTCAATAAAACTAGGCTTGAATTAAGTCAAAAGGTCAGAAGTCAAATAAAATAGGTGGTTGTCAGAAGAAACACTATACAGATTCAGGCATTACAAATTGGTTATTGAGTTAGAATCTTTACAAAGTGTCGAATTTTGACATTGTGGGAGAGGTTTGGCTTTTGGAATTAACAATAACAGTGGTTAAGCAATTGTAAGTAGGATTCTAGAATAAAGTCTATTTGTTTATTGACATTTCCTCTTCTCTCACACAGATTTTCTCCTTATTCCTTCTTTTTCTTTTCTTCACGATTTGTTCTTCCATACTGCTATGTTTTCTCATTAGTTTAACATAATAATGAATGGTTTTGTTTTACTCACCCTACAGAAATATGAATATACAATTGTAGAGTACAAAAATATAAAACTATATATTATTAGTAAACATCACAATTGCACTGAGAGTACTTTCCTTTTGGTAATTAAAAATTACTTTCTAGATTGAATACAATTAGTTTTTATTATTTAAAATTTCATTAGGAAAGGACATTGGTCTATGAAACATTTCTATCAATTGGGAAAACTGCTAATTGAGTGTACCTGTGTGGATTGATAATTGTTATCTAGGAATAACACAATAATAAATTCATCTGTCTTCTAGAAATTTTTTTGTGTTTTGCCTACTGTCAATATAATATCACTATTCTCAGCATGACCACAAACAGAAAAGGCAAAACTAAAAGGACAATTTACCTGGCTTCCTCTAAGTGCTTTTACTTTCAGTCATGTTAAGAGATCTGTTTCTTACTTTTTCTATCTTATGTGATTTGGTAAAGATTTATGTACCTCCAGATACTGATAGTTACCAATTATGGGCATAGTATGAATTGTAACTTTAAAAAAAAGTCAGAATAATGTAAGAACTTTGTAATTTTTGTCATGCCTTTCAGGTTAACCATAAAAACAAAAAAGAACTCCATATTGAATCTCGAGACCTTGTAATTGAACTTACTTCCTTCATTTTATTGTAGTTTTAATAACATATAATAATAAACATAGTGAGCTGAAATTGGGCTAAAATTAACAAGGTATGATAAATGTCATCCTGTCTGAAGAGTCACATTAGCTAGACACTGGAGTTGCTGAATCTATGGAAATCCAATTCACAGAAGATTGGAGCAGTGATGGTCAACAGAGTCCCTAGCCATAGGATGGTATTTTCAATTAGCCTAGAACAGCAGGCATTTTAGTAATTATTGAAATTACTGTATGGTGCAACTGAAAAGTTGATCTATTTCTTGTGTGTGTATGATATACAATAAATACACATGCACATAAATACATGTGTGTAAATAGATGTAGAGCGAGAGATAAAAATGTAGTTAACAAAGTATTTTCTGGCTCTGTGTTAAACAATGCTAATAATTAGAAATAACTTATCAGCTAGCTCCAGAAAATAAATATTCCTGAAATACATGTGAAACAACAAACAGTTTACTTGTCAGGTAAGTGTGCTCACCAAGACTGAGTTCTAAGCCTTCTCCTCTCTTTAATCTCCAATCCATAGATATTATGTCAGATTCTGACCATCTAAAATAATTGCTTTCCCCTTTAAGACTCTCCTTAAAATCATCCACTCTTGAATCTAAAATCCAATAAACAC
This sequence comes from Aotus nancymaae, assembly GCF_030222135.1. Lineage (NCBI taxonomy): Eukaryota > Metazoa > Chordata > Mammalia > Primates > Aotidae > Aotus > Aotus nancymaae. The sequence continues at coordinate 7,448,664 of NW_026988503.1, forward strand.
TTTTTCCTGACTTTTTAAAATTTTGAAATATTTCCAAGACTCTGTAAACGTGTTCTCCTAACTGCACTAGATGGAATACACACTGCTTCACTGTTGGATTTTCATGTTTTTATGGAGATTGTGTGAATGTGTGTGTTTGCATGTATACATATATTTATATATTGTACATATAGCCATATCTAAATATTACCGTAAATAACAGCTAAAACTATATGCGTGTAGTGAATGTTTATAAATTGCCAAAAAACATGCCTCACATTTTGTCTCTTCAATTCTGTCATAAACCTTATCAGGTAGGTATTAATGTTCTAAACATTGTATAGATGAGAAAATTTAGACTTAATAGATGTGAAGTGATGTGTTTGCTATACCAGGAATACATGCCAGAATTGGTGCTCAAGCTTTGCATCTCTAGAGTCCAAGTGCTAGTCTGCACATCCATTACCATGTAGAAATGTAACAGTAGCATGGGGCAAAAGGAAAAATATCAGTAATAAGATGTGTCTTCTGTATGTTTATTGCAACACTATTTACAATAGCAAAGCCAACCCAAATGGTCATCAATGATAGACTAGATAAAGAAAATGTGGTAAATATACACCTTGGAATACTATGCAGCCATAAAAAAGAATGAGATCATGTCCTTTGCAGCGACATGGATGAAGCTGGAAACTATCCTCAGAAAACTAAAATAGGAACAGAATACCAAACACCGCAGGTTCTCGCTCACAAGTGGGAGCTGAACAATGAGAGCCCATGGACACCTGGATAGGGACAACACACACCGGGGCCTGTTGGGGGGTCGGGGGCAAGGAAAGGGAGAGCATTAGGATAAATATCTAAGCAGGGCTTAAAACCTAGATGACAGGTTGATAGATACAACAAACCACATGGTACATGTATACCTATGTAACAAAGCTGCACATTCTGTATGTATACCCCAAAACTTAAAGTAAAAATTTTTTAAAAAGTATCTTCACTTAAAATTTTGGTATTTGTTCATCATGGGTATTTTTATTGATTTTTATTTTAAAAAATACTACATTAATTATTTACACTGATAATTGAATTTAACATGCCATTTTTAAAAAAAAAAAAAAAAATCTCATGTACCTCCTATTTAAAGTACATCATTAAATTTTGTGCTCAAGGCAAATAAGTGCCTCATTCACTTCTCTTGCACAACCCTAGTACTGGTTCTGTGACACATCCACTGCCATTGACACCGCAGGAATGAAGGAATCTGATGAAAGTTTCTGACCAACTACTCTTGGTGGATGATGAAAAACTCATAAAACTTATCTGGGCTTCAATTCCTTTATCTAGGAATTGAAAGTCATAATGTATAATAGATAATGTTACTATGGATATTCAGTTTGTATGTATAAAGTGCTTTATACAGATTACTTAAATTTTATGAATTTAACTAGATTTAATAATAAAGGACAATGAAAAAAGGTGGGTTTGCTGATCATTAGCCCTTACCTTTGAGCATTATCTTAGCAACTAAAATAAACCCTAGAAAGATTTCCCGCATGGCAGAATGAGGAGTGCTATGAACCTGGTCTCCAATGAAACAACCACAACTGTTAATATTATAAAGACAAAGACAAAACCAAGCAGTAAAACTCTGAAAATTTTCCTTAGTGTATACATGAAACAAAAAAAGTATTTATTCAAGAAAATGTACTGAAAATAAGTTAGTTGGAACTTGTGTTATGGAGCTACAACTCATTTACCATTACCTAACTCTGCATGAAAGAAGGTCAAATTCAAGTGAATACAGCCAAGAAGATGAAGATACTTCTGCCCTGATCTCTAAGTCAAGGGCTACAGTGTCTTCATGGAAGGGGCAGATGTCAAACATTTATTACCTGCCGCAGTACATGCGGCAAAGGCTAAATTCTGGGATAATGCAGCTGAGAGGTATGACAATCTCTTTTTTTTCTCTTAGCCTCCCTGATAGATAAGAATTTCTGTGCCAGGCATGACAGTCCAAGAAAACTGGAGCAATAACTTTATTGCCATAATGTAGAGTTCAATGTAGGGAAAGAAAGGCTATACTACCAGAAAATATCTTCCCTGCTCAACACCCTACTCATGAAACAGGGATGTCAATTTAAGAAAGCTAGGCTACTATGCCTGTCCCCTGTCTAGGAGCAGTGGCTCGGAGATTTTTCCTACAAGAGAAAGGCCATAAGAATTGAGAGCTAAGAAGCTTTCTCAATGTATTGACTTTATTTGAAGAGGAGTGTTGGGAAGTATATGCCTTAGGATGATATCCAAAACAATGGATATTTTTGTGAGACACACATAAGAAGGTATTGGTAGTTCTATGACAACAATAAGCTAACTGTAGACCTGTTAGTTTAGTAAACAGAATCAGAAAATGTATTCCTAAGAGGAGGCCTTCTGGGGTCAAAACAAACTTTAAAGATTATTCTCAAAATTATTCCTGAAAAGTAATATGACATTAATTGGGTCAGACTGAGGAGAAATTTATATCCCAGTGCTGGCAATTAGTGGAGCCTAACAGCTGTGTGTAAGACCAATGGAAAAAGATGGCTTAACAGAGAAATCAGTGAAAAATAGTCAAAGAGAGCCCTGCTAACAAGTCATCCCAGGGCAACTGTGCACATGTTCAACACTATCCTCTGAGAAGCAACATCAGATGTCTCACACTGCAGGGGAAAAAAATGCCTTCTCTAAAGTAATCCAGCTAAATTATGAAGGAAATGCATTTTTAAACATTAACAATAAGGTTTGAAGATATGAAAGTCAGCATATATTACAATGTATTATCTAAAATGTATGGATTTCAGGAAAAATATATGGGTATGCAAAGAAATAAAAAGTGTGAGCCATAAATAGGAAAAAATCAATAAACAAATAAAAGCAATAAATAACCACCACCCTCACAACAAAAAATACCCCAAGCAATAGAAAATGCATGTAAGAGGGCATAGGTGTTGGACTTACACAAATACTTCAAAGGAGCTATTATAAATATGTTCAATAACCAAAGAAAAACCATGGTTAAATCAGTAAAAGAAAAAAAGGAAAAGGAAAGCAGTAAAGGAAGCAAAGGAATTTCTGACAATATCTCATCAGAGAACATCAAAAAGGAGAAATAAGTTATTTTTAAAGAATTGGAAATTCCATAATTGAAAAGTATAATAAATGCATTAAAAAATTACCTACTGGAGCTGAACTGTACCTGCAATCTGGCAGGAGTCAAAATCAGCTAAGTTGAATATAGATCAAGAACTATCATGCAATCTGAATAACAGAAGGAAAAGAGAAATAAATACAATGAACAAAGCCTCAACAAAACATTTAACACTTTAAACCCAACATTTGTGTAATGGGCAAAGCAGAAAGAGAGAAGAAAGAAATAGAAAAGTATTAAGAAAATTATAACTTAAAACTTCTAAATTGTATGAAAAAATCAATCTATGCATTTAAGAAGCACAACAAGCTAGAAGTAGCATAAACACAAAAGAGATCAACATCCAAAGACATTACAAAGAATGTCAAAAAAACAAAGAGAAGGAGAAATTCTTGAAAACAACAAGAAAAAAAACGACATGCACAAGATAACTTCAATAAGATCAACAGCTGTTTTGTTAATATTATTAGTATCATTATAAACAATGGAGACCTGAGCAAGTGAGAAAATAACCAAATAGAGGACTAAAAGAAAATAAACCAAACATAAAAACCAAACAAATAATATACCAGCAAAAGTGTCCTTTAAAAATGAATGGGAGGGCCGAGTGCAGTGGCTCACGCATGTAATCCCAGCACTTTGGGATGCCAGGGCGGGCAGACCATGAAGTCAGGAGATCAAGACCATCCTGGTTAACATGGTGAAATCCTGTCTGTATTAAAAATACAAAACATAGCCAGGCATGGTGGCACGTACCTGTAGTCCCAGCTACTAGGGAGGCAGAGGCAGGAGAATCACTTGAACTAGGGAGGCAGAGGTTGCAGTGAGCCAAGATCGTGCCACTACACTCCAGCCTCAAGACTCCCTCTCAAAAGAAAAAAAAAAAAAAAAAGAAGAAGAAGAAGAAAGGGAAATAAAGTATTCCCAGATAAAAACTGAGAGAATTTGTTGCAAGAAGGCAACCTTATAAGAAATTGTTCGGAAATTTCTTCAGGATGAATGTCTGTTCTTCAGGACAAAAGTAAATATATAAATGCATATTTTGATATTTTGTATTCTTTCTTCAACTAACATAAAAAGCAATTGTGTAAAATTATATATATCAATAAATCATTGAGCTTCTGACAATAGTGATGTAACATATTTAACAATAGTTGAAAAATAGGATAAAATCTATTAGTATGTTTGTTCTTCCATTTCTCAGTTTCTTTAAAATACATAAAATTATATAAACTAATAACTACAACACTAAATTTGGGGTATTATGACATATATATGTAATAAGTATGACAAAATTTTCAAAAACAAAGAAGGAAGAGAAAATAGAGATATGTAAAGTACTACATCTATGTCTTGTGTGAAACTGAGTTAGTATAAATCTTTAGCTAACTCTGAAAAGATGATTTATATGTTAAGCCCTAGAATAACTACTAATAAAATAACTAAACACAGCTAAAATAATTAAAGAAATAAAATATGTCATTATAAAATAGGCAAAAATATTAATAAAGAAGAAATAGAGGAACAAAAAAGACATGACATATTAGAAGCAAGTACTAAAATATCAAATGCAAACAAATCAATTACTACATAAAATGTGAATGAAAAGACAATTTAATCGAAAGAAAAAAGATTGTCAGGTTGGATGAAAAGATAATACAACTATATATTTTCACATTGTAGATTCAAATACATAGAGAATAAAAGTATGAAAAAAGATATATCACTCAAAGAGCAGACATAAGAAAGCTGAAATGGATGTAATAACATCTGAAATGACAGACTTGAAAATGTTATTGAAGATAAACAGGAGCATTTTATAGTGATTAAATGGTTAATTCTTCAGGAAAATATAATAACTATAAATATACTGAACATATATTCACTTAGAAACAGGGTTCCAAAAAACATAATGCAACAATTGATTGAATTCCAGGAAGAAATATTCGATTTAGGAATAATAGTGAAGATTTTAATGTTCCACTCTTAATACTGTTTTTAATACTTCACTAACAATATGTATAAAATGTTTTACTCCAAAACAATACACACTCTTCTGAAATCATCATTGAATGGTCTCCAGGAGAGAGCAGATGATAGGCCATAAAACAGGGCTAATGAATTTAAAAGATTTGAAACTATACAACTATATTTTGTGACCAAATGTAATGGAAATATCAATCAATAACAAAAAAAAAAAAATTTAGGATTTGTGATGAAAATGCAACACAACATACCAAACTAAAAGGTTACTGCTATAGTATTCATAAGAGGAAAACCTGTATCTGTAAATTCCTATATAAAAATAAAAGGAAAGATTTCATATGTATAACCATGCCTCTTTCCTTAAAAGTCTGAACACGTAGAGCAAAATGAACAAGCAGAAGGAGGAATATATTAAAGATGACAGTGTAAATACATGAAATACAGAATCGAATAATAATAGAGAAAATCTATGAAGCCAAATGATCTTTTTTTGTGAAGATTAACAATATTAACAACATTTTGGCTAAACTAACAAGAAAACAATAGAGAAACATCAAATTACAAAAATTAGCAATAAAAGAAGGAGTATCGGTACTGACATTTGAGAAACAAAAGGGAATACAGAAGGCAATATTATAATCACTACACATCATCAACAACAAAACATAAATGGAAGGGATATATTTCCAGAAAGACAGAAACTACTGGTAAAAACTCATGAAGAAACAGAAAATATAACGAGACCTATATAAGTACAGAGATTAAATTAGTAACTGTAAAACTCTCCATCAATATAGATGAATAAGAATTTAAAAATTCTTTAAAAAACTTCCCAGCATATTGAATCTGGCAAAATATAAAAGGGATTATACACAATTATCAAGTGTAATTTATTTTAGGAATGAAAAATTTGTATAATAGTATAACACTCATGCTACAAACACCTCTATGCAAATAAACTAGAAAATCTAGAAGAAATGGATAAATTCCTGTATGCATACACCCTCCCAAGACTAAACCACAAAGAAGTCAAATCCCTTAATATACCAATAACAAGTTCTGAAATTTAGGTAATAATTAATAGCCTACCAATGAAAAAAAGTCCAGGACCAGATGAATTCACAGCTAAATTCTATCAGAGGTACATAGAGGAGCTGGTACCATTTCTTCTGAAACTATTCCAAACAATAGAAAAAGAGGGAATCCTCCCTAACTCATTTTATGAGGCTAACATCAACCTGATACCAAAACCTGGCGAGATGCAACAAAAAAAGAAAATTTCAAGCCAATATCTCTAATGAACATCCATGCAAAAATACTCAATAAAATACTGGCAAACCGAATCCAGCAGCACATCAAAAAGCTTATCCACCACCATCAAGTCAGCTTCATCCCTGAGATGCAAGGCTGTTTCAACATACGTAAATCACGCCTGTAATCCTAGCACTTTAGGAGGCTGAGGCGGGTGGATCACGAGGCCAAGAGATTGAGACCATCCTGGCCAACATGGTGAAACCCCGTCTACTAAAAATACAAAAATTAGCTTGGTGTAGTGGTGTGCACTTGTAGTCCCAGCTTCTCAGGAGGCTGAGGCAGGAGAATTGCTTGAACCTGCGAGGCGGAGGTTGCAGTTAGCGAGATCGCACCACTGCACTCCAGCCTGGTACCTGGCAACAGAGCAAGTCTGTGTCTCAAAAAAAAAAAAAAAGAAAAAGAATAAAAAAAGAAAACCGGCACAAAACAAGGATGCCCTCTATCACCACTCCTATTCAACATAGTATTGAAAGTTCTGCCCTGGGCAATCAGGCAAGATAAATCAATAAAGTGTACTCAATTAGGAAAAGAGGAAGTCAAATTGTCTCTGTCTGCAGATGACATGATTGTGTAATTAGGAAACCCCATCATCTCAGCCCAAAATCTCCTTAAGCTGATTAGCAACTTCAGCAAAGTGTCATGGCTACAAAATCAATGTGCAAAAATCACAAGCATTCCTATACACCAATAACAGACAGACAGCCAAATTATGAGTGAACTCCCATTCACAACTGCTATAAAGAGAACAAAATATCTAGAAATACAACTTACAAGAGATGTGAAGGACCTCTTCAAGGAGAACTACAAACCACTGCTCAAGGAAATAAGAGAGGACACAAACAAATGAAAAAACATTCCATGCTCATGGATAGAAAGAATCAATATCCTGAAAATGGCCATACTGACCAAAGTAATTTATAGATTCAATGCTATCCCCATCAAGCTACCATTGACTTTCTTCACAGAATTGAAAAAAAAAAACCACCTTAAATTTCATATGGAACAAAAAAACAGCCCATATAACCAACACAATCCAAAGCAAAAACAACAAAGCTGGAGGCATCATACTTCCTGACTTCAAACTATACTACAAGTCTACAGTAACAAAACCAGCATGATACTAGTACCAAAAGAGATATATAGACCAATGGAACAGAACAGAAGCCTCTGAAATAACACCACACATCTACAACCATCTGATCTTTGACCAACCTGGCAAAAACAAGCAATTAGGAAAGGATTTCCTGTTTAATAAATGGTGTTGGGAAAAACGGCTAGCTATATACAGAAAGCTTAACTGGATCCCTTTCTTACACCTTACACTAAAATTATCTCAAGATGGATTAAACACTTAAATGTAAGACCTAAAACCATAAAAACCCTAGAAAAAAACCGAGGCAATACCTTTCAGGATATAGGCACGGTCAAAGACTTTATGACTAAAACACCAAAAGCAATGGCAACAAAAGCCAAAATATACAAATGGGATCTAATTAAACTAAAGAGCCTCTGACCAGCAAAAGAAACTGTCATCAGAGTGAACAGGTAACCTACAGAATGGGAGAAACTTTTTGCAATCTACCCATCTGACAAAGGGCTAATATTCAAAATCTACAAAGAACTAAAACAAATTTGCAAGACAAAAACAAAAGACCCCATCTAAAAGCTGGTGAAGGATATCAACAGACACTTCTCAAAAGAAGACATTTATGTGGCCAACAAACATATGAAAAAAAGCTCACCATCACTTTCATTAGAGTAATGCAAATCAAAACCACAGTGAGATACCATCTCATGCCAGTTAGAATGGCAATCATTAAAAAGTCAGGAAAAAACAGATGCTGGGGAGGGTGTGGAGAAATAGGAATGGTTTTCCACTGTTGGTGGGAGTGTAAATTAGTTTAACTATTGTGGAAGACAGTGTGGTGATTCCTCAAGAATCTAGAACTAGAAATACCATTTGACCCAGCAATCCCATTACTGAGTATATACTCAAAGGATTTTAAATCATTGTACTATAAAGAAACATGTACTCATATGTTTATTGTGGCACTGTTCATAATAGCTAAGACTTGGAACCAAGTCAAATGTCCATCAATGATAGACTGGATAAAGAAAATGTGACACATATACACCATGGAATACTATGCAGCCATAAAAAAGGATGAGTTTACCTCCTTTCCTGGGACCGGATGAAGCTGAGAACCATCATTCTCAGCAAACTAACACAAGAACAGGAAACCAAACTCTGCATGTTCTCACTCATAAGTGGGTGTTGAAGAATGAGAACACATAGACACAGGGAGGGGAACATCACACACAAGGGCTTGTTGGGGAGTAGGAGGCAAGGGTAAAGATAGCATTAAGAGAAATACCTAATGTAGATAACAGGTTGATGGGTGCAGGAAACCACCATGGCATGTGTATACTTATGTAACAAACTTGCATGTTCTGCAGATGTATCCCAGAACTTAAAGTATAATAAAAAAAAAAGAAAAAATTTTAAAAAATAGTATAATACCCAAAAGTCAGGTGGTATAAGGTTGGCGCAAAAGCTATTGTGATTTTGCCATTACTTTTCTTTCTGTTTCTTTTTTTAATTTCCTTTTTTTTTTTTTTTTGAGACAGATTCTCACTCTGTCACCCAGTCTGGAGTGTAATGGTTTGTTCTCTGTTCACTGCAACTTCCACCTCCCAGGTTCAAGTGATTCTCCTGCCTCAGCCTCCCGAGTAACTGAAATTACAGGTGCCCACCACCACACCTGGCTAATTTTTGTACTTTTAGTGGATACAGAGTTTCACCATGTTGGCCAGGCTTGTCTCATACTCCTGACCTCGTAATCTGCCCACCTCGGCCTCCCAAAGTGCTGGGATTACAGGCATGAGCCACCCTACCTGGCCGCCATTACTTTTAATGGTGAAAACTGCAATCATATTTGCACCAACCTAATATAATACACATTATCAATAATATAAAGACAAAAACTACATGTGCATGTAAATGGATCCATAAAATCCATTTGACAATATATTCACTATGGCTTTTTAAAAAATGCATTAAACAAATTATCAATAAAATGGAATTTCTTCAACCTGATAATGGCCATATGGAGAAAATTTACAGCCAACATCATACTTAATGATGAAAGACTGAAGGCTTTCTCCCTAAGTTCAGGAACATGACAAGTAAGAATTCCCTTGCTCCTTCTATTTAACATGGTATTGGAAGTTTTAGTCTATGAATTAGACATAACATTTTTTTTTTTGAGATGGAGTCTCTCTCTGTCATCCAAGCTGTAGTACAGTGGTGCCATCTTGGCTTGCTGTAAGTTCTACTTCTCAGGTTCAAGAAATTCTTGTGCCTCAGCCTCCTGAGTAGTTTGCATCACTGGCACCTACCACCAAGCCCAGCTAATTTTTGTATTTTTAGTAAAGACAATTTTGCCATGTTGGACAGGCTGATCTCAAACTCCTGACCTCAGGTGATCTGCCCAACTCAGCCTTCCAAAGTTCTGGAATTACAGGTGTGAGCGACAATACCTAGCCCAGACACAGCACTTAAAGAACATCCAACTTGACCGGAAAGAAAGAAGCAATCTATCTCTATGTACAAATCCACAAAAACATCACAACCGATAAATGAGTTTAGCATGGTTGAAGACTACAAGGTCAATATACAAAACCTACATATATTTTTACATAGTAGCAATAAACAATCTTAAAATTACAGAAAAAATCATTTATAATAGTATCCAAGAAAGTAAAATAGTTAAAGATAAATGTAGTAGAAGAGACTAGTATATTAAAAACTACAAAATATTGTCAAAAAAATTTAAAGAGGATCTACATAGTGAAAAGTCATCCTATATACATACATTAGAAGACTTCATAATTTTAAGATGGCAATACATCCCAAATTGATATACAGATTCAAGGCAGTCTGTATTAGTTCATTTTCATACTGCTGATAAAGACTTACCCAAGACTGGGTAATTTATAATGAAAAAGATATTTAAGGGACTCACAGTTCCACGTGCCTGAGAAGACCTCAGAGTCATGGTGGAAGGTGAAAGGCACATCTTACGTGGAAGCAAAAAGAGAGAGTGAGGGGCAAGCGAAAGGAGAAACCCCTTGTAAAACCATCAGATCTCATGGGACATATTCATTACCACAAGAACAGTATGGGGGAACCTCACCCTGATTCAATTATCTCCCATGGGGTCCCTCCCACAATATATGGGAATCATGGGAGCTACAATTCAAGATGAGATTTGGGTGGAGACAGAGCCAAACCACTCTCCATATCAAAATCTTAGCTAGCAACTTTGCAACAAATGACAAACTGGTCCCAGTATTTATATGGATAGTTTTAGGACCCAGGATAGCCAAAACAATGTGGAAAAGAAGAACAAGGTCAGGTGTGATCCCAGCTTTTTGAGAGACCAAGGTAAGAGTCTCCCTTGAGGCCAGGAGTTCAAGACCAACCTGGACAATATAGTGGGACCCATACCCCCATTTCTACAAAAAGTAAAAAAATTAACTATCTATAGTTCTAGCTACTCAGCAGGCTGAGGTAGCAGAATTACTTGAGCCTGGGACATTAAGGCAGAAATGAGCCAAGATCACACTGCTGCACTCCAGCCTGGATGACAGAGACCCTGAAAAAAAATAGAAAAGAATGATGGAAGGAAAGGAAGGAAGGAAGGAAGACAAAATTGGAAAGGACTTAAATTTTTTCAATTTTAAAAGTTATTACAAAGCTATAATAATCAGGACACCATGGTAGTGGCATCAGAATAGGCATGTAGATCAATACAAAAGAATTTAATTTCCAGGCACCATTCTTATATTTGGAGTTAATTTATTTTTGACAAGTATGAGAACACATTTCTATGGGAAAATAATAATTAGCTTTGAGTATTTTAAGAATTGTTAAATTTTTTGCGAACCTGTTCTTGTGTGCTCCTTTGAGTAATGACAAGGCTGCCATTTTTCACAGTTCCTGTAATCACAAGGCCATTCTATTCAAGGATCCGGTGGAGTTGGGCAGAGGCAAATCTAAGTTAAAAAGCTAAAAATATTTTTGTTCTTGTAAAAGTTCTATGGTTTTCTGCGAATAAATAATTTCTTAGTTTGTTGTAAGTTTTTGGTTAATATCTAGAATTTTAAAAATTATTTTGACAACTTCTCATCACTTTCATTGCTCTTATGAATGAGAAAACTCACACAGAGGTTTTTGCTATTCCAGAATTCTTATATACCCATTTCTAAGTGTGTGTGTGTGTGTGTCATCAAACTAGAACACATGAGTATCTTTTCATAAATGTGTATAGTAACAGCCTTGATGTTGGTGATGACTTCCATAACTCAACTCTGGTAGATTCAGGTTCAAGGTTAAGAGATATGAAGATCTGGATAGAAGTATTCTAAGTATTCTAAGATTAAATATAGATTACATATAAGGTGTTAAGCACCCACAGATACATGTTTAAAGATTGTCTATGAGAGAGATAAAGTTGCTGTAAAGTAAGAATCAGAGATGATGTGCTAGAATCTAAGGCTAAATGCAAGTGGCACTGGGGAAATTTTTGCAAAGTAATGTCAGCAGTCTAGTGGTGTTTCCAAATACTTTTGGGAATTTTAGGTTTGTTTCTTCCAGATGGAAGTATTCAAAGGAATGAAGAGATAGAAAAAGTAATTCTTACATTTATTATTGCATCCAATAAAAAATGATGTATGCTGAGCACTGTAATAAGCTATATAATAAACAAAAATTTTAGATCTTTTTTTCTTAAACTCTACTTTATTATATATTGGATATTTTCATTTGGATGACAATTAACACTCAACCCTAATAGAACCTTCTCCTTCACATGGGCTTCTTTTTCTGCATTCTTTTTATCACATTTAAGTATTATCTATTCTGCTATGAGAGACAAAAAGCAAGCTCACTCTCTGCCCTACCTAATTAGGCATGAAATATTTTCAATTATTTTGCCCCAATATCTCTCAAAATAGTCAATGTCTTCATATCCTCTTTAGTTACAGCCAATAGAGTCTCTGGAGACTCTATTCAGTGCATCAGATAAGAACTCCTTATCTGATGCACTGAATATACTCTTGCCTATTCTAGTTCCAGTATGCTATCAAAATCAAAGTAGTATAATAGACACAAATATGATAATATCAAACTTTCCAACTTGTTCTAATTAGGGTTTCTCAAAAGTGGCACTACTGACCTTTTTAACTAGATTATTCTATGTTATGGGGGATTTCTCATGCATTGTAAGATGTTCAGCAGCATCCCTGGATTTCTAGCCACTCAATACCAACAACAAGGTCGCTCTCACAGTCTTGAAAAACAACAATAACTCCAAATATTTCCTAGTGTCCCCTCCTAAGTACAAAATTGTCCCTCATTGAGAACTACTCCACTAGACAATCAGGAAAATTTTCACCTCCACGAATATAAGTTACATGAGTCTGCTAAATCAGGTAGCATTTACCAATTAGAGAATTTACTATCTCTATATACAAATCATGATCTCAATTATATAAAATACGAACAAATCCACGAAAACATCACATCTTCATTTATTTCAGGGCTATTTGTCTAATTTAATATTTAAGTGAAAAGGGATAACTTTGTATCTTGATAATCATAATGTTCTAAAAAATAAATTTTTCTAGAAATAATTCCAGGTAAATCTAATATGATATCCACAGCACACAGCTAATCTCAGACCCCCACTATGAAGATGAAACTCTTAAAGAAGTCTCTGCCCGATTATGGAGATTTTTGTGTACTGGAATGTGTTGATTTATTGATGTGAAAACTTAGCAAACCTAGATTTGGGGAACGCTAAAGTCAAACACCTTTCTCAAACGGTGGAGGGGCTTGTTTATATAGATAACACAGAAAACCGATTTTAAGTTTTATATCATAAATGTGCAAACTGAGATCACAGAATACCTGTTAAGTTGCTTTATGTCAAAGAAATTGCTATTAGACTGTTTGAAGCACTGTTTGAGTAGTAGTCTAATATCATTTTGTACAAATCAAAATGTCTTTGAGACAAGTGAAATACAGTGATGGGAACTTTTCTAGAAAGGAAAATATCTCTACATAACTTAAGAAGCCCTAAAAATTATATTCAATCACAGTGCACTCTGGTAAACCATGGTTTATTTATCATAAAAGATTAAATAATGTTATTGAAAGCATTTCATTTAAAATATTCAAATTTTTTTGGTTTTTAAAATAAGTTGTGTTGTGTATATTTAAGGTATACAAGGTGATGTTACAAGATACATGTAGACAGTAAAAACGTATCAGCAGTGAAGCGAATTAACATATCCAGCATTTCACATAATTACTCACTGTTTGCATGTGTGGCAAGGGCAGCTGAAATCTACTCATTTATCATGACTCCCATATACAGCACAATCTCATTATCTGTAGTCTGCATGATGTACATTAGGTCTCTAGATTTGTTCATCTTGTGTATCTGCCACTTTGTATGCTCTCATCTGCATCTTCCACTTCCTCCTTCACCTCTACTCTCACCCGAGTACAACTGTTTTATTCTGTGTACATTTGATTTTTTTTCTAGATTCCACATATAAGGGAGATTATACAACATAGTTCATTCTGGACTGCCTTATTTCCACAAGAATAATAAAATTGTTAAAAGAAAAATGTTGTGGCATTTTTTAGGAAATTGGAAATTAACTTTTAGGGAAATAGCATTTCTAGAAACAATAGGACCCTTTTTGAGCAATTGTAAAAAGCACAATTTTATTGCTCTGTGGTACAAATGAAAAGCGATGATATAGTCAAAATGTGAAAAGATAAATTTAAATTGTTTAAGCTATAAATTGTGAAATTGAATAAAAATAATTTTTATATCATAATACAATTATTTAAAACAATTTAATATTATATGTATATATAAATAAACAAGCAGACATTTGTTTAAAAATTTAATTATCTATCATGTAAAAGAAGGTCTAGCTTTCCTTGGGTAAGTTTATAATACCAGAAGTTATCAGAAGGTTTTATATTAAAAGGTAGTACTGGCTACATAGCAAAGTCCTTACTGTGGTTCATTTATGGGTACAAGGTAGGAGGTGTTAAAAGTATAAAGCATTTGGAAACTCATGATACCATGGCAACTCAGTTTCTTAAAATTAACAATAGACCTAATAAAATGTTATACACACAAGGAATTCAGTAGTCTGAAAATTACAGATTTTAATTTTAACACTTCTTAACTTTCTTATAGGATCCTGCTAATTTTTGTTAATCTCTCTATGATTACTTTAAGTCTGTAAAACGAGAAACGGTCATATTTACAATAAAACATCAGTTCTATTTTCTCAGTAACAGCAAACAACATAATTATAATATTTTAGAAATTACATGTGCTATATATTATGTATGTTTTGGTATTTCATAAAGATGGCAGGAGATTACTTTTTTTGAAATAATAAATGAATAAATGAATAATTAAATTAAATGAATAAAGACCACTTACCAAACATCTATTCAGGGCAGGCACTGTGCTACACTAATAATAGCTAACATTTGCTGACTAATTTTATTTGGCACCTGCTGAGTGATTTCTATTAATTATCACACCCCGTCCTCAGAACAACACTGAAGTGGGTTTAATTGCCTTCATTTTTCTCAAGAAAAAGCCTCAAAGAGACTAAACCCTTTACCACTATTACATATCTTGTAAGAAATAAGCATGCATGCAAATTCTATTCTTCCTTTTTCATGACTACATCTTAGTATTTTTCTACTATACCACACTGCCTCTTAGTGAATACATGAAAGAATGAGTGTCTGAATAAATGTAGGCTTTATCAAGGAATATATGTCTAAGACAATTTTATTTTGTAGAAGTTAATAAATCAATTTCATATTTTCTTAGTATGGTAGGCAGAATAATGTTCCTCCCCTCCAAAGATGTGCTCATCTTAATCCCTAGTATCTGCAAATATGTTGTTATGTTATGTTATGTTATGTACATATGTTACATAAAAAGAGAAACTAACGTTTCAGATGAAAGTACGGTTACTAATCAGCTGACCTTAAAACAGGTGCATCATGAGGGTTATCCAGATATGCCTGATATTTCAGGCTTGTCTAAAGTATTGTTTCTAAAAAGTTGAAAGTATGACTTCTATAAGAAGATAGAATAAATATATGCCAAATATTTTATTCAACATTCACAAGGGCTCAACACACTTTGAGGGATGGGATAATGCATACTTTTAGAACTGAATGTTAGAAAGAAAATACTAGGTTACACAGAAAACTGGTAATATTGTACAGAGCAAGAAAATGGAAACCCTGAGATTATATTTTTGCCTAGAAAGAAATTATTTGCATCTCTCCTTTTCTAGGTCTTCAAGTTGACATGTAACTTCACAGATTCTGTGCCCTTAATTGATTATGAATGTCTAAGTCAGAGAAGCTGGTGGAAGATGGTAAAAAAGGAGCCTCCACTGATAGTCCCCCACACCCGCAAGGAAACCAAGTTAACTACTGTCTACGCAGAAAAAGCACACACACATAAGAACCAAAAATCAGGTGAGCACCTGTAATACCTCATTTGAACTTCTAGCTCCTCGTACGCAGTTACAGGCAAATACAAACTTCTCCAATATTGCACCTCATGGAAGAGGCTTGGTTGCACAATTAATAGATGGCATGGTCCCTATTTTCCTATTCAAATAACTGTATTTTTATGAAAAATTAGATGATTCATTATAATTACTTGATTCTTGGTGACAATTAGATCACCAAGAGTTTTTAAAACAACATTTTAGATGTTTATTTTAAAAACATTTTAATGTTTTATTTTCATTTATAAAACTACAGTGTACTAATTTGAAGGTTAGAAATGAAATAATAGAAGGAAGAAATTAGTTATATAACCATAAAACAAAACATTTTTGAAAAATATCAGGAATATTTCAAAACAAATAACTAAATTTCTTTTATTGTGTCATTTATAAATAATCTGTGTTTCTTTGAATCTAGATTCCCCAATTAGCATTCATATAGTTGCATGCTTCTAGAACAGTCCTAGAAATTGACTTAGTCTGTGGTAAGTATTCACTGTGACTCTTCAGAGTTGTCTAAGCAATGTCAGCTTTAAGATCTAAAACCTGTAATGATAAATCAATTTCTTGAAATACCATTAGTTAAATGTACCTAGCATAGTCTTTTCCATGAGGATCTGTTTTTTTGTTGTTGTTGAAGACACAATCTAGTCTGTAGCTTACAGGAAGACACAATCTAGTCTAGTCTGAAATATGTTAACATAGTTAAACTTTCAGAAGACATGAGAAGAAAGAAAAAAATTACTTTTTTTGTGGTTAATTTTTGTAGTATCTAACAATATCAAAATGTAGAAAAGTAATATTTTATTTTGAACAAAATACATAATTATGTATGTTAATTTGATTAATTTTATTTTAAAGATAAAAATGTATTATTTATATTGAAGGTATTAACACATATCTGGTATCTTCTAATCCATTTTGCAAAGTGTACACTC
Source organism: Aotus nancymaae (assembly GCF_030222135.1). Lineage (NCBI taxonomy): Eukaryota > Metazoa > Chordata > Mammalia > Primates > Aotidae > Aotus > Aotus nancymaae. The sequence continues at coordinate 7,465,707 of NW_026988503.1, forward strand.
TCTGAAATATTTATATTAACATTTTACAAAATTGTCCTTTGACTTGGCAGCACTTCCCATGAAAGTCTTATAATTATGTCAGAGTTAATTGAGAAACAGAAAGCATTCAAACAGAGTTATCTGGTTGTCTTTTTGTATAATGAAAGAATGCTTTAAAATTGTTGCCAAAGACCTCTGGGAAAATTCAAAGATAGTTTTAGTTGTGAAAGATACACTAATTTTTCTTTTCTTTTTAACTTTGGAGTTTGCTCCTAGGGTAAAATCAAAAGAATTATCAATAAAGATTTGGTTACTTGATTAAGCATGACTGTAATCTCCTGAGAAACAATAGTTTGGTTACTTATTAATCAAAGTGGCAATATCAATAAACATAGAATGTAATACAATTTAAATAACCTTAGCTCTTTCACAATCAAGGGCATAGCAAAGTCAGCAGAAATCCGGAAATTATTCTTGTGAGACACAAAATCCTTTATCTGAAAAATGTGCAGAAGGTGGCAACAAAATTTTACTCCTACTTGTTAAAAAAGAACTACTGATCTCAGATTAAATTATCATTTATCGGAGGAAAAAGTAAATTGTGTTTTTATCAATACAACATTTCTGAGTACAAAATTCATAAGTTCTCTCTCTTATTTTAAATGATTTATAAATTAGGATATCAAACTTAGTAAAAAAAAATTAACACATTCATGCTGCTTTTAGAGTTATTATTTGCAGTTACTATAAAGCAAAGAAAGCAATTTACTTTCCAAAAACTATAGCTTTATCTCGTTAAATATGGCCTTTATGTCTTTTACATCCAGGAACAACATCCTAAGACTTTAAAACTAATCCAGTCTCAATTTTTCATGGATAATTAAAATTCATTCTGTGTTCTTACATATAAAGTTGTAGTTTTCTGCTACTGACCTTCTAGTATGTCTTAACACACATGAACTAAACTATTAAACAAATTAACTCAGTTCTTTCACTGCCAGCATCAAAAATATTTGAGTTTTATATCCAATTTCTAATCTCTTGGGGAAGGGAAGTTGCTCGACTTATAAAATTTTCTTAACAAAATTTGAAAAACAAGATGTAATTTTGAGAAATATAACCCAGATAAAATATTTATATATTCGCAAGTTGATTTTGAATATTAATTTTTCAAAAGAGAGCAATTGAGATATTTCTAACTCGAACATGTCCTTTTTTATTGTTTACAATATACATAGGTACTCACAGTGTTTCTAAATCAAAGATCATTAATATTCTGCAACAACGCTCATTCTTTCTGCTCTAAGTAATCCTCTGGAATTTATTATGAAACGGCATCTCCCATGTACATACTTTTGCTTGTGGTCATGGTGGTATTAGTGATGGTTGTTATTAGTTCTCTGATATAATCCAAAATAACTTCATAGTGATATTTCTAAAAATTATACTTACTCAAATAAATTACTTGAGGTTTTTCTTCTTTAATATTGCTCTAAGTTTAGTCAGAGAAAATATTTTAGAATGCAATAATGTTTGGATACATGGACTGCCCTCTCATTTTTTGTGTTTATAACTATCGGCTTTCTCAATAAACCAAATCTCTAACTTCCTTCCTTGATTTATGTAACTTGCATCTATATCCAATCTCACTTATTTAAGTCTCTATTTGTAATATCCAATTAGTTTATAAGGACTTAAGACCCTATATTACAATGGCTAATGACAGAAAGCACTCTCTGAACCCAAGTGCCTGGGTTTGTATCCTGCGTTCATCATGTGACTATTTCTCTATCAGATTCGTCGTGAGTATAAAGGTTGCTAATAATAGAATCTACCTAATAAGGATGCCATGGGCATTAAAAATAAAATATATGTCATGCATCTTTTACAGTGTCTGGCATTTAGCAAGCATTTTACTAAATGTTTAGTTACAATTAATCCTGTATTTAGGAGAAGCTGCACAAAATAGGGATAGCCTCAGATATGAAAAATAACAATCTAAGATCAGAAGCTAGATATGCATACTTCTGCTTGCATTATATCCTCAGTTTTCAAAGAGGCAAATTACTGAAGGAAATGACCTTCACAAGCTTAGTTAAGATTGCATCAAAAAAGTGTTTGGATATGTATGTGTAAATTTGTGTTGGAGGAGAATAACTGGGGCCCTGTGGGAGTGAGACAAGAATTATTGAGCCACTGACTCAGAAATAAAAACAAGTATTTCCAAAGAGTAGTTACCTATTAAACTTTTTTTTAAAAAAGAGCAACTATGCTTGTTGGTTTTGGGTTTTTATTTAGAAACAGTAAGAAAGGAAGTAGGAGTATGAGAGATTGTGTTGAACTTTACTAAAAGAGAAACAAGCAGCATGTGCCCAAGGGGATCTACTGAAAGGAAGAAAACAGAAAACTAGAACCATGTTGGACAAAAGCAGGGTCTGGACTACACTGTGAAAAATGCTCCCTATGCTATTTACCAGCATACCCTGACGTCATGTTCTCTAGCACCTCCAATATATTGAGTCTTCCTGATCCTCCACTTCTTTTTTGGACCACTTTGTTCATTTATTTGATCAAACAGATACTTGATAATTTCCAAGGATTTCATGCTTACTATCACTCTCCATAGGACACAACATTTCTTTACTAAACAAAAAAAAAAAAAGAAGAAGAAGAAGAAGAAGAGTGGTTGGCTACTGAAAATCTCTGGTTAGTAATAATTATTGTCAGTGACCTTTGCTATTTTGCTTTCCAAAGTTGTTACTTAAGCCACTCTCTCCCGAGTGACCCTATTTACCAACCATCAGGACACTCTAAAACCTCTCTTAAAAACCTCTTCTTTTTTCCAGTTCCCCTTTCTAACTTTGTTTATGGACTTTTGTGTTTTCACTGTTCACCTGTACTACAAAAGAGCTTTGTAATTCCTTCAGCTTTTTAATTTGAATAACCTTTACATCCTCTATTTTAGTTTCATGCTTACATACAAACTATCTATCTAGTTTACCTCTTCAAAAAAAAAAAAGACTCTTCTAAAATGTAATGCACATCTAATGTCCTCACAGTTCAAAGCAAAGGCATGCAGACTTGAAATTTTGTTTTAACTCTATAGGTTTTCTGTAGGAACAAGACACAGTGTGCCTTTGTTTTATATCATTAATGCACATGTAAAATACTTTCCTTGTCTTTTTTCACCTGACACCAAGAACATATAAGCTCTTTTTTTAAAAAAGCATATAAAGAAAAGAATGTTTAAAACTACAAATTCTCATCCATTAGTAAAAACGTAAAAATTAGTTTTTTAAAAGAAACTACACAGACAAAATTAGTGCTCCTTCATGGCCGGTCATCTCTTTCATGGAACTATATCCCTTCTATTATTTTCTTTCATGCTTTAGAGGTTGACACCATCTAGGACTGTCAACTCTTGAGGATCTGATTATTGCAATAATGTTTAATGAGTCCAAACTCAATTTCTATATTCTGTAATATATTCTGAACACTACAGCTTTTGTAACTTCCTAAAATAACTAGGAACATGTAATTTCCTTGCTAAAATATCCATAAAAAATTATAATAAATTAAGTTTTTCTCATTTTTTCATTGAATAAATATTTGATGCTTACTAAGGTCTATTCCCTACTGTAGGTCACATAGATACAGCAATAAATAAAACATAAAATATCTTTGATGTCATGAAGCTTAAATTCTAATGTTAATAAGTATAGAGTAATAAGAGGGAAAGTAATAGGTGAAGGGTACTTTCTTTGACCAAAGAAAGGCCTTCCAAGCTGTTGACATACTAGTTAATTTACTTAGGGAGACATCCTAAGGAAATTTTCATCCAGGAAAACGAATGGAAGCAGCATATTGTAGACAAAATGCAAAAAGTAGGGTAAAGATGCTAGGGCAAAAACAGAGATGATCTTTCCAGCCCTAGAACATGAAGAGGAGACTGGCAAAAAATGATGTAAAAAAGGAAGGCAGGGCCAGATGGTGTCAGAATTTCAGGCTGTAGAAAAGGCTTTGTATTCCATTCACAGTGCAATATGATTCATTCTAAGTGCAATGTAATTTCAATATGATATTAGGATTTAAAAAAAATTCCAACATACAGATGCTCACTTTGAACAACTTTTATGGAAATTCCAACATACTGATGCTAACTTTGAAAAACTTTTGTGGAACAAAAGGGAAATTTTACAGAATGTTATTAGAATATCTCATAAAACTTAAGGCCAGCAATGGAGCTGTGTCTCAGGAACAAAAACAGAGATTAGAGATTTACTGTGAATAAATGAGTTCCACTTTTTCTTTGCTTCTTTCAGTGTGCCTGCTTCCTTTTCATCACTTTTTTGGGAACAGATTTTCTTTTATCCCCCTGAAACACATTCATCAACAACTCACAAGCGGCACCATAGTTACAAACAATACTAACATATAACTTCCCTACCCATGCTCCTCCCCTGGCCCAACTTCTCTCTGTCTTCTTCCTTTCTGTCTGTCTCTGTCTTTGTCTCTCTCTTTCTCTTCCAGTTGCTTCTAAAATTTACAGCTAGGTCATAATAGTACAACCATGTACATCAAAAAGCAATCAGTGAAGAAAACATTGTAAACAGAAGTACTGTGTTTGAACATACAGAAATTTATGAAACTAGGGAAGAAGATAACAATAAATAAATTGCTTCATATTTTATTAATGACAAACTTTCTAAGCACTTATAATTTTATTTGTTTTTCTCTAAGCAATAGTGTCAAATGGACAAGAAATGAGTTATCTTGCCAATTTTAGAGATAAGCTGATGGGTGATGGGATCAATAGAAGCCTGAATATAACCTTGTAACAACCCTACACATGTATCCCTTGGATCTAAACTAAGAAAAGAGAAAATAATAACACTGATTAGAATAAATGAATCTATTCCCAGCCTGGGCCACTGTCTGTGTGTAGTTTTCACATTCCTTCCATGTCTGTATGGGTTTTCTTCACAGGTATTCCATTTTCCTTTCACATATTAAAGACGTGCATGTCAGGCTCATGGTGTGTCCAAAGTATCCCCGTCTGAACGAGTGTCGGTGCGTGTGTCAGTGTGCTCTGCCATGGCCTCCTGTGCAGAGTGGATTCCCATCTTGTGCTCTAAGCTCTCCAGATGGTCTTGGACACTTGCGACACTGAACTGGAACAAGGACCTGGGTAATTACCCTACTTGTTTTTATTATCCTTTCTTAAATGTATTTATAGCTCACCATTATTTCAATGTTCAATATTAGACATGTTTTGGGTCTTAATTTAGAAGTTTGGTGATGTATTTGTGACCAGAAACATGCGATAGGAACTTAACTCTTGCTTATATCAATTAGCCTATGGTAAAGTTGGTTTCATTAGACATTGCTTCACTTAAAGTCATAGTTTCCAAGAACCTATGAAAGACATTAAGTGTGAACTTACTGCATCTAACTCCGTGCTTTATTTATATAAAACCTAGCAAGTCCTGGTGGATCAAATCTCCAAAGCTTGTGTGAAGCCCCTTATGGTCCTCTCCATTATCTCTATACTTTCTCGTCTTAAAGTCTACTGACATTCTCTGGATAATGCCATATTTTCTTCCTGCGCCAATGTCTTTACAGCAACTTTTCTCTCTGTCTTTGAAATACAGAATACATATAGTTCTCCTAGATTCCCCTAGATAGAGATATTGATGAAGATAATCTTGCTATCTTTCAACTTAAATGCCAACGCTTAGAAAGAACTTCCTAGCTAATAAATTCCTTTTTATTTTACTATTTTTACAACGCCATGTTAATGTATTGGTTTCATTCTGTTGTAAACTGGCATAAGGCAAAGAGGCATTGAATTATTGCTTATCATTAAGATCATTATTATTTAATAGAGGAAAATGAGGAATATACATATCCTCTTTCTAACTTCATAGATAATAAAAATAAGCTTGAAATCAAATTCTGCCACACACTAAACATCTAATAGTAAAATAACAACAAATAACCCCAAGCCTAACAATTCGACATTCACTTCCAAGACTGTATCATTTCATTAGCTAATTGCATAAAATGTGCACTAGAGTCAAATTAAACAATATGAGATTGTCAATTAACCATACAATCAAAGGTAGTTATAAATAATCCTCCAAGTCAGAGGCAAATGAAATACGATTTCTGATTCAAGTGTCAGGAGTCACTTCAAAGAACAGAGAAAACTAAACTCATCAGATCCAATACATTGTTCAGATAAAGACAGATAAGCCTATACAACACTTCTAGCTAACTCTTATTTTGAACTCCACTCACTTCATCAACAATAACTGTTAATAAAGCATCTTTATTAACAGTTGTTGATCAGAAATATAGTGAATAAAGACTGCTGTGGCTTCTTCTGGAGTGCTTTTAAAATACTGCTTAGTCATCTGTGTAAAATGTAATTCTGATCAGGACATTAGATAATCGGATGTATATTAAACCTAATGCAAACATACCCACAAACATATACAAGTATGTTTGGACACACACACACATTCACACAGACACCATTAGTATAAGTTTGACATAACTCTCAAAGATCTTATGACTCAGAACTGAGACCATTTGTGTCCTGTTTATTGTTTGTTCCAGGAAACTGCACAGGAAAGATAAGATTATAAACTAGTACGTAATATCACTCTTTGCTTTCAGAAATTCCTGCAGATTAATTTATCTGTGACAACATTCTGCTCTTCAAGGTGACCACATTTTTTTATCAAACAGAATTTTCCTTATCAAACAGCATGTTAAGATTCTTTCAAGATCCTCATTCCACAGGTTAACCAATCCTGAACTAGCACATCAAAGACTTTGCCCAGTCCCAGTCAGTTCACTAGCTTGGTGGACCCTCTGAGACAATTTGATCTCAGCTTCCAAACCCTATAAATATTTTCAACCTACTACTCCTTTCTAAGACATGGCTAATAGTCTGTTAAAGGTGCACTCACCCTTACTTTAAAGAATTTTAATAAACAGAGAATTTTAATAAACAGAGCTATGCTTAATTAACAGTTGTCTGGTGATATTATATAGTTATCGGGTACTATGTTCATTACTTGTGCTTCAAAATAATCTGTACACCAAATCCCATGACATGCAATTTACCTAACAAACCTGCATATATACCCCTGAACCTAAACTACAAGTTGAAAAGATAAATAAGTAAAAATAAAATAAAACAAACTATAGCCAACATGACTACCTGTGCACTATTGGGACACGTAGTGAAAACTGTGAAACCTGGTAAAGAATTGGTAATCAAATAATATTTGAAAATCGATGCAGACATGAATTGTTGCTGTCTCTTTTATTGTACTGTTCTGGATATTCTCTTGTCATCCCAATTAAATTCTCCTACAAGTCTCATTTCAAATTCTACTTGGTTCAGAAAGTTTTCTGACTTCTCCAGTCTGAACTGATTTTATTGTTCTGCTACACATGATGACATTAATTTATTACATAAAATATATTTCCTTTTCATGTGTTACTATCCTTGGGTGCATAAATTGATTTGAACAATTATCTTATTATGAGATTCTTGAGACCAATGTTGTCTTTTACACTTTTTGCTTTTATAGCCACTCTGTTGCTCCCACCTCCAACTAGATGTGCTTTAAGGTCTGGCAATCACAGGAATCTACACATTATTTTTTTTTATTTAATTACTTGTATTTCACCTTCCTTTCCTGCTTGTGATTTTTAATGGCTATGTTTAATATAAAAACAGTTGAATATGATTTTTTATTAAACATATCACAAAATAAATCTCATTGAGGATAGTTTTAACTTGGTTACATACAGTGCTTTCACAATGAGGAAGTACTTATGCTCTTAAATGTTATTATAGGTGATCTTGACTTCCCATGTATATTAGGTATGGTTATTAGTGTCTGAAAAATTATTATAAATTCAGAAATAGACAAAAGAAAATGCTGGATGTTCTGTCGGTACTGTGTTGAGATTGATGTGTTATTGTCTAATATAACTCTGAAGGGTCAGAGGTTAACTTGTAATTATTGGCCAGTAAAGATGAAAGTACGTTTCCTCCATAGGGACTAATAACAACACAGATTGTGGATTATGACTCTGCTGGATTTTAAGGAGGTTTGTTAAAAATTCAAGTTTTGTATTTTATCCAAATATTTTTTGTTAAATTGCTTAAAATATTGAATGTTCTTTGGAGCAATTTTAACATCTTATTGGTTTTCTCAGTAATTGATTTATTAGTAATTAAATAAAATCACTGGCACAAGATTTTATAAACAGATAAAGTCACAATATTACCTTTATGAAATTTTATAAATTTCTATAAAGTTGCAATATTATGTTTATGAAAATTGCTCTTTAGGACACTAGTTGTTGAATCATGGTTGATATTGGTGCTATATCCAAATTTATAGTCATTTTATGAGTAAGATAATACTTTTTGTTAGTAGAAATCCAGACTAAGCAGTAACCTAATTTAACAATGGTGCTAATCTAATATTTTCCTCACATAACTTGTAAGAGTAAAATAAAGAAAATCCCATAATATATAAAAAAGCAGACATTTTAAGAAAATTTTCTAAGATTGTGCAATTACTCTTAGGGAGTGAGGAGCTCATCTGTTTGGAAGAATTTGTTAAAATCATTTGATTTTTAAACAAATATATGTAACAGTGTATTTCTTGTGCTGGAAGTATTTTAGGTGATTCTCTTCAAGTTTTCAAACTTTGAATAGATTCACCCTAGCACTGTTTGTAAAATGCAGACTCCTCGGTTCTACTCCCAGGAAATTTGATGATTGAGTAGTTCTATTTGAAATATATAATTTTGAATCAGCCTTGAAAACATAGTACCATGTGCTGTTTATCCACCTCTCGATGCTTATTTTTCATTTTTACTCTCCTGCTCTGAGCTCTGGGTGATTGAGTGCTATACAGATTGGAAAACTCTCTTTTCTTCTGGATTCTGGTTGGCTTCAACAAATGAAGGCATGGCAGGAGGTCAAATGAAGAAAAAGAGTGAATTCAGGTTACATAGTTCTTTACTGCCCTACTTTGTGTGTTTTCTAAAGTGGCTTCATCCCTGTAGAACTATAGCTTCTGAAAGGTGACTGAATTCTTACTTGGATTCAGTGCTGAAAGTGGTTTCTGGTTGTTACTCGTCCCTGAGTAGCTTGCAACATCCTATGAAATCACTTAATCTCATCTACAAGGCTTAGTTATTTCAACAGAGTATTTTTTAAATATGTGTTCAATAGGCTGCCTTTTGAGGGAACCAGCATGATAGTAAAAATAAATAAAATGCAGTTGTTATTGCATCTACTTTTTAGAAATAATTCTCTAAGATGGCTGTGCATACTTCAGTGAATTTAAAGTTATTTTCTCCTTACATCTGGTATGGATAGCAGATGCAAAGGGTAATTATAATAATTATATTATAATAAAAATTATAATAATGGTAGCTTCAGAATTAAATTACTTTATATATTATTAGTTCTGAGCCTTTTTGCTTTATCATCATTTATACAGAAAGATGACAATGATGGCTTCCACACTACATAATGCAGACATGCACACGTACACACACTTTACAAAATTTTGCATGACACCCTGAAGGCTTTAGGCATCTCAGATTAAACAGAACTCTTGCCTAGAATGTAGACATTCTATCCAGCAGAGGAAATGCTGGCAGAGTAAGGCATCTTTATATCTGTGTGCATGGGGTGTGTGCATTTAATCTCCTCAGATACATTATATATATTTAGACAAATATATTCTTTCATAGGATACATTATATATATTTAGACAAATATGTTCTTTCATAGGCATTATAGGAACAACTACATTATAAACATGCATAATAGGCACTTAAGAAATATTTAGATAAATAGAAAAAGAGATTATGCATCTTATCAAATCTGGAATTTCTTTTGAATAAGAATTTTATGCAAATTTATCAGGACTACATATACATATACATATAGTATAGAATCATATTTCTTAAATTCCTCTTTAATAACAATAAAAATTATGCAGCCATCTATTATATCAATATTTCCTTATTTCTCTGAACTATCGAATTCATATTTTATCATGATGATGTGATAGAAATAAGAAAAATATTTTTGTTTCTCACCTCTGCATAAAATGACTGCACAATTAAGAAATTCCTCCCCCCCCCCCCCCGCCCAGTATAACACAATAGTAGCATTTTGTTCCTAACTGTCAATTGTCCTATTTAGGAGATGTCCCTTGGTATAATCTTCGCTGCTATATCAACTGTACTAAAAAACCCTCAGCACCCATGTACTCTAATCCTCCAGTTTTCACATCTTGGGGGAAATTATTAGTAACAATTTGAATTAATTATACTCTGTTATGATTCAATTTTGTTAATAAAAATATAAACCAGCCACTTAGAAAATATTACTAAAGTGTGAAGTAGGCTGATATCATCTTACATATTGTAAAACAGCCTCAACTAGAAAAGGATGAGATTGGGAATCCAGGTAGCAAATTAGATTGATGTGCTGTCCTCGACATAATGGCATTTTCATTTCTGAGCCCTACCAGGTCCAAAACAAAACCATTTTTTATAGTTGTTCGAAATCCCAAGAGAAATGAGTTCAAGTGGTCTCAACTCAGTTTCTCACATACAAGCGGACACATCAAAAAGTTGTCATGGATTGATAGTAATTTATCACTTTCACTTTTAAAAAGCCATGGGATTAGAAGCATGAAGCAAACAAAAGCAAAAAGAAATATTTCCAGCAACATGGTTTTTTTTTTCATTTTGTATCAGCTAGAAGTTTCTCCTTTACTTTACAAGCATAGTTTTCTAAAACAAATAATGAGTACATTTTGTTAGACATAGTAATTCCAATATTCTTTAATATTCAATTATTAACATTTAAAATGGGAAATTGGTGTCACTCATAAACACTGTCTACAATAAATGTAGCAATTGATTGTAAATGTTATGATATTTTAAAGTATTGATATCAGACAGGCAAATAAAACTTAAATCTAGGTTTTCTTATGCGTTCGTGACATTCAGATGAAAATTATTAGATACCTTAAACATATAAGATTCACAAATACTTGTGTTTTAAAGCTTTTGAATAATTTTATGTTAATGTGTTTTTCAAGGAAACCAAACCACCGTTGAAAATAATTATAGTTAGTAAAAATAATTATGTAGCATTCCATAAAGTTTGATGCCTTCTGAAGGGTAATGATGTGACATTACAATGTAGAAAAATTATTTTAGATGTTTGCTGTGAATATTCAATTTTTCATTCACCCTCAAATCTCTTGTGCCACATTGATCTCTCAGAAATCTGAAATGTCAACTGTGTGACAGTCTGGAGAATACACCAGTATTTGAAACATTACAGAGATGTGGGTCATAAGGGCAGGATGCAGTGTAATTTATTTAAATGTTATTTGGATTCCTTCTCAGATACTGGCTAACCGAAAATTATTACATTAGGCAAGCAGTTTGAAGTATGTTGAAAATATAAAATCTAAAAATATGCATATTGTAATCATTTTCATTTTGAATACAAGGCATAAAGAAATATATTCAGGTGTCCTTTAAAACAAATTAGAAGAAAGGTGGAGAATGTCATGGCTTATTAAGTAGCAACAGTAATTCTGCTCCCTTGAAAATGTCATAAAGAAGATAATGCAAAAATTACTTTAGTTGATATTGAAACAGAGAAAATTTCAATAGAAATTCATTATGATTATCAATTTGATAAGAGTAAGCTATTTGGATCACATAATAAATGTTTTCATATTATGAAAGTTGTATATTAGAGCCAAGCTATACTCATTGATAATTCATTACCTTTTACTTTTATATATATTGAAGGAATCATGTTTTAATTGCAGAACTAATATAAAATAAAATGTAATGTTAATATGTAATTTAAAAATTGTACCTTAGAAAGAGATGAACTAAGGTATGTACTAAAGAATGTAGTAAGAATGTGCTTTATCCATTATGGAATTTATGTAAATCTATAGCTAATTTATATCACATTTTGTGGAGGAGTTTTGTTTTTGTTGTTCCTTGAAGATATATAGCTTTCACCGTTCCTAACTTAGAAAAAAACAAGTTTTCTTTTCAATAAGAAAAGGGCCTTACGAAGAAAGAGAATAAATGATGCACAGACCCACTCCTTTGTTTAAAATGAGATTAAAGAAACAAACCCTTCCACTTCAATCAGCATGCATAAAAATGAGAGGAAAACTAAAACTGAAGAGAATGTAATGAGTTGTGTTTAAAGATTTTAATATTCTCCAAATGAGGTAAATGAGCATCTTTTTCATTAAGATGGTATAGAACTAACATGAATAAATTTTCCTTAACAAATCAGTAATTCTGGAAAGAATCCTTTCATGAATCCCAGAGCACTACATGTTACTGTTCAACAGAAAAACTATTATTATTCAGCAGAATTATCTCAATTTTTAAGACTAACACCAAAAATATTAAGCAAACACATTGTTACATTTAATATTTTATTTAAATTTTTCCCAAAGAGCCTAAAATGTTTTATTCACACAGCATCTGTCTTTTAGATATAATTAACATCACCATGATTCAAATATTCTACGATTCCTTCTGAACTTCTATTCTTTACTTTGCATATTTGGTCTCACTCTTTTATTCTCAGAATTAAATTCAACTTTATTTGTCCTGTTACCCTTAAATAAATATAAGAAAGAAATTTAATTGTAAGAGAAATTTTAATATGAGAGATAAGAGAGAGTATTTACCTAAAATCCACATTATTTCACCATTAAGAATAAGAAGTTAACATAATTCAAATTGTCTCAGTCATCTTATGTAGTACTTGTAGGTCATTTCTTTCCTACAGCTTTTTCTGTGTGTGTGTGTGGGAAGTAATCAGCCACGAAACATTTTCAAACTGTTTCTGAGTTTCTAAGGCCAATGTCCTATCTATGCCTTTACTATTTTCTTAACTTAATAATTTCTGTAAGTCTTGAATGAAGAAAAAGTTAATACCCTAATGAAAGTTATGATTTCAATAAAATTAATCAATGTATTACAATAATTTTTCACAAAATATTTTGAAATAGAAACTTTTTTAAATGTTTTTTATTTATTTTTTATTAGTTCTGGGGTACATGTGCAGAACATGCAGGTTTGTTACACAGGTATACACGTGCCATGGTGGTTTGCTGCATCCATCACCCAGTCTTCTACATTAGCTATTTCTCCTAATGCTATCCCTCTCCTATCCCCCCACCCCTGCTATCCCTCCCCTATTCCCCTACCTGCAGACTGTCCCAGGTGTGTGATATTCCCCTCCCTGTGTTCATGGACTACTTTGGGTTAATTGATTAATTTAAACCAAAAATAAGATTACACTTATCATACATTTATTTGACAACATTATAGTAAGCTCCAGAGAGGATACAAGCTGAATAGGTAAAATATCTATTAAGTGCAATAATTAAGTACCAGTATAAGAAGCCAAAAATATATGCATAGTAAGTTTGTAATACGGCAAAACAAATCAATAGTGATAACCGTAACTGATATAACTTAAAGAGATATAACTTAACTGTTTTTAAGATAACTTATAGTGATATAACTTAACTGTCTTGATTGAAAACTGAGATCAACTTTGGAAAATTCTTGCCCAGGACAATAAGAGTGCAAAGCATTCAATTTCTTTTCTCTTTACTTCAGGAAATTTTGATACACAATTTATCTCTGAAAACAATGTACTCATTTGGGCAAATAATTGGTTCATCAACACAATAGTGTGCTCACCTGGACAAAAAGCTCAATAGTTAGAATAAATGTTTTCTAATCAAACTTTCTCATCTTTTCATGCTAATCAATTCTAACCTACTGTGTTACAAACTTTGCCAACCAGTCCCCTCCCTAGGATGAGCTAGGTTAAATCAATTGAACACAAACTCCAAAAACCCATTAGTACATTTTCCTGTCTTCCATATTTTTAATCACTATTAAGACTCTGCCAAAATGTAGTTCTTTTATGATGCTGTAAGTTTAATATATTCAGCATTGTTTGATTAATAACTTAAGCAGTTTTTTTTTCCCCTAACTTAACTACTCGGTAGTCAATAGTAGGCAGCCCTGGAAGTCTTGCCAAGATGGTCATCAAGCCTTACGGCTCTCAGAAAGCTGCATTACCTGCGGCTCTCTGAATCTCTTGCTTAGAATGTTACTCTGACTGCAATAGTGAGGTAGGTCCCACTTCCAGTCTGAATGCAATATAGAAGTAACTTTGTCTTCTAAAAATAAAAGAAACATTTTAAAAGGAATCTTTTGCATAGCCCATCAGTTTTTAACACTCTTTCTTTAGCTTTAGGTCAGTAAAAACCCATCCTTTTACTTAAGGCATCATTTTTTTTTTTTGTCTCTTGGATTGTCCTTTCAAATTTCTATTTTGAGTTTATAAGAGGAATTTTGTAGACAAGAAAATAAACATAGATTACAATAAATCTGTCCCTTAATTGAGTTCCAAGGGCCAACAAGTCCCAAAAGTCTTGTCAGAATGACATCTTTACACAACAAGCTTTGCTTTTGGTCAACTATCTTTCTAAATGGCAAAATTAAAGTAGCCAGCTGGGGATACTTTTGATATGAATGCAACTGTTCTTTTGAGAGGTATCTTAGAACAAGAAATTGGTAACATGTAAAACATCATATGCTTTGACTTTAAAATATTTTATGAGGAAATGTGAAAAACTGAAATTTGTTCTGTAAGGGATAATTTGACAAGGGAAAACAAAAAAGGAAAAAAAATTGTAATACCCTATTCTTTTAGATGTTGTAACGGTTAATTTTATGTTTCAACTTGGCTGGGCTAGAGTGCCCAAATGTGTTCAAACATTATTCTGGATGTTTCAGTGAGAATGTTTTTGAAAGAGATTAACATTTAAATGTGTAGCCTTTGGGTAAAATGGGCATCCATAGCATGGGTGAGCATCATTCAGTAAGTCAAAGTCTGAATAGAACAAAAAGACTGACCTCTGCAGAGCAAGAATGAATTCTGTAGCAGACAACCTTCACATTTGAACTGCAACATTGCCTCTCCCCGGGTCTCCAGCCTGTTGGTCATTCTGCAGATTTTGGACTTGACTGCCTTCATAATCATATGAGTCAATTTCTTAAAACATATCTTTCATTCATATATAAACATCCTATTTGTTCTGCTTCTCTGGGGAATCCAAACTTATACAGATTGATCCTCATAATATAAAATTGTCCTATACTAGTTAAGAACCTAGAAGATTAAAATAATCTGGATAAATCATGAACTCTGAAATGGAACCACACACTTAACTCAGGTTTCTTTTAAATTCCTCAGAAGAAAGTTCTGTAAACATTAAAGAACGATCTATGAAAACGTTTTACTGATAACATGTGCTACAATATTCACCTTAAATCCTGCCACTATTACCCTAGCTCACCCTTGGAAATAAGAATTCCCTAGGGGGTAGAAATTTGTATAACAAACTTCAAACATAACCATACTTCAGCCAATACATCTCATTCGTGTACTTCTAACCAAAGAATGTTTGTTTCTCTTGTGAAACCATACCTCCTAACTACAAAGATGTCCTAAATGCAATTACCTCGTATCTAAGTTGAAGCTCTAATTGAATATTTCCAGAAGTTCTTGGTCTTCTTATGGTCCAAATATTCTGTTGCTATTGATAGACTTGTTGGTGTAGAATATATTAAAGTTAGATTGTCTCACATATATATCTTCCCAAGTTGTACATTTTCCTTCAAAACATGACATCAATAAAGAACCAAAACCAACCACTAAAAGCCTGGAACAAAGTCTCATAATACTTGTACCCATCTTTGTAATATTTATGCTCTTAGTCACAAAGCACAACAGAAAAGTATATCGAATTAGTCAATACTCCTGGACCATAAAAAGAAAAGTCATCTTCTGCTTTACATGATACTGAACCCAAGTGTTATTTTACCTTCAATGCCAATTAAGCATAAATATGTTCCCATTTTACTTTTTTAATGCCTTCCTCATTAAGGTCGTTGAACACTTAATGGCCTTTTATTAGGAAGATCTAACATATACCTACTGTATTATGCCTCAGAAATTTTAGTAAGATACCCCTACTTGTCACAAGCCCTTAACCAAAACATTAAGTATCTTAAATTTCCCTGTTAATTTTTTCCTATCCAATACCTGCATCACCACTTATTTTGGCTTACTGGGGAAGTAACATCTAAGATTGATTTCATATATTTACCTAGTTTAAAATGTCAAAATATAACAGATGTTGGTGAGGATGCAGAGGGAAAAAAATGCTATACATGACTGGTGGGAATATAAATTAGTATAACCTCCATGGAAAACAGTATGAAGATTTCTCAAATAACTAACAATAGAACAATCATTTGATCCAGAAATTTCATTATAATCTACCCAAAAGAAAAAAAAAACAATCATTATATAAACAAGATACCTACATTTATATATTTATCATAGAACTAGCCAGGATAGCAAAAATAATGAATCAACCTGTCTATCAACAGATAAATGGATAAAGTATATATACTGCATTTACTTTATCCATTTATCTGGATACAAACAAACATACACACACACAAAGGAATATATGGGATTATGTATTTACATAAATGTGGTATTTACAAAGTAAAGTATATATTTATATAAATGCAGGATATATAAAGGATTATATATTTATATAAATGCAGTACATATAAAGTAAATGCAGTATGTATACATGTGTACATGTGTGTATATATATATATACACACGTATACATACATACACAAACACACAAACAAATATGTGGGATTACATATTTATATAAATGTGGTATATATAAAGTAAATGCAGTATGTATATATGTGTATATACATACACAAACACACAAACAAATATGTGGGATTACATATTTATATAAATGTGGTATATATAAAGTAAATGCGGTGTATACACATACATACACAAATAATATTTTCATCCCATATATTCTTTTGTGTATGTGTGTGTGTGTATATATGTATGTATATACGTATATAAATACATATACATATGTATATACGTATATACATACATATATATACACATATACACTGCGTTTGCTTTAGATATACCACTGTCATATAAAGTAAAATTTTTATTTATATAAAGTAAATGTGGTATATATAAAGTAAATGTGGTATATATATATATATATATACACACACACACACAAATGCACATACACACACACACAAAGGAATATATGGGATGAAAATACAGTGTATAAATATACACACACATATATATACACACACACATAAAGAAATATATGTAATGAAATCATGTTTTTTACAGAAACATGGATAGACCTGGAGACCATTATCATGACTTGTGTTTCTAGTGAAACATCCTAGAAAGACTAAGTCAAATATTGCATGTTCTCAAAATGTGACACATGGACATAGAGTGTGGGATAATAGACATTGGAGACTTGGAAGTATACAAAGGTGGGAGGGAAGTGAAGAATGATAAACTAGTGGATGCAATTTACGTTATTTGGATGATGATTACAATAAAGCCCCCAATTCACCATTAAACAATACATCTGTGTAACAAAACCATTCTTATACCCCTTAAATTTATACAATTTTTTCTTTAAAAGATCATAATGCTTTTAAGGAAAAGTAATAAGTTTGTCAAAGCAAAGGATATGACTTACCCTAGGACATAATATAACACAAGAGTGCAAACCTTTTACTTCAAATAGACATTAATTTTTTTCCATCCTGGTCATCAAGAGATAATTACGGGATTCAATGGTGTCACTACAAACAATGGGTTCATTACTTTTCTGAAATCACTATGAATATGCATAATTTAATCAAGGTTTGAATGTGGGTTAACTCCTAAGCAAGAGCTAGCATTTTACTATTTAAAATTAGGAGCCATACACAGTGGCTTACACCTGTAATCTCAGCACTTCCATCTCTAAAAAAAAAAAAAAAAAAAAAAATTAAGTCTTCAATAGCATCTCATTATGAGCAAATGGTCTGGACAAGCCTTCGGTGTTCTAACTCAACTTCATGGGAACTATCAGACTCGAGGAGTTTATTATAACATATCTTTACCTCTGACAAAAGCCTATTCACCCTGCTTCAGCTCAATAACAGCTTATCCTCAAATAATGAAACCCTCTATGGATTTGAATTTAGATTTTCTTTGAAATTTAATGCTTCCTAATGCTAAAAACTCTGTTGCTCATTTAAAATACTCAGCAAGTAGATTTGTAAACAAATAGGTCTATTACCAAGTAAGTTTATCTCCTATAAAATTCTGTTACTCCCTCACATATTTGCAAGCATCATTATCATTCTTTAAATCATGATACTTTATTTTCATAATCAGCAAAAGGAGATGCAAATGACTGACTAGACTCTGCCAAGAAACATCGGTACCCCAACATATTTATTTGAAAATCCTTATAGAAAATATAGATATTACTTGTTAACGGGTCTTGTTTTAAGAATAAAACAAGAAATTGTCAGAATATGTCAAAACAGAATTCAACCTACTCATAGTACATGACCTCTTACTAGAGACCAAATCAGCTCAGATGACAGAAAACAGTCCACACTCCTGATCTTGAGAGGTGGCTAGAGATAACAGAGCTAATGTTTATTGTGACAGAATACACATTCTGCATATAATATGTCATTTTGAAATGCTTTGGAAACAGCATTAATTCTTGATATCACCAGGAATTCCAATTCAGAATGTCCAATAGATTAAAGTACTCTTTATTCCCTTATGCTTTTGAAGTATATAGTCATTATAAAATTAGAAGTTGGCACAAAAAAGGGCTTACTTGAAGGCAAAGGGAAGGGTTTTAGTAATCATTGTGAAAGACAGGAGCTTTAATTAAGATCTTGGCCCCTTGACATTGCAAAAGGCCTTTTTAAAAAAAAAAAAAGAAGTTCAAAGAAGCCCTTATGGAATGCCAGTGACTGGGTACCAAAATTAAAAAAAAAAAAAAAAAGATTGGGACAAATCTGGTTATATATTACAATAAAATAATCTTTGTCACTTTCAGATCATCCATTTTCTATCCTTCCAAAAAACTTGCAAAAATTTTATACTACATTTTTCACCACAGTAAGAACACAAGGATATTATATTCAATCAATACTGGAGTGGAGGGCTTTACTAAAATAGCTGATGGACCTCTGCTTTGCATCTCACCTATTACTTCACTGTAGTTCTAGTAAACCCACTAAGATGAAATATGTAGAAGAGATCCAGCCTTAGGGTCCCTTTGAATACATTCAACTATGTAACATAAAGTACTCCCTGAAATAAATTTTAAGAATGTTTTGGTCATTGTTTGCTTATTTCTATGACAGATTGAAACTTTTGCTTGAGGGAGGGCTCCTGATTTACTGTTAGCAAAAATATTGAATCATGTCCAATCTGGGAATTTCTAGTCTATCTAGCCAGTGAAAAGAGCACCAATTTGGAGTGACTGAAGTTACATTTAAATGCAAAGCCTTGCTAATTACCCAGAAATCTCACTGTAAGAATTATACTCAATTTTCAGTACAGTTAGGAAGAGCAAACATAATCTAAAGCTAAAATTTACAAAGCACTTAACCTTGATCTTAGATGGCCTAAAATATTATCATTGATTTTAATATCATAGAAATACATTTTTTTGTGCTGCATATACTCTTACTATCACCTTATGATTTAGTAAAAGGCCAACTCACTCACCTAGCGTTATCATGCTGATCATAGGCTCTGCCTTATTGCAAATTGGCAGCACATATACTTCAAAGGACCCGTGCAAAACACTCATTCTTATTATCAGGAGGTACAGCTGACCCTTCCTCAACATCGTTTTAAACAACACTTGTATGACCTAAATCCTGAAGATCTGATATTCTGGAAGAAAATTTTGAGGTCAGCCTATAAAATCCTATGAATAGGATACATAAGTATATGAGCAAAACTCCAAGAGGCTGGTCTTTGGAATCACAATTACCAATTTAGGAGACACAGCCAATCTCATGTCAGTGGAAGGATGTTCTTCCTAGATACTTTAAACTGAGAATATTTAGAGTTTCTCCAGAAGCAGCCACCTTTAGGCTCATGTAAAAGACTATGTAAAAATTCTGCCCAATACCCAGAAAACAGGATCCAGAGTATTATGTACAGAAACAGCAGAGTATTATGCCTTAATGTATGTTAATGGTCTTCGTTTTTATAACTATTTTCTCTTCTTTTTGTTAACTTATATTTCTGACTTGTAAGGAACACTAGTTAGCTCTTAACTATGATGCCTTGAAGCCCTTTTACTTAATATTGCTTGTTTCTTACCAGGTTACTTCTTGATATAAATCCAATATCTAGCTACAATGTGCTTATGATTTGGCTGAAATCTAAAATCAGATCATCTGTCCGGCCTGTATATACATATATATTCCTCTGGGTCCAGATCTATTCTAATGGAACACATTGTTTCAAGTTTAATTTCTTAACCAGTAAACACATTTGTTAGAAGGTATACATCACAAAAAGGCAAATAGCTAAAAACTTTCCCCTCACATGTAACCTAGGGAAAAATCTGGGAACCTTTTAGAGGAATTTGTCTTTGTAACCAAACTGAGAGAATGTGTTCTTTTTCTGAGTCCATAAGGGGTCGTAGTTTTAAGGGCAAGAACTTCCCAGCACCATGTCCACCTCCCATGCCTCTCCATCCGGGAGATTTAATGGTTTCTGTTTTAACTTTTGCTGGCGTGGGAAAGGGTTAAAAATCAATCTCTCCAGTATAAGTTCAAGGGAACTCTTTTCATTGGCCAGGGATTTTGGAGAAGGTGGGAATTCCTCCCAGGTTATAAGTCCCCTTCTTCCACACCCCTTTAAGGCTCCATGTTTGGACCCCTTTCCACAAACACCCCCTTCATGGAAGCTGTCTTTCTCTCTCCTGGATTTTCCCTCTGGGGTCCCCTTCCACACTGTTTGTGGAAGCTTTCTCTCTTCCTCTCCTTTTTCTCTTTCTCTACCTAAATAAATCACTTTCTGCAAACACTGTTTTGGGGTCCAGTATTTACAAGCACACTATACTGTGGTCTCCTCTCTCATTCTCAAGAGAGTGAGGGACCAAGAACCTGGAGAAATGTCTTCTCAGGGGAGCTAAGGGCTCCCCTGAACCCCTGAACCCCAACATTACAAAACCTTCATAAATACAGAGCTTGCTAGGATGCTGTGGTACACATCTGTAATCCTAGAATTGTGGGAGGCCAATGAGGATAGATTACTTGCACTCAGGAGCTAGAGACCAGCTGGTGAAACCTCATCTCCACAAAAGTTAGCCAGGCAGGGTGGAGCATGCCTGTGGTCCCAGCTACTCAGGAGGCTGAGGTAGGAGTATGGCTTGAGCCCAGGAGACAGAGGTTGTAGTGAGCCAAGATCATGCCACTGCACTCCAGCCTGGGTGACAGAGCCAGACTCTGTCTCAAAATAAACAAATAAATAAAGAGCTTGTTAAGAAACTATGGAAAATACTGGGCATATATTAAAACCATCTCATTTTTAAAGACGGAAAGGAATGCTCACTATTTAGGTGAATTCTATGTTTCAAATCCCTTGTTGATGATGTCTTACTTTCTGCTCTTGTTGAATGACATTGAGAACATACAAGTTAGCTGCCTTTAATGGCCTTTTGTTAAAAACCAGATAATTAGGTAGCATCCAGCAACTGGTATTTGATTTTAAGCACTCAAACCTATACGTTCCTACAGGCAAACTGGATAAGGACTTAACTTGGAAGACTATCGCCAGCTTTGCTGGTAGTCTTAAATTCAAATGAATCCAGGTTTCATTTTTATATGTTAATTTCTCCTCTCTCAATAAACAGCAAAAAAAGAGGAAGAGAGATCACTCAATAATTTAATTCATGAAGGTAAAATTCAGTCCTTGACTTGTGACCCCAAATTTAAACCAACAAAAAAGAATTCTGGACTGTCTTCAAGTCTACATTGTACACTTTACAAGAGGACCAGAAAGTGGGAAAATGTATGCTTCTGTGGCTCATATAATGACTAGGAAACCAGAAAACAATTACTGAGGCCAGACAATAAGCCATAGAAGTTCATCAATTAGAACAAATAGCTGACCAAAATAAAACAGCCCTTTATCTAACTTGACTTTTTGAGAAACAGTATGTGCCATCTTAGGGGATGAATGAAGTACTTACATCCTTAGAACTTTCTGTGATCTTGATAATATGATAAACATCCATGAAAACAAATAAACAATTAAATTAGGCAATTTAGCTGACATCTAAATCTGGTTCTGTGTTCTGTTAATACTGGAATACAATCTGTTCTGTTGATAAATTTTTACTTTAATTACGTTGATGCCAGTGGGCTCAATCCTCAGTCTCTGTCCATTGTCACTATTCAATCCTAACTAAATTCTATCAGAATCTGACAGAATCAGAATTGTCACCACCCAATCCTAACTAAATCCTATCAGGATCTAGATAGACAGGGATACAGATTTGAGAATATCTGTATCAACATAACTACTTACTCCAGGAAGTTCTTGCATCAGAGGCAAGGTTGCACATCATCAATAACTTTACCATTTCTTTTTAAAAATTATTGGAAACCATTTTTCGTGCAGTTTTTTTCATCTAGACAATCAAGTGTCTCATTAAAATGATAGTTTGCATGTCAGTATAAACAGTTTACTTAAAATCACCAAATCAGTTTTTTAAAACTTGCCACAGAACACTTATCCCACAATCCTAAAATACTGTCATATGCCTTGTCAAAAACAAACCAGTTTCCTGCTTTTAAACCACTTGATTCGGACCCCAATCCTATAAATAACCTTAACTATTTGCTCTCTTTTATCATAGTACTAAAATATCTCAAGATGGTGTTCTCACTTGCTTCAGCAAGTGAAATCAACAGCTTTTCTGATCAATGGGGTTCTCCAGTAGTTTACATGAGGAAGTCAGTATCAACAATAAAGACAGAAAAGCTGAAGACCAGCTGGTGAAACCTCGTCTCTACACAAGTTAACCAGGTGGGGTGTAGTGTGCCTGTGGTCCCAGCTACTGAGGAGGCTGAGACAGGAGAATGGCTTGAGTCCAGGAGAACTTTGGTCATGTGTCTGAGCCTTTCTAATAGACTAGATGGGAGATAATGAAATAGAGTTATCAGTAAAAAGATGATTATAGATGAAGAAGATGAAAAAAATGGGGAAAACAATGTAACCTTCTAGGGACAACATATTGCTGAATAATAGTAAAGTGAAGTAAGAGAGAATAGTAATAGTAGTAAATTTTTAAAAATCTCTACAGAGGAAAAGTTAGTGCAATGAAGAAGTTGCAGATTTGAATGCCAAATACGTGTTTAGTGCCATAGAAACACACTCAGAATTTAAGAAAAAAAATGGGACCACTGTGATTTGAGCCTAGAGTTGTGTTTGGGAAAGATAAAGTGTCCAGAGCAGAGGAAAGGGTCATAGAAACAGAAGCAGAGCTTTAAGATGGGAAACATGTTGTCTTAGCACAGGGGAGCAATAATGAAGGTGTATTGTGGAGCTGCAGTACATGGAAGACAAAGGAAAGATTCAAGCCACCCTGTTCTATACAAGAATATAATTGGAATCTGATATACAATTTCTGAGCCCAGGCGATCTTTTTCAGATTTTTTAATTTCCATTTTCCCAACTATTTCTCTACTACTTTTACCTGATTTACATTCTTCTTCACATTTTAAGCTTTCTTTTAGGGATGAAAAAGGTCATAGCTTTCATATCTATTATACTCTAAGCAGTAAAATTTCTTATAAACATTAAAACGTAGAGACTGTTAATATTTAACTAATCAAATAATGCATTTAGTAGTTAAATATATAATAAGAGAATAAATCAAAATATATTCCTACACTTTTCTTTTTGCATTTTAGTGCTCATGTCCTTTTCTTAGTCAGCTTCCCAGTGAGAAGGGCTTCAGAATAGAAGCAAGTTATAGGATCACTAGACCAGAAATTTAAGCACAAAAAGAGTAAATACTCAGTCTCTCACTTACCAAATAGCAGAGAAGAAATTTGAAAGTCAGACTTCATTGGGAAATAAAGAGTTTTCAAATTTTTATATCCATCCTGGCCAACTGCACACTAGAGTTTTATGAATTGTCTAGGGAATAATAAAAATACATAACTATAAAGAAATGAAAAAGACAAATTTGAACTCTTACTATCTTGGAGAATTGCAGAAAAAGGAGAAAGGTCAGGGCATGAAACCTCTAATGATAGAGTAACTAACGGTAAATCTGGCTATAAACTTTCAGGAGAAATTCCAAAAAGGTTCATTTCCAACAGTGTGTGGGAAAACATTCAGTGATTTTGGCAAGTGAAAGCAGTTTAGGTGACCTTAATTCCTCATGGTCGCCTTATGGGGTGCAGGGAACCCACGTTTCACAATAGTCCTAAGGGAATATGCCCCATGTGCTCTGAAGGGACATGAAGAGAGAGAATTGTAGTCATGGTGAAGAGACCACACTTCTTTCTCTTCATATGAGGGAACAAGAACAGAGGCAAGTGCCTAAGATCCCAGATGCTATCATTGAATGAAATGATACTGATTACTGCCTAGAGCTATGCATATCATTTTGAAGCAGAAAAAGGATTCATAAAACGCAAATTTGTATACTCCATTTATCCTGCTCTGCACAAGAACATATTAGATATATACCCTCATAAAGGCCAGCTAGTCATCAACTTGGTTAAGAGCAGAATCAATTGGGACCAGAACTCTGAAAATATAAGAGTTTTGCATTAGTTTCATTCTAACACTGGCTAAATTATATAAAGTTACCAAAGAAAGTATCAGGTTAAACTAAAGATACTGGTTAAGTCTAAGCACTACTTTGTCTTAGTTTTGTACTACGGTATGGGGTGGGGATTCCTAAGAAAAAACAGATAAATAAATAGAAAATTATTTTTTTAAGGAAATGTTTCTTTATAATCTGAGAGATGGTGAAACTTCTTACATACTTTTCTACCTCTGCTCTCATATAATTCATGCTCTTGGTGGAAAGTGGGAGAGATTACCATTAGTTTCACTTTTAGAATGAACTATTGTATTAACTTGGTACATTGAAAGCAATAACTGAGCAGAAGATTCTCTTGCCCTTAGCAGGTTCCAGTAGAATTCAGTGTAATTGTGACTAAACTCCAAGTCTCTGGCATATTTATATCTTTCTGAAAAGTAGATATAGTGATGTTCCTGCCCTTGTAGAATTATCTATTTCAGGAATCTGTCCTTTAAAGCCAGCAATCTGGGAATACGGGAATGAAGGGAAAAGGTTACAGGATAGAATAACTATGTGAATTTGAAATGCTGTTTTTATCCTACTTCCAAAGTGTAATATATGTAGAGGAATTTTATTTAAGCAACATTCTAATAAATTTCCACTGTTGGTAAGAAATTATTTGTATTTTATTTCATATGTCATAAAACATTTGGATACAAAGTCAAACTATTTTCTTTCCAAATATTCTTCAACATGTCCAATTTATTCTATTTTGTGACTTTCACCAATATAAAATAAGAGAAAAAAAATGATGAGAAGCTATATTTGGCACCCAGAAAGGTAATTTATTTTTAAAATACTAATATATCATTACCTCTTTTTAAAAAATTGAAATTTTCAGAAGGAAAAAAGGAAAGAAGGAATGAAGTAAGGAGAGAGAGAGGAAAATAAATAAGTAAATAAATCTTGTTAGGCATTTTAAAGGCATCTATTGGCATGAAAATAATAAACTGAGAACACACACAGAGTTTGTCATTATTTCAGTGATGTGTTTACTGCATTTTAAAATATTCTTATGTAATTGTTTTATTAGCTTTTTCTAATAGGCAATACTCTGTCAAACTCTTTCTAGATATTTAATAATGTTATATGGCTCTTCTTTGTCTCCACAGATGGTTCCGAGGTAAAGTTTTATGCAGCACTGTAAAAAATATATAGAATACTCATTTTTGAAGTATCATTTGTGATAAGTACAAAGAACAGTTTCATAATTGCTCTAATCCTTGTAATGGAATACAGCTTCCTGAAAGGAAGCCATGTTCCTTTATATGAGAGAAAAACTGAATATTGTCAAGACACCTTGCCCGAAGCCATATTTCTTTGTGTGCTTTCTTTGTTTGTGTGCTTATCTTAAAATGCCAATTGCAAGAAATCCCAGAGATAGACCAAGTGTACCTATGGATGCTTTATTTGCCAAGAATATTGTGTTTGAAGGGAAAGATGGAATGGAAACAGTTGAATAAAACATTTGGCAGTGTTAATGAAGAAAATCTGGAAATAATGATACAATTGACATAAATATCACCAGTTCCCCATTGTATTTGGTGACTCATAGAAATAATCAGGTAGTGGAGAACACAGTCTCAAGGGTCAAAAGCCTGGCTCTGCGACTTTGGTAAAATCACAATACTGAATTTGTTTCCAGTGTTAAATAAGAAGTTAAAACTAGATCATTTATGAAAAGCGTCAGCTCTGAGATAATATAATACAATGTATTTTTGTTTTGCGATTTAATTATGCAACTCTTGCCCCACTTTCAAAAATGTTCAAGTGATGTGAAAGAGACTCTTAAAAATGAACCTTAAGATATCAACATGAAATCTGAAAACTGAGACATAAGATGCTGATTCTTTTTACTATGATACGATTCTTTGAAAGATCTTCTTTGTGTGAAATAAAACTGCTGTTAGAGGCATTCTTTTAATGCTGACTTCATTATTTCTGCAGAAATGTGACTTTGAATGTGTGTGTGTATGCATGTGCACACACGTGTGTTTGTCTGTAAAACTCACCTTGTTGTAGAAAATATTTAAGGTAGTTTGGTAAAATACAAAGCATCTCAAAAGATGCCAGCTGTAAATAAAGTGGTTCAGATTTTATTTCATCTCAAATACATTAACTGTTTTTATTTTTTTCTACTAGATAAAATTTAATGTCATTGTCAGTCTTATAGGGATAAAATATTGATTGTTCACTTTTTTTTCTACAGCGACTAGATTTAGAGATTTGCAAGCAATCAAGAGATTATTAAATCCATTTTAATTCAGATAAGCACAAAGAAGGTCATCCATTTATTTGAATGCAGTGTCTTTGCTTTAACTTTAAATTTGTAAAAACATTTTTTGGAAACAATAATTTATAATGTGCCAAAATGGATAAAATGCCATAAGTTAGGGCATAGTATGTGTAATGGTAAAGATATAAAACTCATGTACACCAGCAACATATAATGTCAGTCTCTTTAGTTCAAAGTCACACATTTCATCTATATATACATAGATAAAGGAGAATAAAATCTTTTTTCTTATTGACCATAATTATCATGATAAAAGAATACAGATTCTAATCCCATTAATAACAGCTTCATCTTCATAATCTAATTACATCCCAAAGGCCTCACCTCCGAAGAGCATCCAGCTGGGAGTTAAGTTTCACCAGATGAATTTTGTAATGATGCAAACGTTCAGCCTATTATAAGCTTGCACTATCACATATCTATCTATCCATCACTCCCATTAATATCAATATATTATTTTACTATATTTTGTAGTATTTTACATATTAATTTAAATAAATATTATGGCTATTACTAATGATAACTGTGAAAAATACTTCAATTGTATATTGTCATTCAGCTGAGAAAATTTTTATTCAAAATAATCCCCTGGTAAAAGATAGCACAGGTCAGACTTCATATTGACAAAATAAAACAATAGGTCCAGGCGCAGTAGCTCACACGTGTAATCCCAGCACTTTGATAGGCGGAATCAGACAGATCACCTGAGGTCGGGGGCTCAAGACCAGCCTGACCAACATGGAGAAACCCCATCTCTACTAAATATACAAAATTAGCCAGGCATGGTGGTCATTGCCTATAATCCCAGCGACTCAGGAGGCTGAGGCAGGAGAGTTAAATTGTATTTTCTCTGTATCAAATCACCTTATTTTTAATTAATAAAAACGATTCAAATTAAAAACAAAAAAGTAAAACAAAACAAAAATCAGCTTTATTATTGATAATAATAGATAACCTGACCTAGCTATGATGACACAACCAGAGTCAAGCCACAACCAAAAGTCAAGTCACAAATCTTCACTTTTAAATGGTGTACCTGATGAAATGCTTGCAACTGTGCAGTAGAAACACACCCACCCACCCACTCCCCCCTGCACCCCCACGACACCCTCCCCAGGCCACCGGGCAGTTCTGCCTCACATACACTTCTCACATGGGAGCGAGAGAAGATTGGCCTCTAGATCTAGAATCCAGAATGTACAGCTGGGGTCTGGGCCAAATATTCTCAAAAATGGAACAAGATCTAAAAATACCATCCCATTCTCTGAACAGGCAGACACAATATAAGAAAGAAATGAATCAAGCCATCTGTGCTTTGTTATTTTTTTTTCCAAGTTTTCCAAATAGGTAAAGTCAGTCCTCAATCTCTGTTGATGAGAATTTGGATAATTTGGAATTCTATTTGAAGAATTAAAAAAATAGAGCACAGATGGTTCTACAAAAGAAGTCCTAGTTAAACAGGATTGAGAAGGAAGAAAGGAAGAGATAAGCTGTGGTTCATCTCACTAAATACTTTGTAACAAGATGTCAATCTGGAGGTTTCTATTGAAATGTAAAATTACTAAATATTAGATGTCAAAACAAGGTCTAATACAGACAACTGTCTAGATAAGTCAAAGTAAATACCCAGAACTCTAAAATGCACAAGTAGCAATGATAAATCATGGAGAAAGAGATTATGAAGCGATGATTTTTGAGGGAGTGAGGGAAGGTCTTCTCTTTACGGGTCCACAAGGGGGCGTAGTTTTAAGGGCAAGAACTTCCCAGCTCCATGCCCCCCCTCCCATCTCTCTCTATCGGGGAGATTTAATGGTTTATGTTTGAATTTCACGGGCGCAGTAAGAAACTAAGAGTCAATCACTCCAGCGGAAGTTCTAAGGAACTCCTTTCATTGGACTGGGGTCTTAGAGAAGGTGGGGGTTCCTCCGAAGTTAAAAGTCCCCTTCTTCCACACCACTTCAGACTCCTGTTTGGGTCCCCTTCCACAAACACTCCCTTCATGGAAGCCATCTTTCTCTCTCCTGGATTTTCCCTCTGGAGTCCCCTTCTACACTCTCTAGTGAAAGCCTGTCTTCCCCTCCTAAACTCCATCTGTGTCTATTCCCTTCCACTCAGTGTGGAAGCTGCTTTCCTCTCCTGGATCCATCTTTCTGGATTCTCTCACTCAGTGTGAGAGGTAGCTGTTTCTTTCTCTCTCCTTCTCCTGTTTCTCTCTCTCTCTAAATAAAATCACTTTCTACAACACTTCCTGAGTCCAGCATTTACTGCGCGCTGCATTGTGGTCTCCTCACCCATCCTGGAGGAGTGATTGACCAAAAACCTGGAGAAATGTCCTCTCAGGGGAACTGAGGGGGCACCCCTGAACCCCAATATTACATTTTGGCAGGCCAGCCGGGAGAGGGGTACACCAGAAAAAGGGGTACAGCCAGAGCAGAGGAATTCAAAATTGTGAGTAAAACTGGCCCCATTCTGTCCTGTCTCTTTAAAAACACCCGAAAGGGCTGCAGCCAGGCCACGACCCAGCTCGTCTTAAGCAGCGAGCTCCAGCCGGACTTAAAAGCGCCGGTTTTTTTAACTTCAAGCTCTCTCTCTGCTTTCTTTCTCCTTCTCTATCCTTCGGGACCAAATCCTGCAGGAGCCTGTGGGGTGGAAAGGGTGAGCACCCCCCTTTTCCTGGCCGGGAACAGCCCAGCCCAGGGGGTGGAACCCAGCGCATGCACGGGTTGGCGGGCCGGAGAAAAACAGCGGGGAGGGGTTAGGTACAGCTGAGCCCGCAGGGAACTTTCTACAACACTTCTTGAGTTCAGCATTTACTGCTCACTGCGCCACGGTCTCCTCACCCATTCTTGGGGAGTGATTGACCAAGAACCTGGAGAAATGTCCTCTCAGGAGAACTGAGGGAGCACCCCTGAACCCCAATATTACATTTTGGCAGGCCAGCCAGGAGAGGGGTACACCAGAAAAAGGGGTACAACCAGAAGAGGAGTATAGCTGGAGAAGAAGCATTCAAAATTGTGAGTAAAACTGGCCCCATTCTGTCCTGTCTCTTTGAGAACACCTGAAAGGGCTGCAGCCAGGCCACGACCCAGCTCGCCGTAAGCAGCGAGCACCAGCCGGACTTAAAAGCGCCGGTTTTTTAACTTCAAGCTCTCTCTCTGCTTTCCTTCTCCTTCTCTATCCTTCCGGACCAAAACCTACGGGAGCCTGTGGGGTGGAAAGGGTGAGCACCCCGCTTTTTCTGGCCAGGAACAGCCCAGCCCAGGGGGTGGAACTCAGCACACGCACAGGAAGGCTGGAGAAAAACAGCGGGGAGGGGTTAGG
Organism: Aotus nancymaae; assembly: GCF_030222135.1. Taxonomy (NCBI): domain Eukaryota; kingdom Metazoa; phylum Chordata; class Mammalia; order Primates; family Aotidae; genus Aotus; species Aotus nancymaae. Next base: position 7,496,238 of record NW_026988503.1, read on the forward strand.
TACAGCTGAGCCTGCAGGGAACTTTCTACAACACTTGTCGAGTTCAGCATTTACTGCGCGCTGCGCCATGGTCTCTTCACCCATTCTTGGGGAGTGATTGACCAAGAACCTGGAGAAGTGTCCTCTCAGGGGAACTGAGGGTGCACCCCTGAACCCCAATATTATAGGAGTACATACCGTACACACTTATCCCAAGGGTTCTTTAGTAGGTCCATTTGTGGAGCTCATTATGTGTCTCTAGATGCTTTCAGAACATGGTGCACTGAAGTTTAACTTAAACTCCAGGTGTCTAGAGCAGTGATTAACAAACATTTTCAGTAAATAGCTAGATAGTAATTATCTTAGATTTTGTACACTATATAATCTCAGTCACAGCCGTTCAACTCTGCCTTTATAACGCAAAGGTAGCCACAGACAATATGTAAACAATTAGGTATGTGTGTAAGTAAAATCTTATGTATACAAACAAGCAGTGAACTGAATTTGTTATGAGCCTTACTTTGCTGATCTCTGATCTAAATGATAATAAAATAGCTATCTAGATCTATGTTTTAGAAGTGGAGCTAAGGAAAGGGTTGCTGTTTGGGGCTTAGTCATCTCTCCATATTTTGTTGGATCAAAGCTTTTGAGACGTCCAACAAATATATATAGGAAGACCACCCGGGGAAAAGCCAGGTTGAATTTTTTTACGTATTGCCAAACGAACCACTTGGGGGATCCAGTCATGGAATCCCAAATAAGATATAATTGGTTTGAAGTGGATAACAAGAGAAACCATTCAGCTGGAGTATGGTTGGCCTTTATAGAAAATGTGAAAATTGGCTGGTGTGGTGGCTCACACCTATAATCTCAGCACTTTGGGAGGATGATGCTGGCTGATCAGGAGGTCAGGAGATTGAGACTATCCTGGCTAAAACAGTGAAACCCCTCTCTACTAAAAATACAAAAAATTGGCCGGGCGTGGTGGCACGCACCTGTAGTCTCAGCTACTCAGGAGGCTGAGGCAGGAGAATCACTTGAACCCAAGAGGCAGAGGTTGTAGTGAGCCAAGATCATGCCACTGCACTCCAGCCTGGGCGACAGGGTGAGACTCCGTTTAAAAAAAAAAAAAAGAAAGAAAGAAAATGTGAAATTTATTAAAATGTCATGAAAGTGAGTCAGCTTCAAACACTTGCCATCTTGAGGCAGTACCACCAAAGTAAAAATTTGTTCTCACCCTTTACTTCTTCCCCTTCATTCTGATTTTGGCAGAATCAGAACTATGGTTAGTAACCTGGAGGTGGAGGTAAAATACTAGTCTGTGAAATAAAGAAAGGTCATCTAGGGCACTTGGAAAATTCTCTTACCCTGTGCTACAATTATACTTAGTTTCAATTGCTTGGAAAATGCTTCCAAACACACAATGGACAATTTAAATAAACCACGTTGTCAAAATTTTTGATTCTGTGTAGTTTCCTAATAAAATGGTCCTTAGGCGTTTACTCACAGTCCTTTTACTCTATTTAGTCCATGCCAACAACTTCAATTACAAGGTTTTCTTGCTGAACATAGATTAGGAACAGAACTTTAAAGGGAAAGGAAGTGAGCAGTGTGACTGCTACGTATGAAGCATAAATTAAAAAATACTGATGTTCTTTGATAGTTTGACATTCATGAACAAGGCAGAAAACTCTCAAGCACGAAAGCATCCTATTATGATACATTTCAACATCGATATATATTATAGCTGATTTTTAAAAACTATCAAGCTATATTACATAAAACACAAGTGAAACTGTTTTTCAAATGATCTGTTGTGAACAGGTGGTTTACACTGTATTGAAATAACAACTTATAGTAATGAGTTGAATTTGAAAATGTCCCTGATTATATGCCCTTTCATTTAGGATCATAGCCTTGTTTTTGTTTTCGTTTTTGTTTTTGTTTTTGTTTAACTGAAAAGTACATTAGAGATCAACAGATTGCTTGTCAAGAAAGTGACTTTTATGAGAGCTAGAATTGTTTAGTTACTTTTTCGTCCTTTACATCTTGGAACTGCATCAATGCCCCCAGGTGTAACATAGACAACTTCCTTATCTTGTCATCTTGCAGTCAATGGGTCACATGGGAGACAAGTAATATAACCTGAGTGGTTACCTCAAATGGCTGCCTCAAAGATGCGCAATAATTATTTCAATAATGACACAACTCTTTAACAAAGTACTACATAATATTTCCCTTCAATTAGTTTTTTTTCCCTCCAATAATCATTTTTATCTTTAGATAGGGCAATAAGGTATGGAAAGATTGACAAAGGGACCAAAATTAATTATCTTGATAGCTGTAGATGAGATTTGTTTCCTCCACCTGGACGTCATCTCCCATAGTATACTCTGAGGTCTTGTCAAAACTGTCATCATCCTTATCTATCCATCAGCTCTGAAAACTCTGGGCTTTACTAGAAATCTTGAAATTTGTCCTTCACAGTTATTTCTGGGTAAATAGTAAAATTAGATGGAATGTACATCGTAACTAAAGAACTTTGGGAGTGAATTAAAGATGAAAAGATTTGAAATCATTCTCTAGTGGTTTAATAGAAAATAAAATTTTTTTATACCATTGTCTCATTCAGAGTGAATAAGCTGAATAACCTGTCTGAAACAGGTATAATTTCAGACCTCTGCTGCTCAAATAGCAAGTCCAGAATAATCTCTTATTCCAACTGTAGCCACTTTAAAAAAGTGAATTGCCAAGCCCACAGAAGCGGTAGAGTAGAGTAAATCTGGATAATCTCAAGACCGCCTCACTCCCAGTTCTTCAGCTTTTCTTTTCACTATGCCATAGGGTGACCCCCACCTTACCAAAAACCTGATACCTAATACTGAAAACAAAATTGTCTGTGAACACTATTTAACACATAAAACTTATAAGAACAATAATTCAAAACAAATTTTTCTGTATATTAAAATTTATCATTTTTCTTATAAAGTCAATAAATTTCAAAAGCTAAAACTACTTCATTTTTATTTATAATAATTTTTATTTATAAAAATGACCTATATTGCACTTGCTAGTTGTTATATAAGGACCATTACCTGTTGAATGGAGTAAGCAATAAGCTGATGTCTCCTAGCTTTATTTACTTGTTTAATTGGGTGCATTAGGTGAACATTTTAATAAAGGACCTGCTGGCTAATCTTAAAGGTTGTGAAATGCTCATATAGGAATTTTAAAAATAAAAATAAAAAGATTAGGGCAGAGCTACAACTTTACTAATGAGTTACACATTATAAGTCCTTCAGATATATTTACTGAGGTGACATGAGCAGCTTTATTCAGGGATGCACAAAAGCAAATTAACCTTACATTCTAAGTTAATGCATCAGTGGTTTCCAATGTGTTAAAATTCTACAGCACAGTGATCGTTTTCTTTAATTACCACCCAACAAATGTTAATATTATAGATGTTTTAGAACCCCTGAATCACTTCCTTGGGACTCAAGACCTTCAAGGAAGAGGGCTGGAAATGGTTACACCACAGAGGGCTATGACTTACCCTGCAACTGCCCTGAATTACTGTGATTAGGAAAAAGAGAATAAAGGCCAGCCTGAGAAAGAGCCATATGATGGAAGAGCCAAATATGGACAACTAAATTTACCATCTGTGAATATTCATAAGGCATTTCTCTGACATTTTCTAAGAATTTCATTCTTTATAAAATAGCATTTTGATCCGTAAGTGTTGGGGAAACATGGGAAGATAAAAGCAGGTGCCAGGGGAACTTCAGATGACCCTGCCTCGTTAGGCCAAGGGAGGCTTCTTGGGTGTTTGCAATTTTCAAATCCTTTCTTTATCTGAACATATGGGCTTAATAACAGTGACTGCGAGAGTACAGTTTAGTGATGCTGAGACTGTTCTACGCCCATGCATTTTTATTATAACAAGGAAATAACAAACCAGAGAATTACTTCGTACTTCATATGTTGCAATATATCTTGAAAATTTTGCATTTTGTCTACTTACTATTTTTTTGAGCAAGTTGAGGAAGCCATCCTCCCAGCATCCCAAAAGAGAAAAACATATATAGTTCAATGTCATCACTGGCAATCATGTACGTTTAAAATAAGGCAGGTCATTTGGCCAGGGGGAACTTAATGAAAAAGTCATTTCTAATACACTTGACTGTAAGTAAAACTATCACCTCCCAATTCTAAAACAGGAAAGAGTTTGCAATTTTACATCATCCAGTTAAAAATGAGAGCCTCACAAGTATCAGGTAATGGCAATTTATTATTACTATTATTATTACTATTGTTATTTTAAGATGAAGTCTCTGTCACCCAGGCTGCTCTGTCACCTGGGCTGTAGCACAGTGGGATGATCTCGGCTCCCTGCAACATCTGCCTCTTTTGTTAAGCAATTTTTCTGCCTCAGCCTCCCAAGTAGCTGGGATTACAGGCGTGCACCACCATACCTGGCTAGTTTTTGTATTTTTAGTAGAGATGGGTTTTTTCAGTGTTGGCCAGTCTGGTCTCAAACTCCTGACCTCAGCCCCCCATACTGCTGAGATTACAGGTGTGAGCCACCACGCCCAGCCCTATTTATTTATTATTAAGTAGAATACAAAGGTATTTTTTTCTGAGAAAAAATTGACAATCACTCAGAATTTAGGATCTTTCATCATTGTTTTATAAAAGAATCAGTGAATTAGGGTCAGGCAAGAAGAGAATATACACTGAATTTTGTCTAAAAATTCCCCTTAGGTTCTCTGCTGCAGTAATATCAGGACACCATCTTAATATATACAAATCCCCACATCTAACCATAGGCATTACAATGATTATGTTATTGAATCAAGACATTTATGGAGCAAATCCCTGCAGATTCACTTGGCAGAGATTTCTGACAAAACTAAAATCCTATATTCCCGTGTAAATTATTGCAACAAAGCTCCAGGAAGAATTCACACTGGAGCAATGTTGTTGATTTCATCAAAAGTCACTGAGCCTCTCAGCCAGGTTATGTGCAACCAAGTAGCCAAGTGTGTGCCAAGATACACTGGGCACGGGGAAGAGAATCTGCCTGAGCATAGGTATAAATACAAGGTGTTCCTGTGGCAATGACCACACCATTTTAGGCAGTGAAACTTGAGAGAGTACACAGTGCAATACCATGCCAGAGGCAGTGCAAAACAACTTGTTCTTAAGTCTTCCCATTCTTCTCCCATCACACCACTACTTCTAGAGATTACACTGATGTTTGTGTCTAGCAATCAGTTCATACTCTGATTAAGGTGCTAATTTCCTGGTGAAAGCAGCTACTACTGCAAATATCATCCAAAGTCTTGCTCAGGAAGTTGTTTAGAGATGTGTTAGGCATGTTCACTAATACCTTCTCAAAGCCAAAATAGTCCAAAAGTCACTTTATAACAAGCTATCATCTTATCCCAAGCAGCAGGTATACTAGGGTCAAAGTGCTTTCTAAACATTAATAGGTAGACTACAACTCCATCCTGGAACATTTATCTATTCAATACTCATTACATTTGTATGTAATTAGGATTGAGGATTTCCTCTTCAATCACAAATTTCCATGGTGGGCCAGAACGAAGGAAAGTTTAAAAAAAGAGAGAAAAAGTGGCTTGGTCCACAAGTGCATTTAGCTCTGGTGAAAGAACCCGATGATTACAAATCAGTCTTGAGTTTTTATTTTGAAGCAACAGCAAAGAGAATAGGAGTAAAGGTGCCTTTTATTGTTGTTAGATTGTTACAAAGATACAGAAGTTATTTTTAAAAACCTAATTGAGCAAAAATATTATAGAACTTCCTTATTCTGTCTCTGAGATATTTTATAGCTTCAGTAACGAAACGCTAACATAATTATATTTCTATTTAAAAAACAAAAGTGCTAAGTTCCAATAAAATCTGTGTTTGAACACAATAGGCAGTGAATTGCAGTTATATCAGCATTACTTGACCAGTTCTGTTTCCACTACACGACATCAATATATTCTCAAAAGGACACTAAATAAGAGATATAAAACATATCCTTGATTTCAAGTATTTGTTATATAATTGTGTTGTATCTATCAAGATTTTAAATCTATTATATGATCTGACAGCATCTTTAAGGAGTCTAAATAAAGAAATTAAGAGTTAAGAAACTTAAGTGCTAATCTTAGTCTCTCTGAAAGTTGCATAACATGCTTATGTTTCAGTACTTGCATCTTGAAAATATTAATGTTCATATCCAAATACTTTATAGTAATTGTTGAGATATAGTTGGAGGAAAAAGCAGGGCAAAGTAAAAGTTGGTGAAATAGGCCAGTATTGTTATAGCCTACTTTTAGTAATGAGAGGGGTGGAATAATTGTTAAGGATAATTATTTCATGAAATATACATGAAATCACATATAATAAAAATAAATTGTGACTAATCAGTTTAACCCTAAGTAATTGTAACTGTAATTGCTATAATGGACCTGTTAATTAGGCACACAGCTTTATTTTTATTTATTTTTTCTTAATAATGAAAAGAGGTTTACTTGGCTCATGATTCTGCAGGCTGTCCAGGAAACATGGTGTTGGTGTCTGCTTGGCTTCTGATGAAGCCTCAGGGAGCTTTCAATCATGGTGGAAGGTGAAGGGGGAACAGGCATGTCACATGTCAAAAACAGGACTGAGAGAGAGAGGTGGGATTAGGCACCTTACACTTTTAAATGACTAGATCTTGGGAGAACTCACTCACCATTGCAAAGACAGCATCAAATCATGAGGGATCCATCCTCACAATCCAAACACCTCTGTATTAGTCAGGGTTCTCTAGAGAGACAGAACTAATAGGATATATGTATATATGAAAGGGGGGTTATTAAGGAGAATTGACTCACATGATCACAAGGTAAAGTCCAACAGTAAGCTGTCTGCAGGTTGAGGAGCAAGGAAGCCAGTGGTGGATTGTGCCCCAGAAATTCTGATGTAATTAGTCTTGATGTGGTCTGAGCATTGGGATTTTAAAATCTAGGGTGTAATCAACCTTGTTACCTAATAGGTTGGGCACAATAGGGTGAAGTGGTTTTTCCACCACCCAGAAACCATAGCCAGGAGTTAAAAGTGGCTAGGGACTAGCCAATGGATCAGACCAAGCCCTAAAACCTCAAAATTAGGAAAGCCGACAGTGTAGGCTTCAATCTGTGGCCAAAGGCCTGAGAGCCCCTGGCAAACCACTGCTTTAAGTCCAAGAGTCCAAAAGCTGAAGAACTTAGAGTCTGATGTTCCAGTGCAGGAAGCATCCAGCATGGGAGAAAGATGAAGCCTGAAGGCTCAGCAAGTCTGCCTTTCCATATTCTCCTTCCTGCTTTATTCTAGCTGCACTGGCAGCTGATTAGATAGTGCTCACCCAGATTGAGGGTAAGTCTGCCTCTTCCAGTCCACTGACTCAAATGTTAATCTCATTTGGCAACACCCTGGCAGACATACCCAGGAACAATATTTTGCATCGTTCAACCCAATCAAGTTGACACTCAATATTAACCATCACAACATCCCATCAGGTCCTGTCTCCAGCATTGGGGATCATTACATTCCTTTTGCTAGTTATTATTTCAATAGGTTTTTGGAGAACATGTGGTGTTTAGAATAAGGTGATTTCTGATATTTTGGTGCACCCATCACCTGTAGACACATAGCTTGAAAAAGAATAGGGTCTTTTCAGAAACACTAATTATATGTTAAATAAAGATTATTGATGGATACTTAGACCTTTTTTAAACATGGATAACTAGTTTGACAATTATCACTTAAGGAATAATTTACATTGACCAATTTTACTGCCACATTAAATTGAAAAGATGATTTTTGCATTGTCATTAGTACAAGCAATTGTTATCATTAGGAAATAAAATTTTAATAAACATTTTAACATACAAGCCTATAATTTTACCAATATTAATTTATTTTTAAGTCTTAGTTTGGTAATTTCTACCTAATGCTTTATATTTAAAACACAAAAAGTATACCACAATTCACATTTAAAAATTCAGTTAATAAAGGAGAAAGAGAAAATGATCAGCTGATCAGATGAATTCCTAAGGTTATCAGTTTTTGTTCTATTCAGTTTCAGTTATTCTAAGAGCACACAAGAGATAAACGTAATTGAATTGCATGTAGACACTGCCTGACCAACTCAGATGTAGTACAGCAATCTTTCCTGTGGCTGTTTTGATATACCTTAATTCTCAGAAATCAAAAATTACTGCATATCCAATCATCTAATTTTTATATTAATTGTTATTTCTAAAATAATAGTAATAATAGTAAAAATGTATCAGGCCTGGCCAAGAATCAGTAATTAGTCCAGACCTTTTAAGCAATGAAAATTTAAGCCAGGGAAATAGTTACACAGGTGGTGGAAGAGGTGAAAAGCTAAATAAGTATTGGTAAGGAATTAGGAAACCCCAGCCATCTCTAAAACTAGAAAATTAGGTCTCAAACTTGGATGCATATGAAAATACGATTTTAAATCCTAGATTGTGCCCCGGAATTTCTGATGCAATTAGTCTTGATGTGGTCTAAGCATTGAGATTTTAAAATCTAGGATATAATCAACCTTGTCACCCAATGGGTTAGGCATAATCAGGAGAAGTGGTTTTTCCACTGCCCAGAAACCACAGCCAGGAGTTGGAAGTGGCTAGGGACTAGTAAATGGCAACTACAGCCAAGCAGGAGGTGCATCCACTACTAGAAGCACAAGAAGCAGAGATGGAAGGAAGAATACTTGGGCTTCTCCCCTTCTTTCCACCTTAGAAATTCTACCCATGATTCCTAATGATTCAAAGTATTGGGAAGCCAGAGAGCAAGGGAGTTTGAGAGATGTTTTCTACAGAACAGAGCTGAGGAAGAAAGGTGAACACATATGAAGTATAGATTTTGGTAACTGGCCAGCATTTTCGAGATGATAATTTAGAAAACCTTAAAACTGGCTGTGTTATTTGAAATTAACTTCCAATTTATTCTGCTATGATAATTAAGCATGTTAGTACTCTAGTTTCCACTAAATGATGATGAAAATAGTATCATTTCAATTTGGTATTTTTCTATACATACATACATAACTATAATGATAAAACCATGCCTAAATGTAATAATTTCATACATTTTCTTTACTCCTTTACATTTTATTTCTGCTGTAAATTACGGAGTATTTTGCATGTCATCAACTAAAATTATTTAAATAATAAAAACATTTATTGCCTCACTTAGCAAGGAGACCTGAGACAGAGCAGGTTGCAGGGTTCATTCATAGTTTCAGTGTTTTCTTCTCCCCATCCTCCTCCTCTGCTCTTCTTATTTTACCCATTTTGTCACTTTCTCCTCGATTGGTTACAATATGGCTGTACCCTTTCCTGCTATCAATTCCATAAACAACCATATTCAGAATAAAAATGAGCACTTCCTCCTGTGAACCTCTCGTTAATACACAAGAAAATATCTTCAAGACATGATTTCTTAATTTTCCCTCTGACCTATGTATTATTTAGAATTAGGTTACTTGCGTTCACCCTAGCCATGATGGTTGGTAAGAAAGTGAGTATCAGTTTCAGCCTCTGAATTGGGAGATGGAATGTTGAGAGGGCAAAAAAGAGTCTAAGACCACTGTATCTCCTTCGGTTTCTTCCACATTCATTTTACCATGCAAACCTCTCCAACTCCTGTCCCAACATAACCTATGTAAAAATAATACCTTCTTTCATTACAAGTGTTTATTCACAGTGATGGAATTCTATTATGGTACACGTACACATGTATTTTCATACGTATGTTGATACTGTCATTCAACATAACAGTGAAAATCCTCTCAAGTTAGGTCTTAGAACTCTTTTTAATAATTAATAATAATGTAATAATACATTCTCTAATAATTTGATGTGATATTAAATGATGAGATATTACTCAATATATTTGATCTCATGTGATTAGACATGTTACTTATTCTCGACATCTATTTCAATTTTAGTTTTATTTCCAATATAAACAATGCTGTAATAAAAAGGGTGCATACATTAAGTAGTTTTATTATTACACATAGATTCATCAAAGGGGATTGCTTGATAAAAGATATATACTTTCATTTTTTAAAGATATGTTTAGATTAATTTTTCATATTTGTTTCAGTGATACAAGTCCTGGATGAATTAAAATGTTATGTTTTTGTTCATTTTTGTTAATTTTGTTTAGTGTTGTCCTAAATGCTGATGAGGCTGAACTTCTTTTCTTGTAATTATTACAATTTCTGAGAATTGCCTGTTCATATTCTTTACACATCTCTATATTGACTGAACTGTTTGTATTTTCATTGTGCATTCTTATTTAGCTCATATAATTTAAATGTTTATATGTTATTTGCATTTTAAATATGTTTCATAAAATCTGATATCTCTGATAAATCTGATGGTATATTTTATGATATAAATATTCAAATATTATATATTTTAACATGTTCTTTTTTCTGAAAGAATTTTAGTTCCTAGTTTTGGTTGAGAAGGTCTTCTCTGTCCCTATATTATAAAAGCAATCACCTTCATTTTCTGGTACTATGATTTTGTATTTTTAACATATTAATTTATTCTTCAGCTCTACATTTTATATTACATAAGATATAAGCATATTATTATCTTTTTCCATATTGTCAACTGGATGTGTCAACACCATTAATAAATGGTTCATAGTTTTTGTACTGAAATGGGCTTTGAAACTTTTAATTTAGTAAATAAACATATATATAATATTATTTATTCTTCAATTATCTATTTAATTTCACCAATTTCTTTGGTTTTTCTCAGACCAAAGCCATAATTGTATGTTCCATCCACCATAGATAAGTTTTAATTTTGAAAATAAAAAATATAAAGTGGAAAATGTAAAATTATATACATCCTATATAAGATAACATTTTTGGATCATGTATTTAACATGTATTCTTTGAAAATAGCATATGGCATAATTTTGTTTAGTTTTGTTTTATGGTAATCACCCAGTCTATGTCTTTAAATTTAAAAATCTAATCCATATACATGTATTGCACATGGGATTATCATTTGTACTTATGCATGTGTAAATGTATTTTACACTGTTATTCTTTCTTTTTAAGGCAAAAGAATTGCTAGTTAGGTCAGATTACCATATTTTTTTTTTTTCTGTTTGCTTTGGAAGATATTTTAGTTTCCACATTACTTTAATGTTTACTCTATTTATACTATATCTACTAGTTATACATGTCATGTACTATTATTCAAAATAAGATAAATTTTTTCTGCAATTAAAATACATTTTTTTCTTATTAAGATGTTCTCATTTATCAAATTAAAACATTAGGCTTCTACCACTTATTTTCTTCTCCTCTTTAAATCTGCCCTGCCTTTTCAACTGAGACTTTTGAAAACAGTTTTCTTCTTTCTTCATCTTTCCAACCAATAAACACCGAAGCTATGCTTCAATTGATTAATAATTAATGACTTAATAAGTAATACATTACCAATTGCAATTTATTCTTAGACATTTTTGTCATTCTGACATCTTTGAAATTGGGATAAATTGTACAGTTCATGCCATGTCACAATTTAAATAAAAATATTAATTTTTTCTTAGGGTAACACAAAAATATTGTACCTTACAGTAAAAAAAAGATACAAAAATTACAATATTAGCTTTTATCATATAATGTTTGTTTTCCATATCAAGATTTCTCACTTTGCATGTATGTAACATAGATCCAGTCACTCTATTATTTTACATTTGTGTGTGTGTGCATGTGTGTGTAGGAAGTAAAAGAAAGAGTCAGAGAGAGTAGAGGAGAGAGAGAGAAGGAAGGAGAAAAAAGAGAGAGGAGGGCTATATTTTGCTAACCTGTTTTTTTTTTTTTCTATATTGTTTCAAAGTGAGATATTTGTTCTAATCCATTGGTTGGTTTTTCAGAGAGACTTGGGTACAGATATCCGTCATTATGTGAATGTTCTCTCACAGAACTTGGCAACTGAATAGATTTGAAACTTTTTTGAGATAATGGTCACATTAGTTTTCTGTGACTGATGTAACACATTACCAAAAATATAATGTCTTAGGACAATATCACCATATTACATTTTGGTTCTGGAAGTTAGAGGTGTAAAATGGTCTCACTGAATGCAAATCCTGGTGTGGATAGAGCTGCAATACCTTTTGGACATTCTAGGATTCACTCCTCCTTCTAGAGGCTGCCCCATTCCGTAACTCAGGCCCCTTCCATCGTCAAAGTCAGCAAATTTACCACTCTGACCTCTGATTTCAATGCCACCTCTCTTTCTCTGGCTCTCCTATCTCCCTCTTTTACATATAAAAACCCTTATTATGCAATTGGACCCATTCAGGAAATTCTAGACTATCTTCCCATCTCAAGATCTGCACCAAATCTTATGTCATGTAAGATAAGGGATTGGACATGGACACCTTTAGAGTGAGGGAGGCAGGGCTGATTAGTCTGCACATCTTTGCTATCCAAACTCAGGATGAACAGATTCAGACAGTTAAATGTATTATAGTTATATTTTTCTCCAGGAGGGCAATTATATGTCATCTTCTCTAAAGTACATTCTCAAATAATTTTTCTTTCCATGCTAATTGTAATCTTGATAAGAGTAGGATTTTCTCTATTTTTGAGTACATGATCTCACCTGTTTTCTAGCTTGTTTTGCATATTAACCTGATGCCAATCTGATACTGTTTTTCTTTATGATTAGGTTTTTGTTTTGTTTTGGACTATTATAATGTACTTTCTCTTTGTATTAAAAGTTCAGAAATTTTACTGGATATGTGTTTTTGATCTTGAATCTCTGTTAAAACATTAGAGATTTATTGAGGCTTTAAAATTAGCAGACTCTTTAAGTAAATTTCACATTTAATCTGTTTCATTATTGCCTCTTTTTAATCTACCTTATATATATTTTTTAGAGTTTTCATCTCTTTATATTTTTTCACGGTTCTTGTAGGAGGTAATCTATGTTTGTTTGTTTGTTTTGTTTTGTTTTGTTTTGTCTTGAGACAGAGTTTTGCTCTTGTTGCCCAGGTTGGAGTGCAATGGCAGCGCGATCTCGGCTTAGTGTAACTTCTACCACCCAGGTTCAAGCAATTCTCTTTCCTCAGCCTCCTGAGTAGCTGGGATTACAGGCATGCACCACCATGCCCAGATAATTTGTAATTTTAGTTGAGACAGGGTTTCTCTGTGTTGGTCAGGCTGGTCTCGAACTCCTGACCTCATGATCTGCCCCCGCCCCCAGCCTCCCAGAATGCTGGGATTACAGGTGTGAGCCACCATGCCCGGCCAATCTAGATTATTTATATAGGATATTTATATAGGATTCCATAGTGTCTGTGCCTTCAATCATTCATCCACAAATGATTTATTTAATAAATCATAATTTTTAGATCTATAAATTTGATATTATGTGAAATTTACATCTCCTAGAGTGATATCATTATTGTAATTATTATTACTAATTTGGTTCAAGTTTATATTTCTAACCTAGTGTTTCTGTCCCCAAGAAGAGAAGAAAGTAAAAGTACAAGTTAAATTTTCCCCTGTTCCTAAACTGGATTAGTATATAAACATCAGGGATTGAGGGTTCAATGAAAATTGTTAAGGTTTATGATGGCCTGGAAGATCACCTTGGTACAAACAGGAAAAGTTTGCCTTTAATCACTGCTTTTACCAACAACATCCATCAGACCTGAGTGATCCAAGTGAGTCAACTAAGAAAAACTGCAAATGACTTTAAGTCACTGTAGCCTCTAGCAAGAAGTATATCAATTAAAGCAAATAAAGAAAAACCCACTCTGTGTGTGTGTGTCGCGGGGGTGGACTGAAGAACACACATAAAACCATGAAATAAGTAATAGTAATAAGTAGAAACAATCATTTGAGAAGGCACAGCTCTCTGATGGTCAAGCCTTTCTCAGAATCTGTTGCCTTCTTGTATAAATCCTTGGCCTGGCACACTCGGTTGAACACATATCCCAGTTGTGTTGGCATCACATTCCTCAAAATCTAAGGTTTTCCATGCATGTAAGTGCCTAGGGACCCTATGAATCCTTGGAGTCAGGAATGCAAAATGGATTGAGGGTGGAAGTGGAGGAAGAGGAAATTATGGTCAAATTATCTCTTTTCTAGAATCCCTCTGTTTGTGAATCTTTTGAATCAACATCTATTAAATACTCACTGTTTGTCGGGACTGAGCAAGATCCTCCTTACAGTTAGTTCTTCAGTGGTAGACCCACCAGACTGGATCCAGTTTTGATATGCAGTTCCTGCCTCTTCTACATATTAGTTGTTTGAGATTGGTAAAGTTCTTGATATGGTTTGGTGCTGTTCCCATCCAAATCTCATCTTCAATTCCCATGTGTTGTGGGACAGACCTGGTGGGAGATAATTGAATCACAGTAGTAATTTTCCCCATACTGTTCTCAAGGTAGTGAATAAGTCTCAGGCTATATGATGATTTTTAAAAGGGGTTTTCCCTTTGGCTTACCTCTCATTTTCTCTTGTCTACTGCCATGTAAGACGGGTCTTTTGCCTTCTACCATGATTGTGAGGCCTCCCCAGCCATGTGGATCTGTGAGTCCATTAAATCTCTTTTTCTTCATAAATTACCCAGTGTCAGGCATGTCTTTATTAACAGCGTGAAAACAGACTAATACAGTTCTGTTTATCACTTTTAACATTTGCATTTTGGAGAAAGTAATAGCACCCACCCTATAGAGCTGTAATGAAGATGAAACACACACACACACACACACACACACACACACACACACACACCAGTTTCTGGCAAATATTAAGCATTATAAAGGTATTTATTGTTATTATTATTAAGCTATTTTATTCTCAAATAATGTTATTAGCACCAGTTTTTGTTGTTATTGTTCTAATAGGAAAACTGAGGCTCAAGGAGATAAAGTACATGATCCACATTCAACTAGTCATATGATGTAAAGCCTAGCATTGAATCCAGGGTATCAGAAACCAAAGTCCATGTCATGCATTGAAGCTTTAAAATGAGACAGTGTTTATTTGCCATTCACTAATAGCATTCACTTACCCATTTGGTCAAGTTATCTTTTGGTAAAGGAATAAATTAACACATTTAGTCAGAAAAAATTTGAGGAAAACAAAGATATTTAATGCATTTGTTGTCACTTGGGAATATGGTATATATTTAAGAAATAAACAGAACAAGTAACAGAGAGAGACTTTCATAACAAAAATTAAAATTTTAGTTCCTCCTTTATCATCACATAAGATACTTTCCACCTCTTAGCATTTGTGTCATCATGTATTGACTAAATTTCAACTGAATTGTGACTCAGTCTCCATAGTATTACTTAAGAAGTCAATTTCTACTTTTTTAGCTTCACCGCCTGACTATGTAGCCAAATCAATACAACTTGTCTTTTTAAAGGAAGTTGAACAACTAAGGCCACTGCACCAAAATTCCTTGAAATGGACTTAAATTTGAGAAAGTACAAAATTATCTTTTTTATCCTTGTCTTCTTTCATTTCACAAGTTCAATTGTTCTAGATATTGTGCCTTTCAATATTAGCTCATATATTGTTCTTGATGAAGTGAATTGAAAATTGTACTGTGACAATTGCTTATATATTTAGTATTTTAGGGCAAATTCCAAATCTAGGAAAAAAATAGCAGATTCCAGTGCCACTAATTGATGTGTAACTACACATGTAAGTAGAAATGCAAAGTGTATTCTAAGATCACATTAAACGAGATGCATAGGAGGAAAGGAGTATGTTTTTTTTTTTTTGAGATGTAGTTTCACTTTTATTGCCCAGGCTGGAGAACAATGACATGATCTCAGCTCACTGCAACCTCCGCCTTCAGGTTCAAGCAATTCTCATACCTCAGCCTACTGGGTAGCTTGGATCTGGGATTATAGGCATGTGCCACCACATCTGGCTAATTTTGTATTTATAATAGAGATGGTGTTTCACCATGTTGGTCAGACTGGTCTCGATCTCCTGACCTCAGGTGATCTACTCACCTTGGCCTCCCAAAATGCTGAAATTACTGGTGTGAGCCACCGTGCCCAGCCTATGCTTTTGAAAAATAATTGTATTATACCATGTTTATAAATGTTTCTCAACTAAAATGAAGTGGAAGAAGAAAAATAATAAAAGAACTAAATAATTTTTTACAGCATGAAAGTAAGTATGTATCTGGCAAATATAATTTTCCCTCCCATATATTTGTTAAATTATGTGATGAGTTTAATGTGAGGGACATGTATTACTAAGGACTCCTTGAAACTATTAAAAATTATAAATCAATAAAAATTTATACAGATTTTCCATAGTAAATAAAAATAATTTTACATAAAAATGAACTAAATTTGTTAAAAATGAGAGTGACTTTAAAAAATTAAGATTTTATGTTCATTATTATTTTTAAATTAAAAAGTTTTTTTAACTAATGAAAATTTTTATTTTTTTGTTTTTCTTCTACCATTCAGATTTAACTCAGCACACATTTCTAGTCCTGTTCATCAGATATACTAACAGTGGCTAGAAAAATAAAGTTATAAACTGAAAATGAAAGATAACAAAAATAAAGATGTAATAAAATCAGAAGTGTTTGTATGCTAGTGATAGAGAAAAAAGTTTCCTAAGAAGCTGATACTATAAAATATGAAAAACATTTATGTCAATAGCTTCTAAGAATCTTTCTTTGTGAGTTAACCACTTATCTGTTATTAAAGCCTATGGTCACATGCTCACATCACTCTTTATTCTAGCATATCTTATCAGATAAATATAAAATGTCTTTGGAGAACACATAATTATTCTCTAAACCTTATCACTCATTTGGTAGTGAATTAAACCGAAAAAAATAACTTGTTATAGCATAAGCATAACATTAAAATTACAATTTTTATTTCATTCAGTTCAGTATTCTGGAAGTATTTTCTTAGTCTGGGCTTATAAAGGATAATTGATTTATCTGATTATTAATATTTTGATATAGTACCAATAAAATAGAATTAATGGATTGCTTTTTGGTGAAAGAAAATTCCTTCCATTTAAGACCTAAAAATGTGCTAGTCTCTATCACAGGACTATCATTTAGAGAGAGATTCAGCAAATACTAATTAGTTCATATTCTTTAAGAAGGAAGTCATTGTGTATAGCTACAATGAGTGTTTCTATAATTTGCACTACCAAGTAGTGGCAGCTGTATCCAAACAGACTCATAATACTGAACTCTGAAGATACCGAAGAAGATTAGGCCACACAAAAAGCCCATTCATGTCACATTTTTCTTGTTACTCTGGCCCTTTTAGGCCTTAGAATGTTTGTTATGAGAATTTCTCTTTATTGCACTTTTAACGTTGCTTTTCATAACTCAGCAGCCTAAACTCTTCATCATAGGCCCTTATCTTGGAAGATTTTTTTTTCTTTTTTTTTTTAAAGAAAGAAAGAAAAAGAATAAAGAAGAGGAGGAAAAAAGAAGAGAAAGAGAGAGAGAGAGAATGAGAGTATTGATTTCTTGCCCAGGCTAGAATGCATTTTAGTAATGGGTATTGAAAACCTCTTTTATACCAATAATTATACTTGATGTAAACAGGAAGGAATAAGGGAAGAAAATAACAAACGAGCAGCCAACCAATATTTCATTTAAACCTATGAAATGCTATGCGATTACTGAGGAGTGATTTACTTCCAATTATATAGTCACTTATGGAATAGGTGTGAGCTGGTAATGTATGTTTTATGTATTTGAAGTGGAGAGTTCTATAAATGTTTATTAAGTTTACTTGTTCCAGGTCTGAGTTCAAGTCCTGGATGTCCTTGTTAATTTTCTGTCTCGTTGATCTATAAAATCGTTAGCTCTTCTTGTTACATTGATCCTTTTGCCATTATGTAATGTCCTTCTTTGCCTCTTCTGCTCTTTGTTGCTTTAAAGTCTACTTTATCAGAGGCAAGAATTGCATCTCCTGCTTTTTATTTATTTGTTTATTTTTACTCTCTGATTGGTTGATAAATCTTCCTCCTTCTCTTTGTTTTGAGTCTTTGTGTATCGTTGCATGTGAGATGGGTCTAGATGCAGCATACCAATGGGTTTTGGCTTTTTATCCTATTAGAATATATATAACTTTAATAGTGGCATTTGATGCTAGCTGGCTGTTTTGCCCATTAGTTAGTGTAAATTTTTCGTTGTGTTAATGTTCTTTTCTTTTTGATATATTTTTGGAAAGGCTGATATTGGTTGTTCCTTTATATGTATAGTGCTTCTTTCAGAAGCTCTTGTAAAGCAGGCCTGGTGGTGGTGAACTCTCTAAGTACTTGTTTGTTCGCAAAGGATTTAATTTTTCCTTCGATTATAAAGCTTAGTTTGGCTGGATAGGAAATTCTGGGTTGAAAGTTCTTTTCTTTAAGGATGTTAAATATTGGTCCCCACTCTTTTCTGGCTTGTAGGGTTTCTGCTGAGAGATCTGCTGTAAGTCTGATAGGTTTCCCTTTATGGGTAACCTGACCTTTCTCTCTGGCTGCCCTTAGTATTTTCTCCTTCATTTCAACCCTAATAAATCTGGCTATTATGTGCCTTGGGGTTGGTCTTCTTGAAGAACATCTTTGTGGTGTTCTCTGTATTACCTGGAGTTGAATATTACCCTGCCTTGCCAGGTTGGGAAAGTTTTCCAGAATGATATCCTGAAGAGTATTTTCCAACTTGGATTCATTCTCTTCATCACATTCAGGTACACCTATCAAACGTAAATTAGGTCTTTTCACATAGTCCCATATTTCGTGGAGACTTCGCTCATTCCTTTTCATCCTTTTTTCTCCAATCTTGTCTTCTCGTTTCATTTCACTGAGCTGGTTCTCGACTTCTGATATCCTTTCTTCTACTTGATCAATTCGACTGTTTAAACTTGTGCATGCTTCACGAAGTTCTCGTGTTGTGTTTTTCAGCTCCATCAATTCACTTATATTCCTCTCTAAATTGTCCATTCTCGTTAACATTTCGTCAAACCTTTTTTCAAGGTTCTTAGTTTCCTTGCATTGGGTTAGAACAAGTTCTTTTAATTCACAGAAGTTTCTTATCACCCACGTTTTGAAACCTGCTTCTGTTATTGGAACACACTCGTAATCTATTAAGCCTTGTTCCGTTACTGATGAGGAATTGCGATCCCCTGTAGAGGGAGAGGCATTCTGATTTTGAGTATTCTCTGCCTTTTTACGCTGATTTCTTCCCTTCATTATATATTTATCCGTCTGTTGTCTTTGTAATTACCGACTTTCTAACTAGGTCTCCGAGCAGACGTCCAACTTGTTGATTCCCAGCGCCGAAATCTGAGCAATCCACTGCGCCGGCCAAAATAGCGGTGTTAAGATTGATGGTGCTTTTCTGCCCGGGAATCTCCGGACTCTGCACCAAAAACTGGCGCGCTAAGGCACCAGCAAAACCGCCACACCGGCCACAAGAGTCGCCCTGGTAACACGTGGGGCTCCTCTGCTGGGAATCTCCTGGTCCGTAAGCAACAAATATTCATCTGAAAGTGTGGCATCCTCTCGTTCTCTGCGCTTTCACTGGGAGCTACGTGCCCGAGCTGCTAGTGATCAGCCATCTGGGATCTCTCTCGGATGATTTTTTTTAATGGATAACACTTATGTGGCTAGGAACCTAACAATTTACACATACATTTCTTTTAGAGTAATTATTGTTTTCATTTGTGTTATGGTTATAAAATCACGTTGTTTTTGAGTAAATGGTTTCACACCCATTTTACTCATTTGCACTGACATTTTTCGTGAATTTGCAGAACACAGCATTTTTCAGTAATGTATATTGAGTTGTAGCAGAAATGTTTGTGTTAGACATATAAATTATAAAAGGAGGAGTAATTGTGACTCTACTTTCAACACTTAAAGCACTTCATGTAACTTTTTAAAGTTATTACTCTACCTGCAGTATGAACACTTCATAGTAAGATTTTTATGGTGCTTACCATATAGGAATTATGGAGGAATTAATTTATACCCTTTTAGAAATAAATTTTTATTTGTCAGAGATTTTAAGATTTTTTTCCATTCATTCATTAAATAGTTATTGGGACCCATTTTTTGCAAAAAACAGTCTGAAAATATGAATATGAATGTTGAGTAAATTAGATCCACAGGATGCTCTTCTTGTTGTACTTTGGGGAAAGGGTGGAAAAACAGACAATAAATAGTTTTACAAGCTCTTTTAAACAGTGATCCATGCTGTTAAAATTAAAAATTATCCAACTGAACTGAGAGTGACTTTAATTTAGGTGGTTGGAAAATGAATTTCTGAGAATAGGCTATTTGAGCAGGGGACATAATTATATTTTGAAAAGTACAATAAAAGTTAAGTTGAATATGAAAGCTATTTTCAAGTTTTGATAAGATGAAAATTTGAATAGGAAGAAGAGTGAGATGTAATATAAAATTTTCAAGATGTTCATTCATGTGATTGAATATATTTTTCTTTTAACTTTAAGCTGCTTGAATAATCCTGCAGTTAGATTTCATTTCAATATGTTAGTTTATGTAATTGCCTTTCCATGGGCAATGCTCAGCTTATGCTTTTAGATATAGAGGCTGTTCCCTGAATTGACAAAAGCACTTCATGGCCATCAGGAGACTAGATCTCTGTCTTCTTTACATAAACATATAATGTATTGTGCAATCTCAATTGTAGTATAATCATGTGCCACACAACAACATCTCATTCAGTGATGTACCACATGTACAGTGATGGTTTGATAAGTTTTTAATACTGTATTTTTTACTGTACATTTTTAATGTTTAGATGGGCTAATATTTATCACTGTGTTACAGTTTCCTACAATGTCAATACAGCAATATGCTATCCAGGTTTATAGCCAAGGAGTAATAGGCTGTACCAGGTAGCCTAGATGTGTAGTAGATATGCCATCTAGGTGTGTGTGAGCATACTCTCTAATGTTCACAAAATGATGAAATTGCCTAGTGACCCATTTTCTCTGAATATATTTTCATTATTAAATGATGCATGACTGTATTTTATATCCAAATAATGATAAAATTTGAGGAAAAAACAAATTTTTGGCTGACTAGATCTTAATAATATTCTGGCAAAACTAGAATCTTCACAAATAACTTTTTAATCTCATCTTAAAATGTTCCTGCAGGTACCTTGAGGGTGTTTCTGGATGTAAAAGAGTATGTTATTTAAGAAAAAAATTATTAAACATTAGCCTTTTTTGATACTCTGTGAGCCTCTGGTGAGTTCTCTAAGACTGGGGGAGGATATTGCCCTCCACGTGCCATGAAAACTTAGATACAATAAGCAATATAGATTTACAAATTATTCAACAAATTAACAAATTGTTTTGTAAATTTGGTTATTATAAATAAAATTATAAGAACACGGGAAAGCATTTTTATACATTGTTAGTAAATAGGCAAATTATATTCTGCTAACATATCACTATTTTTTCATAATTAACATATATACATTTTGTATATTCAGTCTTCGTTTATATTTATTTTTATCTCATTGGATTGAATAGGTCTCCACTGGTCAATTACTTTTATCATATTTCAACCCAAAGGTAACTGAAAAAAAAACCCTTTGTATATTTTACACCTAAATGGCTAAACTTCACATATGAATCCTCTAGACTGTCATCTTACTTGTGGGAAAACATTTTCTATATTGAGTTTTGAAGACTTTCCAATATATTTTAAAATAATTGCATTTTTAGAGCATCAGAGGAAAGGAATTGGAACAAATTATCCAGTTAGCTAAAGATTTCAAGTTCATTTTAGTTTCAGTCTCTGAAGTCAATTGCATTTGGAATTTTTAGATGTAATTCTCTCTGCAAATTTCAGATCCCAGGTGGTATCAAATACAGTATTATAGATCCAAAGCTTTTTGTTATAGAAGACTTGCAGCATTAATAGGCTGACACTGTTGGAATAACCTCAATCATTCATAAGCCTTTTAAAATACTTTCTATCATTTCAGAATCTAATAAATTAACAGAAT
Organism: Aotus nancymaae; assembly: GCF_030222135.1. Taxonomy (NCBI): domain Eukaryota; kingdom Metazoa; phylum Chordata; class Mammalia; order Primates; family Aotidae; genus Aotus; species Aotus nancymaae. Next base: position 7,518,314 of record NW_026988503.1, read on the forward strand.
TCAATTTTCATGTTACTTGAGTCTTTGAATCTTTTACCAGAATTCTGACATCCGTTAGCCATTGTCTGAATTAGGTGACTGCTGTGGTAAAGAATAAGCCACAACAAATTATCTTGTTACAAATATAATATATACAAGAGCTGGAGCTTTTCTTTCTTTTATTCTCATTCCAACTGACATAAGACAGTAGCTGTAGTTTCCCATTTTGTGAATAAGGTTTTTGGCAGGTTAAGCAACAAATGTACCATCCTAAAAACTTTATCATATAAAAGTAAATAAACAACTTATCTGGAATTCGTAGTTTTGTTTTTCCATTTTTCCCATTTCAGTCAGTTTGGCCATTTGTTTCAATGTTTGTGTCTGATACTTCTGGGCATTTGTTTGTTTCACTTAACTTACTTTAAGAAAAAGAGAATACTAAAATATTTTAGCACTAAAAATGACTTTATATTAGACTTCACTGAATGTTAAGCAATATAAAATGTTTTTAGAAATTTACAAAACAATGGACACTAGAAAAAACTGCTTAAACAATATTAGACTGAAAAAACAACTGGAACAATCTAAGATACAAATAACTTACTAATTTCACTCTTATTTTAGAGTGTAAAAATTTCTTAAAACTTCTGAAAAAGATTAATAAATATTTGTTTATATCACTATGCACATACTTTTTATTCTTTTAGCATGGTATCAGCATGGTTAACCATATTAAAAGATCTCTTCAACTTTTTTTTCCTGAAAAATGTTGGCTAGCAGAGAGAAACATGTGTGACCCATTTAAAAATGATCAAATGTCCACTATTTGTAGAGATACCAAATTATACATTAAGTACAAGTATCACTGCTTTTCTCTCTTACTCCCTTTCTTTCTCTCTTCCGATGATGCTCATGACACAATGATCCATGTCTGCAGGGAGTGTCTCACTGACTTAACTAAGAAACTTTAGATATAATCAAGCCACAGAAGACTTAGACTGTCATTCTAGCTTTTCTCTGTAATTGATCCCTCTATACACAATTTAGCCTCAGGAAGAAACATGACATCAGCAAAGGCAAAAGAATTCTGTAAGGATTATCAACTGTGGGAATTAGATAGTGGGTTTTTCGGGTTTTTTTTTTCAAAAATTTTGCCAATTATTAGGGGTGAGAAAGGAGCAAAAATAGAAAGTTTACTTTTAAATGTTCAATGACTAAAGAATGAAATAAAGATGAAAAATAGTCAAACTGAATAGTAAACAGAAACTGGGAAAACTGAACATCAACCTATTTCAGTTTCTTTAAAAATTGACTTTTCTTCTCTCCTATTTAAAATTTATTTTTTTGATATATGCTACTTAAACTATAATCTAACCAAGCAAACTTACATTCCTCTCTCTAGATTGTTTCATTACATTATTCTTCATTTGTATTACGTTTTTGTAAAATGTTCCTGCCACTCAAAAGCCACTTAACCATATAAGGATGTCCATATGTATATCAAACACTCACACATATATGTGTATTGTAGAGCTTTTAAGCATTCACATTCATGAAATTTCATTACATATGTAATGTTGTCCATCTATGTCTGTGTATAGCATTATTTCAGAAGAAATCTCAAGAAGCAGAGAGTTATTCTAACAGAAGTTGAATCTTGTAATTGTTCTGCTCACTCATGTTGACTAGAAGATGATGCAGAATTTACCTGTTTTTCAACCCATTTATTCTGTAGTACAACAGCTATTAGACAAACTTCCACATCTCAAAATTGTTAGTTATTTATTGCATTAGTTCTTCTGTTTATTTATTCATGTATTAAACACCGTGATAGATTTTAGTAATGCATTAGTGAACAAAATGTGACACCGCCCTTTGAGTAGCATCAAATATACTTGCACATTCCACTTAATCTACTGCAGAAGCCAAGCTCAGCTCTATGACCTTTGATGTTCTTGTGTACTATGCTTGGTCCCTGGGAAGAAATGTACAGTTAACCCTTATAGACGGATAAGAAGAGAAACTATCTTAGCTCTTTCCCACTTTCATTACCGTCTTTTTACCATCTTTTGTCTTCTCTTCCTTTCAAATTCTTACATAATGTAGACATGCGCGCGCGCGCGCGCGCACACACACACACACACACACACACCCCATCTTCATGCTTTTGCATATCATATGTTAAAGTAATTTAACAGTTACTCCAAAAAAGTTAAACTTCCTTTGCAATAAACTTAAAGATGTTTTCTACCCGTAGTTCTTACTTATGTTATGACTATTAATAACATTTTATATGCATGTACTCAGACTAATTATGGTATTCACTATCCAGTAAGACATATAAATGATAAGCGATTGTCACTTTTATAATATTTGGATGAAAACAAATGTTTGTAATTCACATATTTTTCATGTATTTTTTTTCCTTCAGTTGTAACTGAGCTTTTTAAAATTTCTGTGATTTCCCTGTGATGGAGATTTACTTAATACTCCATTTTCCTTATGCAAAGTATTCTGTACATTTCTAATTCCTCCACTTTTTAATCCATGGTTATACATAAAAATCTGGAGGAAATTTTGTTTGAAAATTATTATCTACGTGCTCTTGTTCAAGTTACTTAACCTCTCTATTATTCAATTTCTTTATCTGTGTATCAGGGATAATGATAAGATTTATCTTGTAGAGTTGTATGGGAATTAAATGAATCAATCATGTAAAACACTTATACATTTTCCTGATGTGTTAAGTATTAGCAGCTATTATAATTTTTAAGACTGTAACACATATCTACATTATAATAGGTGTTAGGAATGTTAAGAATAATGAAATATTCTTTATCTCCTCACTTTTACTACTTTCTTCTGAGGCCCAAAGTAAACATATGTTTGGTTCTGTGAAATTGTTGCACACATCAGAGATGCTACCTTCATTGTTCCTTAAACGTTCACATAGCACCTTTTGCTTTATCACATAACATTTTTTCTTTTTTTTTAATGCAACCATGAAAAGGATTAAGATAGATCAATAGGTATTTAAACAGATGTCCATGAAATACGAAAATGAGAAGTGATATCCAATTAGCCTGTATGTATCTTGAGGAATATGGCCAATTATTTCTTGAGATAAGATTATGAGTCTAAAGAGTAAAGGAAATTTTTCACTTCTTTATTTAAAAGTATTTAATATTTTTATACTTTAATAGAAGATTAAATAAATAGATCATCAAATTAGTAAAAGACACATGAACTCTATAAATAAACAGAAAAGACATGGACAGCCCAGCCATGGTGGCTCCTGCTTATAATACCAGCACTTTGGGAGGGGGCGGTGGGAGGACATAACATTTTTTCTATGTCATAAAATCCTTTACCTTATTTAGCCTTAACTGACTTAGTTAACTAATATCAGAATCTAATATTTCTGACTCAGGGATAGAAATTCCAAAAATGTGGTTTAAATTCTAGCTTTGCCAAACTTCTGACTTGTTAAGCCTCACTTTTCTTTCATGTTAAATGAAATAAAACTAGTGTTTTTCTCAGAGGGTGTTTGAAATAAATTAATTACATCATGGCTATATAAGACCAAGCATGCAGTACCACATACATGCTAACTATATCATTGCAATTATTGATTCCATCATGTTTTCACCATGATTTTAAATGTCTGTTGTCCCACAGGTGGTGCTCAAAAAGAATTTAATTAATAAGTGTACAAACTAGTGGAATAGACATGCATAAAGAGATGTCAAATATTGTATAATATGTGCTGTATTTTAAATTTTAGAAATGCTATAAGAACATAGACAAGACAAGGAAAATATCTTTTCTAGAGAAGAAAAGGTTTAGAGAAGTTTCCTGGAGTAGATCAGGTTTCCTTTGAGGATTATCATAATAACTTGCCTTGTTATTCTATGGAGTAGAATAGACAAAAAGTCTCTTTTAGTCAGAGGAAGTAGGGAGAGAAAGCACAGAGTTAACAGGGTGTGTGAGATTGAGGATACTCAGGTTCTCCAGAGGGACTTGGGTGTAAATTATGACTGGGGTGACATAACGGGAGATAAGATTAAAATTACAGTGGCTTCCTACATGGTTGAGGGACCTATAGATAAAGACTTCAATTTCTATGCAAGAAAATATTATCAAAGGATTCATAATTTTTTGCATGACCAAATTTTATCTTGTTTTTAATTCAATTTTTCACAGTGTTGTATTGATTTTTACTATAGTAAACCCTTCAACTTTCAATGTTTGCTGGTGTTGTGCACAGGGTTTCTCAACTAATGCTATTTTGCTCCAGATAACTCTTTATTAGCGGCACCATCTTATCCACTTTTTCTGATGTTTAGCAACATCTCTGGCCTCTACCTAGAAATGCCAGTAACACCTCCCATCACAATGGTGACAACCAAAAATGTCTCCAGACTTTGCTAAATGTCCCCTGAGGGACAAAATTGCTAATTCAGAACTGCTGTGCTTGAGAAAATCCAGGACAATGCAACTACTCATGAAAATTCGGGGTCTATAATATAAGAAGTATCTTGATCACTGGAAACATTTTAATAAATATGCATTCACACAACTCTGTTCATCTCTTCTTGCTATTTTGCCTGCTAAAACCTAGATTTACATGTTAAATGCACCTGAGGGGAAATGAGTGACAAGTGCATGTAGAACTACCTGCTTAGAAGAATCAATCCTATTATGTGGGATTTCGCTGTCATGCTAAGCAATGTGACAAGTCTGTAGAGTAAAAAGAATATAGAATTAGCACTTTAAGGATGTTAAGGCTGAATTACTATGTTAAGAAAGAAGAAGAACTTTTAATATCCTTGGAACAACATAGCGGAGCAAAGAGTGGATGGCAGAAGGACAAGGACTAAGGATCATAAAAGAGATGAGGATGGAACATAGTGTGGAGAGAGCAGCAGTGACACTTCTCTGGTGGTACTGTATTTAAGAAATATTTTAACAACAGAACATTTTAATATTTTGTCTTATGAGCTTAATTACTCTGCTCCCAACATACCCAGTTATATTTTTATGGGTCTGCTATTTGGTGAAGAAACTTAGCTGTATAACTAGGTTTATTGTGATACAACTAAAGTTTATCTTCAAACTAAAATCTTAAACTAAGCGTTAGGTGTATGTACATGGTTTGCAACTGGCAATGTACACAGAATGGTGAAAAGATTGAAAGCTGGAAGATTTTATTGTTAGCAGATTCAAGGCAGTGATGGCCACAAGAGATGTAATCTCTGAGAGTCTTTGACCTGCCTGAATATAGAGATGGGTTTTCAGTCAGTCTTACCTAAAGTGGATTTTTTTTTTTCTGAAAGACTTCAGGTAACATATGAATCATAAAAGTCAAAGTAGATTGCACTGTGGCTGAGCCTCCTGTTCTCTGTCATAAAGCAAAATGAATTGCAAGTAAAGAAATAAATGGTCAATGTTTGTTTTTAGCTAGCTACCTGGGAATCTTGTAAGTGAAACCTATCTCTTGAACATCTCAAAGGTATTTTTTCCCCTTTCCCTCTATCTTTCCCTCCTCCCTCTCTCGTTCCTTCTTTCCTTTCTTCCTTCCTTTTCTTCTGTACATAATCACCCAGAAGGCTATGTAGTACATTATATCTTAAGAACAAAGTACTTTTTAAAAGACAACTTTTAATAACAAAGTATGTTTGATTTCAGGATGTAGATAATATCAAATCCTTTAATAAATTTAAATGAAAATTTAAGGATTTTTAAAATCAACTGAAATGAAGATAATTTGTCAAATGATCATTGGGTGGTAAAAATAGAGCAAATCAACTGTCAGTTGTATTAAATAAAATAGGACACTTAGTTTAACTTGATAAGGTTTACGATTTTTAAAAACTTCAAGGGTAAAGAGCAAGATTGAATGAGGTTTTTTTGGACTGCTAGCATTGTATCTGTCCAAGACCAGGAAGGACAAATAACCCTAGTCGGAGTTCACAGAATTTTCATTCTCAATTTGCCTCATTTTTTAATGGGTGTTGTAGAATTTTTGGAAAACAATGGAACTATCTCTCTGTTCATAGCTCAGCACTTTGAATAAATGAGGTTCTTAAGAAATGTATATGATTTTTGTTCAATCTTTGTTTTCTGAACTATATCACCCTGAATCTCTATCCATAGATGATATAGAAATTTATTTTTAAAATTCACTTATTTTGCTCATTTGAAGTTTTATTGTTCTTTTCAGCACTCTTTATGTTTTTAGTTTGAATTTTTATTTACCATTAATTCTCTGTTCTCAAATCGTTTGTATGATAGTCTCCTGCTGCCCCAGGAGAGAGTATATTATAAAGTTAGATCATGAGATGTCTGGGTCTTTGTCAATGATGGTTGGAGGAGAGCTTCTCATATTCCTTAAAAGAGGAAACTGATATCACACTGCACATCAGAAACATTTTTTTTCTCTCTAAAAGATTGGCAAACAGCCAGTGAAACACTCAGTATAGTTTTCTATTGATTGCCCTGTGGCTTGCAGAACATTACATTTCTGTAACTGAAGCAGTATCATTCTATTGTGAAGAAGTAGAAATCTCCTAGAGACTAATAAATATAAAGATGTGATTTTTAAAATCAGAACTGAAGTGATAGAGTCATGGTTTTAATATCTGAGACAAAAAGAAAGAATTTAGTGCAAGTTAGGACTGATGTGGGTAACATGGTTTTATATCCTTTATTAAATGAGATACTTGTTAACAGCATGCCATCATAGCTATTTGATTAATATTTCTGTTTTGGATCATATTTTAAGTACTATCAGCAATTTGTTGTGGCTGAGAATATCAGACATGATTCTTCTAATTATTTGAATTCTCCTCAAGCCTCTTTGCTTTTGAATATGCCTTCTTCACAGTCTGGGTTGTCCTTTTCAAAGTTTTAATATTAAAAAAACTGACTCATTCTTCAAGGTCCACTTCTAACTATACTGTTTAGAGTAAATTATAAGGTGGAAAAGTGACAAAATTATATTAGTGTGCTCAAGAACAAACAGTATTTGATAACTAGACTGGTCAAAATTTGAGAAAAAGACTTAAAAATGTAAATGTGTTTTATATTAAGTTATGAACAATCAGACAAAAAGAAAGTAACAGTTGATTCTTTGGATAAGTTTAACATAGAAGCATAATTTTTTTGTGTGTATACTTGGGAGAAAAGTCCATTATCATTTAGGTTATCTCTAAAATAAAACCATGTAGATAAGAATCTGGATATATTAAGATACTGAAACCATTTTTCACAAAATAGCAGCCCAATAATGAAGATGGGGATGTTCAGGTGTAACACAAGCACAGAATTCTGCTGTAGAGAGAAGCTGGGTGATGGAATTTAAATCTCCAATACCATTTCAGAGGAAAAATGAGTAGATAGCTGGTTGGAACAAAAGAGGAAACAAAAAAGAAAGGTTTTTTAAAAAATATACTTTTGTAAAGTCACAAAAAAGTTTTTGAAACATTTGGAGCCCACAGACTTACTCCTCCACTGGCATCCACCGCTATGATTAAGAGACCAATGTCTACATGTCCATACGGCCATATTTGTTTTTCTAATTAGTCAATTCTACTGCATGGAAGGAATGTGGAAAGGGAAATGTTGGAGACTCACTCTCCTAGTGTCCTGGGTGAACCTGCTTGTTATTGGAGTCACAAGTATGGAGAATCAGGCTGGCTAAGAGACAGAAATAGGATGGGGAGAGTCATTACATCCTACTCTTCCCATGCCTTCAAAATTTAGTGTTTATTCTCAGACTGCACCTGTGAAGTCAGAGTAAATCTCTAAATTTGATCAGTGAAAATTCTCTGGATTCCTTGTACGTACCAGATTAAACAAAAAAATGCATAACTTTTAAAGTGAGAAGATCTACATTAAACAATAATTAGAGAAAAAATTTCTTATATAAGAACTAATTTATTATAATTAAATGCTGACTGTGATTTTCTCTTAGTAGCAAACAAAATGTTCTTCTCATATAAAGAAAATATGAGCCTCTGGAATCTTCATTTCAGTAACTTTTAACACGTAATGAACTTGGTTAATGGGCATGGTGACACATCAGCAGATCCATAGATTCTGGTTAGTGTCAATTCAGAAATGTTTTTCTCTCTATTGTGGAAGTAAATAAAAAGCATTATGCTATGCTGCTTTATAAGACTGGAGAGAGAATCAGTGAATTTATTTCTTGGACAGACATTAGAAATGTTCTAACCCACTTCCTTATTTTACAGGTAAGAAAATTATAACTATAGTATTCTAAAGAAAACAACAACAACAGCAGTGTATTGTAATCTTTTATACCTCGGGCTTATGCTTTTCTGATTCTCTTTCTTAAGAAAAACAAGTCTATTGAATCTTTATTCTCTTCTACTTTCTTCCTCAAAGTTGAAGTTCTGTCCCTAAAGAGAATTAGGACTGAAATGCATATGTTTTTAGAAGTGCTTTGCAATAAGGAATCTTAGTGACTTTAAGGTGTTTCAGTGAGTTCTGAAAAACCTTTAAGACAATAAAACGTTATGTACATGGTTTAAAATTTTTATGTTGTTACTTTAAATTATATATTAAAAGGGATATGCTTCATTGACACTTCACAAGTATACAAATGATAATGTAAATATATAGTTATAATAGTCGAAACCGAGCATAAAAATTATTCTGAGGTAGATGGAGGAGTGATTTGTAAATGCAAGGCTGTGTGAATGGAGACTAGCATGACGGTGGTGAGTGGTGATTATAGTTCATATTCCACCACTGTCTCCATTGCAACATTCCCTCAGCATTTTAAATGTTCCTTTACTCTGTCTAGATGTATTTAAAGAGGAGTTTAATTTCTCCAAGGTCACTTTTAGACTTATGCACAAATTCAGTTGAAACCATTTTATGCATGATGATATAAATTTTGGACTCTTCATTTATTATTTTTATTTGACAACATGAAATTTTATACCTGTTGTTATATGACTGGCAAAACAAATTCAAACTCTTACCTTTCTTGTGTGTGCTGTTTGTTATTTTGTTCTTTTCCTTCATGTCTACTTTTACATGATTACAGCAGTTTCATTACAATAGTTTACAATAATACCTTATTTTATGTCAGAAAATAGATAAAAGAAAATTACAAATAATGAAAACTGTTTTTATAAATTTGTGCATTATTCAATAAATACCAATGATATTTGAGCTTGTATACCTCCAACTCTTAACTTATAAAGCATTAATATTTTTGTTTAGTTTTTTACTTAAAGGCCAGTGCCTTACATGCAACATAAAAATCATAAGGAGAAAAACTATATAATATCTTTATTCAGTATACTTGTAATTGAATCATTTATCAGAATATTTTTTCAAAATGAATATATTTGAAATGTATTTTTCAATTCCTATTTTATAGATGAAATACATTAGAAATTTAGTTTATAATCTATCTGTAAATTATATTTCAGAATCTCAAATCAGTACATATACAAAAGGATATTCAAAATGAGAATTTCACTTATTGTAACATCAAGAAATAATATGCATTGTGCCCATATAGGATTAAAACAATATTTCAAAGACTAGACAAAAATATTTCTAGGCTGCAAAGGAAATTAGAACTACCACGTAGTTTATCTGGGCTGAAAATGTGTGTGTGTGTGTTTTCTATTTATTTTATTTTTATAGATTTAGGGGATACAAGCGCAGTTGTATAACATGAATATATTGTGTAGTATTGGGGACTGGCCTTCTAATGTATCCATTACCTGAAGAGTAAACATTGTACCTAGTAGGTAACTTTGCACCCTTCACCTCCTCCTACCCTCCCATCTTTTGTTGTCTCCAAAGTCTATTATTTTAATATATAAGGGCTGATAATTTAAACTGAATGAAATTTGTCTTTTTGACATTTGCATCTCAAAATAAACTATTGATTATAATACAAATATTACTCAATTAAACAATTAATGTAGTGAAGTACAAAACAAATACAGTAATCATGATTATTCTCATCTATTTGTTTTTAACCTCTTCCTTAAATAAAATTCCATGTGATCATAGTCAATGGACTGTGCAAGTTTTGCTTTCATAATAGCAAGAATATTCAGAATTGGAAGCTCCCTTTTATTGCAAATTACTATCAGTTCTATATAACTTTTAAATAGAATATTTTCCCACTTATTTTTTTCAAAGTGATCCCATGCTGAAAATAATGTTATTATTCCTTTAGGCCATTATTATTATTATTAGATATAAAACACACATTGCCTTGTAAATAGCCTAAACTATTTAAAGTTTTCATGGTATAGAATGAAATATTGAATTGACACTTTAGATACCTGCATTCCATGTCTATTCCTATTACTTGTTAATCGTGTCATCCTAGATCAATTTTTCACCTCTCATTAGCATTCAGTTTTCTCATAAATGATCTTCAATATCCTTTCTTTTCCTTGGTTTAAGTTTGAAATCATGTAATCCCAACAAGTTTTCTAATAGGCAAGCAAAAATTTACATTGATGACACATAACATATTTATAATTTTGTGTTTTAATAAAATATTTTTTGCATAGCATTTTATGTGACATGTTTTAATTGTGATTTGACTAAAGGCTGATATAAAAGAGATTAATAATCTCATCACAGTCTTTTAAAATTAATCTTATTTTATGGTTATAAATATATAATCACTTTAAATATTTTAAAAATTGAAAAAAAAATTAAAAATTAAGGTCTCTTCTAATCAAATTGTCCAAAATAATCATTGATAATGTTTTAGTATTTTTTTCTTTCCTTCTACAACACATTCCTTCAATAAGTAATCTTTAAGTTCTTCACTGATCTTTTCTCCTTTTCTTTATTCCTTTAAAGGCCCATTATTTTTCTCATTTGTATGTTTGTATGTGTGTTTGCTTTTCAAATATTAAGGACATTGTAGCTATATTTCAAATTTGTAAAAACTTTTAAAAGTTTTTTCACTTAATTTTTACAGCATGTTGGTGATGTTAAAAAAAAAAAAAAAAAAAAACTTAGAATAATAAATTTACCAGAGTTTGTTTAAGGAAAGAATAGCTCATGAATTGGGTAGCACTGAGAACCAGGAGAAATTCAGAGAGGGCTGCCCGGTGACATGAGCAGGTGGTATTTATAGACAGTAAAACAAAATTACATACAGAATCAAGTTGATTGGCTGTAGTTCAGCATTTGCTTCATTTAAGACATTTATCTTAGAGGGACATGATCTAAACAGTTGACAGCCTGTGATTGGCTGAAGTTCAGCTGGTATGGTTGGCTGAGATCAGCTATTTATTATGAGAATGTACTCTCAAATTAGGTTGTAGTTTGTTTATATACTAAGTTAGGTCGGTTCATTATGTAGGAATTCAAAGTACAAAGACATTTTTAGCCCAAATTTAATTTAATTTAATAATGCCCTTCTTTTGATCAGCCTCTAAATTTTCAGAATTTGACCAAAACCTTAATGTCACTCTGTCACCATTATAATTAAATTTTTTGATTTTTAAGTATGGAGCTTACAATGTCAATTTATCAGATGATTCTTTATGCTCCTTTGTCTTTGTGATAGTCTAACTGTAATGAGACCATTTGACATATAAGGAATGAGTGCATCCAAGTATTGCAGACTCTTGAGAGGAAAAGGTGCAACAGAGAGATTATCATGATGGCTGCCAGGAAGATATTAATAAAAGACTGAACTATGCTCCTTAAGAGATCATACCCTTCCACATGAATTGAACCAATCAAAATCAAATGTATCAAAAATAGCCAAGAAAGGAATCTTTTTTTTTAACCAAGTAGCTTGTTGTTGATTTCTTGAAACTAAGTTTCTATCATCCAGTATATATTTATCCAAGTTCAGAAAGAGGTGTTAGCTATCACATGCCCTGCTAACATTTCCCCTTGGTCATCCAGCAAATAGTCCAAGGAAATCATGTTATATACAACAACTTTGGCAAGATAATTTAAAGAAGTTTTCTGCTTTGGAGTTGAATCAGCTATAGTAGCTAATATTTGAGACAGATTTCTAACCACAATTTTAATTACATTTATGCCAAGCTAGAAAAGAAGCATTTTACTGAAAGATGTCCATTTAGAGAAATTTATGTTTTCTGGAAAACTCCTCTTTATTCCATAGTGCAAATTAAGAGGTATGAACAAATGTTTATTTTCCAATTGGTTATGGAGTTGACAATGATATTGTTAGAATCCCTAATCCATATTGGCCCCTTATTTTCCACTGAATACATGGAATTGCCCACATGCATGGTTAATCATTAAATCCCCCACAGATAAAAATCTATCCTGAAGGAGGCACAACAGACCTTTCTCTGTGAGATGCCTTAAGCATTAGGGGTCATTAGCAGGAAAGCACTAGTAATATTTGTTTAATGCTCCATTACCGAAATCATTGCATGGTTGGAGACTACTGACAACTAAGAGACTACGGTTCTAAATTTTTCTACAAATGGTTGAGTATCTTTCTATAGGTTTTCTTAATCAATTTTTGGCATAATTTAACTGTAAAATCGTCCTTACAATTTTTCCTATTATTAAATTTAAATAAGGAATCTGAATACATGAATATAAAAACCCAACCTTATAGAAAGGAATAGATATTGAAATGGGAATATCAATGAGATGTGTTACAGGGATAACCAGGGAATCTCTAGGATCATGCAAAGATTTAAGTATAACATGACATATTCAGCATTCAATGAGGTTCTCTGCAGAAGGTATTGATCATGAAATTTAAATTATTGTGTTATTTTGTAATGTATAAACAGAAAAGGAACACAAGGAAAAGAAGAAAGAAGAAAAATGTTGCATGGTGACAAGAAGAAAGAAGTCTTGATCTGTGACCTTGGGAGAACTATTCATTTCTAGGATATAATCCGCTTCTGAGGAGAAACTTCCCAGGTCAGGTTTATCTTTAGGTGTTCAATGGGCATACAGTGTCAGGAGTATGGAGGGGTCTTTTGGAGTTAAAAGATGTGGACTTTGGCCAGGCATGGTGGCTCATGCCTGTAATCCTACCACTTTGGAGGCCAAGGTGGGCAGATGACAAGGTCAGGAGTTCCAGACCAGCCTGGCTAGCATGGTGAAACCCTGTCTTTACTAAAAATACAAAAAATTAGCTGGGCATGGTGGTGTGTGTCTGTAATCCCAACTACTTGGAAGGCTGACGCAGGAAAACTGCTTGAACCTAGGAGGTGGAAGTTGCAGTGAGCTGAGATCTTGCCACTGCACTCCAATCTGGGCAACAAGAGTGAGACTCTGTCTCAAAAAAAAAAAAAGATGTGGACTTAGGTTTGAGATTCTGAAGTTTTACTGCAGAGATGATTTGGTATGGACTTTTTAAATGTGGCTCAAGTGTAGTCTTTCTCTGGTGTCATTTTCAAAAGATACAATCTCTGAGTTTGAATAATGAAAGGTCTGGTTGTCATCAGTTAGTGGGTCAAGCAGGGCTTCTTTTACCTGGTGAAAATATTCTTTGGCATAATGCACTAAAGCCTTGCAATATCAAGTCATGTCAGAGTTTATAAGAGCATAGGATACATGGGGTTATATAATTAGAATCATAAGCCTTCCAGTAACTATTTCATATGGAATCAATCTGTGTTTCCCTCTGGGGGTAGATCTCATTGCCATCAAAGCCAACAGTCATACTTGTGGCTGATGCAATCTATTCAGTTAGCTTGCCTAATGCCATTGTGTTTGTAATGCTTTATTTAACTGTTTTACAACCTAGCCATTGAAACAAGTACTTCTGTCACTGAAGATTTCTCCAGAAATGCCCTATAAGGGAAATACATTTTCTTATAATCTTTTAGTTCCTATGATAGCATCAGCCTTCCTGTATGGAAAAGCTTGTGTACAATCAGAAAACATGCAGTGAAAGTGGAAATAAAATGAAATCCTACTATAAACATTCAAATGATCCAACAGGTACCAGAAATGTATCACCTGAAATTTTGATTTTCTTACCTGAATTATGGGTTCTTCCCACCGAACATTGGTTATAAAACATGTGAGCAATTTTAGTCACTCTACCAATTTTTAAAAATAATTTTTATCATTTTATCTATTTCATTATCAGTCACAAAGTAGAGACATTTTAATAATAGAAATTTTGCGATCTCTGAAAGAAGTAGATTCTCCATGAGTCCATGCTTAACATTTTTTGTACATCCTTTGAAATACCAGTTTTGTTTCTCCAGTTCAGGTACATAGCCATGTTTATTAAATAAATTAACATAAGCAATTTGTCCTGGATGAGTCTCATGAGGTTTATTCAAATTGCGTATCTTAACAATGTCACTACTGTTAAGCATAAAAACTGATTTAGCATAAAAACCTGCCAAAGCATTTCTGTGGCATTCAGTTAATTTTTGTTTTTCTTGATGTTAGGTTAGCAATTTTAAAGACTCAATCAGTTTTTCCATTAGAGTTCTGGAAATGTTTTCCCAGTTCGATGGTATGATAGAATTTCTAGGGATTTTGTACAATTTCCAAGATGCATACATATAAATATAACTCAGAAAAGGTAGAGCATAACTGATTATTTAACCATGCTTCCCGTATAATTTAATAGATCAAATAAGCTTTATTAGTTTAATATAGCTCTTTTTATTTAAAAAATCATTTTAATATGCTCCAAGGACCCATCTGGAATATTTCAAAGTTAATTTAAAGCCAACAAAAATATTTAATTTAGAATTTGATTTTGGAAAGTTAGTCAAAAGTATCAAAGGCATAAGACACTTCATCAAAATAGGATTACAGGGCCAGGCACAGTGGCTAATGCCTGTAATCCCAATACTTTGGGAGGCTAAGGTGGTTGGATTGCCTTAGCTCATGAGTTCGAGAGCAGCCTGAAAAACATAGTGAAACCCTGTTTCTACCAAAAATTCAAAAAATAAAAATAAAAAATAGGTGTAGTGGCATGTGCCATAATCCTAGCTACTTGGGAGGCTGAGGTAGGAGGATCTCTTGAGCCTAGGAGGAGGAGGTTGCAGTGAAATAAGATTGGGCCACTCAACTTAACTCGAACCTGGGAGACAAAGTATGACCACATCTAAAAAAAAAGGATTATAGGCCACTGTGAAATAATAGCCAATCATTTAACCAGAGTGATGATCAAAAGCCATCAAAGGCAAACACAAAGTTAGATATTTATAGCAAAACCTTAGCTCTTTTAGTAGAGCAAACTTAGTTTTCTTAAATGACCAAAAACCTAACAAAGACAAGATGAAGCACAGGCAATTATCTTAGTAAAACACATTACCTGTTTCTCAGGTAAATTTTCTAGAAGATAAAAACCAAACAAACAAAAGATGACTACAAAAAAACCTTTTCATAATTTCCTATTAAGAGCAAACCAATACTGCCCCCAGAAAAGCTTGTTTTACCACAGCAGCCAAATTCTAGTTTCTCATCAATGTCCTGTTATATAAGTGCTCATTTTTTAGAAAAATTTATAAATAATTTCATTCTAATGTTAGCCAGCTTGATCACATAATAAATTCCTTACACAAGATTCATCTTCCACAAAGCTATGATCTTTTTGTATCTTTTCATATTTTTCTTATACTTTTCCTCTTTCTCATTTTCAAACAACCAGTTATTCTACTTTAGGACAAAAAGTACTCTCTTTTTTAACAAAATAAAACATACTCATAACTTATAGCTGTTATTTTTCCAAAAGCATATCTTACCTTCCTACCTACCTATTTACATATAGACTAGTTTTTATTGTGTCTATAATTTTAGTTATATTTATTATTTAGATTTCACAATCATTAGTGACCTTAATTTCCAATGAACACTAGACAGCAAGCAATTGTGAACTCTGCCACATGAGAAATTTATAGATTGGCAAATCTAGGGATCATAATTTCTAGAAGCGTGTACCTTCTCACAGCACAAATTGTTTATATGGCACAGAACATATTTACTAAGGGTACCAAGTATCTTTAGTCTTTTTTTAATAGGAAACTGCAGAGGAATAAAGGAGATAAAATTTTATCTCTAACCTCTCAGGGTTTTGGTTTTGTGTTTTCTAGACCTGGGAATTAAAAATGTTTTGTACAGCTTTCCCTCAGCCTCAACTTCTCATTCTTGATTATAAGAATGTTAAAACCTTTTGGTATGGAGAAGGTATCTTTCATATGGAATTTTATGTTACGTATGTCTATTTATCTCACTTGTTTTAACACTTAGACTGTTCATGAAGATGAAACACTAAAGAGCTAACTACCATTTTAATTTATTTTTCTTGCAAAAACTTTTTGTAATATAGATTACAAAATATGCCTGTTTTAACCTAACAATCATTATTATTTACCAGAGATTATCGAAATCACATGAACATAACAAGCATTTGGGTTATTTCTTATTTTTCTGAGAAAATACATAATTTATATGAATGCCAATTTTTCTTTAAGCCAGTTAAATAGAACTCTTTTACAATTGAATTTTGGCAATATTATAAGGAGATTAAAAAGTACCGTGTGTATATGTAAACATATACATAGAAACAGATCATATAGCTTTCATTTTAACATTTTAGCTATGTGTCAGCTACAATAATATGAGCATTTTATATGCCTGGACTAAGCATGGATGCCTCAAATCTTGCCTTATAGTATGAGATTCATTGGTCTTTTTTTATTTGTTTTGTTTTTAAGGTTGAATGACAGACCAGTCAGTTGTTGTTTTTTTCAAAAAACAGTTTTGAAGCATAGCAAAGATAATGACAACATGAAAGAGGGGGACAGAGTTGGCAGAACATATAGTTAGCAGGAATTTGTTAGATGAGTTTCAGTCAACTGATTAGTCCACATGGGAAGCAGGATCAAATAGAGAAAATGGAAATGACTAATTCTTACAAATGTTTTTCTGAAACTAGTTCAAGTGTCAATTAGACAAGTGTCATTTAGACATTTCAGATTTGATATAAAAATGGCCGCTAAAGAAATATTCTGTTTTTGTTTCTGAAAGAGACAGGTTGATTGTTATACTGGTAGTGAAGCACTTGGGTGTTCCAATGGAGAACCCTACTATTGGGGAAACATCTAAGCCATAGATAGCTAGAGTAAAGGTGAACAATTTCTGTTTCAATGGCTTGACTGCTTACAATAAAGGCAGACATCTCAAGGCACAGGATTCTTTAGTTTGGGAATCCCTTAGTTTTGGTTTCAAATATATAAAAGGAGGTCCTCTTAGTCTGCAGCTGTTGAATCTTCAAAGATAAGCACTTGTTTGCCTTTTGTAAGGAGTTTCTCTACTATGGCCACTGTAACTCTAAATTACCTTTGATAAGGTTTGCTCATTTCTCTACAAAAGACAGATTCTGAATTCATAGTTCTCATACATTTAATTGGCTAGAGTTTCAGATGGAGGGGTTCGAGACTTCTTGAATTCAGATGAACCAATGATTTTCTTTTGTCTAGTAATCTTACCTACCTACCGAATTCAGTGGCGTTTTTATCTGACCCAGTCAGACACCTAAGGCCTACCAACAGGATCCACTCCTGTTTCTGTCATGAATTCCAAACCCGGTTCAAATAAATAATGCTTATGTAAATTTGGAATGCTCAAATCACAAGTTCTTGGAGCTCAAATCCAAAAAGGAACTCTCCCGGGACCCCAGTTGCTGCAAGAGATTAATTGGTACAATGAACTTGTAGTTTCCTTTGCTTGGTCACTTTGTGCTCTTGGGAATCACTGGAGATGTACTTTATATTCCAACGTTGGATACCAAGCTATTAAAAGAAACACTTGATTTAAATTTAACAGAGTTTATTTTAACAAAGAATATTTGTGAATTCAGTAGCTTTCAGAATCAGGACAGGTTTAGAGAAAGCTCTGTCGTCTAATATGGGTAGGCAGGATTTAGAGACAAAAAAGGAAGCAATGTACAGAAACAACTTGATTGATTATAGTTGCGTGTTTGCTTTATTTGGGCATGGTGTGATGAGGCATTTGCCTTATATGGATATGGTCTGATCAGTTGGCAGCAAACTATTGACTGAAGCTCAGATGCTATGATTGGCTGGGACTTGGCTATTCATCAGAAGAATATACTTTTTTTTTCTTTTTTTTTTTTTTTGAGATGGAGTTTCACTCTTGTTACCCAGGCTGGAGTGCAATGGCGCGATCTTGGCTCACCGCAACCTCCGCCTCCTGGGTTCAGGCAATTCTCCTGCCTCAGCCTCCTGAGTAGCTGGGATTACAGGCACACACCACCATGACCAGCTAATTTTTTGTATCTTTAGTAGAGACGGGGTTTCACCATGTTGACCAGGATGGTCTTGATCTCTTGACCTCATGATCCACCCACCTCGGCCTCCCAAAGTGCTGGAATAAGAATATACTCTTAAATTAGGTTTTTGTTTGTTATTTAGGAGTTCAAAGTTCTCAGGCAACTTTCAGCCAAAATCAATTTATTTTAACAGTATTTAACTTTAATTTCTCTTCACACATTTTAAAACTTTTCCTTAGTAATTCCTTCTACTGCTGTGACATTTATTAATCCTTTCACCATTCACAGATTAAATACTCATACATACGTATTGAACAGATTTTAACTTATTGGTTACTGTATTATTCTTTGTGCTTTTATCTTTTAGTATTAAATGTTTTGATCTTAAAACAACTGAAATAACTGTATCTAGTGTAATATCTAAAATTAGGCAGAATTTTTCCAAATAATAGCCAATTTCCTCCAAACATTTGCTAGTCTAATCATGCTTTCCCTAATGCTTTTAGTAGTTATTTTTCATCATATATTGAATACTTAATATATTTGGATAAAGATTTGAAACGTAGGATGTGATTTTTAAGCTGTTTATTCTTCAGCATCTTAATTTCATTGTTACAACGCTATGGCATTTTATGGTACATTAAAGAACACCTGTTCACACTGTCATTGAAATTGATAACATGATTTTGGAAATTCTACAGTGTCACACATTTTTACATATTTTTTCATCTTAAAAAAAGTTAGATTGTTCTTATTTTCAATAATTTACTCTTAAAAAGTCAAAAAGCTAAGATGGATTCTATAAATATGGTTTTAATATTCACAGAGTTAATTATATTTTGGTAGAAAAAATATAGCAGGAAGTGGAATCATGGTATCAACAGTAAATGTAGAGCATATTTATGATAATCATAGGATTGGCTTGCTGTAATGTATAGAAAACTATATGGTGTGAATAATGATTATTTATATTCTCCAAACATTGGACAAAATATTACTTAGTGAAGTTTTAGTATTTTTGCTCTTAAAAAGCTATAACATCTTTTTTGGATAAAATGCTATAAAATATTTTTCATAATTTGTACTTCTGGAATGGTCCATAATTTCTTATCCAAATCTTTCGGCTATGTCTTCTACATAAAATTCTTTAACTACTTTTTACCATTCTTGAAAATGTTCCTGAAAGAAATTAATGCTGTAATGAATCATTTTTTGTAAGTATACAAAGTGCTCTTCTTTCTAAAATTTTCACATATGTATATTACACACATTTGAAAACTTAACTTTTGGGTAGATTCTCAAGAATAATATTAAAAATATATGCTTACATGAAAAGAAAAATAATAACATTCATTCTCCAGAAACACTGCTGAATTTTAAAAGCATTTGGCAATTACTAATACCTATCTTCCTGTTTTATGAATATTACATATATTTTGATACTGGCCATGATTCCTTAAAGAATCATGTATTCTCTAAAGGAAGAAGAATTTCACTTTAAGAGTTACTTAGTGTCTCTGGAGGTAGAAATACTCTGTAGTTCAAAAACATAAATGATCCAGCTGTTTAAATAGCATGCCCAATGTGCTCCAGAGGAGTCCTGTCTTTTATGAAATGGCTAGACTTCCCTGAAATAAAACATGGTGGTTAGTCTGAGAACAGAGAAGCTGGAGTTTCTTTTAAAGATTTTCAAGCATGCTCCTCAAGAGGTTGAATTTTAAAGTAAGTGATGTATTTCTTCTTTACTCTCAGCATGATCTCAGAGACAGTTAGACTGCTTTAAAGTTTTAACTTTGTTAAAGAGACTTAGAAGTTTAAAATAGTCCAACAGGAGGCCTGGAAGTGGGAGGGCAAGTGAAATATTTTCAGGGTTGGGCTAACTTTGAAGCAAAACATGAATGGCATTAATAGTGTAATAAAATCTCATATCAACAGCCCTGTCTATAGATCAGTAAAAATGTAGATGAACTTGAAAGATTTTGATTAATAGGGGAAGTGGTACATCTTATTACAATCTTTTTGTTATAACAAAACTAAATAATTAGCCACAATATCCTTACCAGTGTAAGTTTAATAACTATAGTGTAATTTTCCCAAAGACAAATGATAGTGACTAGTTAAGGTACAGCTTATATATTCATCCAAAATGATATTGGGATGTGACTTTAAAGTTTACAGTGTTTTTAAGGTGTTAACGCTTTTATAATCAACTTATTAACTAAAAATGTACCTAGATAATATTGACTCCAAAGAAATCAAATATTACTTTGTACAATTAGATGTGTTGTGGGAGGGGTGTCCTTGAAGTGGCACTAACTATATTTTTGATTGATTTGTCATTTTTAGTCAGTTGAGGTGTTTTATGCTGAGTTTAGTGATGTGTAAATAAAGATGAGAAATTCAATAATGGTTGACAGGATTTTCAATTAATAACATACAAAATTACATACATCCAGTTAGAAAAGAGAGACAATGGTTAATTAATTAAATCTATTCATTTGGTACTTATTTTAAAATTTAAAGACTTAGAACACTGTTAGTTTATCTGGATTTTCATTTAGTCGTTACACCAAAAAAGCTAAGCCACAACTCCTTTTTATATTCTCTATTCTGATCTCTTAATTTTAACTTTTAATATTTCTAATCTTGAAAGATTTTTCTCATATCTTTCTTGTGATTCAATAAAATTAAATTTTCAGGTAAATTTGGATCAAAAGGTGTAAGGTTTTTTTTATCTTCTAAGATATTTAATATGTGGAGTTTAAATGGTGAATTCTGGCATCTATGTTTAATTCCATGTTATTGATTTCTCATAAATTTATTTAGCCTAGTGTGATTGTTTTCAATTCTACATAACTATATCTCACAGATACGAATTCTCTACTTATTACACAAATATATACTTTGATTTTCACCCAAAACATTAAAGAAAATACAAAGTAAGTTATATAATGTGTTCATAATTTCAGAGACACTCCAGTATCTTCCGTCTTCATTTTTTGCTTTCTTTCATTAAACAGTCGGTTATATTTATGAGAAACTAATTACTGTCCATTCTTGTTATTTGTGGTAGTTATGTCCTGTAATGTCATGTGAACACTGAATTAGCAAATAATGAATTGTCCTTAGTGAAAATGCAGGATGTGTTTCCTGCAAGCCTCCGGTCACAGCATTTCCATCAGCCAATCAATATATCAACTTGCTTTATGGCCTGTTTAAAGACATCTTGCTTAATATATATTGTGGTTTCAGTAACCTTGAACTCACTGCCAACAGCACTATAACTTATGCTTGAAAGAAGATTATCAAATGCAGGTATTTTCATGGCAAGGCCCATCACAGCCTTCTTACACTTTGGAAATTCACACAGCACTTCAGCATTAGTCTTGGGGGCCATGTTAAACCACAAAATCAGCAGGAAAATGCACAAAAATGAAAAAGGAAACTATGGCACTAAATAGACCACAAAAAGGGCACTTGCTCCCAGTATCAGAGCTTAAAGAAGATCACCGTGGACTTCAGCTGGCAACCTGTGCTTTGGGTGTTGCAAATTACTTGTGGCTCTGTTAATGTGCTGTCCACAAATGACCAAGAAAGTACAGAGAGCTTGATTTTAGAGTTAGAAATGTTAGGCAAAGTAACAAACTGTTGGCTAATTTCTGCCTGCCAACATAATTTCACAAATCCCCAGATTTTGTGAGGGGGTGCAGCTCTCCCGAAAGATGCTTTGAAGACAAAATAGGAGGTCTCCTGTATCTATTGCCTGAGTCACTACATTCCTTAAACAATAAATGTCCCTAGGCTTGCCTTTTCCTACACATAAGATATTGTCTGATGGGAATAGTGATTATGCCTCTTCTAATATACAAGCTGATGTGCTCTTACACCCAAACCTTGATGTGATTCTGCTGTAATGTTACATCTGAGCAAGTGTGATATGACTTTTCATATAGTGAACTCTCACTACCTGTGTATAAGCAGTGGGCTGAAATAATGTGCCGGAACAGTCTAACAGAACTGCTTATGGGTTATAGTCATCGTAAGACTTCTGAATGAAACTGACCTTAATTCTTTAAAAGCTTGACTTCTTTTTCTTTAGTCAATATAAATAACTTTAACAACTAGGAGAATTCACAGATACAAATTCTGCAAGTGATGAGGATTGAGCAGTTAGGTAGGAACTATCCTAACTGCTGCAGAGACAAACCTAAATAAGATCTATGCCCTCAAAGATCCTTAATTTTTTAATATAAGGGAAACTTCAATCCTCATAAATGTTTTGATGTTTTGTAACTATTTTCTTCACTCTTCAAACAGATATTTGTTAAGTACTGACTATGTGTTAATAATTTCCTTATTTGCTGGAGGTATGTCAGGGATAAAAAAAAAAAAAGTGCAATTTCTGATTACCACAAAGACCCTATTGAGAGATATGGGCCAGCAAAAAGACAAGCAGTGTGATATTCTGAACTGGAAAGCCTAGGATACAATTAAAACACATGAAAGCAGTTCCCAACATAGATAACAGGTTAATAATGACATCTTGGTGGACATGACCTTAACGCTGAAAGTTGAAAAACTATGAATTTTTAAATTACCAAGTAGAAAGTCAGTGGACACAGGTAAACAAAACATATATTTAATGGCTTAGAGGTGAGGAACAGCAATTGAAAGTAGCACAGTAAAGCAACTGGCAGTGGAAAGTGAGGAAAGTTAATGCTTGAGACTTACTGGTAAATGGAAAAGGGAATGATAAAGGAGGAGCAGTGATATAAAATAATCTAGCAATGCAGGCAGGGACCGAATCATGAGAGGCATTAATTTAAATTCGTTTAAGGAGTTGTCATGTTTTCCTGAGAGCAAGAATAATAAATATAAAAACCAAATAATGAGAATTAATTTGTATAAGGATTGTTTGGTTCTAGATTTGCAATTCATTGAGGATTTGATGGGTGGGGAAGGGCAGGGCCACAATGAGTAAAGGCTGTTTCAATAATCCTAATGAGAAACAATGTGAAGTGGCCTGAATTAGGGTAATGACAGGCCTATGGATCAAGACCAATGGATTAATTTAAAAGCTCTTTAAGAGTTGAAGTCAACTAGAGTTGGTTATTGGTTGGATGTGAATAGTGGTTGTTGGGAGAAGTATTCGACCGTGGACTCTGAGGATTGTGGTTGAAGAAAGTAACCTATAGGGATGAGATAAACAGCAGGATTACTATATACTCACTGTAAAAGCAGTAAACCCCAAACTCAGTTTTGTCTGTTTTAAAGCAATGTATTTGGTGGGCTGGAATCTTTCTGGGCTGATCTGCATTGCCCCCATGGAATTTGAGGGTCATGGTGAACTGGTGTAGAAGCTCTGAATATTTTTGTCTTGAGTGATAACATCTTTTGTCTCTGACTCAAAAGTCACCAGTCCTCTACCTATTTCCATAAAGTAGTAACAGACCAGTTTGTTAGGTTGAAAATAGGGTAAATTCCAAGGCCTTTCAGAGTTCCTAACGGTGGTTAATTACAGACGTCTGAAATTTTTTTCAGTAACCAAAGATCACTGGAATAGGGAACAGAGAATAGAGGATGAGCTTAAGTGGGAAGAAAACAAAATCTGTTTTAGAAATTTCAAACTTGAAGTATTGAAAGCACACACAAGAAGAGATGCCCAACAGACAGTTGGATGTACAGATCAGTGGACAAGCGGATAGATTTAAAAAATAGGAATTCAAAGATTACAACTTAGTGAATAGACTAATATGAAAAAACCGAGCATGGACATCTAGGCTGATCAAAAACAGTTTATGCAACAGAGTTTTGAGCCATGTAAACATTTATGGGACAGTAGACAGAAATACATTTCAGTGTGTCTGAAAAATCAGGAGTGTTTGTAGTATAGGATAGTAGGCAATAGAATGGCTTAAGAAAGTGCTGTATAGAGTGAAATCATACTAACGCTTCAACGTGACAATTATACATGGCAACATGAAGGGCATTTATACTTTAGTGTGAAAAACTTTATAGATTTGATGAAAGTGAAAATGAGAAAATTATATGCATTGGGCTGAGAAGTAAAAATAAGTTGTTAAGAAGGAAAAGAAAGTAATATGGTAGTGGAGAAGAATATAAGATAACAGGAGTATATTTCCTAAAATGAGAAAGATCTGAGTATATTTTGGTCTAATGTGGATAAAGAAAACACGTTTTGCAGCAAAAGTTGAGGGAGGTACTTTCCGTTGGCCTCTATTCTCAGGGCTGTGAAAAAGAGTTCAGCAGCAGAGGGAGGAGGCAAGTGAGAAAGTCAGGTTTGGTGATAGTGGCTAAAATTTAAGAGTTGCTGTTTAGAACTAGAGAGAGCTGCCTGAATATATGCAATAGGATTCTTGAGTGGTTTGAGGGGACAGTTGCTGTTGAAGACCATGTGCACAGGCATTTGAGGTTCTGCGTATTTCTAAGGCAGCCCTCAGCGTATGGTAGATTCATTCCATAATGTACATAAGAAATAAGAGACTTTTAAATTTTGGGGGCGGAGAGGTTTTTCGCAAAGTGGTGGGACAGAAAAGCAATGAAACAACTTACTGGAATATATTGGCAAAAGAAGAGTTAGGGGATGCGTCTTAAGTATTGATTTGGCTGAGCTGGGAATATAGAAACCTGAAAGAAAAAATATTAGAATAGTTGAAAGGCCTGGATATTTTATTGAGATTGAGAAAATTACTAGTGGGAGTAATTTAAGGGGCAAATTAGATGATGAAGACATGGTTTTATGAATTGATATATTGCATTTGGATTTCACATAAAGCAGTTCTAATTCCTTTACTTAACAAATATGTACTGAGATCCCCATACATGCTGAGAACTATTTTAGGCGCTGGAGGTATATCAGTGTAAGAAAAAGCCAAAATGTCTCCCCTCCTGCAACCTATCTTACAATGAGAAAAATTTACCACTATTTTATTTGGTGAGTAAACCTCCATATATTTTTTCAGTTTGCATGTGTTTATCTTGATTCTCCCTCTTTAAAAAAGTATTATATTACACACATTTTTTCAATCTGCATTTTCCTGTTAACAGGCTCTATCTAGATCTAACTTGCCATCTTCAACAGCTATCAAGTTATAGTGTGAAAGTAGCATAAATATCTTTAATGGTATTTGCATATCTAATTTTTCAATTACACTTTCTGGTTACCATCGAAGTTGAGTGACTGTATTGGAAGAATAAAAAATAGAAATGGACATATTGTGTCAAAGTGTGTGAAAACTTTTATATGTAAACGGTATTTTCAAATTATCAGTATGTCAACAAATATCTCCACCAACCGTTTTATGAAAATATCTAGGGTTCTGCAAGGTCTTATCAAACTTTATTAGTGAAAACTATATTTTTGTTATAAATTATATTTGTTTTTTAAATTGTATTTTGAAATGTTTAATGAGTCTGAGAAAATATTTTTATAAATTTTTGGCCTGCGTATTTCCTTTTCTCTAAACTTCTTATCTTTATCCATATTTTCTATTGGGTTGTTCTCTCTCTCTCAGTGATTTATTAAGAGTTCTGCATATACATAAATTATATATTATATATATTATTTCTAACTGATATGGTTTGGCTATAGCCCCACCGAAATCTCATCTTGAATTGTAGCTCCCACAATTCTGTGTCATGGGATGGACCAGGTGGGAAGTAATTTAATCACGGGGGTTGGACTTTCCCATGCTGTTCTTGTGATAGTGAATATGTTTCACTAGATCTGATGGTTTTATAAAGACGAGTTCCCCCGCATAAGTTCTCTTTCTTGCCTGCTGCCATGTAAGACATGTCTTTTGTCTTCTACCATGATTGTGAGGTCTCCCCAGCCATGTGGAACTGTGAGTCCATTAAACCTCTTTTTCTTTATAAATTCCCCAGTCTTGGGTATGTCTCTATTAGCAGCATAAGAACAGACAAATATAATTCGATATATGTTATTTAGACAGTATTTTGATATAAAAATTTGTATACTCTATTGACATTTCAAAACATACTACTATATTTAATATCCTCTAATGTCTCTCTGAAGATGACTATAAGAACAACTCTTATGTATTGTTCAAATATTTAAAATATTAAACTGTCCTCAATCTTTATTATTTTTCAAATATGATTTTGATAAGATGATTTTTTTATGTAATCAAATGTGTTTTATAAAATGTGTCATCTGACATCCTGCCATACAAATGACAAGCATAAAAACAGTCTGGACTCTGCATTCTAAATAAAAGTATGCCTAAAAATGTGATATTATAAGTTAAGCCAGAATCAAATTCTGTAGTAAATACACTTATTACAATTTCAAGACAGGCTAAATAAGTATGATATGTATTCTCAATATCCTCTAATTTTACCATATACATTTCTGTCTTCAAGCTTTCATGCATACATGTCATGCATGTAAAATAAACCACCAGAATCTGCTATGAGTTAACTATATATTTGAATACAGCAAGATGATCATTTGTGTTACCTGAACCAGTGATTATTTCTCCAGCTAACCTAGTTATTTGTTGTTTGAGAACTATAATTCATAAGGGAAATAATGTCTATCATGTTCACCACCATATCCTCAGTGACCACACCAGTACCTAGAATATAGTTGACAATCAATAACATTTTGAATAAATAAATTCAACTGGAATTATTCACCTTTTGTGTTAGTTTTTTGTATTGCTATATAGAAATACCCGAGGCTGGGTAATTTATAGAAAAAAGAGGTTTAATTTGCTCACAGTTCTGCAGGCTATACAAGCATGGCTCCACTATCTATTTCTGGTGAGGGCCCCAGGAAGCTTCCAATCATGGGGGCAGTAAAAGCGGGAGCAGGAGTGTCACATGGCAATAGTGGGAAGAAGAGAGATTGGGGGGAGGTGCCCCATAACTTTAAACAAACAGATTGCACAAGAACTCACTCACAATCACAAGGACAGCACCAAGCCATTCATGAAGGATGAATGCCCATGACCCAAACACCTCCTACCTCACCTCCAACATTGGGGATGACATTTCAACAAGAGGTTTGGAGGGGACATTCAAACTATATCACCTTTAATATTTCCTTAATAGGAACATGTATTTATATAAAACAAGTTATGCCTCAATGACATGTGTAATTCATTTTAAATGAAAAGCTGTTAGAAACAAAAATTTAATACATATAAACCATGTTATTATAGACTTCTTTTAAAAAGCTACTAATAGTACATTTGCAAATTCTTTCTGTTCTTGTGTCTTCAAACATATTCACGAAAAACTTTATTCCTTAATATATTTTATTTTTTTTCTTTTATGCAGCTAAACTTTACAATTTTTTAGAAAACAAGAAAATGCACAACACTGTTGATAGATAAAAATCTCACATTTGGAAATTGCAATAGGGGTCTATGTCTAAGAAAAGATTTGAGTTATCCCATGCCTCTGAGATTTACTGACCTCTTCATGGTCGGTTACATTTTATATCCACATTTTGCCTGTGTAACTAATGGAAACTCCTTAGAGAATCAACCATGCCCTTGAATATTATGTTTTTCTTATAACAGAGAGAACATCAGTAATAATAATCATCACGTAATAACAATTTTAATGAAAGAAATGTCATATTTATACCCTGCACAATATTGCTAGGAAAATTTTGTATTTGAAAAGGCTTATTAGCAAAGTTTCTCCCTCTCAAAATCTCAAAGCAATTGTGAAATGCTGTCTACTACATCCTTTGTTTGTTAAATGATTTGTCAAAACTGCAAATATAATCATTAATATAAATAGGAATAATGGTACAAATAACTGAAATTGATGCTTAAAAGTATTTTATTCATTAATTTAACCTCTATAATCTGATTTTTTTGCAATTAAAAAATTCGTAATAATTTTGAATTTTATTTTAGATTCAGGGTAATGTACATGTTTGTTTCCTGGTTATGTTGCATGGTGGTGAGGTTTAGAATACGATTGATCTCATCACCCAGAATTTTTTAAACAAGAAAATAAATTTTTCTTATCACCATTTGTTAGCCAATATACTTGTGCTGGCAAAAGAGGAAGATTAAAATAATTATCTGTGTAAGTCAGGTAAAATTGGTTATTGGGAACAAATAAACATTGAGCTCTTATTAAGGTTAACATGCATATTTACATTAGTGGCAAAGACCTCCACTGCACAAAGTAAAGTGGAAGGCAAGCAGTGTCTACATTACACAATGTTCAAGAATACTTTTATTATCCAACTAAATAGAATATATTTATGTTTGTGAATATTATACATATAATTTTAGAGTACATTGCTTCTAATCTTAAGGAAAAAATATGCTTCTGAGCTCTAAAATTTCTAACTAAATTTTAAATTGTTAAAATTCACTTGTCTGTCACATTTCTGAATTAGTTTTCCAGGGTAGTCAGAGCTTTGTAATTTCTTGTTCTTTATTTTATTTTACTGCACTTGAACTGCCTAATTGAAGAGTTAATAGGCAATGAAATGGACAAAGGGTAGATGGCAAATAGAAGAAAAAATGGCAAATACATAGATTCTTTTCCTTTATAGAAAGGACAGGCTGCAGTCAATCTGAGCAATTGAACTGATTTGTCTAACCGTGCCAAACCTATTTCATTAATTAGGGGAAAGCCTTTCTAAGTAAGATAATGCAGTTTTAAAAATGTTTTACATAGATTCATTTTTTAAAAATTGGCCTATTTTCATTTTAAGTAGACCACACTGGGCACACCCCTGGCCCTTGTTTAACTCACTGCCCCTCACTGGCATTCTGCCTCCTCCATCATTAACCTGTCTTTAATGGTTACAGGAGGTCCCTCAGAAGGGACATCCCATTCATGATGCTCCTGCTCTTCACTGATTCTCTGAAAGATCAACTCCTCATCCTTTTAAGTCAGGGCACAGGAGTTGCTCCTGTCCTGCATGACGCCTGCACTTTGTCTGGCAGGGCTCCCTCGCAATCTTGACCTCTCTAGCTTGAGACTGGTATGTGCTTCTGTGTTAAGTCCTCCTTTAGCTGGGGTAGCAGGGACCCTCTTTACATCTACCTTTTGGCTCTGGTGCTTAGCATGGTTCTGAGCACATTGTGGTACTCAAATGTTCTCCTAGAATGGATAAGAAAGGTCTGGCCTTGAATCAAAACTGATAAATATCTGAGATCTTTCATTGAGTACTCTAGTTTCATTGGTTCCATGTTGTCACAAATGTGATACTGCTGGTCCAGCACTGTTAAGTTCTCTGACTTAATGTTTAGGCATTGTCAAAGAATTACAGTGTTAAGATTCTGAAAAGCTGTGGAAAATGAAGTAATCAGAGACAAGAAAGAAGTAAAATAAAGAAAAATGTTAACCCTCAACGATTACAGACCACTTGGTAATTGCCTATTAACAACAGAATAATGAACTTTGATTAATGACATAATTACTCGACAAATTGCTTAAACAGACAAAACAGTAAATGTCAATTATTTGTAACTTGAATAGTTTACTTATTGGGAAGAATTCTACTATGCCTGACATATAAAAAGCATACAATAAGTATTTCTTATCTTCCCTACACCTCAAGTAGGAAAACATCTTCTGGATGACATCACATTTTATGACAGACCTAAAACCTAATCCTGTTGTTAACAGATAAAGTCTTTAACCATAGATTCAGGAATCTATTCACAGCACTGTCCTATTAAATAGCTGCTTGGATAAGACCTAGAGGACATCCTTGTCAAATTTGATAATTTAAATCAATTTGATGGCAAAAACAGTCTCTCCCAAAGAGACTCTTCCGCCTCCAAGTTAGAGAAAAAATAATGACTTAGGTGATATTTAAGAAAAATATAGAGTTTAGCTTTGATTTCAAATAGCAACCACATATCAAATACAATATGAAAGACATTTCATAGCACATTATTAATAAAACAAATTTGCTCAAAACTGTTTTTTATGAGCCAAAAATATAGTATAAATACTATTATAAATAAAACAAAATCCTCAAATGTATTTCAACATTTAAAAACTTTAATCCAGGTTTCAAGGACTTGCTTTATAAAAGATTCAGCTATTCTCTGTATTTATTAGACATCTGAAATAATCTGTCCAGTTTGGGCATCCTATTTTAATGGCATGCTTGATATTCAAGGTGTATAAAAAGGACAGTGAATAAAACCTTGTGACAATTAGAAATCATATTATATGGAAAATTAATGAAGTTAGTAGAAGCTTCATATCACGGAAGAAAATATTTGAAGCCATAGTATACATGTCACATGCAACTAGGTGCATACTTACTCTGGGGTATAATAGAGGGGCAAAACGGAAATTAAATTATAGAGAGGAAGAGTTGTTCATTCATTATGGGAGAAGATTTTCTAAAATTTAGTGTTGTACAATAATGGAATTGGCAATTTTGTGAGGTGACAATTTCCTTCAAGTGAATATGTCCAAGAAGAACTTGCCTGGGAGATTGAAGGAGACATTTTCAATTTGAAAAGGAAATGAAGTTGATAGCTAGCTAAACCTCCATTCAAGCCTCGACTCTTCTAAATCTGTGAGAGGAATTTTGTAGTTGATCATTTCTTTGTGCACAAGTCCATATTTTAGAATATACTAGTATGCAAATATTACATATATTATTTTATATATTTAATTGACCAAGCTGTATATATAGTAACAATCTATACAGACACACAGACACGTACGTACATATATTCATTTCATATTTACAACTTAGATATATATTTCCACTCTAATAGATTTAGAAGTTTAGAATGTGTAGTTATTTGTGACATTCTTCCTATTTAAAATGGGAGTTAATTCTTCATTATTTTTGCGTATCTCACAATGGAAACTAGAAGCCATGAACACATGAGAAACACCACAATATAGAGGGACATC
Source organism: Aotus nancymaae (assembly GCF_030222135.1). NCBI lineage: Eukaryota > Metazoa > Chordata > Mammalia > Primates > Aotidae > Aotus > Aotus nancymaae. Next base: position 7,549,485 of record NW_026988503.1, read on the forward strand.
CCTTAACAATTGCTTTTGAGATATTTGAATTTCCATTAGAAATACATAGAATAGGAATATAATGTCTTATCTCTTTTATTTGTAAAGGTTATTAACTTGATTCTGAAATCTACAAACTGTTCCCTTCAGTAGTAAGTTAAAACTCTATTTATATAGAAAACTTTCATGTCTTGTATATTTAATAAACTTTGGCTTTTATCAAATATTCAATACATCTTTCATAAATTTCTCACTCTTCAATGAACATTATGTTTTGAATTTATTCACAGTTAAATAATAGTTTTCTGCTTTATTTAACTGTTCCATTTTGAGTTATATTTAAAATGAAGAAAATGGATTAAAGTCATTACCTATATTCTAATAAAATACCCATTAGAAAATATTAAAATATAAAATAAAAATAAAATTTAATGTATGATAAAATAAAATTTAAAATATTTTAAGAACTTGTAATACACTTGTGAAATACTTGAAGACTTGTTATAATACTCAGATTTTGATGATTAATATAATTCAAATAAATGTATTTTTATTTTGCATATTACCTTATGCTTCATCTGAAAATACACCATTACATTTAAATTGATATGATTTATAGTTATAACTTTCTCCAATTTACATTTTCATAGACTCACTTAACTTATGTGAACTAATTTGTCTCCTCTAACATGACCTTACCGTCACTTTTCTCATAACTGACAAACTTCCACAGTGGCCCTCAGCCTATGATAAATCTAACTGGATAAAAGAAAGATTACCATGATAACATAATCTTACAAAATGGAACTGACTGAACATCTATTGGTTCTATAATCTATGCTCTATGATATAGCTCATATCTATGCATTGTATCTTATTCAAGAGGGGATTGGAAAATCTAGATTTAAACAGAAATCTACTTAGAGCAAAATTATATGGTAAAACACTCTTTCTTGCTTTGAGATCACTTTTGACTTACCTTTGACTTGATTTACTTACTTGATTTATTTTCTAAGTTTTAATTTCTGTTTCAGATCTATAATTTATTAATATATACTTTGTTATTGGAAGTCCAAGTATCTATAACCAAATATGTAGTCATTATGACACATAGTAGTAAAGAACTTTAAATTTACTTTCCTTCATTAAAAAAATAAATTTCTAGTAAAATAAATTTCTAGAAAATTATGCTAATGAATATTACTTAATATTTTAGGTTATCATACAGAAAGTCTTGAGTAAACATATTATATATTTTTAGTACATAGTTACTGGAATCTGCAAGATGTGTTAAGGTTGTATTCAGCTTATTTGATCATTGCCTTTCACCATGATTGTAAATTTCCTGAGGCCTCCCTAGTCATGAGAAACTGAGTCGATTAAACCTCTTTTCTTCATAAATTATCCAGTCTCAACTAGTATCTTTAGCAGTATGAAAATTGACTAATATATATGTCTTCTTATTTTTAGTGCTTTTTTATTATCAAGGATATATCTCTGTGTACATTGCAAATTCACATATATGTCCATAACTACCTACTTTGCAAATATACATATATGTCACATTTATTTTTCAAAATGAGATTCTGCATAGATAGCTTTAATTGATGGCTATCATTAAGTAACATTGAGCATTTTTTCACATACCTGTCAGTCATTTATATATTTTCTTTTGAGAAATGTATATTAAGGTTTTTTTGCCAATTTTAATCAAGTTATTTTATTAGTAGTAGTAGTATTTTTATTTTAGTTTGTTATATATTCTGGATATTAAACCCTGTTACATGCATACTTTGCAAATATTTTCGCCCATTCTGTAGGTTGTCACATAACTTAGCTAATTGTTTTCTTTTCTGTAAAAAAGTATTTTAATTTGACGTAATCCCATTTGTCTATTTTTGCTTTTGTTCTCTGTATTTTGAGGTCTTATTTAAATCTTTACCTTGTCCAATCTCGTGGTGTTCCCTTTAGGTTTCCTTCTAGTAGTTTTGTAGTTTAAGGTTTTACATTTAAGTCTTCAATCCATTTTGAGTTGATTCATATATACAGTGAGAGGTATGGGTCTAGTCTCATTCTTCTGCCTGTGGATATCAAGTTTTCTCAGTACTATTTATCAGATACTATCTTTTTCCCAATATGTGTTCATGGCACTTTTGCCAAAATTAGTTGGCTGTCATGGTATGAATTTATTTCTGGGTTCTCTATTTTGTTCAATCAGTCTATGTATCCATCATTATGCCATTATGATTCTGTTTTGGTTACTAATGCTTTCCAGTGTATTTTGAAATCAGGTACTGTAATGTTTCCAGCCCTGTACTTTTTTGCTGAGGATTGCTTTGGCTATTTGTATTTTGTGGTTCCATGCAAATTTTAGGATTTTAAAATAATTTTGTAAAGACTGTCATTGTTATTTTTGATAAGGATTGCTCTAAAGTTACAGATTGCTTTGGCTAGTGTGGCCATTTTAACAATAGTTCTTCCAATCCATGAAAATAAGATTTATTCCCATCTTCTTTGATTTCTTTCTTCTTTGATTTTTTTGATTAAACATTTTGTAGTTTTCAATGTAGAGATCATTCACCTTCTTAAATTTATTCTCAGGTATCTTATTTTCTTTTTGTAGCTATTGTAAATAAAATCACATCCTTGATTTATTTAGGCTAGTTTACTACTGACATATAGATATACTATTGATTTTTTATGCTGATTTTGTATCCTGCAACTTTACTGAATTCGTTTATTAGTTTAAAGTTTTTTTGCTGGAGTCTTAGGGTTTTCTCTATATAAGATCATGTTGTTTGCAAACAGGGTCAATTTGAATTCCTTCTTTTCAATTTGGATACTTTTTTAATTCTCTTGTCTAATTTCTCTGGCTAGAACTTCCAGCACTATGCTCATTAGAAGTGTTGGAAGTGGGCATTCTTGTGTTGGCCCTGATCTTAGAGGAAAAGCTGACTGCAGTATGATGTTAGCCATCACTTCATTATGCATGGCCTTTATTGTGTGGAGGTATTACCTTCTATACCTAATTTATTGAGTGTTTTTATCATGAAGGATGTGTAGTTGTGTCACATGCATTTTCTGCATCTATTAAAATGATCATAGGATTTTTGTCTTTATTCTTGTTAATGTGGTGGATTACATTTATTGATTTGCAGATGTTAAATCTTCCTTGTATTTTTTCATCTCTGAATATTCCTTGTATTCTTTCATCTCTGATTTAATTTGACTCTGCTTTACTCTTTTTTTAGTAAGTCTAGTTAAAGATTTGTCAACTTTGTTTATCTTTTCCCAAAACAAACTCCTGATTTGGTTTATATTTTGAATTGTTTTCCTAGCCTCATTGCATTATTTTCTTGCCTTTATCAGTTTGGGGTTTAGTTTGTTTGAAATCTTTTTTTTTTTCTTTTTCGTTGTAGGCATTTATTCTTATAAATTTCCCCCTTAGAACTGCTTCTGCTGTCCTGTATGTTTTAGTATGATATATTTTCATTCTCATTTGTCCCAAGACATTATTTTAAATTTTCCTTTTAATTTCTTCATTGATCCATTAGCTGTCTAGGAGCATGTTGTTTAGTTTGCACATATTTGTAAAGTTTCTCCAGTTTTTTTGTTAATTTTTAGTTTATAACATTGTGGTCAGAAAATACATATAACATTATCTCTCTCTTCTTAAATTTGCTAAAATTTTTTTGTGGCCTAAAATATGATCTATTCTGGGCAATGTCCCATGTGCAGTTGAGAATAATATTAATGTGCAGCTATTTGATGGAATATTCCCTACGTGTCTTTTGGGTCCATTTGGTATGGTGTGGTTTAAGTCCAATATTTCTTTGTTGATTTCCTAACTAGAAGATATGTTTAATGTTGAAAATGAGGTATTGAAATCCCCTCCTATTGTTACATAGTAGTATATATCTCTTTTTAGATCTAATTAGTTTTGCTTCACATATTTGATGCTCTAATGTTGGATGCCTATATATTTTTATATTGTCTTGTTAAATTGATATTTTCATCTTTATATAATGACCTTCTTTGTCTCTTTTTAGTTTTGACTTAAAGTTTGTTTTATCTGATATGACTATTTCTGCTTGATTTAGCTTTATTTGCATGAAATATTTTTTTCCATGCCTTCATTTTCAACCTATGTGTGTCTTTAACAGTGAGATAAATCTCTTATAGGGAGCATACAGTTGGGCCTTGTTTTTTTTTTCGCCCATATATTTGCATCTATTCAACCACTCTGTATCTTCTAATTATAGTATTTAATTCATTTATGTTTATGATTATATTTATAGTTGTTTGCATCTGCCATTTGTTCATTGAGTTCTGGTTGTTTTTTAGATTCTTTTCTCCTTTATTGTTATTTACCTCTGTTTGGTGATTTCTGTGGTGCTAAGCTTTGTTTTCTTCTCTTTCTTGTTCGGGTATCTGCTGTAATTTGTATCTTTGTAGTTACCATGGGGCTAATGTAAAGAATCTTCTAGTTATAATTAATTATTTTGAGCTGATAACAACTTAACTTTGTCACATGAAAGTACTCCAGTCTTTTTACCTCCCCTTCACAATTAATATTTTTGTTTCCTTTATTTACATCTTTATCTTCTGTGGTTTCTTAGCCACTAATTTAAGTGTTGTTAATTTTGACTATTATAAATTTTAACCAGTGTTGTTAATTTTGACTATTATAAATTTTAACTTTCATCTTAGAGAACTGAAAGATTTACACAGTCCCTGTACAGGACTGGGGTAGACTGAGTTTGATTATGAGCTTATATCTACTAGTAGGTTTTATACTTTCATATGTTTTAATGATAGTAATTATTGCCCTTCCACTTCCAGGTTTAGTACTCTTGTAAGTATTTCTCATTAGGTGAATCTAGTGGTAACAAATATTCTCAGCTTTTGCTTGTCTGGGAAAGTCTTTATTTCTCTCTTATTTCTGAAGAACAGCTTTGCTGGATGTGCTATTCTTGGCTGACAGTTTTCTTTCCTTTTCAGAATTTTGAATGCATCACTCCATTATTTCCTACTGTTCAAGCTTTCTGCTATACAATCTGCTGATAGTCTAATAGGGATTCACCTGTGTGTGACTTGACACTTTTGCAAACCTTTGGAATTCTCCATCTTTGAGTTTTGATAGTTTGATTGTAATGTGTCTATGAGACAATCTCTGAGGCTTTAATATAATTGGACAATTTTGAGCTTCTTGGACCTGAATATCCATATATTTCCCAGGCCTTTGGAAGTTTTCAGTTATTATTATGTTAAATAGATTATCTGTGCCATTCTCAATTTCTTCTCTGTTGATCCTAGAATGCAAATATTTATTTGCTTAATGGTGTCCCATAAGACTCCTAGGTTTTCTTTGCTCTTTTTTATTTTTTTTCCCCCTCTGACTATGTTATTTTAAAAGAACTGTCATCAAGCTCAGAAATTCTTCCTTCTGCTTGATCTTGTCTGTTGTTGAAGTTGTATATTATATTTTTTATTTCATTCATTTTTTTTCAGTTCAAAGACTTGTTTGATTTTTATTTATGGTTTCTATATGTTTTTGAGAGTCCTTTTCCTGGATGTTGCTTGGGTATGGTACATTGGCTTTGGTTCCAGGTGAACTCTGTTGCATGGTCTCTGTGCAGCTGTAATGTTGGTCAGTGAAGTCTGTGATTGCATCAGTAGCCTAGGCTATGCGAGTTTATGCTAGCAGTGGTGTGGTTTTGCTGGGTGCAGGAGCATCAGAGGTTATTGGGCTGGGCACAAATGTGCACTGGCATAGTAGGCTGACTGACTGGGTGGTGGTCTCTCTGATGGTAAGGTTCTGGCACACATGGGTCCCTGACCTTACTGTCTGGTGGGATGTGGGCAAGCACTGGTGCAGCATTCCAGCTGGCTGTATGTTGGCTTTCTTGCTATGCAGATTTGTCTGTTCATTGAGGATGAGATATTGTTTGAATTCAAATTCTGCAGTTTCAGTCTTTCTGTTGGGCCCAGGCTTTGAGTATCCTGTGTTGTGGTTCTGTGGTCACTAATGTGAGAATGGTAGAATGACTACAAGGCCTCAAGGATGGTGAGAGACAGTGGCTACTCACCCCAAGGGCAAGATGCACTCTAGTGGTGAGCCTGGTTTGAAGATGGCACCATGATATGGCAACTTAGGTCATGGGGCTGGGAAGTGTCCAATGTGGGCTATTACTTTGGTGCAATACAGGCTTACAAATAACTGGCAACCCTCCAAACCCAATTCATGGCCTGTGAGGACTTCAAGATTCTCTTGTAGTAAAGACTTTAAGACTTTGCATTAGTAATTGCAATTGCTAGTGTTCTCTAGCATACTTTTTCCTGTGAGAAGTCTCCCATGGCTCCAAGCTAATTATGGCAAGTGAGACGGTGGCAGAGCTATGGTACTATCCTGAGTGGCTGTGCTTCATGTATATTTTGCCACTCCCTTGGTGCTCTTCAATGTACCTCCTCAGTCATTTCTATCAAAATTTAGTTGTTTCTTATTTTGGGTGTATGGGAAGTGCCAGGCAACTCTAATTGGTCACCTTGCTGATGTTATATGAAATTTAATTTATGTTATTATACAGCATTCATTCTATAAATGTATCAACATTAATGTAAATATTATTTTGTTGTTTAATACATAAATGGTGTTTTTGTTATTGTTGTTCTTATAAATAGCAAAATAACAAACATCTTTGTTCAAAAATTTTATGTATTTTTAGTTTTCTTTAAGATAGAGGTCCTCAAAAGGAAATTTCTGAAAAGAAAGAGCTAAATAATACAAAGCTAAAATATAAACAATAAGCTAAACTAAGAGATTGAAACTAAATCCTGACAACAATAAAGATTTATTGATTTTACTTATATATTTTTAAATCAGGAAATGTCATTTAACATTTACAAATTAAGAAAATTATTCTTTCTGAATGTCCCTAGAAAGAATTATATGGAGAGCGAGGTAGAAAACTGTGGCAACAATTTTGATAAAAGATAATGCTTAAAAAATAAACTTGGGAAATGGAAAGAAGTAAATATTTTGTAAGATAGTTAACTTGGTGATTGATTTTGTATAGGATAGTGAATGGGAGTGAGAGAAGAAAGAGGAATAAAATATTATGGAGTTCAGATTGGACAACAGTGCTTTTTAAATATCTCATCTGCAGGATATCTAAGAGCATATTCAGAGTAGGTGGCTACCATTTTGATTCTATCATACATCGAAGAGATGACTAAATGAAGAAGCAGAGAGGCAGCACTGCAACAGAAACCATTTAACATCAACACCTACCTAGAAATTAATAGGCTTATTAGTCTCTGCTCATCTTTTAATTTTTCCTATTATGGCTGATCATGTCTTTTTTTAATCACCATTAATGCTTTCATGGTTTCCTTAACTATATATGCAAGAGCTTTGTAATAATAAGAATATCATATTCTAATCATCTCTCATTGTTTCAGTTGTGTTTTTTCAATTGTGATTGATTTTCCATGACTGTCAAAATGACACATAGAGAAGTCAGTCAACCATACAGTTTGCCAGTCTCCAAATTGTGGTAATATTTAACCTCTTTCCTAATGTCTTATTTTATAATTAAAATGATTCTGCTTTGTGCAAACTTACTTAAACATGTAAAAGGTTTATGAGAGATTAATGTTGGACTATTTTCTCATTGCACTAACAAAAAAATCTTTTCAGCAGTGGAATAGATGAGTTGTGTTGCCTAGCAACACTCTTCCATATATACTCTGAGTTGCTTAGCAGCAAACTTTCAATAAAGTGCTATCTTGAATTGGTATAATACTAGTCTTCTCTAAGTTGAGAATTTTACTGCTACCTGGTTCCAACCTCCTCAATAGTTGCATTATGGAATCTGGGCAGAGAAGCAAACCAATGTTCCCAGTGTGCTTTGGCTCTTATATTCAGAAAATTGTCTTCCCAAACATACTATTTTTATATACCAGGGACCTGAGAATGAGACTCTGAATAATGACTATCTAATTTCTCTCAAAGAAACACATATTTCATTGATCTTGTACACCGGCATTATTGGAGGTAGAATGTATATCTAAAACCCAAATCCAAAACGAAAAGTGTTAATCCTAATTTTGTGTTCCTATATCTACTCTTCTATATCATATAGTTTAATAAAACATTAATTACAGTGATGAACTATATCTAATAGTAATTCATTATTTGGCAAGAGAAGATGAACAAACTGTCAACTGATCTCAGTTCAGGAGTCTTTGCCTTTATTGATTTCCTCTGTCAATTGTAATAATAATGTTATGGTATTTTCTTGGCCTCATCAGCAATAGAAATGTTACCAAAGAAGTCAACTCATTTAACATCTTGGTGGAGATATTACCTCCTCAAAACCCATCACTGGATTTTTAGCATGTCTAGCTAAACAAGAACATAGTACAAAACAAAGCATAGTATGTTAAGGAGGGTAACTGTTTTCTGAGTGAAAACAGAAGTTCAAGATAGGTGACTTGGAGATTCTATGCTCAACTCTGTTTGTGCTTTTATTTCTTTTTAAAGCTTATCCCAAATTGGATTAAATCATCCAAAAATAGTAAAGTGAGCAAAAAGCACAAAGTATACTTAACAAGAAAAGTTTTTCAAAATGAATAAGCCCCAATTTTATAAGGTTCAGAGAGCAATAAAATTCAGAGACAAATGGTAACATCGTGGTTGCTAGGGGCTGGTGGGAGGAAATACACCCCAATCACTGAATAGGTAAAACCGCTTGCCCAAAATTGCAAAGAGAGACAGAATCCCAGGAGTATAAGAACTTGTATGCTCGACCATTGTGCTCCACTGCTCGGAAAGGGATAATTTCTATTAAGAGCTTACTATAAGTCAGATGCTTTTGAAAGTACTTTACATGTATCATTTCCTTTATTCAGCAGAAGACTAGGTTACTAGATAAGAATAACAACTGTTAAAAAAAATACAAAAAAAAAGAACAAGGAAAAAAAAAGAATAACAACTGTTATTTAAATATGTTAATCCATTAAAATTCATACCAGTCCTATGAGTAATAAAAATACTATGCATGTTAAAATATTACCTCAGTAGATACTAAATATATACTATTATCAATACTATTGCAAGATGTATAGTCTTAGAGTCATTTCTACCAGATATACTATTGGTTATACTTTAACTTTTTTGTAAATAATTCAAGGAAATGTATTATTTGGATTCTATAAACAATTTGTTTTGGTAAATCTCCCTGTCTTTTTTAGTTTAATCCTTCTATAGTTGAAAATTTTTTGTTTAGTCAATGACAAATATAGTAGGTACAATCTACCCCAATAATTTATGTTATAGATTTTATTAATAATATAACTAATTCATTAATACATTTTTATGAATAACATCAAATTGGTAGGGAAGATTCTTAGCATAAAAAGTTAAAATTTTATTCATACTTTTTATATAGGCAATGTATGTAACATTTAAATTATGGAATTTTAAATAGAATCGAAATACTAGAAAAACAGTGTAGATGTTCTGTTTCCACCTCTAAGCAATTATGTTACAAAGATAACAAATTTTCCCTGTGTAGGACCAAGGCAACTTAGCAAAATAGTCCACATTCACTAGGGTACAATCAAGGTGAATCATGATTTATGTGCCTACTTAGATAAGAGGGGAAGAAATTGGGGAGTAGCCTGCATTATATTGAGCTAGCATTCTAGTTTGAAGTTAGAAACTATTAGGCCCATATTTTCTTATTCTCAAGAGAAGCAAACTAAAATAACTAATGAAATAACAATCATATTAAGTAGAGGCACTTAAGCAATATCACAATATATTATCCTTTGACAAAAAATTTCTTCTAATTCACACATTAAAAATTATGGGATTATAGGATTAATAGATTTACGAGCTCACCCTCCAATGCTATTTAACTGCAGCTCTAACCAAAATAATAGCATTACTTATACATGCAATTATAAAGCTAAATCTTCTCCAGCATGTACACCTACAATCACATTCAGTCCATCCTTTGACTGACCTTCTTCAATCTAGCATATGCAAAACTGCTAGATTGCTATGCTATGCAATCTTTAAACTTGCTCTTTTCCGGAACAATTGTATTGAGTTCTTCATACACAACATTTTAATAATGGCTTGAGATGATAAACTTGGTTAATTTTTTTCTCTCAATTCACAAGGCTTGGGAAATTCAAGGACCTTGTCCAGAGAAAATAACTTGCAACAAGAAAAGCTTGAAATTAATCCCAGCCAGTCAGCAGATCAAGCCTGTGTTCTTATCTTTAATGCTATCTGGCTGTTCAAAAGATTAACAATGTAAATAAAACTAATGGTGATTGCCATCAACAAACAGAATGCATTATGCTGTGTAAGAGTTATATTTCAACAAAAAATGTTTTGAATATTAACAGTAGATAACTAATTTCTCAGAATTCATCAAATAAAAATGAAATGACTGAGAAACTAAAAGACAAAGAACTGTGTGTTTTGGTTTTGCTTCAGATCTAAACTTCATCTAATCCACAAAAGCAGAATTTACTAGCACAGATAATTTTCTTTTTCTTTTTCACATGGTATAATTACAGATATGGTTTGGTGAAAATCAGTTCTTCATTCAGAATCTGAGACATAGTAAGATTTCAAAAATTCCTATTAATATTTTCAAGAAGATATATGCATAGTTATGCAAAATTTCTGTAATATATTCTTAAGTTTTAACACATCCATTTGCAACTTTGCTATTTATGTTACTTTAAGCTCATTTAAGCATAGATATATGTGTTTCTTATTATATTGCATTATACCATATTATGTTATATATACTTTTTCTCTGAACATGGTTTTGAAGGTTTCAATTTTGCAAATGTCAAGGCATAAAATAGAAATGACTCAACACATTTAAAAAATATAATTGGGTTTTAAGGGACATGATCTTATAAATAGTGCAGAAAATTTGGGAGAGTTTTAGATTAATAATTAATTGTCAGTCATATTTTGGGCCTAAGGCTACTTCTTCGTGAAAATCTTCCATAATCACCCACTCTATGCCTTTCCCCTCTAACCCACTATTATGTATCAAATAAGCCTGTTTATTTACTTTAGAAGATATGTAAATATTTATATAATTTTATTTGTATATTATGCATGCCTTTCACATTATAATGTAAACTCCACATACAAGCAAGATCTTGTTTCTGTTTTTGACCACTGCATTTTGATCTAGACCAGTATTCACCTGTGAATACAATAGATTAATTATAAATATATTTCTGAATGAAGAAATAAATAAATGAGTGAATAAATATTCTTATTCTTATTCTTCTCTGTATTTTCCTATTACATACCAGAGGAAAAATATAAAATACAGTAAATATTGTCTTTGTAATTTCATTATGGTACATTTCATTGTTTGAAACATGACTATCTGAGACAGTGTAAACTTTTTAGATACCAAAATTTGAAGAAATAACTCTTTTATGATATAATTTATCATAAGTAAAAACTATTTAAAACAATGGATTCTGAAAAGTGAGGAATTATAACACCCACTTCAGAAAATATCCCTTTAATAAATCCTAAAATAGAATGTCACATATTTTTACAAATTTCTGATTGATGAGATCAAGTAACTTCACTTTGGCTAGTCGAGTATAACTATAACAAACATCATGTGAAATGAAAACCAAAAATGTAATTAAGGTAGTTTGATATGTAATATTAATTTAACCATACATTAATTATTTGTTATGCAAGCTTTCTAAGCAGATAAATTTTGTAAGTCCTCCTTAATTGTGAATCCTTAAAATAGGGTAAATTTATGGTATTACTCATTTTGCTATGTTTAATCATGGAAACATAGCAAAATGAGTAATATCATAAATTTGGCATTCTTAAATCCAATTGTCAAGCCTTATCCATCAGTAGGTCTTATGAGAAGTCAGAGTAGGCAGCTGAATATGTCATATGATTTGAAAGCATTGGAAAATTATTTTTACTTAAAATATCTCTCTCATTACCTTTCTCTGCACCTGAAATTTCATCTTTAGAAATCTCTCTTGGGATTTAACTTTAGTTTTCACTTAGTACTTGGAAGTGTGACTCCTCTATCTTTTACAAATACTCTTTGAGAGATCATTTGGAGATTCAGGGAAGATATCCCTTCTTATAACCATCCCCCAAAAAGCCGTTTTCCTATTTCAGAGACACCTTTACTTTCATGAAATTCTGATATGATACATAAAGAAGACAAGGTCATCTTTCTAGCTAGCCAAATCAGCCAAATCATTCCTGGGGACAAATAATAAGTCACTCACATTGTAGTCAGATTATACTTATAAGCCTGAAGGGAGTTAGTTGAGCAGAATTAGAGGCCAGGGTAAAGGTTGGGAATAGGAAGAGCATTCACACAATAAAATTTTCTAATATTAAATTGAAGAGAATGTCCAATCTAACCCTTCACCTTACTAAGGAAATTGAGGATCAAAAAATTATGGCTTGCTGAGAGAAACACAGATAGTTCTTGGTGAGAAACTACACTCACATTTCCTGACAATGGTCTCTCTGTTTCTCTATTAAACACAATTAATTGCACCCCACCCAAATCAGAAAGAGGAGAGAATACTGTTGTGGTTTAATTATTCTCTGTTGTTCTTTCTATTGTGTGTGTGTGTTCTTATTTTGTTGGTGGTGGTAATGAAACTTATGGCTTGAACAGATTACCCATCACAATGAAGCTATGCATTTAATTTGTTAAGCAAACAAACACAAAATAATAAAACCTCAATCCACTACTTTAACATTATTTGTTCTACTTCCTTCCCAGTTTTAATGTATGAGTAATAAATACAAATTATTCAATCACTAATATTTCCCATTCCCCTTTTCTATTTTAGTTTATACTTAACATTATTACTCTTTAACATACCATAAGTTTTACTTATTTTATTGTATATTCCCTATACCCTCCACCAGAACTAAGCTTTCTGAAAGCACAGATTTTTTCTGATTTTATTAATTGATATTCTCAGTGCCTGAAACTGCTTGGCACATATTCAGTATCTAATAATATTTCCTGAATGAATTAATGGATGAAATTGTAGACAATATAAGCACAGCCTTTATTACAGCAAAATAGGTAGCCCTCCCACCACCAATACGTATCATTTCTAATGCCAGATACAATAAGTGTCCAGGGCAAATGCAGATGTTTTAAACATTCAGTGACAAATGATTCAAGGGAACCCCATAGAACACAGTAATCCTAGAGAATAACAAATGACATTGTTTGGTGGCCTGTTTCCTTATAGTTCAGATGTCCTTCTTAAGTCACTGCTATTTTACAGCTTCTAAAACTGCACTGCAAGTTCCTAGAAAATTTGTATGATTTATTTCTTCATGTCATCCTTCTTTTCTTTTCAAAATTTGCTAATTAATAAAGATAAAAATATAAAGAAATCCACTTCTGCCAATCTTCACTTGTTATTAAGTGCTCTTCTGTATATGTGTAGTATCTACATACTCTAGCTACCTTGGGCAGAAAAGGTCTGGTTTAAAATGTTAAAAAATAATAGGATACAGTGAGAAATTCAAGGTAAATATATTGTTGGATTGTCTGGTGAAAGGTGACAAATGCTTGGTATTATTTATTTTTAAAAGTATATGTTACACATTGACCAATGGAACAGAACAGAGAACCCAGATATAAGACCACACACCTACAACCATCTGATCTTCAGCAAACCTGACCAAAACAGGCAATGGGGAGAGGGTTTCCTAATTGATAAATGGTGCTGGGAGAGCTGGGTAGCCATATGCAGAAAATTGAAACTGGACCCCTTCCTCGCACTATATACAAAAATCAGCTCAAGGTGGATTAAAAACTTAACTATAAAACCTCAAACTATAAACATCCTAGAAGAAAAGCTAGGCAATACGATTCAGGACATAGGCATGGGCAAAGATTTCATGACAAGAAGACCAAAAGCAATTGAAACAAAAGCCCAAATTGACAAATGTGATCTAATTAAACTAAAGAGTTTCTGCATAGCAAAAGAAACTATCATAAGAGTGAACAGACAACCTACAGAAATAGAAGAAAATTTTTGCACTCTATCCATCTGACAAAGGTCTAATATCCAGCATCTATAAGAAATTTAAACAAATTTACAAGAAGAAAAAACAACCACAATAAAAAGTGAGCAAAGGACATGAACTGACTCTTCTCAAAAGAAGGCATACCTGTGAGCAACAAACATGAAAAAAAGCTCAACATCACTGATTATTAGAGAATTGCCAGTCAAAGCAACAATGAGATACCATCTCACACCAGTCAGATTGACTAATATTAAAAAGTCAAAAAAACAACAGATACTTGTGATGTTGTGGAGGAAAAGGAATGCTTTTATACTGTTGGTAGGAGGGTAAATTAGTTCAGCCATTGTGGAAGACAGTATGATGATTCCTCAGAGACCTAGAGGCAGAACCATTTGACCCAGCAATCGCATTACTGGGTATATATCCAAGAAAATATAAATCATTCTGTTACAAAAATACATGCACATGTAGGTTTATTGCAGCACTATTTACAATAGCAAACACTTGGGACCAACCCTAATGCCCATGACAGATAGACAGGATAAATAAAATGTGGTCATATACTCCATGAAATACTATGCAGCTATAAAGAGGAATGAGATCATGTCCTTTACAGGGACATGGATGGAGCTGGAGGCCATTATCCTCAGCAAACTAACACAGAAACAGAAAAGCAAATACTGCATGTTCTCACATATAAGTAGGAACTGAATAATGAGAACACATGGATACATGGTGGGGAACAACACACAGTGGATCCTGTCAGAGGATGTGGGGGAAGGAGGCAGAGCATCAGGATGAATAGCTAATGGATGGTAGGCTTAATACCTAGGTGATAGGATGATCTGTGCAACAAACCACCATGGCACATGTTTACCTATGTAACAAACCCACACATCTAGTACATGTACCACTGAACTTAAATTTTTTAGAAAAAAATATGTTATTTGACTGTGAGATAAAAATTGTCAGCAACTCGATCAGGGCACAGAAAACATCTGTTCTCCGTATCTCTTGAAAAAATGATAATATTAAATAATTTGCTGATTTTTGACATAGTGTGTGTTCACTGAGATCACAGTCAACTGTTTATGGTATCTACTTTCCAAATTAACTAAAGATAGAGCCCTTTTAGCAAGTATGCATCCATGTCTATTTAACTTTGGTTGGCTGGTTAACATCTTTGGTTGCCTTCAACCAACATAAAGGTTGTCTAATTAGTCTATACATGATTTAAGGTTTTCATGGCATATAGAGAATGTGATTTAAAAATGTAATTTTCTTGAACATGTGTTGACATAATGTTAGAAATTTTAAAAAGGAACATCGAAGCAGTTCAATCTAACATATAGATTAGCCCTTTATTGTGAGTTACACATTAGAGAATAACACCTTAGTTATGAGAAGGCCCTTCTCCTACATCCTCAATCTTATGGTGAATAATCATGATTGCAAAACTGAAAAAAACTCTTGATCATACAGGAGAAGCAGCTACAAGCAGACTCTAACCACGCAGGCAACCAACGTACAAGCAGCACCTAATTTTATATACCATAAAAATAGAAAACCTCAAGAAATAATTGCAATAGACAATAAGGAAATTTAAAGCCATCATCTAGAAGCATGGGATCTTAGAATTAGGAGTAAGTGACTCATATAGCTACAAAAGCCTATATTACTGAACAACCAATGTTATATTAAGTCTCTGTCATTATCAATTTTAAAAATAATGTTTTCCTTTTCTTTTCACCTAGTATGGAAGCTTATAATTTAGAAATATGAAAGTTTCTACTAAAATTCAATAAGCATAAATAGAGTATTTTGGCTTTACTTAAGAAATGATGATGATAAACATGATGTGATGAAAATTTAGTTTTCTTTTTTCTTCTCTTCATGCATCTCTTCCCCCTTTCCTCCTTTTTTCTTCAGTCATCTAAATCATATTTATTGCAAATAAGTTATATATTACAACTCTGCCTGATACCAATGCTATAAATACAAATGAGACTAAACCCAATGACTTCAAAAGCTTATAGTGGAAAATGTGGAAATTTGCAAAGAAAAAGATATCATTCCTCCCTATTAAATTGAATCGACATTTATGGGATTCTGGCTATACAGAATTTCCTCAGATAGACGGCCTTATTATTTTTTTCTGAACTGCAGTTGCTACAGTTTTTAGCATGTTGAAGTTGCTCAAAATAATTTTACTGAATTACTATTTTGTGTGTATTATAGTGAAATTTCTAAGTAGGACATTTTTATGCTCATAGTTTTTTGTTAGTATTAATGTGTGAAGGACTTTTTCTATAAGTTTGTTGATGATTGTAAGAAGATATGTAAACACTCTCTATTGATATTTTAAAAAGTATGTAGTTGTTATATTATGAAACAATCAAAGCTTCTTTCTTTTCAATATCTAAATATCTCTCTTTTTAATTTTTAAGAATTGTTTTCTCCCTTATCATTGCCCACCATATTCATCGTTCTCTTGACTACACATATTCAGTAGTAGCAAAAAACATAGTTCATAAAATAATAGAGGAGAAATGACAAATATAAATTTTCAATATCTTTATCTAGAGTCAAAGTGTCAGGTTTTATAGATAGTAAAGAGACAATTTCTTAGAGGAGTTTAAAACATGTACTTTTCAGACAGAAATAATGCTTTCTCAACCAAGCACAAACTACCTGATTGACAATGACATGTTATTTACTCTTCTTCAGTAGACTGTAGGCTCTCTGAAAAGGACTGGAATATCTAATTTGTTGCTGTATCTCTAGCACATAGCACAATGCCTGGAACATAGTAGACACTCAATAAATGCATCCTTTATAAATGAATTGTTCCCAAAGTTTCAAAATCCTATTAAGACCTTATGAGAAAGCTAATATCCCTTCTTAGACCTTGTTTTAGATTTTGCCTCATACGGTTTTACTGGACACCCTAGAATAGATTAAGTCTCTTGGTAAATGTTCTAAAAAACCTTGTAATTATTTTATATATCATTTACTACATTACCATATTTTCCAATTATTAAATTTTATTGTTTTACTTTTTCTTTTCTGTAAACTTTAGGTCCCATGAGAACAGAATATATGTGTTTAAGTCATTGCTTTGTATTTCAGTATTTCCTGAAACAATATTAATAACCCAGAAATATTAATTAAATTCTTTAAGAAATCACTGTGATTTGGTTTACTATTGGCTAACACAAAGCTTAGTCAATCTTCGAATGGCTCTTGTATTACAGTTACCAGATGTTAAAAGGGTAAAATTGCAAGTTTTGTATGATGTTTTCTCCCATTTGTAAAACTAAAACTCAGAAACATCATCAATCTGCAATTAAGTTAGCCCAACTAACTCTAATTTTGCATCTATTAGATTATCAGCACTGTAAATATTTTCTAAAACTAAATTGTTTAAAGAAGTAACTGATGATTTACTAGGAAAATAGAATACACTAATTTTACCTTATTTAAGCAAGAAATAATTAAGTTAAGGATAAAGAAACAACCCTTAATTAGTTTTCCATAAAGCTCTAAACTCATTGTCCTTTTATACCAGAATTATATTGCCTTTCAACAGCTAAAAATATGAAGATCGAGGTAACCTTTCAGAAAAGACAAGAGAAATGTCATCTTTATTGCCAATAGGGCACAAAAACATGACAGATTTTTTATTAGCTATATTCAGGAAACTGATGACAAAGATGTCCTGTCAGTGAATGATAATTGTTGAATTTTGAGGAGTGTGTTGGAATTTCACTGTTTCTATGCAAGGCTGTGAAGTGAGAGAAGTGTGTCTTTTTTCCCTCTTTGCTTTCATTACAAATTCTCTCTTTTAACACATGGTTTCCATATAGCTGTCCATTTCATAAGAGTCCCCCTTCATTTTACATCTTCTCACTTAAACATACCACAATTGTTATCTTCCCTGACCTATGATTTCAGCTATTTTTGTCAAATCTCACATCCAATGCTCCATTTTCTAACTTTATCAGTTATCATTAATGGAAGGAGTTTGAAAAATGAAGTCACACAAAGTTGAGTGTATTTTATTACTTTTTGCATTTGTATTTTTATTTAAAAAGTAAATGTGTGGATAGAACACTTAAAATCTACTTTCTTAGTGATTTTTAAGAATACAGTGCACTATTATTAACCATAGACACCTCTTATACAATAGATATACTGAACGTATTCCTTCTAACTGAGATTTGTCACCTTTTGACCAACATCTCCCCAACTCCCCTCCACCATGGGCCCTGGTAAGCACCATTTCTAATTCTATGGATTTAACTTTTTGAGATTCCATATGTAAGTGAGATCATGTAGTATTTGTCTTTCTGCACCTGGCTTATTTCATTCAAAGTAATATCCTTCAGGTTTATTCCTGTTATCACATCACAAAAATGAGCATTTGAGGTGGTATGTGTTAATTAACTCAATTTTGCCATCTACGATATATACGTATTTCAAAACAACATGTTGTGCATAATAAATATATACCTTTTTTGGGTCAATTACATACTTGCCAAACTCAGTGGCTTGTACTTGTAGTTCTTGCTACTAGGAAGGTGAGAGGATTGCTTGAACCCAGGAGTTTGAGGCTGTAGTGATCTATGATTGTGCCACTGCACTCCAGCCTAGGCAACAGAGCAAGACCCTGTCTCTAAAAATAAATTAAATAATAAAAATAAAAAGTTTTAAAGTAGATGTATGGAAGTGACACTATCTTAACCCAAATTAGCATAGCAATAATCAGGTAAATATAGGGACTTTATGTAGATAGATTTAAAGCATATCAGACGGAGCTGAATTCCTACTGACTTCAAATTCCATGTTTTAGTTGCCTATGCTATCTCATGTGGTATTTCTTTGATTTGCCAGAAAAATGTCATTCAGTAGTCCCATTTATTAATCCTTTTGATCAAAGGATATAGCCTTTAATTTAAAAAAATCTTCCACAATATTTTTTGGAATAAAATAAATGATACTTGTATTTAAAATAGTTAACCTAAGACATGCTATATGTATATATCATTGCTATTTCAATGATAGTGCCAAATTTGTCAGAACGTTGCTGTGAAATGTTAATCTGCTATGCTACATGTAAGACCCATTAGAAGGGCACTCGGGAATTCTTTCTTAGAACATATTATCATTGCCACTGCCATTGGAACACAGTTGGGCCTCCTGGCAAAGGCATATATTTGAAAGAAAACTACAAACCTCCCCCTGCTGGCAGAAGATAACAACAAAAAATACCCATAGTATACAAATCTTTCTGCAGGCATCCTGAGAGAAGAAAAAAATGCTAAGAATCAATCAGTATTCCCACGGAAATATAATAATCAGAAACCAATCAGCAAGTTAACTGCTCTGGGCAGTGAGTGGCTTTCTAATGGCTGAAATGTAATGATACATAGTCAGAAAAACAGGCTTATAGGTAAGTAACCTTCATTTTTCCAAAGGCAATGCACACCATCTATTATACTGTCATGATTCCATAGCTGGAGGCTTAGAGAGCCCTTAACTTGTAAATAGATTTTGGATAATGGTTAACTCTAAATGAGTTCATTCTTGAGGCAGATTACAAATAGCAATTTATTAGGAAGGTGTGACGGCAAGACTAGCTAGTTCCCTTGCAATTTTCCACTGTTGTAACATTTCGACTCTTAGAAAAATGTTCAAGTAGTGGTATTTGACCCTTCTTTTTTGCCAGACTGTTGTTATTGTTATTAGAATAACTGCATCTCAAATGCTTAAAGTTTTCATAACTCTTTTTATGATTTTCAACATTAACTTTCAGAGAAAGATTTACTATCAAGTATAAGTAATTAGTAAGGCATAAACTAGGGTAGCTCTCTTAGGTAATGATAGTTTAACCAAAAAAATTTAATTCAAGAGCTCTACGCTAAACTCTAACTAGACTTTTGTGCATTGGCATATCTTTGAAGAGATGACATTTTGTGGGGAATATTTCTCAGGGCAGAACTAATGAAAACATTTTGTTTCTTTTGCCTATAAAGGCAAATTGGTAGGTCTATATCAGTACATCTACAAGATATTATTTCTATGTATAGGGTCATGTGTTTAAAAAAGTTTGAGAAACACTGCTTAATGAAGAACTACCTTAACATTTCCGAAGTACATTATATATATTGTCTGGAGTTTAAAAATAAAATTTCATTTGACACAGCCTTTACCAAACATATATAACCCTAAATTTTTTTATGTTAATGCCTATAAATAGCCTATGAAATACTATATAAGAAATACTGATCTAGAAAAGAAAGGCACTGTCTTGTCGCTGCATATTTTCTATGGAATGAAGATACAGTTAGATACATAAAGATTTTAAATGTATCTATACAGTTAGCTAATGTTAGATGTAAAATTATGTCATGTTACCATATGTGAACTTATTTTAGGTGTTCTCAATGGCTCTTTCCATATTTACAGTCCCTCCACAAATACTTTGTGGCACACAAAGCTCATGGAAGGCTCTATGAGATGGTCATAAGGCAAACTGTCTTTGCCTGAAATAGTACAAAGATGTAAGTCACAGGAGAGCAGAGAGGGAATTGTAAACTGATAGCACACTCAAATGCTCACAGGTAAGAAAGAACATTGCAACCCAGGGAAGTGAGGATGACTCAGCACAGAGGTAGGTCACTACATCTGCTGGTCTGTGTGTAGCATAGAAGAGGGAAGAAGATATAAAGAGAGGCAGGCTCTACATACAAGGTTGAAGCCTTTGGGCATGGCCCTGTAATGTGTGAAGAGGAAGATTGTACACAAAGAGATTAACTAAAGAAAAATAAAAATGTTTTATTCTCTACATTTTTCTTGGATAAATTAGGGAGTTTTGTTGAATTCCATGAGTAATATATATTCTTACAATTTGGATGATCTATTTTATTGAATGTAAGTGTTACTGATAAATTGGCATTGCTCTTTAATAATGAAAATATTAATAACTAGAAATATTTTAGGTGCAGAGAAGCTTCATCTTTCACTCCTTTCATTTATAATTTGCTTTAAATTTTGCCAGGCAGGTTCACAGGCATTATGTGCTCACATTATAGGGAACATAACTGAGGTTCAGAGATTTCAGGTTACCTTCTCCATCTCACACTGTGAAACAGCCAGAGATTTAAGTTGATTCCCTTCAATGCAACATTTGCTAAGGGCTTATCAGGTACTGTGCTTGGCAGTATGAATAAACCAATAAATAATATATCTCTTCCTCATCTTCTCAAAAACCGTGTATTTTTCTTTTTGTAGAGATAGATTCTTGTTCTACTTGGGTCATCCTACCTGAAGCATTGCTACCACCTGTAATCTCCTGGAAGGACCAATGCTAGTGCATCCTTGCTATTGTCAGGTTGCTTTCAATATCCTTGACTCAGGTCCCAACCGAAAGTGTACACGACATCATTCATAGGTTGAGTATTTCTATAAATTCTTTTTGTTAAACTAATTCTTGAGTTTGTAGTTACATGACAGTTGTACCACATGCTAACTTTAACCCTCAGAACTTCCCCTTTGAAAAAACTGTAATTCTGTACTTGATACCAGATTGTGTCAGGGCTCAGAATTTCATGCCCAGCATCTATTAATTTTTGACTTTTTCATCATAGCCATTCTGACTGGTACAAGGTGGTATCTCATTGTGGTTTAGGTTTGCATTTTCCTAATGATTCATGAGATCGAGCATTTTTTCATATGCTTGTTGGCTACATGTATGTCTTCTTTTGAGAAGTATTTGTTCATGTCCTTTGCACATTTTTCAGTGGGGCTGTTTGCTTTTCACCTGTTGATTTGATTAAGTTCCTTATCAATTTTGGATATTAGACTTTTGTTGGATGCATACTTTGCAAAGTTGAAATGAACTAGTGGAAGACTACTGGAAATGTTTGAGGGGAAACCTCTCAATGGGCTATGTGGTGTATATTGAGTTATTTTCTGAGTTTGCAGTTATTTCTTCCCTGCCATTAAGCCATCTATATTTGCTGTTGTGTACTTACAGAGGTTAGCCTCTTACCCTTCCCACAGAGACTAGGAAATAGAGGATTTATCTTCCTTGATGATTACATTTCAAAGGGATTGCTCCCAGGTTCTTAAGAAAGACATTTTTGGGTTGTAAAACTGGCAAGAGGTTTTTAACAAAAGACACATATGTCTCAAAGCAGCAGATTAATAATTTCTAAGTTTTCTAAAGACAAAGCTCCAAAAAAAGGGAGGTGAGAACCTAAACTCAGGAATAATCCTGCTTAAAATACAGTCAAATTGAGGGAAACATCAGCAAGAAAGATTTTTAACTTCCAATAAGTGACAACTGTATTTCCAATAGAAATTGTCAGGTTAGCCACCTACTTATAGCAGGCTAAAAACTTCAAATTAGAACATAGGTCAGCCAGTCTGAATTTAAAATGTAACTAAAATTATGGAATTTTTGAGACAATGCAGTGTCATCAATAGTATATTTGTCTATTCCAAATAATTGCTAACGAAGTGTGGTCAAGTGGAGGTCCTCTAGGTCCTTTTCTAATGAATAGATACACTTAATTAACATTATATTTGCACTTAATAAGAAGGAGTTACTTGAATTTGAATATCCTCTCAGGTATGTGAATATTTCTCATGTAACTTTATTTTCCTATCATTATTTTTTCTTTCTTAAATAAAATTAATGAAAAAAGAAGTAAATTCTAGTCACAAAATTCCAATGTAATGAGTTTCATAATACTTCTCTCTGTCCCATAAATGCAGATAGTGAAATAAATTTTCAGTAAATGGCTTTTATATGGCCTGGATTTATAAAGCTAAATGTTTTCATAAATAACCTAAATAAGAATGGACAAATTTTAAGAGGAGTAACTATACAAATTGAGTTTATATCAGAGTATTCTAGAATTATTGCTCTGAATGGAGAATAATAAACTTAAAGGAACAAACAAACCAAAAAGATATATGTGTTTCTCACAGTCCTACTTTGTTTAGGTTATTACAACAAATGCATACACCTAAATTTCAATAAAGTCAAATTTTAAAATTGAAGTACAGTCTTTACTGGGTTGAAAAGTAAACAACATAAATGGCACCAATAGAAGTCCTTAGCTGTTCTTGCTAAAAGATAAACTTAGGCACATTCAAATTTTAGAGTTTATTTGAGCAGAAAGCTCATGAATTGGGCAGGGCCAGATGGTAAGCATTTGGGCTTTTCTGAGAGGATGCAAAGGGAAAATTCTATAATGTGTTCATGGAAGCAAGACAAAGAAAATATATTTGAGTGGTTAAAGTGCAAAGTCTAGTTAGAGGTTAGTTTGGTGGCTTCTGGCTTGTTAAGCTTATGTTTTACTTTACTGTCTACACTGAGTTGCACTTTGGTTTGCTTATGTAGGAGCACAGTAAGGTGCTAGAACACGTCAGCTCAATGGCCTTCTGATTTTCTTGTTAACATTATAAAAGTAGCTATTAGCAGTGGTTTATCCACAGGTGTCCGCAGCAATGTGCAGGAAGGTCGAATTCCTTCTTGCCTCCTGAGAAGAAGGAATTCTACCGAGGGGCATAAGAAAAGTGAGAGACTGAGGCAAATGTTAGAGCAGGAGTGAATGTTTGTTACAAAGTATTAAAACAGGAAGGAAAGGAAGTACACTTGGAAGAAGACCAAATGGATGACTTCAGATGGTCAAGTGTACCTTTTGACTTATGACTTGGATTTTATAGGTTGGCATACTTCCAGAGGGTTGGGTCCCTTTTCCCCTGATTCTTCCCTTGGGGTGGGCCGTTTGTGTGCACAGTCCCTGCCAGTACTTGGGAGGGGCCGCATGTGCAGTGTGTTTACTGAAATTGTACACTTGCTCACTGAAGGTGACCATGCCATACTAGTCCAGTCTTTCTAGAGGAAGGTCATATACCAATTAAACTCTGTCATTTTGCCTGTTAGTGTGCATGCTCGGGGCCCACTCACCCAGCTCCGGAAATCTCATCAGAAAGCTGCTCATCACCAATTTCGGGTGTTTCTATTAGAAAACTGCCTTTCCCTGACACCAGCTGCCACCAATTATTATTTTAGAAAGACAATTTTAGAACCACCTGACCATCACCCAATGGTTGCCTGACATTCCTGGTGGCAAGTGGTTGGGGGAGGCTCTCCTGCCCTGCTAACATCTGACAAGCTATCTACTATAACATACCTACTTGAACAAACAAACAAAACAAAACTAGATTAATGAAAACATATTTTGGAGTATAAAAAAGTTAATAAAACCTGTTTTAGATTGAGTAAATTCTGTCTTTAAAACAGTGCTACTAATTTATGAACAGAAAATAATTCCATTACAAAATTTCTCATTAAAAATATCTTTAATTATAGTAAATTTAAATACATATAAATAATTTCCCATGAAAAGAAACTTGGCCTTCACCAAAAAACGAAGTGCTATAAAACTAGTTAACATTAGCTAACAAATTATTAAATTACTGAGAATTTTCACATGTTAGTAATCTGGTAATTTTAGTTGACATTTCCCAGTAATTGAAAGCATTATCAATTTATTAGAAACAATTGTTTTTTATTAAAAGGTAACGGAGTCAAAGAAAATTTAAAAAATAAATTAATAAATAAAAATAAAAACACAATCTCAAGTTGTTATGCAGCAATAATGCTCTTTGCCATGCAAATATTAAGTTGATATGACCATTAAATACAAAGTTTTCTTTATGATGGGATTTGGCAGTTCTCCTTTTGGGGGATAAAATCCCCAATGGTTAGCATTATCACCAGGTAGGGTGCAAAATAAAAGCACAGGGTAGCATGGAGGAAGTGGTCAATATCTCATTAGTTCTGCTAAATAAGATTTGTACTGCAACACATCCTCAAGCTTTAGTCTATAAATTATGTGAAATCCTTACCCCCCAGTGCAAAGACTTATTAGAAGCTGCTTTTCAAAAGGTAGGAGAAGAAATTCTTTCATGTGCTGAAGTCAGCCAGAGATCTGTGTCCTGAAAGAGTAAAATGTAAAATAAACATTTCACAGGTATGAAGATGGGTGAATGTAATTTTGTATAAAATCATATTCTATGATGGTAGATATATATTATGTTTGTAACTGTCTTTAAAATAGAGACCATAAAAATGGATGGAGAAGTGTATGAGAGTATAATATATCTTATTTAAAAAAAGGATTGATAGATATTTTTAAATGCCTTGGATTTAGAAAGACTTTTTTTTTCCCTGCCCAGTGCTGGGAGCTATTAGCTGAGGGATGTACCCAGACCTTAAGTGTTTATGTGTTCTTCAGTGCCCTGGAATTTGTTTTTCCACTTAGTACCTAAAAATAATAGCATGACATAAAGAACATTTTACAAAAACAACAGTGATATTTTAAAAAGGAAAAATAATAATTTCCAAGAAGAAGTACAGCAATTTATTATACATCTTTTTGAATTTAGAGAATAATTTCATAGACATCATTTAGACAAAGTTAGACTGGCCTGAATTTAGCTGCATGTCCTGAGACTTACTATAAAGGTAAGTGAAGGTGGGCCAGGTATTGGCAAAGCTTTCTGATACCCAGTTTGACCATCTAATAAAATAGGGGTAACAATGATTTCTAATGATAAATATTAATTAAAGTCTTATAGAAAGTTCTTAACATATATGCATTAGTTTCCCTTAAAAAATGCACCTTTAAATATGTAGGCTATTGCTATTGTATTTTTATTCTTGTCCTTTTGTACTGTGCTAGCTCTAACACATGCTTTTGTTATTACTCGCTCATCAATAATTTACTCTTTTAGGACCTTTTAGTAATTATACCACCACCCTCTTCACAAACTTTCTCTGAATTTATTTGAGTAGATTTTCAAGGATTTTATAATATTATTTTTACTCCAAATGTATTTTTTTCTTCCCCCACTTTCAGGAGGAAAGTTAAACTGTGTGACTCCCTATTTCTCAGATATTTCTTCCTCTGTTTCTTTACCCATGTCATTGTTTCCTCATTCTGTTGCCTTTTCCCTACTGTTTTTCTGGCCTGTAAAAATTTCCCATCTTCTAAGATTCAGCCAGATCCTGCATATAATTTGTACTGACCTTCATCTTTCTCTTTCATTGTGTTATATTGTGTGTACAGTATTTTATAGCATACATAACAAATTACTTTCTGTTACAATAGGGTAAACTTTTCATCTACTTTTTTAAAATACAAATGTTATGAAGGCCCCAGTACTATCCTATAAATCCATGTAACCCTAGCTTTTATATATATATACTTTTTTTTTCTGAAGAGCAATACTGTGATATTAAGCTTACCTGAAGCATGGAGGTAATACAAAATGGAGTCACTGGTATTAAAACAAAAAACAAAAAAAAAAAACTGCTCACAGAAATGAACCAGTTCTCAAATTAAAATCTGAAAATTTGATCTGTTTTTTGACCATTAAGCCAAACACTTAAATATAGAATATATATTGCACTGTGTAATAGAATTACAGTCACAGTTTTATGTAACATATTTTCTGACAACTTAGAAAACTTTGTTAATGTAAGAGCTATAACCTTAAAACAATTTTTAAATTATTTTTTATGTTTTCAAAAGCTGAAGATATAACTTTGTGAAGAAATAAGTATCTATATCTATAACATACCCAAACACACATTCATTGAATAATTCTATAAATAAAGGTACAAAGGTACTTTACAAGGCTTTTATTAGGAGATGATTATAAGCTAATCTTAAGGTTAACAAAGTTTGTTTCAGAGTACTTTAAAAAAAACAAAAAACTTGAACAAAGAGTCTTTGAGCCAATGTCACTAAAATTTTTACAGCAAAAGAAATCATTTTATAATTATTATATAATCTATTATTTGGATAAAAATTAGAAAGGGGCATGAAAATATATTATTTGGATAAAAATCAGAAAGGGGCATGAAAAACATCAGTCTTGCAAAAGACTGATGTTTTTTGCAAGATGAGTGTCACAGCAACATCCTGCGCCAGCTGGAGTTGAAGCAGTTTCCTCCTGGGTCAGAAGCCAGCAGGGGACTACAGTAATTTGAGCTTGAAATAACAAAAGCATGAAGGACCATTTCAAGGTCTCATTCAAATGGACATGATTGCTACCTCATTGGGGGTCCTTTATGAGAAAGAATGATATACAATATTCTCTAGGAAATTATCTTATTTCATTTTTATTTTAAATAGACCAGTAGTAATTGTATATATTTATGGGGTACAATGAGAAATTTTAATATATGTATACATTGAAGAATGATTAAATCAAGGTAATTAACATATCCATAATTTTACAGACTATAATTTTTGTGGCAAGATTTAAAGTCTAGTCTTTTAGCAATTTTGAAATACACTATTATTATTAACTATAGTCATTATGCTGTACAATAGATCAAAAAAGCTTATTCCAGAAAATATAGGAGGCAATAATATTTATGATTATTTATTTTGGCCAGAAATCAAAACATTTAGTTCAATGAAAGAGAAAATCTTTAAAAATATTTTGTAAAATAAAGGATAATTAAGACAAAAAAGCAGCATATTGCAGCTTAATTATTTCTCTAAATATAATTCACAGTTCATTGTGAAGTAGAAATTGTGAGACTCAAAATGGAGTCACTGTATTAAAACAAAAAAACAAAAAAACTGTCAAATAGAGCCACAGAAGCCCATGAAGATAATTGTCATGCATAAATGTCTGATAATAGAAACAATCACAAAAGGCTCTAGAAAAACTGTAAACTTGCACAAAAGTCATCACAACACTTTCACAAAAAAATACTTCTGAGGACATCGGCCCAGCAACTGCTGGTCCAAACTCAGATTGACATCACTCTTGTTACTAATCCTTACAGCCAAGGGTAATTATTTCAGAATAATTATGTAATCCTCTCTCTTTTTTCTTTCAAAGCCTTTGTCTCTTTTACCTCCCTGAATATGTGCATAATTTACTATAACATGCGTATTCCCATTGCAATATCCTATGCCTGAAGATTATTTTATTTTAGAGAACCTCTCTTTGTTGGTTATTTAGGTTGACAGTGAATCTATATCATATAACTATATTGTAGGTAACCTACATGGCTAAAATACAGGCAACAAGCAAATATATGCTCCTGCTGATCATTATTTTGTGAGTAGTATCCAACTCCAGGAGAAACACTTTAAAAGTATTAAAGCAATAGGCTGTATATCAAAGTGGTTGAATTAACAGTTAACAGTAATTTACCATTTGTTATAAAATACATTTAAAAAATGTTTTTGAAAACCAGTCCTATCACACAGACTGAAAAAAGAAGATATAGTTTCTTTGATCTAAACCTCAGCTCAAAGCCTAAGGGATGAAGGGGATTATATTTTGAAAGCAAGAGAGGAGCCTATGAAGAAGCAACCAAAAAAAGCCAGTAACATATATTTGGTGCTGGCAAAAGCAGAAGAGTCTTGCCTTATTTGTTTGCTTTATTCATGTGTCAAAGAAGTCAAGATTTCCTGAGCCTCAGATTTATCTGTTATAGATAAACCAGACATTCCTATTTTAGCTTTTATCATTGATTTTTTCACCTACATACAGATCTTCAGATTTGTCATCAGAGAAATATTTGAAACAAGCATAACCTTCTAGTCTGACGACTATTCTTTTTGAGAAATCAGAAAGTAGCAGAAGCACAGTAAATTGTCATCAGCAATCTCAGGTGCCTTCCACAACCCAGCAATGATAAGTGTTGATTTACAGAAGCTTTACTGAAAATCGTATACACATCAATTGTGTCACATGTCCACACATCTACCCTTCAGGCCAGAGGAGAAGCTTATTTCTTCTCTACTTTCCAAATGTCATGTGACTGCATAATTTTAACAAAATTCAAACCACAGTTTTGCTGACAACCGTGTCTAGAAACACAATTCTAGCTTCCCATTGCTTAGGAAAATAGAAAAAAGATTTAGAAGGGCATTCATAACAGTAGTATCCTGGAAAATCTAGTATCCGGAAGTTTGATTGTTAAACTACAAGCTCAATCCCTCCTATAATTAGCTGGTCTGCATGCAAAGGTAAGCATAAGCTTTTTAGATAAAGGATATTACCACAGTGGCGGTGGTAGGGAGGTTCAGGGCAAAATGGAGTCAGTCATACTAAGCCTCCCACCACTGTTACATTCTTATTCCTAAGATTCTGCTCTCTTTATGACACCATCTTTACGTTATATAGTAGACAGCTTTTGTTTTTACCTATTTGGCATCCATTTATTTAATTTTAGTAATAACTCCTGTCTTTGAGAACAGTCATACTTTCATTGGATATATTCCTTATTGCAACATTAATCAGTCTGTCAGAAAACTCTGCCAAATTTTGTGAATCTGACAAAGCTAAGCTAAATAGATGGTCTATCCTTTCAGTTTAAGGTAAGGTACACGCTGAAAAAGTGAATAGTCTATATCTACAGTGGTATACTAAAAAGACATGCACTACATTCTGCATAAAAGCTCATTTCCTCTTTAAGAATAGATTATTTCCCCCTTAAATTATGTTAAATAATTTACATAATTCCAAAAAGCTCCTTATGCTTACAGTAGGCATTTTAATTATTGTTACTGTTACAAGGGTACCCAGTTGGAGAAAGAGGAGAGAGAGAGAGAGAGAGCGAGAGAGAGAGAGAGGAGGCGGGGAGAGCTAGGAGAGAGAGGGGGAGGGAGAGTGGGGGGGAGGGGAGGGGGAGAAACAGAGAGAGAGAGAGAGAGAGAGAGAGAGAGAGAGAGAGAGAAGCCAAAGTTTTAACCCTTGAGTTATTCCCTCCCCATTCATGCATTCATGTTCTTGTCCAATGAGAGGAGTTCTTTTAAACTTCCTGTGGAGTGATTGATCTTTGACTCTGATACCAGATTGGCTGCTTGTTCTACATCCCTGAGTTACAGAATCCCCTCCACCCAGAGCTTTCTGTGGGAATTTGGAAACAAAGAGCCCCACCTGGCTTTCCCAAGGGAAGATCAGACAAAGAATTTTACCTGGCCCACGTGGAAGACGTGCTCAAAGAGCCTCAGCTGCCTCTCAGGCGGGGAGCCAGGAAATTCCTGCATTTGAAACCCCTCCACTAGCAGACCTGGGAAGAGAAGTTTCTTTAACACAGTCCCTCATTACTTGAGATCAATTCTAAGCATGCAAAAATTGTAACCAGAGAATGATTGCTCAGAACAGGTGGCCAGGAGCACGTAAATGGTCCAGTAATGTGGTGATAGAACAAAATATAGTGATATTCTAGTTCATGTTACAGAATGGGCATACTAACCCATGATATGCATCTGGAGTGAGAATATCTTAGAATAAGACTTGGAAACCTCCAAGCTTCCAGTTCCCCCTAAACATACTCGGCAGTTCATGAAGATTTCCTTACTTGTAAGATAAAACTAAGAAGGCATTCTAGAGTTCATCCTTGATTTATTATTATGCAATCTAACAAGTGCTTTTGATATCTGAGTGTGTAGCATAGTGAAAACAGAGACAAGATGGAATCATGCAATCACCAACAAACATTGAGTAATTTTAATTATCATAGGCAGCTAGAAATACACAGTAATCACA
Source organism: Aotus nancymaae (assembly GCF_030222135.1). Taxonomy (NCBI): domain Eukaryota; kingdom Metazoa; phylum Chordata; class Mammalia; order Primates; family Aotidae; genus Aotus; species Aotus nancymaae. The sequence continues at coordinate 7,580,173 of NW_026988503.1, forward strand.
GATAAAAAAGTAGTCCAAACCTCAGAAGTCTCTAGATGTGGATAAATAATTTGTATGAACACCCCACTAGCTATAAAAGGCAAAAGAAAGAAAAATGTGTTCCTGAGATCATAGCTATGATTTGAGACACTCTGTGAAATGATTCCAACTATAATTTTCAGGCTTGAATTGCTTCACAGACTAGGTTCCTTTAATATTAGTACCTTTGAGGAATATTTCTGCTATAAAATCACAAGTGCATATTTAAACTATCCTCTTGTCCTTGCCCAGAGTGTCTTATGATTATTAATACAAGAGACTACACCTTTTAGACAAGCAAAATAACTATATATTTTAAGGGAATATTTAGTTCTGAACTTAACTTGAATCACACGGAAATTTGGATAGCTCTGCTGTTCCTGAGGCAGAGTATGGTATTATGGGGTATTATTACTGATGACAAATGTAGTTTGATTTAATAGTAAAATCCTTTACCTAGACATGTCTGTTACCTCTTTGGTAGAAAATGTAAGTTATATTTCGCTCCTTGAAGAATCCTAGCATATAATTAGAATTATTTTGGTTGTGGGGCTAAATAAAAGACATTGAATCTTTTGCTATTTACCTTGTATATTCTTGCCTCAATTACTTGAAACACTCAGGACTGAGATTTTTAACTTCTAAATCTGTCAGTGTTAATTGTTAATCAGGCAATTATAACTGTTATTCCAGTGATAGACTTCCTATAAATTAATATGGTCTTTGGCTCCTAGTATATTGTTATCAGTTTAGCAAATATTTCATATGTATTACGAGAAATAAAGTATACTACACTAGTAGAAACTGAACAAAGAAGCCAAGACAGCTATATAAAAAAAAGGATTTATTATAGGAATTAAACTATGCAATTATGGGGGCTGGTGGAGAATTCTCTAAAAGGCTATTGCATATTATAATTTAAGACACCATAGTTAAGCTAGGTTCATATTTTTTCAGTTCATTAATCAGAAAAGAAATCTGAATATAAAATGGCAGAGAGCAAGGAAAACTGACACCCACATTATGAAATCTTCAAGGAAAACATGTAAGGTAGAAGGAAAAGCTAAAAAAACACATATGTCTAGTGAAAATACAGAGTTGGGGTCATAGTAGTTCATGGGAGCCAATTGTTAATTTCCAGAATTTGTTGTGACAGTGAACATCTCAGTGGTAGGTGAAAACTGCTGAAGGTGGGAGACTTTTCATCATGGAAATTGGCAAATTCTAATCAGAACTTTTATTTTCTGGGAAGCCAGCTGTTAAATATTCACTACTGCCTCTAAATCTTGCTAGATTTTTCCATGTTGTAAACCCTACTTCAGAAGTGTTCAGAGAAAGGATTCTAGAAAATGTAGTTCCAACTTAGCGAGGTTGACAGAGTACAAAGCCAGCGTATAGCCAGATGCAGTGTTTCCACTTGTCTGGGATGCCATGACGCCTTTCCATTTTACATAAAAGATACGTCGAATCTCTAATATGGCAATTTCTCAGAATGTGCCAATCATCTACCATGCTGATGATATTGTGCTGATAGAATCTGAAAAATTTGTGGCAGTCAGATTCCTAAATAGGGAATCTCACGATAAATCCCCTTGATGGCCTGAACTCCATTTATGTCTAGCATTGTGGGGGGTTGAATTTTATTTCCAACTCTTCATTTCTCATTAGTAGTAGTATGAATTATACACTTGCAACATTTTCATTTTAAGTGGAGTGCACTTCTACTTTCCTAGACCATGAATTTCAGCTAAGCCATGTAACTTGATTTAGCCAATGAGATGAAAGTATCAGCATGAAATATGTATGGGTATTTGGATTAGTGCTTTTGTGCTTCTGCTACTGCAACATGGCAAGAAATACTCCAGACAGCTACTATTCCTGAAGCCTGAAGCCAAGCCCAGCTGAGCTGAGCCGAGGCCAGCTGAGTTCACAGAAATTTCCAGCTAACCTGCAAATCTGTGACTTGAAGCAGAACCGTACCAGCTGACCTGGAGAGCTATAAAAAAAAAGATGCTAAAGCTTCCTATTGCATGCCAGTAGATTTGGAGGAGGGAGATATTAATAAGCCTTATTGTGCAAGAGTTAACTAACACAGCCTCTTTGTAAAAAGCTGATTTGTGTTACAATGTTTTTCAATTAACTAAAAATATACTCTTAAAAATAGATTTGATACAATTGTTAATAGTATATTAGTTTGAATTTAGGCAAAAATATATTTAAAATATAGAGAATCATATAGTCATTTTTCCAGGGCAGTGTGAAGGAACAGAACATGAGTGCAGTTGATGGCAAACATATTCCACTTGCAAAAAGCTTCCGTTGGAAGTATTTTTCCTGTCCTGACTTGTGAGAAAGGATACAACCTTCCCTGGAACCTGAGAATACTTCACTACCTCTTTTCTATACATTCAACAGACATCATATCCTGCCCTGAGAAGCAATAATCTACTTGTTCATTACCTTTTAGCATCATCCTTGTTTCTTGACACTGAAATGAATGGAAATAGCATGACAAATATATTTTTCTCAAATATTAAAATGATTTGTATTACTTTCTTAGTGATGCTGTAACAAATAACCACAAACTGAGTGCTTTAAAACAATGGAAATTTATTTTTACATGATCCTGCAGGCTAGAGGTTTGAAATCAAGATTTCCACAGGTTCATGTTCTCTCTGAATGGTGTATGAAAAAATCATTCCTTTCCTCTTCCTAGCTTCTGGTGGCACCAATAAATCCTTGCCATTTCTTAGCTCCTGGCTGTGCTCCACTCTCTGCCTCTGTCTTTGCATATTATTTTCTCTGCGTGTTTCTGTGTACTCTTTTTACAATGATACCAAATAATTGAATTTCAGGCCTACCCTAATCCTCTATGGCTTCACGTTAACTAATTATAACTGCAAAGATTCTATTTCCAGTAAGATCAAATTCTGAGGTTCAGGGTAGAGATGAATTTTTAGAGAGAATTATTAAGCCCAGTGTAGTCTGCCCTATCATTCCCTAAATTTCACATCTGTCTCTTATGCAAAATGTATTCACTTCATCTCAATATCCCTCCAACACATTCCAACATTAACTCCAAATCTCAAATCTCTTCTAAACATCAACTTAAAATAATCTAAATCTTACCTGGATCAGATAGGTGACACTCTGGATATGCTCTTAGGGCAAAATTGTTTTCTATCTATGAACCTATAAAAGTCAAAACAAGTTACCTGCTTATAAAATACAATTATGGGACTGGCAAAGGGTAGGCATCCCCCCTTAGAAGAGGAAGAAATGGAAAACATAAAGGGAGCACTGCCCTAAAGCAAGTTCATAGCCAAGCAGAGCAAATTCCATCAGATAGTAAGACCTGAATTATTCCAGGAATCTTCTGTGGCTTGATACTCTGTCTTTTGGGTCCTGGGCAGCAGTGGTGGCCCCACCTTATTCATAACAAACCATGTCACATCTTGGTGGCTTAAATGACAATTTATTATTATCTTGAAGGGTTTCGTAGGTTAACTTGGCACAGCTGGTGGTACTTGCTTGGGTCGCTCATGAAATTGCAAACAGATTGCATCTGAGGCTGGAATCCCTTGAATGCTCAACTGGTCTGGACATGCCAGATGGTCTGCTGAAAATACCAACAATTGATATTTACCCTTGGATGGGGCTGTTTACTGGATCCTACACATGGTCTCTCCATGTGACTGGGCTCTCAAAACATGGCAGCTGTGTTCTGGCAGGGAACGTGCCAAGAACAAGAGTCTCCAGAAGCAGAAAAATGAAGCTACTGGGCAAATCAGAAGCTACTGTCTGAACTACCACATTGTCACTTCTGCCATATTTCATTGGTCAAAGCAGTCATAAACCTTGTCAGATTCAAGAAAGTTGACAGACAAAATCTATATCTTAATAGAGGAGTGATAAAGGCACATTGCAGAAGAGAATATGGGACAAGAGCTACCATTTTGACCATCTTCTTAACTAGAGCCACCAGTTTCTTAAATGTATTTTCTATTTTCCATGTTATTGGAACTGTTGCCGGCTGTTTTGTTACACTTTCCAATACTATATAATATAGGTCATGTTTTCCTCCAGCCAACAGTAAAATATTTTCTTACATTTCTTTTGTCTCCTCAGGCCTCTGTGCTTTTTCCCATTGCCCATTCCTAATACTAATGTCATATCTTGAGGGTAATTTTTAGAATAAAACCTCAAATTCAGAAACCAATTTCTGTTCTAGTTATCTATTCTTGCATACCAAGCAACCCAATATGTAGCAGCATAAAGCAGTCATGTATTATTAGCTTTTTATTTCTGTAGGTTGTCTGGGCTTAACTAAGTGATTCTGATTCAGATACCTCATCTATTACAGTCAGGAGCAGCTATAGCTAGAGCAAGAAGGGTCGCTGTCATGGTAGTTGATGCTAGCAGGTCAGCTCAGAGGTCAGCTGTGGCTTTCTGGCAGAGTATCTACATGTGGTCTCTCAAGGTGACTTGGACTTCAAACAGGATGGTACCCATGTCCCAGTGGGGAACATCTCAAGCATCAACATTCCAAAATCTGTGAAGCTTCAAGATTGATGAAGGATCCATCAAAGTTTCCTAGAACTGGCAAGGTGCTACTTTTCCCCTGCTCTACTTGTTAAAGCTGCCCCCACAGCCTGCTTATATTCAAGGCCTGATAAAATAAAATGTTGTTTCTTTACGAAAGCATGGCAATGTCACATTGCAGAAGTGCATGTGGGAATAAACATATGATTGTGGCCAACTTTGGAAAATATAAATTCTCAAAATGTTGAAAAGTGTTTCTCTTTTGACAGAAATCAAAAGGTAACCATCTAAAAGCACTTCTGCTCTCATTCTAGGCACACAGCTAGATAATATTTCTAATTTCTGGAACTCTTAGGAATGGCTATATCACTTACATTTAGCCAATGGAATACACATGCATATGTGTATTTCACCCCCTTTTCTGAGCCATAGTTCTCCCTGGTGATATCCCTCCTATTATTTCTCTTTTCACTTCCCTAGTATAGTCATGCCTAGGGAAACCTAGTAAAGCATATGTTAAAGATGGCAGAATTTCTGTAACCCTGAGTCTAATTTGATCTTCAATGACTTTCTCCCCTGTGTTGAGTGTGAGCAAATCTATCAATAGGATGAGATAGTACTTCCATGACTGTTATAGTTTTTAGCAAATGAGATTTTACAGTGTAATTGGGGTTTGAAACAGTTATTTTTTAACTGTGTCAAATGAATCATTAAACTTGTCCTGTGTGTAATTTTTGTTATTTTTTTATTTTATTTCATTGCCTTCTTACTAATGTCATATCTTATGGTTAACTTGACCCTGTATGTATCTTTCACTTTTATTTTATTTTTTCAGAAATAGCAAATGCATTTGTTTTAAATTTTGTGTCCAGTAATTCCAGTCTCCTAATATGTGATGCCTCTCTTTTTTGCTTCCTCAACCTTAGTTTCTTATTTCCAAGTATGCTTTGTTTTCTTCAAATATTTTTGGGATATCTCTGAAGCCTGGAGTAGTTTTTTCAGACTATCCGTTCACATTTTTTAGTTGTTTCAGTGGAGGTTTCATCTGAATATTCTGGTGCATTATATTCTTGGAAATGTAACTCTTAAATAACATGTCTTGCTTTCACATAACCCAGAACAAGAGGTGTTATGAGTCCAACGTATAACAAACTTTATTGGCAGTGGCTACTTATCCAGCCAGGTGTTAGGTAACCTGTCCGTGGTAAAAGTAGATGGCTAATGTCAAAGTTGTTTAGGAAAAAAGTAAATAAATAGACCTATTTGAATTACTTAGAAATTAAGACTATCCATGGACTGCATGTGTTTATCAAGAGATGTACGTTACAAAATAGGTTATTTAAAATTTCCTGGAGAAGGTGACCATTTTAAGAATAATGAGTTCATGAACAGAATGAGAATTGTGACAAAAATGGTAGCTACAAATGAGGTAAAAAACATGGGCTATTCTCACCATAGATATCCCTGCATCTGCTATTGCAGGATTTTCTAGAGGGAGTCACTAACAAAAAAAATCACTATGTCCTCCTAAGATGTCAGAATAGTTAGTGATCCTTTTAATGCAATTAGCAATTATTTTTAATGTTTAAACTTTTCTTATTCTCAGACTTCTTCCACTATTATAATTTGGAAATACATTGAAGATTTTTAAGATCTCTCATACAGCCTTGCTCATATTTCATGTATCACTAGAGAAGCGAGTAGACATAAAATATACTTTTCCTAACACATTTACCTTACTATGGAATTAATTGGCTTTTACTGTAGAATGGTGATGCAGTTTCTGAAAGTCAAGTTCTAGCATGAGTAATGTAACAATGCATTGAGATGCAATGCTTTCTAGCAGAATGTAGAATATACTATAAATTAGTAACTTATATATGATTTTTTTCCTTCCATGTCAAGAGTACATGTTGCTTGGAACCAAGGTATGGGAGTATATGAAGAGTCTTCTATGATTATTCCTAAACATGTTGCCTAAGTGTTTGCTTATCATGAAACTGTGTGCTACATTCTTAAAGATGTTCTAATATTAAAACAAGAAATACTTTCTCCAGAGATTGCCTCTGAGACAGCAACTTGTTCATTCTCCATTTTTTATAACACAACCATTAATGGAAAAAAGAGGGGAAATACTATTATGATTGGACTGATTGACTCAAACTGACACATAGAAATAGGTTTGCTACCACATGGTAAATACAGAGAAAAGTATTGATAAAATCTGAAGAGATTCATGGGTCACGTTATGTTCTAATATGGATGGTGACAGCTTCAGTTATTTGAGGGTACAAGAGCTGATGCTGAGGATCTACTTCCAACAGAGATTTTTCACTTAGTGTCTAGTGCCTTAACATGGATGAGGCTCAACTCATCTGGATCTGATGTTTAGAAATGTTACTGTAGTCTCTCTACCATAACGACCTCTGCATAGTTGGGATGCAAATCAGCAGAGTTTTACAGCTAGTAAGGTGGAAACTACATGGCATTTTATAACCTAGTCTTGAAAGTTACCTAGTATCACCAGCTGCTGAACTTTGTTTGTCAATGCAGGCATAAAATCACCGTCATTCAAGGCAAAGTGACATAGTCTCAACCTCTTTGTAGGATGTGCCACAATGTGTGCACCTGTTTTCTAAAGCCCTTTAACCCACCCTCTGCTCACAAATTATTTTTATGCCTCCTACATATAAAATAAACTCCCTCCCTCCCATGATCCCCCAAAAGTTTGATCCTTTTATGACATTAGGCTGAGGCTTAAGTTCTAGGATTGCTTCATCGAAATCAGGTCAAAATGCATACGCGACTACTCAGTCTTTGTTCTTTAGCATGAGTTCTATCAATCTGAAAACGAATGAACTAAAGAGACAAATTACCCGCCTCTCTCATAATGAACATAAAGAGGAAGAAAACACATTACATAACTGCAGTAGCCCATATACAAAATAGAGAAAGGGAGGGTGCACAAAGGTCACTTTTCTTAGCAAATCTGAAATCAAGCTGGGTTTTGCTTTGTTTTGTTTTGACTCCAGTCTTAACTTCCTGGGAATAATTGTCTTTTTTTTTTTGAGACGGAGTTTGGCTCTTTTTGCCAAGGCTGGAGGACAATGGGGAGATCTTGGCTCACTGCCACCTCCGCCTCCCAAGTTCTAGTGACTCTCCTGCCTCAGTCTCCCAAGTAGCTGGGATTACACGTATGCACCATCATGCCTGGCTAATTTTGTATTTTTGGTAGAGATGGGGTTTCTCCATGTTAGTCAGGCTGGTCTCAAACCCCCAACCTCAGGTGATCTACCCGCCTTGGCCTCCCAAAGGTCTGGGATTACAGGCATCAGCCACTGTGCCATGGTTTTTAGGCAGAGGGACTGACCCTCCACCCTAGTCATCCTTGCCTTTCTATCAGAAATACAACTATAACAGATAATTTTTTCAGTACCCTTTCTACCCATAAAAGTTTGGGGCTTCATTGTAAAGTTTTACTCTGTTCCTTTACTCCAAGCTGTGTTTTCAAAGAGTGTTTTATAATTCTCTATATCATATTATCCCTTAGACTAAAGCCATACACACAAATCTCATTGAAAGTCACCCTTCTTTGCCTTAGTTTCCTCTGAGCTTGCTGTGAGAAAATGAGAAGATTCTTAATAATCCTATTGTTTGAGAGAAGAACCACAAAGCAACCCCTTCAGAGCTTTTTTTTTTCATCTGAAATATCTTCTGATGCATAAGCTTAAATATTTTTCATAATATTGCCTAAGGGATTTGTAGTCATCCTATTGGCTAAGTTTTTACCCTGATAGTACTTTGCATTTTATTTTGATATTCTCCCGTATTTAAATCATCTTTAAAAAGTCTTGTCCCAGGACAGATTTCAGATGAAAGAAAGCTTTATTTTCAAACACAGCATGTTTAATTACCTTTAAAATTTTCTCTAAATTCTTCTTAAAAATTGGAGAATTTCATCCTTACCATATCTCTAGATTTGTATCACATAACATGCAGCCAGAAGAAACCAGTTCTGCTTCTACCAATGGCACTCACTTTCCTTAGGCAGTTTCTGATGGTTCAACAGATACATTTTTTACTTTCCAGGTAATGCAGGTAAATGTTTGCTAAATGTAGTGTAATACATTACAAGGGTCTCCTTTCTTGCAGTTTTTATAACATTTTTCTTACTTGAAGTTGTCATTAACAACCTTCTGGAGGCCTATCAGGCTTCTGTTAACAGTGTCTTCAAAACTCTACCACATTCTGCCTGTCATGTGGTCACAAACTTAGTGTCATATAGTTTTAGATTTTTCTTATAGTAGCATCTCACTTCCAGGTAACTTGATTTCCATGGAACTTGGAGAAATAATGCTAGAGTATCCACTTCTAAGGCAGCTTCTTCATCATGATGTTTAGCACCTTGGTTGCGTTGGATGGAAGGCAAGAATTAGTTGGCAGAGAGCCTACATATGAGTTCTTCAGAATGGCAGCCTCAGGGTATTTGAGCTTCTTTCATGATAGTTCAACATTTTTGCAAACAATGTCAAATCTGCATTACCTTTCAGGCTTAGAAGTCATTTCTGCAGTTGCATATGGGTTAAAGCAGTGGCAAGCCCATTCATGTTCAAGAATTTCAAAAAAAATTTTGGCCAAGTTCTAAGATCACCATATTGGAATTTCCATTTATACATGTGAAGCATAGAAAAGATAGAATTAGTGGACTTTATTTGTTCCTATTTGGAAATAGAATGGAAATAAGGAACAGAATAGGAAAAAGGCACGTAAGGACCATAAAATTAGCTGATTTCCTCAGGATAACTGCAGATAAGTAGCAGAACCAGAATATAACACTACATACTCATTTTACTTTTCTGCTACTTTCTGAGTACAAGGAATGGAAAGGAATAGGTTATGGCTCAAATCAGTTTGCTTCTCAAAATGTCCAAATTCAGCTGAAGAGGAAAGAAATGGTTAGACAGAAAGCCCAAAGAAAACTGTGCTTTTCTGAATATTTCCTTGAATATAGCTCAAGCTTTTTGAGAACTTGTTTCTTTTGGTATATTGCATTATACTTAACTTGGTAAGTCTTTTTTCTGCACATGCATCTGCTCTACAAATAAATTACACAATTCTCAAGGACAAAGTAATTGGTTAGTTTTTCCAACATTTCCCACAATGAGTTCATAAATGTTAATTCCATTTTGGCAATTACATAAAATGTAGAATTATTTGGAAACAATTTCCATGCTTTTTCTGTCATTGTAGGCATGTGTGTGTTCAAATATGAAACATTTATTATATTGCATTAATATATTTTACATTTTTATTACATGCTCAAAATTATACATTGACTAAATTTTGGATATAAACTGAGCAAATATAGTTTCTTATTCATTACCATTATTAACATCCCATATCATAATAATCAGGAAAAAATAAAATGTCTATTTGGTATTTACATACTTTTGTTTTCACTAAAATAATCATAAATTTTACATTCACACTCTTATAGAATTGTCTAGAAACAATTATCTTTTATACTGTTGCCTTTTAATTTTATCTTAGTTCACAGAGAAACTATAGACTAAATATAAATATATGCTTATGATTTATAAATCACTCTTCCCTACTTATTTATTGAGTAAAATCACTGTATTTGTGAAAGTTTCACTAAAAAGTGTGGAAAGACAATGCTCATTTCAGCAGTGTACAGTTTGTATCAGTTAACACATCAAATGTGATATATAACAGATGGTGGTATAAAAGCAAAGTAGGGTTTCTCTTTTAGTGCTTTTATATTTATGTGTCTATTTATTTGGGAAGAAAACAGCTAATCTGCTAATATTTTTAAATGGAAATTGAGTTTTAAGAGAAAAATTTCTGAAAAAAGGATTGTTAATTTCAGTGTTATATTAAGGATACCATAAAACTGTAGAAATAAAAATAAAACCTCTTCAGTTCACATAGTCTGCTGAGTATAGCAATGAAAGAAATGGCAAGGCCAGTTGTAAAACTTTGTGCATGCAAAACAATACTCAAAAAATGATACTTATTCAGAATATCTTCACTAATGCTTGGCATATGATGAATTAACTGATTTAAGTTCATTTTTAACACTGAACAGTGTCTTGGCAAATAAATGACAATGACATAAATGAACTCAAATATACAAATAATATCACTGACTTTTTATCTTGTATACAAATCAAAAGTGCTTTGGTATATATTTTTTACTTGTGTGATTCTTATGATACTTTTGTATCTCATATTCCTTGGTAAGAAAATTACAGTTTAAAAAGTAATTTATTTTGTTTATAGAGCAGATATTTTGTGTTGCACTGATTATTCTTCACTCTACAACTTTCAAAATTATGCCACATAATCAAAATACAGGAGAAGTCAAATTTGAAAAGAACAGATTACCAAAGCATTAACAGAGGTAGTTTTGTTATGATACTGACAGAAATTTAAGCTTTGGGTAATCTCTCTACTCCCTTACATAAACCATCATAAACTAGACACACTTCTCTGGATGCCCCACCACATTTTAGGTTCTAATGTATTCCAGAACCCACACTGGCAGATTCTCCACATTATCATATGGAGATATAATCATCAACACTGTTTTACTTTTGTCTTGTGATTTAGAAGAATCTGTGGCCATCTTGGAAAAAAAACAGAGCTATGTAGTGACAACTGTGGATCCTCTCCTTTGGAATATTGCACTATGTATCCAATTGCAAGTGGTTCTCAGACATAAGCACAAAATACCACTTCAGAAATATGACCTAAAGTGTAAGAGACTCGAGAGCAAAGATAATATTTTGTTCATCATTTTACTCCTAGTTCCTAGGATAGTCCCCACCCACAAATGCCTGCTCAGTGATGAATATGCTAAAATCTCCCCCTTACTACAGATGTGTTTATTTTATGGAAGAATAGAAAGGTTACTCTATTGAGGGCTCAACTGCTTTATGCAGAAATAGTAAATATTTCTAGCACTAATCATCTAAGAATAAAAGGAGTGGGTTGTCCCAAATAGTGCAAAAGTGATCAATCTGGATAGGCTTTAGGTAAGAGCAGAGAATATTATCTATTTATCACTGAGCCTAAAATGAAATTCAAATTGAATTTATGTCTGCTCTGTAGATAGTGACTAGGAACAAGAAAATTGAGACAATTGAGGCCACCAGAATAGATTATCACCTGGAGATACAATTAATAAGCTAAATTACATGATTTTATGTTACTCTTTGTAAAAACTTCTTTAGATCTTGATGTGTGTGTTTGGCTTTTAGGTATGAGTTTTACTGTACCATAGAAGGATACAACATATTTTTCCTCATTTAATAATTGATTCAATATTTACCATACAAACAAGCATTCATAAACAAACTTGTCCCTCCACCACACACATACACACAAACCTTTCCTATTATTGGCATTAGGTTCTTTATATATTGGGTTCTTGACATCTTTCTTTTATTATTAATGAGATTTTTAGCATTATTAGTCATTAAAATGGTACTAAAAATCTGATTAACTTATGTCAGTTCAATTTAAAAAACAGCAGGTTTTTTTTTAATTGAGAAGAGGTTTCACGATTTTGCCGACTGGTCTCAAATTTCTGGGCTGAAACTATCCTTTTCAGCTTCAGCCTCCTGAGCGTTTGAGGCTACAGGCACAAGCACCATGCTAAGAACAGCAATTTTTGAAAGGGAAAACATCTCAAATACATTACTTTCCAAAAGTCCTTGTTCATTAACTTTTATAAAAAAGAGAACACCTTAATTTAAAATACAAATTGAAGAAATTATTGAAAAATAAAATGAAAATAAATAGAAAAAGAGAAGATCCATGTCAAATATAGAAAAGCTAATGCAAGCAAGAGTGGGGAGGGGCAGTTAGAGCCCTGCTAGGGAATCTAACATCATATACACCCAAAATGACTCTTAGAGTTAAGACTCTTAAATATGTTGAATTATGTTGATAAAGTTGAAAGGAACAATAGGGTCTGAAGCCAGAATTGTATTGCCAAGAATGTTAAAACATAGAGGCATGTCTGGCAAAACAATGGTAATTCCTATGGCACTTTTTAAAAATTATTTTACTGGATATGTATGGAGTAGATGCCATATTATCATGAGGTTGTTCCCTAGTATCAATCAGGTAAAGTCAAAAAAGTGTTGAAAGCATACAAAATTCTCCCAGATGTGACTCAGCCCAACCAACGTTCTTAGACTCAACACCTGAGCAAATCAAACTGTACTTTTTCTTATTCTCTCTATAGCAAACTATCACCTAATCTCAACCTATGTGGCTCATTCCTCATCCACATACTTCACCTTCCATGTGAAAATCTCTGGGCAAGCCTTTTATGACCCACTCAATTAGCTGAATACCTCTCAGTCTTGTCTGCTGAACTATAAATCCTCTGATATCACAGGTTATTTTTTCTTCTACTCAGCTTGCACAAGATGAAGAGAGAAAAATGTATCCTTCCCTCCTAATTTGAACTTTGTTTCTTCTGTGTTCCTGTGTTGAGACCCACCTCCTTCCAAGATGAATATTCATCCTCATAGAGAAACAATACCTCTTTGTGTTACTTTGTGGACATAGCATAGAATACACAGAATAAATGATTATTTGATATATAAATGAATTAAAACATTTCTATCCTTATTTGACTTAAAGAAAAATTAAGATAGGGAAAAAATGATTAGAATTCTGAAGAATATTTTAGAATCGAGGTTATATTATTTCTAACATAATATGGTAGAAATTAACTTCGAATTAAGCAAATAAATTAATCAAATATAAATTATTTGTGTTTTAGAAATATAAAGTATTAGTTGAGTCTATTTGGTTTCATTTGCTTCTCATTTGCTATTTTACCAAATTGTCTAATATATCTGAGTTTAGTAATTTTTTTCAAGACTCATTTAGTTTCTTTACATTTTAACTACTTGTAGGTAAGTAAATTTCTAGATAAATTTACTAAATGCATTGAATGGCATGGATTTGGTCAAGTTATTTAGAAGAAATTACACAGTACAGTTAAGAAGATAAAAATGTGGCTAGAAAATCAGATTCTGTATATAAACAGATTCTTGGTCAGCTCTCATTTCTGATGTTTACTAACGTGTAATTGTGGACAAGATTATACTGGCTTTTACCATTTCTACAAATGGAATAATAGTAGTCCTTTCTACTTAATGCATTAGAGGGATTGGATGAAATAAAATTTACGGTAAATTTCCACAGTGCCTGGAACATAATAGATGTTCAATAAGAATTAGCTTTATTAATTTTAATAAAGTGGAACTAGCATAATCAATAATAGAGTAATAATTTTTTTAAAAAAATCAATCAATTCTAACTAACAAGACTTTCTAGTTGATGATCCCAGGAAATACACAGTTATTGTAATTATGTTTTGTAAAACAGATGAAAGTCTATGTGAAAATTGGAGACCAGGATAGATGGGTCCCACTAACAACCTTGGTGAGAAAAAACAATCAGCAGAATCACTGATCCGTAAAATATGCTGCAAGGTAGCCTAAAGGAGATCTTTAAAAAAAGAAAATGAGCACAAAATAAAGAGGCACAGAATTATAGAAGCAATTGGGAGAAAGCCATTTTGAGAAGTTTTGAATTGATTTTTATTTTTACTTTCAAAGACATCCTGAGGAACGTTTTTTAAAATACATTGTGTAATTATTATTTTAACATCAAAAGGAAAGAAAACAAATTGGATAGGTGCTGACTGAAAAAGCAAATCTACCAAATAACTCATAAATAGTATGCTATTTTATATTAACAAGTTTTTTATCAAATACTATATAAATAGTAATACGATTTCTTTGCTGTTTTGTCAAATACATATTAACAGTCATGATGTTATATGCTAGCAAAAATTTACTAATTTTTAAGTGATATCAATTTCCTAAGAAATTGGTTAAGATAGTAATTTCTGAAGAGTGGCAAAGTGACAGTGGACTGACGAAAACATGTAACTGCATATTGCATAAAAGGAAAATATTCAATCCATGCTGTACCCATAATACAACTGTAATTTTACTACCCATAAGCTGAGTTTTCAGCAAGCCTACAATAGTGTTGACATTTCTGTCTGGGAACAGTTTTATTTCTAATGGCATAAGTAAAATTTTCAGCCAAAAGAGCACACAACCATTCTTTAATCAGGTATCTAACTATGTCTTTTAGTTTAGTGAAGTCAAATGATCTCAAAACCAGTAGTTTCAGTAAATGCTGAAATATTCTTCCATAGAAAGGCCCAGCCAAATTCTGTATTTCAACACAGTGATGACCCCAATCTTAGATAAATCGCTCTCTCTCTCACTAAGCTTTGGGTTTTAGGCAGTACTGAAATTCCTTTATCGTAAAGGAAATATGAAATAGATACTTCATAATAGCAAAATTTTAGAAGGCATTTAAGAAAAAGTGATATCATCTAAAAAATAAATTTTGAACAAAGAAATTATGCAGGCAGATAAGCAACAAGAGGATATATCCAAGTACAAAGTACAAACTAATTTTAATTTCAAACAACAGAAGAGAAAATAATTTTTAAGAATATTTTATTTTGAACTGATTTCATAATTACACAAAAATCATATGAAAAAAATAGTACAAAGAGTTCTTGTATATTCCTCACTCTGCCACACAGCAGGCAAAGGTTTTGAGGAGAAATAGCATTTAGATATATATTCTCAGTAGCTTTCCCAAGATACTTATCAACTACAAAAGGAGAAGGGAGAAATAGTAACAATGGAGAAACATAATAGACACCAACTAAACCAACTGATGAAAGTAAACATCTAGCAAAGTTTTTATCACCACTGTGTCAAAAGAAAATCTTGTTTTTAACAAAAAGAAAATCTATCACCAAATGTCCATTACATACCCTTTGGGTTTTATATAATGAGTCTTTTGTCTATTTTGGCTTTTGTTCCCATTGCTTTTGGTTTTTTAGTCATGAAGTCTTTGCCCATGCCTGTGTCCTGAATGGTATTTCCTGGGTTTTCTTCTAGAGTTTTTATGCTGTTGGGCCTCATGTTTAAATCGTTAATCCATCTAGAGTTAATTTTTATGTAAGGTTTGTAAGGAAGGGTTTCAGTTTCAGCTTTCTACATATGGCTAGCCAGTTTTCCCAACACCATTTATTAAACAGGGAATCCTTTTCTTATTGCTTGTTTTGTCAGATTTGTCAAAAATCAGATGGTTATAGTTGTGTGTCATTCTTTCTGAGGCCTCTGTTCTGTTCCATTGGTTTATATCTCTGTTTTGGTACCAGTACCATGCTGTTTTGATTACTGTAACCTTGCAATATAGTTTGAAGTCAGGTAGCATGATGCCTCCAGCTTTGTTTTTTTTCCTTAGGATAGTCGTGGCTATGCAGGCTCTTTTTTTGTTCCATATGAAGTTTTTCCCAATTCTGTGAAGAAAGTCATTGGTAGCTTGATGGGGATAGCATTGAATCTATAAATTACTTTGGGCAGTAGAGCCATTTTCATGGTATTGAATCTTCCTAATCATGAGCATGGAATGTTTTTCCATCTGTTTGTGTCCTCTCTTATTACCTTGAGCTGTGGTTTGTAGTTCTCTTTGAAGAGGTCCTTCACATCCCTTGCTAGTTGTAATCCTAGGTATTTTTTCCCCTTTTAGCAGTTGTGAATGGGAGTTCACTCATGATTTGGCCCTATGTCTATTATTGGTTTATAGGAATACTTGAAATTTTTGCATGTAGATTTTGTATCCTGAGACTTTGCTGAAGTTGCTTATCAGCTTAAGGAGATTTTGGGCTGAGATGGTGGGGTTTTCTAAATATACAATCATGTTATCTGCAGACAGGGACAATCTGACATCCTCTCTTCCTATTTGAATAGGCTTTCTTTCTTTCTCTTACCTGATGGCCCTAGCCAGAACTTCCAATATTATGTTAAACGGATTGGTGAGAGAAGTCATCCTTTTTAGTATATGTGCTGCCGAAGCGAGCACGAGAAGTCATTCTTGTCTTGTGCTAGTTTTCAAAGGGAATGCTTCCAGTTTTTGCCAATTCAGTATGATATTGGCTGTGGGTTTGTCATAAAGAGCTCTTAATATTTTGAGATACGTTCCATCAATACCTAGTTTATTGAGAATTTTTAGCATAGAGGGCTGTCGAATTTTGTCGAAGGCCTTCTTTGTATCTATTGAGATAATCATGCGGTTTTTGTCTTTTTGATTCTGTTTATGTGATGGATTACATTTATAGATTTGTGGATGTAGAGCCAGTCTTGCACCCCTGGGATGAAGCCAACTTGATCTTGATGGATAAGCTTTTTGATCTGCTGTTGGAATCAGTTTGCCAATTTTTTATTGAAGATTTTTGCATCAATGTTGATCATGGATATTGGCCTGAAATTTTCTTTCTTAGTTGCGTCTCTGCCAGGTTTTGTAATGAGGATGATGGTTGGTCTCATAAAATGGGTTAGCGAGGATTCCCTCTTTTTGTATTGTTTGGAATAGTTTCAGAAGGAATGGTACCAGCTCCTCTTTGTACCTTTGGTAGAATTTGGCTGTGAACCCATCTGATCCTGGCCTTTTTTTGGTTGGTAGGTTATTAATTGCTGCCTCAACTTCAGACCTTGTTATTGGTCTATTCAGGGTTTCAACTTCTTCCTGGTTTAGTCTTGGGAGGGTGTAGTGTCCAGGAATTTATTCATTCCTTCTAGATTTACTGAGTTATTTGCATAGAGGTGTTTGCAGTAATCTCTGATGGTAATTTGTATTTCTGTGGGATCAGTGGTGATATCCCCTTTATCATTTTTTATTGCATCTATTTGAATCTTCTTTCTTTTCTATTAGTCTGGCTAGTGGTCTATTTGTTTTGTTGATCTTCTCAAAAAGCCAGCTCCTGGATTTTTTTATTTTTCTGAAGGGTTTTTTATGTCACTTCAGTTCTGCTCTGATCTTAGTTATTTCTTGTCTTCTGCTAGCTTTTGAATTTGTTTGATCTTGCTCCTCTAGTTCTCTTAATCATGACGTTAGGGTGTCAATTTTATATATTTCCTCACTTCTCTGGTAGGCATTTAGCACCATAAATTTCCCTGCTTTAAATGTGTCCCAGAGATTCTGGTACATTGTGTCTTCATTCTCATTGGCTTTGAAAAATATCTTTATTTCTGCCTTCATTTCATTATTTATCCAGTAATCATTCAGTAGCAGATTGTTTAGTTTCCATGTAGTTATGCTGTTTTGAGTGAGTTTCTTTATCCTGAGTTCTATTTTGATTGCGCTATGGTGTGAGAGACTTTTATGATTTTCATTCTTTTATATTGGCTGAGGAGTGTTTTTGTAACCAGTTGACAGAAGCAGGCTTCAGAAGGTGGGTAATAACAAACTTCTCTGAGCTAAAGGAACATGTTCTAATCCAATGCAAGGAAACTAAGAACCTTGAGAAAAGGTTAGATGAAATGCTAATGAGAATAACCAGCATGGAGAAGAACATAAATGACATGATGGAGCTGAAAAACACAGCTCGAGAACATTGTGAAGCATACACAATTTTCAGTAGCTGAATTGATCAAGCAAAAGAAAGGATATCAGAGATTGAAGATCAACTCAATGAAATAAAGTGAGAAGGCAAGATTATAGAAAAAAGAGTGAAAAGAAATGAACAAAACCTCCAAGAAATATGGGATTATGTGAAAAGACCAAATCTACATTTGATTGGTGTACCTGAAAGTGATGCGGAGAATGAAACCAAGTTGGAAAACACTCTTCAGGATATTATCCAGGAGAACTTTCCCAACTTAGCAAGTCAGGCCAATATTAAAATACAGGAAATACAGAGATCACCACAAAGGTATTCCTCGAGAAGAGCAACCCCAAGGCACATAATTATCAGATTCACCATGGTTGAAATGAAGGAAAAAATGCTAAGGGCAGCTAGAGAGAAAGGTCAGGTTACCCACAAAGGGAAGCCCATCAGACTCACAGCGGATCTCTTGGCAGAAACCCTACAAGCCAGAAGACAGTGGGGGCCAATAATCAACATCCTTAAAGAAAAGAATTTTCAATCCAGAATTTCATATCCAACCAAACTAAGCTTCATAAGCAAAAGAGAAATAAAATCTTTTATGGACAAGCAATTGCTAAGAGATTTCATCACCACCAGGCCTGCCCTACAAGAGGTCCTAAAGGAAGCACTAAACCTGGAAAGGAACAACAGTACCAGCCACTGCAAAAACATACCAAAGTGTAAAGACCGTCGACATTATAAAGAAGCTGCATCAACTAACAGGCAAAACAACCAGCTAGCATCAAAATGGCAGGATCAAATTCACACATAACAATATTAGCCTTAAATGTAAATGGGTTAAATGCCCCAGTCAAAAGACAAAGATTAGCAAATTGTATAAAAAGTCAAAACCCATCAGTGTGCTGTATTCAGGAAACCCATCTCACATGCAAAGACGCACATAGGCTCAAAATAAAAGGATGGAGGAAGATTTACCAAGCAAATGGAGAGCAAAAAAAAGCAGGGGTTGCAATCCTAGTCTCTGATAAAAAAGACTTTAAACCAACAAAGATCAAAAGAGACAAAGAAGGGTGTTACATAATGGTAAAGGGATTAATGCAACAAGAAGAGCTAACTATCGTAAATATATATGCACCCAATATGGGAGCACCCAGATACATAAAGTAAGTTCTTAATGATCTACAAAGAGACTTATACTCCCACAGAATAATAGTGGGAGACTTTTACACTCCACTGTCAATATTAGATCAACAAGACAGAAAATTAACAAGGATATCCAGGACTTGAACTCAGATCTGGACCAAGTGGACCTAATAGACATCTACAGAACTCTCCACCCCAAAACCACGGAATATACATTCTTCTCGGCACCACATCACAGTTATTCTAAAACTGACCACATAATTGGAAATAAGAATGACTATAATTTTCTAAATAATGTAATAGACATGTTTAGAACTTAAAAGTTGTTTTTAAGTTACTAATTCAACTATGTTCCACAACATATTTAGAAAATAAGCAAGTAAGTGTCATCACTCTCATATTTCAGATGAAAAAGAAAACTAATTAAAGATTCTCAGAAGAAAATATAACCATCCATGTTTATACCAGGCTAGAAGTAGAAGCAAAATCGTGTGATTTCTCCCTAGACCACAGGCCCTTTCACTACAATGTGATGTCTTAGAAACTTTTGAAATGGTCAGATAGTGGAGTATTTAATTTCATTTTTACAAGATTGAGATAGATTATTAAAAAACTGATATTTGAACTCTACCTTGAGTGGACACCTATGAAGTTCTCTTTAGAACATTTTCTCCTAATAGCTATCTGGCATTAGTCAGCCTCTATAAAATCTCCTGAGATTGATACAACCCCAGATTTGCAGTTGACAAAATACAGATTTTTTTTTGTCCCTGTCCCATAACAGAATGGATAGTTCTGGGGTTTGCATAAAAATGTGCATCTTTAAAAAAAAACTTTCTAAGATTAAGAAACTTCTGACGTTTAAACAAATGTGGGAACTGCCAGCTTGCTAAAATGAAAAAAGGAGAGAAGAGATAATTCATGTATATTGAAAATGTGAGAAAAAAGTAAGAATTTTGAATGGGTTTTGTTGTAAAAAGAGAACAATGTGCAGACGAATTTGGCTTGAATGAACAATATAGGACTTTCATCTGGACAAGGTTAAATGCATGGATTTTAAAGTTGCTGTCAACTGGGTTCCATCTGGCCATGATTTTGCTGTTCTGAGAGTAGCTTTTCTTTCCACTCAAGGTCAGCGTCAATGTAGTCTTAAAACATCAACAGGAGTAAATTTGATTCTGCAGTAGCCTGGGGCTATTGCTTGTATTTTCTGTAGTTCTATGTCTGTATCTATTCCCAAATGCCCATTCAAATAATCATTCACATCATATATTAATAACAAAACTTGCAAGGTTAGACACAAAGTTTTCAACAAAAGGGCTGTGAGAAAAATAAATCCTCAGTGTAATCTATGAGCTTTGGAATAATTAAAACTCTTTAATCAGTGGTTACTATTTACCTGGCGTTGTTTTAGGGCAAATAGTTTTGCAAAATGGAGGGGCAGCTGAAGGAAGAGTGTAATCAAAACGTTGTCAAACGAGAAAAAGATTATTTAATAAGCCCCACGAATTATAATGCATATTTGCATTAGTGTTAAATAGGGAAATTTAAAAAATTCATTGGTGAGAGAATTTAGGGAAAAAGATTTGAAAGTATTTGAGGAATAAATATAGAGGCAGACAACTAGAGAAATGTCAAGAATGTCGCTGAATTTAGTTTACTAAGAAAGTTATATTAGAAATTATCTTACGTGCTCTTTTTAAAATAAAAAAATAAGGGAGGTCCAGAGAAGAAACTGATTTCAGGAAATATTGATTAGTTTACTTTTCAACGTGTTTGTTAAGTTTAAGGTGAAAGGAAAGTTAGATGAAAATTAGAATGGTTTACAGACATGAATATTCAAAAGTTGACTATTAGTTAAGAAGTAGTTATGCATAAAGTCAGACCTGGAAAGGATAAAAGTGGTTCTTTATATTTTGTATTAAATTCTGCAGTGGTTCTAAAACATTGCTCCAAAAGTCTTTGGTATTTGCCCACTGAGAGGCCATTTTGAATCTGGGCTGACCTGTGACTGCTTTGACCAATGGATTACAGCAGAAGTGACTGCCAAGGCCAGCTCACTCTTAGGATGCTCTCTCTAAAAGATCGTTAAAAAATCACAGCCACTAGGCTGTAAGAAGCTGAAACCATATGAAGAATCTATGCTGGCTCTCTGGTCAGCAGTAGCAGCTGAACATATCTTACAGCCACTCAAGCCGAGGTCCAGACATCTAAGTGACAGACATCTCAGAGGTGGATCCCCCAGCCTCAGCTCTTCTACCTCTTCCCATTAGAGTATTTTCCACTGTGATGTTCTTTCAAATTTCATGGAACACAGAAGCTATAACATTAATTTTTAAAAATTAAAAAAAAATTAAACCTTAAGACTTTGTGTTACATAGTAATAGGAACAGGGAAGCCTCTGTTAATCATGCCAGTCATTCAGGTCTTTCCAGCTGAGACATCGGACTAATGAGACAGACAGGACTCATAGTGTTATGCCCTGCAAAATTCCTAATCCACAGAATCCATGAGCATTACAAAACATTTTTATTCCACTAAATTGAGGTGTGATTTTTAATCAGTAGTAATAACTAAAGCATATAGACTTTGCAAATGTGATGAAATTCATGGATGTTTTCCCTACAGTGCAATGTTACTCAAAATATTGCTTAGAAACATAGAGTTCTCAGATGTCTTTGTTTTTATCGCACTAATAAAAATAGTTAACAGTGAGTAGGTGCTTATGGGCAATTCTTTCAAGAGCAATTTATCCGAAAAAAATGAACAGTCACTCACAATAAAGAATAGAGGAAGTTCTGTTGTTATCTTTATTTAACATAGGCAGTGCTAACATATACCACACATACCAAAGCCCTGTAAGGTAGGTGTTATTACTATGAGCCTCATTTAAAGAAACTGAAGCTCAAAGAAATTATTTTTTTCCTAAATTTATGGGATTAGCTATGGAGAAAGTACATAAATGCATAGTCTGTCTTAAAACTTTATGCTTTTAACCCTAATACTGTCATGACTTTCAATTAAACTTAGGGAAGATAAGTACCTCAACTAAGATTAAATACTTGTTACAAATTATGTTTAAACAAAATTCAAGTTTTTCTACTTTAATTCTATGCTTCTTTATTCAGTCTGCCTCAATAAATGATTCTAATTAATAATTTTTCTACCTTTCCATGTGAAATAAATAGTAATTAAGTTAATTAATATGTTTTTTTCCTAAATGTAAGGCTGAAAACCCTACACAAGATGTACATTGGGCATAGCAGGATACCAATCAGGGGTCATTAAATAAAAGCAAGTTAATTAAGGACATTAAACTGTTTCTAGGCATAGTGATCTGACCTAAAAATACACAGCCTTTTCTTGCTCTATTAAATTTGAATTGTGCCCTTGTAGATCCCTGCCTTTTGGAAAAAGCCAAAAGATATCTGGAAGTAGAAAATGAGAACATCAGAGGATATTTATAATCACATAGGAATGTCGTATTAAATGTGCCTCAATAGTTTTCATTCTGGATGTTTTAACAAGAGAGAAGTGGTTATTATGAAAGATGAGTGTTCCCAACCCCCCCGCCCTCCCCGCCCACCACGCCACCTTAGGTTAATGTTCTTTAACTGGGAAGGATGCATAGAAACTAAAAAAAAAAAAAAAAAAAAATACAGAAAAAAAAGAGCTATGTCAGCTGAATCAAGTGACTCACATTCAGTTAATAGACAGCCGTTCATGTTAATGCCCTCTCATGCCCTTTTTCACTATGCTACATTCAGAGAAGAGATATATTTGCACCTTTTCATTACCACAGTTCCCTGGGCATGGATTATCTCTTTTGCATCATCTTTATATTTGAGCTAACAGAGGCTTCTATATTAGGCAATTTATATGACAATTGGTTTGGCCCAGTTCATTTTCAAGTATCTTTAATATCATCTTTTTTTATTATTATTTGTGCTCTTGCTAATTTTAATCAGGAAGATATAAACAACTTTTGAAAAAATGGCACAGCTCTTTTCTATTTTAATGCCCTTTGTTGTCACTCCTGTACTCATTTTCTTTTGTAATTAAAAATATTTAATGCAATCAATAATTTATTTCCACATTTAAACTTGGAAATCCTCTTACCAATATCCTTATCAATTTCTTTCTTTGTGATAACATGTTCATGCTGTAAACTCTTCAAGATTATTAATTTCTTGCTTCCATTCTTCTTGGAACTGATAGAGCAACTGATTTCTGATTATTTCCTCAGTTGTTCTGCAGGCTTAAAAGGATAGTTTCTTGTTTGTCAAATCACAGAGAAGTCTTATACAAGAATTATCATCAGGGCAGGTTCTTAGACTTATATTGTAATTAATTTTTAGCCTCATCACTCCCACATTTTATAATAGTTTTACTCCTTGTTCTTTCTATTAAATTAGTTTTACTTTCAAATTTTATTTCACTGTAATAAGTACCATAAGAATATTCTTTAAGTCTTTATTTTTACAAACCAGATAACACACATTTACCTCCAATGCCATTTTGAAATAAAGCTTGTCATTTTTATTTGATCTTTTATTATCTCTTCCTGATTTTCTGAGGATTTATATTAAATATTATATCTTTTATATTGTGTCCATATGTATGTTGTTTATAATCCCAAATCTGAAAATCTGAATTCCAAAATGCTCCAGAATCTGACTTTTTGAGCATAGCACTGACATAGCATTCAAAGGAAATGCTCTTTGGAGCATTTTGGATTTTGGATTTTCAGATTAGGGATATTTTACTGTTTCAAAATCTGAATAACTCCGAAATCTATAACACTTTTGGTCTCCAGTGTTTTGGATTGGAATAGTCAATCTGCAACATACACATATATTACACTGTCTTCTTTGATTAAAATAATTGCATTAATTTCTGTTTAAGCTAGGGATGCATCCAAGGTACATATTTCATTTTGATCCTTAGATCAAATTTTGACATACTTCTTCTTATGAATAAATACACATGATTCATAGAAGGAATAAGGCCCTACACTGGGATCTTTTCGTTTTTATAAAAGACTTTCATTATACAGCTCCCTTAGCTGTTTATCCAGACCTAGCTCCTGTCATAAACCTTTATGCTTCATGTTATAGTAATAATGAATTATTTGTAATCCCTAATATATCACAGTTGCATTATATAATTCCAATTGTTGGCATTGAAGACAAGGACTGTGATTTTTCCATAGTTGTTTTCTCAACAACTAGCAGTATGGTGGCATAAATATCTGTTGAAACAACAAACAGCTTGTCTTTCATAGTAGTTACTATATAAATATTTGCTGAAAGAAATTAATAAACAGCTTGTCTTTCCAACATTTCTTGTATTTGAAATACTTCCATCCAATCATTCTTTTTGATCTGCATGCTTTCTCCTAAATATGCGCCATTTACTCAACAATTTCAGTTTTATTTAGCTCCACAATCTTGGAGTATTTTGGCATGGCGCGATGATTTGAATTGCCTTAATGACAGTTGGGCATATGAATCAGGTTTGCTAAATCTTACTGTTCTAGAATTTTCAGGGACCCCAGAGCAGTATTTTGAAATAGCAATTATAACAAAATTATTTCAATGTATTAATATATGAATATTTTTAAATTCTAAGCAGTTGTTGATTTTTTATAACAAGAAACTTTTCAAAAGTGAAAGATAACAGCTTTGCAATCCTTGTCAATAAAGCAAGTATTGGCAATTTCACTTAACAGTTTTAATGAAGGAACTATAGCACTGAGTCTGTTACAAAGTTCTTGATAAAAATGCTACTCTTTGTGATGAGAATAATTATCACTGTAGCGTAGGCATAAAAATATTCCACAATAGTCAAACACCCAGAAATAAAATACAAGTTAGAAAAATCTGTTGAAACATGATTGAATGTGCATTAGATGACTTAATCTAGGTCCAATTACTTTTATTTTAATATGAAGTCATCATATTGGGCTTCAAATGGTTTTTCCTAGCTAGAGTCAGTGTCATTACAGCAATGACTCCCATTAGTACAGGTAGTTTATAGTTCCAATTTTTACCTTTGTATTTGCCAAGTCCCACTCTCTTGCACTGTCTCCCTCCTATCCCTTGATTAAATGGTTTCCTGTACATTCCAAACAGCTCTGTACAATGTTGGTTTGGGAAGAACTCAATGGAGCTTATATAATGATGCATTTGGTAATCAGTTATGGCAAAATATACAGTTATAAAGAAGCAAGTGTAATATCCTTGTTGACTTTTCTAATCTCTCCCTATTGTCTTTAGCTTTATAATCAATATTGCCTCTTTGGTAGCATATAGTGTATTAATACTTTGTAACATATAATAATGAAGGTGTGTGTGTGTAACAGAATAGTCCTTTTGGTTTTACAAAAACCAAACTAGATAAATTTTTTTTATTTTACATCATTTCTGGATTCAATATTTATCATGAAGGATATATTAAATAATTGTTTTGTAGATTGTATGGCAGTATTTAAAATGCACAGTCTTTATTGTAACAAAATAAAACAATATTTAATAGGCTTAATCTGGCAAACACGAGCAGAAGGAATTTGCCAGTAGTAGACTAAATGCAAGGATTTACAAGGAAAATACTGCAACTTGTCCCTTGTAATTTTGCAATGATATCTGAATATCAAGACACCTATTCTTGATCACCAAATTTTGCTTTTATTCAGCCCACATAGACAGTTACAAACCCTTTCCAAACACCCTTCCTTAAGCAGAGAATCCCACCCGCTTCTCCTACGCTCAACAGACAACCTTGCTTCTTATTTCAGAAAAAAAAAAATAGAAGCCATCTGTTGGAACTTTTTACAATTTTTTTCTTTTCCACCTATAAAGTTGCCTAGAGGGAACAGAAGTCCCTTCCGTACACTTGATTATGTCCATTTGCATCTGTTTTGTAAACTTGATCTTTCTGGTCTAAGTTCCTTTATTTTCAGTCTCTAACCCTATAATGAATAATGTTCCCTCCCAAAGCACATATTCAAAAAAAAAGAAAGAAAGAAAATAAACAAAATAGTGCTCACATTTCCACTTCCAACCACATTAAATGTCAGTTTTTTAAACATCAAATTTCCCCAAAATAACTTAGCCTCTCAATTTAGATCTTCCTTCATTCCTTTCTTTCTCTTTCACTATGTGTTTCTGAACTCAAATACTTATTAAATACTTAATATCCACAGGCTATTTTGCTATATACTGGACTATGTAGGTGATATGGTTTGGCTGTCTCCCTACCCAAATCTCATCTTGAATTATAGTTCCCATAATCCTCATGTATCATGGGAGGGACCCAGTGGGAGGTAATTGGATCATAGGGGAAGTTTCCCCAGGGCTATTTTCGTGATAGTAAGTTTTCATGAGATCTGATGGTTTTGTAAGGGGCTTTCTTGCCTTCACTTTGGCTCTCATTCTTCTTCTTTACGCCACCATGTGAAGAAAGATGCATTTGCTTTCCCTTCTATCATAATTGTACCTGAGGCCTCCCCAGCCTTGTAGAACAGTCAGTCAATTCAACCTTTTTCCTTTGTAAATTATCCAGGCTTGGGTATTTCTTGTTAGTAGCATGAGAAGGAACTAATACAGTAACCGAAGGAAATAGCATCCTGCTTAGAAGTCACAGTTACACAAGTCTGACCAATAATAACACATTGCAATACATTTTGGTAAGTACTATGAAAAAATAATTGAGAAATGTATGAAAGAGAAAAAACTGCTTTTCCTTTTTTTCTTTTTTTTTTTTTTACTTTAAGTTTTGGGATACACGTGTGGAAGAATGTGCAGGTTTTTACATAGGTGTACATGTGCCATGGTGGTTTGCTGCACCTATGTTTTAAGCCTCACATGCATTAGCTATTTGTCCTTTCCCTCACTCCTCATCCCTCGACAGGCTATTTCATAAGTTAGACATTTTTAAAAATTCAGCTAGAGAAAAAGAAACATATCCAACACATATTCAGGAATTACCCATTTATCTCCTCTTTGGCTTCATTTAATAATGTCAGGTCCAGGGTCAGGTTCCAGCCCATACAGAGGTCTGAAGGGAGTGAGAGGATGAGTGTCAGACAGCTGAAAGAACACATGGGGGACTGTAGGCAGGTGAAAGATGGTTTCCTTCAGCAGCTCCCTTAAAGTGTCGGCCTCTGTCTTGGCTAACTGCTCTGGTTCTGTAGCTCCTGCTGCTCCCATGCATAGCTGCATGGCTGGCTCTCCTTACAGGGTCAGCAGCTTAAGTCTTTCTCAATGTGGGCACAAGCAAGCCGAGCTGTGTCCTGGCTCCCCACTGTCTGTCTAAAAGACAGAGCGCTCTCTCTCTCTCTCTCTCTCTCTCTCTCTCTCTCTCTCTGGGTGTGAGTGTGCCTGTACAGTGCCCCAGGATAGTTATACCTTTTACAGTCAATAGTGGCTCCAAGCCAAGTGATGAGCCTTTCCATGTTATGGCTACATAGCTGTGATTACTTAACAAGCGGAGTTATGCTCCTGCGCTCCAAACTCACTAAGTCACGCAGGATGTTTACCTTGGCCTATGCCTGCCTGGCTGCAGTGCAGGCATGTTAATTACAAATAAACATTTTCTGAGAAACAGCTACATGCTGGGCATTCTATTAGGTGACAACTACATGCTGGGCACTCTATTAGGCATTGAGTATCGATAAGAGAATGAACTGGCATGAGACTCAGGTAAGTGAATATTTACTGATGGTAATGGGATACTCTAAAGACAAAGAAGTGCCTATTCCAGCTTGAGGATAGCAGGTAAAGATTCTAAGAAGGATCATTTTTTATTTAAGCATAGGGTCCCTGCAGTTAGGAGAGTGAAACCTTGGAGGGGCAGAGGGTGCCTATACACAGGCTAGCATAGGGGTCTCACGTTTTTCCATGAAATTTTACCACAGAGAATAATGGTTCATATTCTCAGGGGCTCAAAATGGTTATGCATCAAGAACAGAATTTCCCCATTTTAGTTTAAAATGTATATACAAATTGTACATAGTTATGGTAAGGAGCTTAGATTTTTATTTCTGAATTATATAGGAAGGTAACAGAAGATAGTCAGATGGAAAATGACATGATTAGATTTGATATTTAGATAAGCCATTTTGTCAGCCTTGTTAAGAGTAGGCTCAGGTCAGGTTGGGATTACAAATTGATGCTGGAGTTAAGAGTCTACACACAGGTACAGAGTGTGAGTGACGATTTTGACAGTAATAATGAAGAGAATGATAGAGATTTGATATATTCAGAAAATATGTTGCAATGCGTTATTGGGAAGGAGTTTAAAACTGAAAGGAGTCCCTGACAACTCCCAAGTTTATAGGCTGCACTTCTGAGTGAAAGAAGGTGCTCTTTATTGAGCTGTGTAAAATAAAATGAGAAGTTTGGGAAGAAGGGAAGATTACAGCATAACCAATTAAAGAAAAATCTCTACATTTCTGTATTGGTTTTCTTATATTGTTGTGTAACAACCACAACCACAGCAGCTTAAAATAAACACTTTTATTAACTCATTGCTATGGAGGTCAGAAGTCCAGCTATGACATGACTTGGTTCTCTCCTTGGACATCAATAGACTGAAATAAAAGTGTCCACGGGGCCTGGAGTTTTCATCTGAACTTAATGCTTTTCTTCCAGTCTCACTTGTTGTGGTAGGTTAAAAAATGGCCCAGCAGCAGGTACTCTCATTCTAATCACTGGGACCTGTGAATGTTACCTTATTAGGCTAAGTCTTTGCAGATGTGGTTATCTTGGTGGTCCCTAACTGCAACCAAGAGGGAGGCAGAAGGAGATTTGACACACACACATAGGAGAGAGAAGGCTATGCAAAGGTAGAGCAGATCGATATTTGAAGATGTTAGCCTTAAAAATTGAAGTAATGTGGCCACAGAATGCTGGCAACCACTAGAAGCTGAAACAGGCCAAGAACACATTCTCCCCTAGAGCCTTCAGAGAGTTTTGGCCCTGATAAAATCTTAATTTTGGCCCAGGTATCCAGATTTTGTATTTCTAGATTTCAAAACTGTGAGAAGATACATTTCTGTTACTTTAAGTCACCAAGTTTGTGGTAATTTATTATAGCAGCCACAGGAAATTAATATGTTAGTTGTTAGCAAAATTTATATTCCTGTGGTTGTATGACTGAGGTCTCCATTTTCCTAACAGATCATGGCCAAGGCTACTCATAGTTTCTTTCCATGTGGTTCTCATAGCAACACACACCTACATGAATGCTTTCTATTAAACCATGTGGACTGAGTCTTACTTACTTTCCATTCTGCAATCAGCTGGAGAAAACTCTCCAAATTTAAAGTGCTCAGGTGATTAGATCAGGCCCACCAGGGTAATCTTAAGGCAAATGATTTGAGACCTTATTTATATCTGCAAAATCAATTTACAACAGTTTCTAGTGTTTGATTAAATAAGGGAGAAGTTGTGTGTATAAAATTTGGGGAACCATCTTAGATTTCTTCCTACCCCTCTCTCCTCATTATCCATATGCTGTTTCCTATATCTGTTTGATGAGAAAAACCACCTGGGCAATTGATAAAAATGCTTATTCTCAAATCTTTTTCAGACTCACAGAAACAAAATCTCTAGGATTAGAATGTAGGAACATCCTTTTCTTAGCTTCCCTTGAGAATCTTAAAATCAGTTTACTGAATACTGCAAGTCTGTCCTTGCGGAGTATACCAGATCCACAAATAAATCTAAACTTCTAAAACTGGCCGTAAAATGACCATTTATGTATTTCTCAGTCCCTGAAATAGCCATTTCACAGTCTATATCTGAAATTGTGAGAGAGAAAGAGGTTGCTAGGTTTCTACAACCTAGATTTTGCTAGACCTCTGGTCTCTTAATCAGATAAATTTAACTATAAATTTGTTATGACTCAAGAAGAAATTATTAATTTTGTTGGGAGATAATTACATAGTGGTGGTATACTAAAAAAGAAGTCCACATGTATTTAAAGCTGGATGCAGGGGTATTATGAGTGAAAAGACATAATGTCTGAGATTTGCGTTTAAAAAGCAGATGGAGACTAAGATTGACATAATGTTACATATTTTCAAACTATATACTTTGGAGTTTCTTATACAATGCCTCTTACTTTCAGCAATGGACCTTCCTTGGCAATAATCTGGAATGTTATTGAAGCCTCCAAATTAAAAACTGAGTTTTTGTTTCATGCCTGTAATCTCACCACTTTGGGAGGCTGAGGATGGTGGATCTCCCGAAGTCAGGAGTTTGAGACTAGCCTGGCCAACATGGTGAAACCCCGTCATCTCTACTAAAAATATAAAAACAACAACAACAACAAAACACAATAGCCAGGCATCAGTGACATGTGTCTATAGTCTCAGCTACTGGGGAGGCTGAGGCAGTAGAATCGCTTGAACCCAGGAACCCAGAGAAAGTGTAGCTTGCAGTGAACTGAGACTGCACCATTGCACTCCAGCCAGAGCAACAGAACTAGTCTCAAAAAAAAAAAAAAAACCCACACACTACTGTGTTTGAGCGATAATATATTTAAGTCTATTTTTGTAATAGTTTACCCTGCCCTAATGAATATGATGAAAATTTATTTTGTATGTTCTTCTGAAAAATAAAACAGAACAAAACAAAACTAAGTTAAATGTCAGAAAACATTAACTGTTAATCTAAAATAATACTAATGAAATAATTATTAGATTACTTCCAAAATTTATACCTATTAAGATATAGATATCACTGATCCCAAGTAATGTTAAAGATTTTAAAAAGAATGTTTTATTAATAAAGATGTACTTCTACCCTGTAAGATAATAAAATAATCTGATCAAATTATTGTATCATACAAATTATATGTTTTTGTTATACAAATTTAAATTATAAAGTTTATAGCAGCTAATTTGTAGAGTTTTGAGGGGAAATAATATTAGTGAGGTATGAAAATATTTTACATGATTTTTTTCTTATTAATTCATTCAAAATATTTTACTGAGCACATACTATCAGCAAATAACTCATTACACAGTATACTAGTAAAAAGAAAAAATAAATAGGCAATTACATTGCAAAGGAATTTAGTGCCGCCTAGGACTAAATGCAAATTACCAAGAAATTAGTGGTCAGGTAAATTTGAGACTTGCTGGAACAAGTTTAATGATATTCTGTCCAAGGAATTATTGCACAGAATTGTTGAATATTTCAGTAACATGTATGTATAAATACACACACAATATTGAAAAGCATTTTAGTATCTTTTTTAGCTGGATCCTTAAGATAATAGATGCCAAATACTAACATGAATGGATAACAATTCCACAGAATATTTCAGATTTGGTTTTTTTGCAGTAGATACTCGGAGGTTGGTTTTCAGGATATTTGTTAAAGATCAATTTTTATGGAAAAGGAGAAATAAATAAAGTAGGATTCAGTAGAAGTCGACCTGCAATGCAGTTCCTTCAAAGCCTCAGTCAACCCTATCCAAAGCTCTGTAACAACATGCCCTATCAAAAATATCTTGTATTGGCCCAAAATGGCTGCATTTTTTTATACCTCTGAATTATGCAGGTTGTTCAGGAAAGAGCATACTCTTGTGAAAAATGGTTCTATGAACTTGATGCAAACTCTGAAATAGACAACAGCTGGAGACTGTTAATTGGCAGCTAGGGCAACAAGTCTTCCAATTAACTAGGATCTAAGAGGCATATCTTTATGTGCCCTAGAACTTGGGAGATATAGTAAAAATAGGATCTTGCACAGTCTCATGTAACTACAGAATGTAAGTACTGTCTAAATGTACTGTCTATGGAGGTAAGAAAGTTGGCTGCATTAGGATTTGCCTCATATCTTAGAGGTATCCAGAGTAAAAGATGCTTAGAATACCTACCCCGTGTACCAGATCAGAACTATGAACAGGTATGAGCTAGCATGGGTTGTTAACAAATTGTCCAAGACAGCTTGCTAAGGGGCTGAGAAGACCTCAGCAGAAAGAATATGAAGGTGCATCTCCAAATACCTAGGTATCCACAAAGGAGTTGAAGCCAACAAATCAGAATAAAGATGCATGTTGATTATTGAACCGAAGTTGTCCTTTTGATTCGAAGTACCTAAGAAAAATAAGAAAGCTTTTTTATTACATAAAAATAAGCAGAAGAATTGAGGATATGTCTTACTTTTCCTCTACAGAGATGGGGAAGAATTCTTGAGAATAATATGAATGGAGAATGATGGAAAAGAATCTGGCTGTGTTCCATACACACCTGTTCAAAACAATATTACATAAATTCAGCTTCATATTTTTGCCTCTTATATCATTGTGCCTAAATTATCTCTATGTTTTTCAAAATAGAAACTAAATATAAATATAGGATATGAAGATATCATGCTTCATTACTTCTTTAGGTATCCTGAATAACTCATTTATACTTTGGAGATGTTGAAAAAATGCTGGTTAACACAGCTTATGCATAACTTGCATTTGAAAACCACCAGGAACATCAAAATTAGCAGAGATTATTACCTGTCAAATTAACCCATTTATGCCTGAGGTTGCAATTTTTTGAATTTTTGCAATCAGACCTTGACGATGACCTTGAGCAGTTGGCTATAAATACATTTCCAATAGAAGAATCAGTACTGTATGCTTGTCCCTTGTATTTTTTTTTAATCACTTGAAATTAGTTTTCATCTTGGTGAGATAATAGAACAGGGGGTGTTATCTTTGATAATAATATAGCTTAGTTTGGACAAAATTAGGAGCAATGCTAATAAACCATAGGTCTTGATATATAACTATTCCTTGAAAGAATGGATTAATATGAACTATTCCATAGCTGTAATTCTTTTTTGCCTATAGTTATATTTTTCCTTTCTTAACACATAGTGATTGCTTAATCTTTACTTGACTGAACTGGCCTACTCTATAACTATTGAAATAACTCAGTTGTATTAAACTTGGAGTGTTTTCACTGACAAATTACAACAAAGTGTAATCATTCAGACTTAAAAAGAAAATGACTACATATTGCTTTTTTCACCTACTTATGTAAGTTACCACTCTTCATAGTTAGTGAGTGACATTATTGCAGAGAATAGTCACCTTGTGTAAAAATATGAATCAATCATTGGAGTAATCATATCCTCAGGGAATAATAGCACTATAGAGCTTGAAGGATCTTAGCAATTATCTAATCTAATGGTTTTCCAACTGGATCTGTGACAATTAAGTTTTCCCAGTGATGCCATAAGGATTACTTTGGGAAAAGGGACCCGATATCTGGATTTCATTTTCTCCTTGTAGCCAAAATACATTGATTTTTTTTCTCTGTTCAATAGATTTTGGTAAAAATAGGGTTTTATTTACTAAAATCAAATTCTAAGTTACAGATATAATTCAAAATACTTGTATATGAGAAAATGTCAGAATTAGGTGTTCAAACATGGATAAAATTAAGTAGTAGAGGAGAAAAGGCTACGGTGATATAGACATATATTAGTTGTGTTTTATTTAAGCAATTTTTATATTTTCAAATACTTCTTAGCTCCATAAAATATTTCTGCATGCTTATCTATACTTGATGTCCCTTTTAAAACTCTTAGTGTTATCTATTTTCCTATATTTTTTTCTGTTAAAATACACACAACATAAAATTTATCATTTTGAACAATTTTAAGTTTACAGTTGACTGGTATTAAAAACATTCATAATATGTTGTTATTGCCACCATCCATCTCTACAACTCTTTTCATCTTGAAAAACTAAAAATGTATGCTCATTAAACAACACTTCATTTTTCCCTTACATACCCTCTGGTAACCACCATTTTGCTGTTTATCTCTTAAGATTTTAACTACTCTAAGTACCTCATATATCTGGACTCATACAATATTTGTCTTTTTGTGACTGGCTTATTTCAGCAACATATGTTCATAAGCCTTATCTAAGTTGTAGCATGTCTCACAATTTCTTTTCTTTTTACAATTGAGTAGTATTTCATTGCACGTATATACCAATTTTGCTCATCCATGTATCTGTCCATGGACACTTGGTTGCTTCCAAAATTTAAATATTGTAAATAATGATGTTATGAGAAAAACCCAGAATCGTGTAGAAAAAAAAATTTCTCCAAACGGGGAGGGAGCCAAGAAACCGAAGAATGACTCAGACTAGTCTGGCTTGGCGAATCAATGAGTTTATTAGAACAGGATACTCCTGGATGGCAGCAGGATAGCTCTAGGGATCTGCACTGCGTTCCATCTCTCAGCTGCTTCTAAGCTAATTTTATGGTTTTTTGCTTACTGTGTGAATGCAATAGGACCGTTTCCCTTGGTATCATCCCAGATATGCTTTAGGATGTTTGGGTTCTTAAGAGTATCTGCTTCTTGGCTAAGTACTGACCAGCCTTCAGGGTTCAAGTAGAGACATCCACACTTAAGTAAACTGGTGAGAAACCTGTCACACTCCAAGCCATACTAATAACATGGCTATAGGAACATTTTTTAAGATCAGGTTGTAAATTCTTTTGGATATATACTCAGAATTGAAATTACTAGATAATATGGCAATTATATTTTTTTTAAAACTGTCATACTGTTTTCCAAAGTGGCTGTACTATTTTTATATTACTATAAACAGTGCACAGAGGCTACAGTTTTTCATACCCTTGCCAATGCCTATTATTTTCTAGGTTTTTTTTTTTTTTTTGGTTGGTTGCTTTTCCTAATCATAGCTATTCTAATGAGTATGAAGTCATAGTATTTTATTGTAGTTTTTGGTTCACATATTCTTAATAATTAGTGATATTGAGTATCCTTTTATGTGCTTATTGGCCATTTGTATATCTCCTTTGAAGAGATGTCTATTCAAGTCTTGCCCATTTTAAATTAGATTGTTAATTTTTGTTGTTAAAATTCTGGATATTAATCCTTTGTCAGGCATATAATTTGCAAATACCATTCTGTGAGTTGAATGATCTCTGTTGGTATTTTCTTTCACATATGTATATGTATGTATATATAATTTCTCATGAAATTTACTTTGTCAATTTTTTCTGTTGTTGCCTGTGCCTTTGGTGTCATATCTACTAAAACGTTGCCAAATTCAGTGCTGTGGATCTTGTGACTTAGATTTTCTTCTAAAAGTTTTATAGTTTGAAGAAATATTTAGGTCTTTGATATATTTTGAGTTATTTTTTCTCTATGGTATTTGGTAAGACTTCAGCTTCATTATTTTGCTTGTAGATATCCAGTTATCCTAGCACCATTTATTCAAAATACCATCCTTTCCCCATTGAATTGTCTTGGTATCCGTATGAGAATCATTTGCATATATGCAAGGGTTTATTTTTGAGCTGTCTATTATATTCAATTTGTTGCTATGTTTGTCTTTATGCTAGTACAACACTTTTTTGTTTGTTTGTTTGTTTTGAAATGGAGTTTCGCTTTTGTCACCCAAGCTGGAGTGCATTGGCACAATCTTGGCTTACTGCAACCTCCACCTTCCAAGTTCAAGTGATTATCCTGCCTCAGCCTCCTGAGTAGCTGGGATTACAGGCATACACCACCACACCTGGATAATTTTGTATTTTTAGTAGAGACAGGATTTCACCATGTTGGCCAGGCTGGTCTTGAACTCCTGACCTCAGGTGATGAGCCTGCCTTGGCCTCCCAAAGTACTGGAATTACAGGCATGAACCACAACACTATTTTTATTACTGTAAATTTGTATTAGGTTTTGAAATCATGAAGTGAGTCTTTCGGTTGTGTTGGCTATTTGTGGTTCCTAAGAGTCCATACGAATTACAAGGTGAGTTTTTCTATTTCTGCAAGTAAATGTCATTGGGATTTTTATAAGGATTGAATTTAATCTGTAGATTGCTTTGGATGTTTGACAATATTAAGCCTTCTAATCCATGAACATAGGATGTGTTTCCATTTATTTATGTCTTTAAAAAAATTTTCTTCTGCAATGTTTTGTAGTTTTCATTTTACAGTTCTTTCATCTCTTTGACTAATTTAAGTTCTAAGTATTTTGTTACATATAATTCTATAATAAATGGTTTTTTAAAAATTTTCTTTTCACATTATCCACTGTTAGTGTGTAGAAATGCAACTGATTTTTGTTACCTTTTTTATCTTGCTACTTGCCCAAATTTATGTGTTAGTTCTAAAATTTTTATGGAATCTTTAGGAGTCTCTACATATAACATCATATCATCATTGAAAGGGAATAATTGTATTTCTCCTTTTTTACTTGGGGTGACTTTTATATTTTTAATTTGTTAAAAAAAAACTGCCATGCTGTTTCTTTTTCTTGCTTAATTTCTCTGACTAGAACTTCTAGCACTATATTAAATAGAAGTAGTGGAAGCAATTATCCTTGGCTTGTTCCTAATCTTAGAGAAAAAGCTTTCAGTCTTTAACCATTGAGTATAATGCTTGCTGTGGATTTTCATATATAACTTTTATTATGATGAGGTAGTCTTTTATATTTCTAGTTTTTTGAGCATGTTTATCATAAAGTATTGCCAAATGTCACTTTTTCTTCACTGATTGAAATGGTCACATTGATTTTTATCTTCGTTCTGTTGTTGTGTTGTGTTATATTGATCAATATTTGTATGCACAGGACAGTTCTCTAGGTGGCCTTGGATCAACTCAGTTTTCCCCTTTGCTCACTTATAGTTCTTAAGATTATTTGTAAAATGTGCTTGGAATGTAATGTCCTGAGATAGGAAAAGACTAACTGAATTGTTAGCTCAGGCTCTGTTCTAGTCCTCACCACCGCCACAAAAACAGGATATCCTTCAATTCTTCAGCCCAGTGAATCACATTTTACTCTAGGATATAAGACACAGAGCTTGCTGCTTTCCAGTGTTCTTCAGCTTTCCACTTGATAAGACTCCATCTGCAGCCAGGCAGCTTTCCTCAGCCTTGAGAAACTGCTCAGATTGAATCCTAAGTTTTTGCTCTTCCTTCCTGCCTGTCTGTAAGTCATAAACCCTCTCCATTTGCCTTGTAAGCACGGGTGTTCTGTCTTATCAGACTCAGACAAGTTGGAAACCAATACACTGTATGTTGAAATATCCTTGCATTCCAGAAATAAGTCCTCCTCGATGATGTTGTATAATCCTTTGGATTTGCTAATGAATTTAGTTTGTTAGTATTTTATTGATAATTTTTGCATTATAAATGTGTATAAGGTATTACTGGTCTGTAGTTTTAGGTGGTGTCTCTGTCTGGCTGTGACATCAGGGCAATGCTGGCTTTACAGAATACATTAAAAAGTGATCCTTCCTTTTCATTTTTTTTGTGTGAAAAGTTTAATAAAAGTTGAATAAAGGTTGGTATTAGTTTTCCTTTAAAATTTGTTAGAATTAACTAGTGAATCCATCACATCTGAGACTTTTTGTCATTGTTGTTGAAAGATTTTTGATTACTGATTTAAGGTCGTTACTGCAACCTCCGCCTCCCAGATTCAAGTGATTCTCCTGCCTCAGCCTCCTAAGTAGCTGGGATTACATGCACACACCACCACACCTGGCTAATTTTGTATTTTTAGTAGAGACAGAGTTGGCCAGGCTGGTCTTGAACTCCTGACCTTAGGTGGTGTGTCCACCTCACCTCCCAAAGTACTGGGATTACAGGCGTGAGCCACCATGCTCCGCTACAACACTGTTATAGTAAAGACCTTGAAGTATAGTAAAGACCTCTACTAGTTGCAGTAAAGACCTTAAATATCCTGATTTTATATCTCTTTGTTATTTAGCTTTGGAGGTTTTGTTTTTCCAGAAATGTATCTATTTTATCTAGGTAATCCAATTTGGTGGTGTATACTTGTTCATGGTACTACTCTATAATCCTTTTTTTATTTCTGTAGATTCAGTAGTAATACCCCACTTTCGTTTTTGAGTTCAGTAATTAGATCTTTCTGTTTTTTTCCAGTCCATCTAGCTAAAGGATGACTAATTCTGTTGATCGTTTTGAAGAATCAACTTTGGTTAAATTAACTTTCTCTATTATTTTCCCTATTTTGTTTATCTGTGCTGTAATGCTTATTATGTTCTTTCTTCTTCTACCTTGGGTTTAGTGTTTCCACCCCCCACCCCAGTTCCTTAAATTGTAAAGTTAGATTGTTTATTTCAAATTTTTCTTTTTTTTTTTTTATAAATGTAAACATTTATAATTATAAACTTCTCTCTTAGCACTGAGGTCACTATGTTTCATGCATTTTTGTATGTTGTGTTTATTTTCATTTATCTCTTTTCATTTATCTCTTGTTATTTCCCTTCTGGTTTCCTTCTTTGACAATTGGTTGCTTAAAAATGTGTTATAAATTTTGACATATTTATGAATTTTCCAATTTTACTTCTATTATTGATCTCTAATTTTATTCTTGCATGGCCTAGAAAACATACTGTGTATAACATTTATCTTTCAAAAATATATTGGGACTTAATTTGTGGGCTAACATATGATCTATAGGGGAACATGTTCCATGTGAACTTGAGAAGAAAACGTATGCACATGTGTATGCTGGGTAGTGTCCTATATATGCCTACTACATCTAGGTAATTTGTTATGCTTTCTAATTCTTTTACTTTTTTAATTTTTGCTTATCTTTCTATTTGTTCTACCAACTTTGAAAGCTGGGTTTTGAAGTCTACAACTATTATTGTAGAACTATGTATTCCTCCCCTCAATTCTGCCAGTTTTTGCTTTATATGTTTAATCACCTCTTATTAAGTGCATAACTGTTTATAATTTTATATTTTCTTACTGTAAGGAAACTTTTATTCATATATAACATCTGTCTTTATCTCATGTAAATCTCTAATTTGTCTGATATTAGTATATAGGGCCAGTCCTGCCCTTTTCTGGTTACTCTTCACATGTAAATCTTTTTGTCCTTTCACTTTCAACCCATTTGTGTCTTTGGCTCTAAAGTTATTGTCTTGTAGACAGCATATAGTTGAAATATGTTGTTGTCCATTCTGCTTATCTCTGCTTTTGGTTGCAGAGTTTAATCTATTTATATTTAAAATATTTATAATAAGGTAGGACTTACTGCTGCCATTTTGCTATATCTCCTGTATTTGTTTTGACCCTAATTTCCTGCATTTCTGTCTTCTTTTGTATTTAGTCGATTTTTGTAGCAAAATGCTTAAATTCTCTTCTCACTTTTTTTTTGTATATTATATAGCTATTTTCTTTGTAGTTACCATGGTGATTACATTTAACAGCTTAAAGTTATAACAATATACATTTATAACAGTTTAACTTCTATAACATATAAAAGCTCTGCTCCTTTACAGCTCCATCTTTCCCTCTTTCAGTTGTTGTCAGCAAATTACATGCTTACATATTATGTGCCTCAAAACACACAAATCATTCCTTTAAATGTATTAATCTCTTAAATTATGTGAAAAACAAAATGAAGAGTTACAAATCAAAGTTTAAGTAACACTAGTTTTTAGACTAACAGTATTTTTTAAAAATGTATTGGCTCCTAAATCATGAAGAAAATAAAATGGAGTTAAAAATCAGTGTTACAATAATACTAGATTTTATAATATTCATATATTTACCTTCATTGAGATTTTTATTTTTTTTATACACAGCTTTAAGTTACTGTTTAGTATTTTTTTCATTTCACGTGCACAATACCCTTGAGCATTTCTTGTAGTGCAGATCTAGTGGCACAACATTTCCTCAGGTTTTCTTTATTTGAGAATGTCTTAATTTTTCTCTCACTTTCGAAGGACAGTTTTTCCAGATACAGGATTCTTGGTTGACAGTATTGTTTTTCTTTTAGCACTTTAAATATATTGGCCCACTAACTTCTGGTCTCCCAAGTTTCTGGTGAGAAACCTGCTGTAAATTTCAGCAGGTTTGAGGATTCCTTGTAAGTGATGAGTCACTGCTCTGTTGCTCCCTTCAAGATAAACTGCTTGTCTTTGTCTTTCAAAGATTTGTTTAGTACAGGTTTCTTTTAGTTCATCCTACTTCAAATTCATTGAGCTTTATAAATGTTTATAATTATTTTCTCATCAAATTTAGGTAGTTTTCTGCAAGCATTCCTTCAAATACTTTCTTTGTTTTTTTTTTTTTTTCTCTATTCTCTGTCTGGAACTTTTTATATATGTATTTTGAACCACATAATGTTGTCACACATGTCCCTTAGACTCTATCCACTTTTTCAATTTCTTTTCTATTTCTTAGATATGATCATTTCCATTGCCCCATCTTTACATTTTTTAATTATTTATTATGTCTGTTCAAACCTCCTTTGAATCCATATTATAATCCTTCAGAGAGGCAGAATCAATAGCATATATAGACAGACAGATAGATAGATAGATAGATAGATAGATAGATAGATAGATAGATTAGATAGATAGATAGATAGATAGATAGACAGACAGACAGACAGACAGACAGAGAGAGAGATAGATAGATAATAGAGGACTAAATAGGGGAATTGGCTCATATGATTGTGGAGGTTGAGAACTCTCACAATAGTCTTCAAGCTGGAGAACCAGGAAAGCCAGTAGTGTGACTACATTCAAATCAAGAAAGCATAAGCACCAGTGAAGCTGACAATGAAACTCTCAATCTGAGGCCAAAGACCTGAGATCCTAAGAATCTTTCAGTTCAAAAGCTAGAGAACTTGGAATTTTGATATCAATGGGAAGAAGAAGGGCATCCTTGTTCCAGGAGATAGAGGAGTACCCTTGCTTAGCTTTTTGTTTTTTCTTACTTCTCAGCCTATGTAATAGTGCCCGCTGAAACTGAGGGGAGCTCTTTATTTAGTTTATCAAGTCAAATGCTGATGTCCTTCAGAAATGCCCTCATAGAAAAACTCAGAAATAATGCTTTAACAACTATGTAAGTATCTCTTTGTTCAGTCAAGTTGACACCTAAAATTAATCATCACAAATGCCCATAGTGAATTTTTCATTTTAGTATTGTACATTTTAGCTAAAAAATTCTAGCTTTCTTAGATTTTTTTAATTAATATTTCAATTTTATGTTTTTTTTTTCTTGACCTTCACCACATTTTACTTTAGTTTTTTGAGCATTTTTAAAACAGTTGTTTTGAAATCTTTGTCTTCAGGTCTTTATGAGAAACACTTTCTGTTGGTTTGTTCTGCTTTAAAAATGCTATACTTTTCTGTTTCTTTGCACACTTTATGATATTTTATTGGAAACAGGACATTGGAAAGTAATAATGTAGTAACTCTGGAAATTAGATTTTCCTTCTTCCCTGGGATTTTCTGTTTTGTTTTGTTTTCATTGTTTAGGCTGTCTCTGTACCAAGGATAAGCCAAATGTGTAACCATAAGGTCTATTTCAGTTCTTTTTTGAGCCAGTGCCCTTCTATGGACAAACATGATCAATTTTTTATTTTTTTGTATATACATACTTGTTTTTTAATGACATCCTTAATGCCTGACTTCAAATCAGGGAAAAGAGAAAAATGAAGGGAAGGAAACAAAAGCATTCCATCCCTTTAAACCCTCGGTAGGTCACTTCAGCTGGAGAAGAAAGTGCTTGCCACACTGGGAGGAGGTGCAACAATAATCTCTTTGTCTGCACCTTGTCATCAGAAGTTACAATCAGTGATCAGAATACAAATTCTTGGTATTTGAAGGAAAGCATACTCATTTCCTTACTTATTGCAGGCAAGCTATGTACAATCTGCTCCAGGAACATGTATACAGCTGCCAGCCATAGGACTAGGGATGGGAGGTGGGTAGCTGCTATTGTAGAAAAGACTGAAATTTAGCAATATTAACCATGCTTTACTATACAAATATTGCCCTGGAAGTTGCAAGCTTTCAGTAGACTCCAGAGTTCCAAAATAATGATTATATTAAACAAATTCTTCCAGTGTAATTATTGTTTAGGTGGAGAGACAGATGTTTGATGCTTCTCACTCTGCCATCTTCCCAGAATTCTCTCTTAGTATTACCTTTTTATTATGCTTTTCTCTAGACAATTGCGATAGTGTCCTATCTTGCTTTATTGCCTGTGTTTTCTCTCTCTAGTCCATAACCTTTATACTAGCCCCTCAACTGAATTGTTTTCACTGGTTTCTACTAACATTTTTAAACTCCATAGCATAGCTAATCGATTATTTTGTGATCCAGAACCTGTCAATTCTTCAAATCTTGGCCTTAACTATTCCATTGGATACATTCCATGCTATACTTTCACTGTTCCCTTTTCATACAATTTTTATCTGTGAATTTAAGCTTATTATTTGCACTTCTTGGAGTATCACCTAGTGGGTCTGCCTGGTGAAAGAAGAAAAGCATATTTCAAAATCTAAACTCCTCTATGAGATTCTCTAACTATCTCAGACTCATATAGTTAAAACTACATCTGTACTCTTACAGATGTTTTTCACATATCCATTGTTATATAGATTATATTTCTTAACCAATGCATACATATCTTTATATTTGTGAAGGGCATACAAACCTATATACAAGAACAGGAACACCTTTCTCTGATCATTTGCCAGCTCACCAGCATATTTTCTATCTATTTGTTTCTAAATACTACTTTTTGGCATTCTGCTGCATGGGTGGTGAGGAATTTTTATTTTTTGGAAGACAAATGCAATCAGCCGTAAACATGGTTTGAATAAGTATCCCATTTTTCTTGGTACTTTCATATGGTATCTGTAGACTAGTGAGGTGCTTCCTTAGTCTAGCTTGACACTCACCTTTTCCTAACATTCTCTTGCTATCTGTAATTGCAGAGCTATCTTTACCCCATCCAACTTTTTACTCAATTTTCTTATTGTAGCTTTGTTTTTGAATACTCCATGATATAAAGCAACCATGTCAGATGCATATTTATAACTTTACACTGTACTGGTGTTCACCAATGGCAAATTTCTTAACTTACAATCAAGCAAAGAGAGATACTGCTTGTAAGAATTGTGAGCTTTTTGATTTGAATATAAAAAGTAGGATTTGGCAACAAAAGAAAAATGTGAACCAATGGGTCAGGATTATCTGATGAATGAAAATCTTGGGCAAGAATCAAGGATGCTTAGCTTACTGTGGACTTCTTCAGATCTGGAAATCCATTTGAATAGAGAATGGCTAAAAGTAATTCATATGACAAGAGTCCTAATCTAGAAGAATATCCAGCCTTAACCATTGTCACAAACTTGTATTCATATGATCTTGTAGTATATAACTTATATTTAATCTGACATAATTGTTTTGGTTTAAAAAGTAAGACTGGAGTTCTTTTGATCGCTTTCAGAAATCTCTAAGATACATTCACCCACATATATCTGGAAAAAAAAGAAAAAGATGAGTATCCTGGAGAACAGAGTTAGAATCCCAGCATTCTGAGAAAATTGAACCATACATAATAGAGCAAGTATCCTTCTGAAATTTCATGTTGTTACTTTCCTTATAAGCTAAGGATGAGACTGAGAATTTAACTTCTCAGCTTTCACTAAAGGGTTGATTATTTTGTTCCCCTGACTCTCACACTTGGTGTATTTTCACTTATTATCCGATTAGTAACAAACTGGGACTTACATTGTCTTTCTTCTATCTTCAAGAGAATATATATAGTTAGTCATCTATATCTCAGGACCAGAGCACAGAAGAGACATATGATGCATAAGCTGATCAGATTAGTCACTAGACATTTGTGATATAATTGAGTGCATATTAGGTGCTTGGACTCCTAAGGCAATTGATACCCAGCAAGCATGAGCAGATCACATAACAACTGTGCAAATATGCTAACATCTACATATCATATGGTACAAATTTATTTTTAAGGGTATGTGCCCTTAATATACTGTAGTTCCTCAATGACTTTATTTTATTCATCTTTTTATTTATGTAACTATCACACATAGGTATTCTAACAGGATTTGATGAATAAAAGGAAAACTTTGACTATTCTTTCCTATAATTTCAATATTATATGCACACTGACCTTCTAAGTTTTAAAAAAATAAAGCCTTCTGAGTTATATATACATTAGTCAACCAAGATCTCTCTCTTTTCCATTCCCTGTGTTAAGGCTACTACATATTTAGTGAATACAATTTATTAGCATGCTATTAATCTGGTGATGTTTTTGATGTTCATTTAGAAGTAGACATACAAAATTCACACAATTTTTTTTCACAGTATTAAATATATTTCTGTAGAGCAATTTTTAAAAACCTGACCAATAAACATTATTTCCAAGGAATATTTGTTAATTCACAAAATCTTGGGCAAATAAAAAAAAGACCATGGTTTTAAAAATTTAGTAGGTTATCTAGCATTTAGTACGTATCTAGGATTATTAATAGGTTACCTAGTG
This sequence comes from Aotus nancymaae, assembly GCF_030222135.1. Taxonomy (NCBI): domain Eukaryota; kingdom Metazoa; phylum Chordata; class Mammalia; order Primates; family Aotidae; genus Aotus; species Aotus nancymaae. The sequence goes on from NW_026988503.1 coordinate 7,624,762, forward strand.
TTTTCATTTATTTACTTTTTTTTTTTTAAACGATTGAGGGTGTTCTGTCAAATGTACGTTGGACGGCACCATCATAAAAAGCCCTAATTAGAAAATTACCTTCATCAATTTTCAGCTAGTCTAGGACTCTTCCTCATCCTAATCCACCTGAAAGGTTCACTTATGACTAGGTGGTTTTGTGTGTGTCTATGTGAATTTCCTTTTAATATAGCAAATTCTGCTTTTCCTCCAATATTCTAGATGTTAGGTAGTTGAATTTTGTTCAGCTACCTAAATCCTATATTGTTAGAAATAACTGATATCTACTATATATATTGCAAATTGTGTAATTTGTTGTATATTTTAGATATGTTGGTTCATATATAATTAAGAAATATTCTGTGATTTTTATTCGGTAATGGTAGTATAAAATTAATATATAATTATGAATTAAAGTCCTCTATAAAGCTATTGAGTAAATTTAAACATAGTATATGCAAAGTAAACTCCATAAAGTTATTTTACCTTTTCAGAAACATGGCATTGATATTTCTGAAAATATCTGTCTGGGAATTTCTAGATCTTGATGACAGTGAGAGGAAGATAGGTTACTAGGTGAGAAGGAGCAGGTCCTGGTAAAACCCCACTTTCAAGCTGGGGATGGCCTGAAGCCTGAGAGCTGGGCTGCCAGTTCTGTGAAGTCCTCAACCTGGAGTAAGAACTGCATTAATGCCTTTCAGCCAATCAAGTGGTGCTTTTTCCAGGCTTGTTCATGAACCAATCAGCATGCATTTCCTTCTGTTCATGGACAAATCAGCACACACTTCCTCCATTCTGAGCCTATAAAAACCCCCAGACTCAGCCATATTCACACACTTGTTGGGACTATCCTACCTGTGGATGGGAACAACCCATTTCAAGTCTTCCCTCTGCTGAGAGCTGTTCAGTCACCCAATAAAGCTTTTCTCTGCCTTGCTTACCCTCCAATTGTCCATGTACCCTCATTCTCCCTGATGTGGAACAAGAACTCAGAACCCTCTTAGGGGTGGGAGGAAAAGAGCTATAACACTTTCTTGGCCAGCTCTCCAAGCTGTAGGTAAAAGCTAAAGGGGCTGTAACACATTCCTGGCCAGCTCACTGAGCCACGGTCAGTGACACAGCCTCAGACTGTGGGATTGAAGAGCGATGATGCTTCCTGAGGCCCAGACGTTGTGATCCCAAAGCCAGAGCTGTAACACTATAGCCCTCCCACCCTCTGCTGGCACTGGGTGGCCACCTCACACAATGGGAAGCAGCATCCAGGCTGGGCCAGTGCAGGGCATTGAGACTGAAGGAGCTGTAACACAAATGGGTGAAACATGCCCCCACCCCCAAAACATGCTGCTCCTGCTTGCCACACTGTAGGCAACAAGAAGGAGAAAGAGCTGTGGCCCTTCTGGGATCCCAGACCTTGGGGATCCCTGAGCTAGGGCTGTGACAGGCTGCAACACCCTCTTTGGGGCTCACTTGTTCTCAGCATCTTTGAATTTTTTAGTGCCACTGGGTTTCCCTAATCCAGACACTTGTGCCTTCAGTGAAGCTGCTTGTGGTATGTCTGGTCCAGCCGTAGCCTCGCATGGAGCTGGCGCCTCTGCTGGTACCTGCCCCACCACAGCAGCTGGTATGCCTGGCCGGACCCTGCACTCACTTGCTTACACACCCCTGGCTGCTCCATGTATGGCTTGCCTTTGATAGGCACGAGATCCAGGCCAGTGTGAACCGAGCACAGCCTGCCAGGCCGAATGGGTGGAACAAACCCAGTGGGTTAGGGGCAAAAAGCAGAGGTCCCACTGGCCACAGAGGTTTCCAGTTCATGAACCAACACCTGAAGAATCCTCTGACATTTTAACACTGTAATGCTTTGCAAATTGGCAGGTCAATAAACTTTCCTTTACCTAAAATATCACTGTCACTAAAATTTCTTCTAGATATAAGATTCTATGATAGAATTTTATCATCAGTCACTTCAATTTAGTTAATAAGCATAAAGCAAAATTAAAATGTAATAGAAATGCATAAATCATCATCATTATCATCACTACCACCACATAATTACCATAATCACATAGAATTGGGTTTTATTTAAGATAAATTTCTACTTTTAATTTTCTCCACTAGCTTCATAAAGAAATGATCACTTTTATGGGATTCTATACTATTCAATGACTGGCTTATAGTTGAAGCAAACTTTTGTAAATAGAACTTTATAAAATAGATAATGCAGAAATTCAGTGTCCACTAGTAAATTCAGAAAGAGCATGTTCTAATTATTTCCTAGTAAAATAAATGCCATTTTAATTTATATCAATCATTATCTATTTGAACACAAACAAAATACCTCTCAACCAATATTGACTAAATTTTAAAAGCTAGTGGAACTATATAAAATATATCATGAATAAATATTACAATTCTCAGCTATATAATTTTCTCTAGCACAATGTTTTGCACTGTTACTTTAAGCCTTCTTTATCTTCCATAATTTGTCATGTGAAATGTGATATATTATGAACTAGTGACATTATTTGCTGATGTTTATATTTAGGTATAACTTGAAGACATAAATTGAAGTATGTGTATATGAACTAACATTGAACAAATATATAATCCTCAGGAAGTAATTTTAAAATGACTTCAATAAAATAAATTATATACTACCAAAGAGCTATCATCATGTTATTGAAGACAAGTTTCTTCAATGTTTTACAACTTTCCAACAAGCCGGTCGTATAGCCTTTAGATTTTTATGTATACACATATATGTAGATACACTCCCAAGTTATTTACTCATGTTTCCTCTCACAATCTATTAGGTAATGTATACCTATTAAATTTATATAGAAATGGAAGCCGTAAGTGATTAAAAAATAAGCTGCTATAAAATTCAAGACTGAGGCACCAGATAAGTTTTCAGGAGTGAATATGACTTCCTTCACAATCCAAAGAGCACATTAAAAAAGGTGTACAGTTGGGTATCAGTGACATTTAGTAGGAAAACAAAATATAACTAGCGGTAGGTTCAGGGACTTCTATGTGTGTGTGTATATATATATATATATATATGAGCATAAATTATTCTGTTTATAGGTAGTGAGAAAGCAAAATATAACTTTGTTTAGAAGGAATATCAAAGTGTATGGTAGAGCCCTAGAATTGGAGAAAAAAGGATATTGAACAAATTCCTAGGTATAAATTTGGGTATGAAATAAAAATACAGTGATCCAACTATTAAAACTAGGGAATAAAGGCTCAGCTACAGAAAAACTTTCTAGCTCATGCATTAATCAATTCAATTAAATATTAATTTAAAAATTGCCAGGAATGATTTTAGGCATTGAGTATATGAGAAGAGAAAGACATACTTATCCTCTCAAGAAAAAGAGTATTTGGAGACAGACAGGTAGTCAAATGCACTGGAGTATGGTGTGAATTGTAATTATAATCTTCCCAAATCACAGCAGTGGAATGTTGGGTTTAACAGGAGACACAGATGTTGGGTGTTGGGTTTAACAGGAGACACAGAGAACTTCCTAGATATGCTAAATCTGCATTTGTGCATGGCTTGCAAGGCTTCTCTTAATGATTGTAATGAGTCATTTGGGGAGGACACTTAAAGAATGAAAAACAACAATATGCATAAAAATGTGGAAGCATGAAAAATCCTGGCACATTCTCCGGAGTGAATAACTGGTGATGAAGAAAGGAAACTATCTGGGAGAGAAATGGCAGGGATTGAGTCTGGGAAGGATAGGGCCATACCCAGATTGGAAAGCACTCACTGTACAGAAATAAAGCTGAAGTTTTTATCTGCGTGATGTCATGGGTCCTGAAAATTTCTGTATTTGTGGACTAAAGGGAGTAGTTTCACATTTTAGAAAATCAGTTTAAGACAGTAAATATTGGTCTGGTAGAAAGATTGGAAGAAGCAAGACAAATTAATGAAAATACTGAAATGCTCAAGGCCAGAGATGATGAGAAACTCAATACATGTAGTGACTCAATGAAGAAAATGGATATTTTAGAAATATTTTGGCATTTATATAATAAGGCTTAGTTGACTATAATAGGTAAGACAAAAGAGAGGGATTACACGTGGATTTCAGTGTCAGAGAATTTGTGGGGGGTAGCGTCATTCACCGCCTCGGCATTTTGCACCGAGATGGAATTAGAAAATATTTCAGAGGGAAGTAATAACTGATTTAAGAATTTCTGTGGTAGGTGTATTTGTGGAATGCAACTAATGTATTAGCTGAGAATCTGTATAGAATCATTGTAATATGTGCCTGAAAAATTTGAGGCTGGAAATGAAGAGTTACGATGCATAAAGCTAGACTAACAGAAAAAAATAAACACACACACACAAACACACAAAAGCATCCTGCAGTGTCACTTTCTTACAGTTAGAGTTGAGAAGAATTTGCCTATGTAGGCTGACAAAACAACTCTTTGTCTATCAGTGTTCTGGTTTTCATCATAAAACCTTTTAGCAGGTTCTGATTGTTTACTTTCATGAAGAGTTAAAATATAATGATTTCTTGATTGTGTCTCAAAAAGATTTTTAGTTCTTCCAAGAACTGACTTACCAGGGAAATTCAAGAAACAGAAATTGGCATCCTTATTTGATCTCCTGGAAGGGAAGCCCAGACTCTGAAGGATAATTTTCTGCAAATAGCTTAAGAAACTCATAGACAATCTTTACAGAAAATTAGCAGATAGCCATGACTGTAGTTTCTCTATAAAATGCTAACTCTGTGCCATCCTCCCTTTGTGGTTCTGCTTTACTCAGCACATTAGTCTGTTTCTGTTGCAATAACAGATTACCACAGACTGGATAATTACCATAGAACTGGATAGTTCAGGAAACTAAGAAGTCAAAACCATGAGGCATCTTGCAATGGTTTTCTTGTTGCTTCATTCCATAGTGGAAGGGCAAAGGGAAAGCAAGAGAGAGCAAGAGGGTCCAAACTGGTCCTCTTATAAGAAACCTACTCACATGAACAAACCTATTCTTCTGATAATGGCATTAATTCATTGATAAGGAAGGTGCCCCCATCCAAACACCTCTAGTTAGGCCCCACCTCCCAAAACAACCACATTAGCCATCGAGTTTCCAAGTCTTGAACTTTGGGGAAACATTTATACCATAGCATACAAAGAATTATAAATAATATCAATCAAAAAAGACAATTAGAATATTCAAGATTATAGATGACAAGGTTTTAAAAGCATATGAATAATCAGTTTATGTGAGATTGCAAGCCAAAACTTTTTCGGTTCAGTGAATGTATCAAACCATAGATAATAACTAGTAGTTCTTTTCTAGAACATAGAAATCAATGACAATAGGAAGAGGAGCTTCTACTTCCCAAGTGTGGAGATTATTTCCAGAGGTTACTATTCCATTGCATAATGAATACACATACACACACACACACACACACACACACACACACACACACACATACACACAGCATTTTGGATTATCTAAAAATTGCCTGACAAGATAAAAAAAAGCAAGGAGATTAAAAAATTAGGAAATTATAGGATAATATTTGATTAAGAAAACTTGTCAAAACCTGCTAGGAAGGTAAGAATGAAACAACTAAGAGGTTGATTTAGTGTGTGATTGGGAAGAACTTTTGAACAACTCAATTTTAATACCTAGTAAAAGAGATTAGCAATTGTCTTCTAATTCTTATAAAAGATAAAAGATCTTATGGTAGAGGAAGTCTCCTTTATGCTCTTACAGACCTTCTAGGAAGATCAATTCCAATCAAAGCATCATAGTTCTTACTCTGAAAAACCAGAAATAGTAAAAAAAAAAAAAAAAAAAAAAAAAAAAGTGAATAAATAAAATAAATAAAAACAAGCAAATACCCAAAATATTCTATATCATTAGTGGTAAAATATCTTACAAAGACCTCGTTATTTTTGAAGCATAAACAGGAGGAACCCAATTCAATTCATCAAGTTTCTCATTTGTGCATTGTAAAGCAATCTCTACCCTCTATGCTTCATCAGAAGTTTCTCTGAATACATTTGAACTGGTTCAAAGGAGAAATGCCTGTGTACTGGGTGGCTATACCTCCAAAGTAGCACTGTGCTTCTAGTGAGCATCATTTTGCTTCTGTTTATCTGCACTTGTTGTAATACCAAAAGTTCCTCAAGTTGAACTTGATTTGTTTCTTTAATTTCTGCTCTCAGGTTTAACTCTTTCACTTTGGTTACTTACGATCTGAATCATTTTTATTTTATTTTTAAATTTTATCCTTTCATTAGTAACCTTAATCGGCATCTGAACAATTTTAGCTTTAGCCCTTATTCTTTGCTTGATCAAGCTCAGGGAATCTTTAGTTTTATTCACCTCTACCACAAATTCTAAGTCCTAATTTATAGCATGTGTTGTAGGAACTGGTGGCACTTCACCTCGATGAGAAAGGATAACTTACTTAGGTTGTACCTCACTATGAGCTACTTTTGTTGTGTCTCCCAACTTCTCTGAAGCCAATGCTGAAACACTCAACAGTTGTGAAGAATGTCTCCAGATATACTGCTGGAATTACTATTATGCATGACATGATGAAAACTATTAGGGCATAAGACAATACTTAATATATTTCCCTTTTTTTCAAGTAAGGCTTTCTCACTTTTTTATTTTTATTTTTTGTAATCTAGCTCAAGAGGTAGGCAGAGAATTCAGTTATGACTTATAGAAGACTAAATCTCCCTTAGACCAGTGAAACCCATGATCGAAATGTGACCAAGTTTTAGAAACTCCTGTACTATAAGAGATGCCCAATCACTAGAGTACAACATTGTATCATGGGGCCTAGAATCAATAGAGTAAAATGCAGCACCTTCTCTCTCCCACCTCAAAACATTATTGAAATAAATCAACAGCCACTCTTAATGAAGAGAGTTTTTGGTGATTTTCTTGAGATTATCTTCTCTTAATATGTGTAATAAATAGTTTCCATAATCTCATAATCCATGTATCTTGGTAGAGGTGGTATTAATGTCTTTGATATAAGTCTTAGCTCTTATCCTTGGTACAGCAATATTTTCCAATGAAAGTAATTTTAGAGACTGCACTGTTATAGTTATGCATGTTAGATTAGCATTGAGAAAAGTAGTTCTTAATGTAAATTTAATACGAATCAGCTAAAGACCAAATTTTATTTTTACTGTAGTCAAGCTGATTATCTTATTTGGATATTATTTGAAGCTTTGTTTCTCTGCAGGAAAGAATTAATATGATTAGCTAAAGGTGTGGGCTGTTTTTGAATAAATACCTACACCCCTATTTGTTCAATCTACAATGCCCTGAGTCTTGTCTATCTTTTGAAATTTGTACAGGATGTTTTCATTTAAGAATCAGAAAGTCTCATATATATATATATATGAGAATTATATATATATATATATATGAGAATTATATATATATATATATCAGAATTATATATATATATATATATTTCAACTAAGGGAATTTTATATATATATCTGTTTTTTGTAAAAACAGAAAAGCATGGATATAGGCACCTCTTACATTTTCTGACGGGTCAATGTGACCCATTAGAATTGCCCCCACAACCACTGATCTCTGACATTCTGGACATATAGATGCAAGAAAATCTAGGTTAGCAATTGATGTTGTCACAGTCTTGTAGGGTTTAAGGAGTGTAATGAATTAAAATAAATCTCCCAGAAATAGTTCATGTTAAACCAGGTTGTCTGATCATGCATTTCAGAAAACATGCATTGTGTTACAGGATTATACCTCTGAGAATTTATAATATCTACATAGCCCAGATGTAAAAACTCAAGTAATATAAACTGTGATGGGATATTTCTAATGAAATCAACTTTTATATATGAGACAGGGAAATGCAAATTTATCCATCGATGTTTCTCAGTGGAGACATCTGGTCACATATCAGATTCTATCTTTTCCCTTCTCCCACTAACCACTTGCCCTGCAGAGGTGAATATTCTCCTATGTAACATGTTTTTCCATTTATAAATAATGTGGCCTTCCTGTTTTCCCATTTTTCTGAACTATAATTTTAGATCAAATGTAGAGATGTGCATTTTAGCTTATAGATTCACATAATTCTAGAAATATTTTTAAAATAGTGTATGCTTCTATTATCAAGAAAATACAAGAAATATAAGTTAAAGTATATCTAGTATCTGATCATTTATTGCCATTTGCCCTACCACCATCCTGGTTCAGTCCACTGCCATCTTAAGCTTGGATTATTGCAAGAATGTTAACACACTCATTCCTCAGGGACTTTGTACTTGCTCTTACTTTGCCCTAAAACTCTCTTCTCCCTGATAGGTAATCTGTCTATCTCTCTCATTCACTTTCTTTGGGTCTCTGTTCACAAATTGTCTTAAAAAAGAGTTCTCCCATAACAACCCTAAATAAAACAGCACATGCCCCAACCTGCCCCAGACTATATCTTTACTAATCCATGGGTATATATTTTTCTCCATAATACTAGATGAGACTTGTGTATTAGTTCATTATCTGATTGTATTGCCAGACTTCAGGGAAGAATTCTGTTCATGTTATTCATGTATATTACTATAATACCTAGAATGATAAATACCTATAATAGATAAATAAATCAAAATAAATAAATACAATTTGTTAAATGAATAGCTAGGATCATTGCTTGATAATGGAGTTTTGTTGACTATTATATTAATAGCAATTTTTAAAGCTGGTAGTTGAGCTAAGGCCACTTCTTCACTTCTATTAACTCTAAAACTGACTTAAACCCTGTATATCAGAATTATTTGAAGAATAGAAACTTAAATATGTATTGATGTGAAGTAATTTTAAAAAGTATTCTCACAAATTAATACATATTACTATTATCTATCCATAAATACTGTCTCCAGAATATTCAGTTAACTGGCATAGTGTCATACCAGGCAGTGTCTCAGTGGTGGATGATCACTTCCTCAATGGCTATTTTCAGTATGATACAAATGTGCTTCTTAGCCCTGCATTACAAATAGACCTTAATTAGGAAAAAAAGGAACATTTCAGAATATTAGTCATGTGGTTCATAAGGTTAACCTAACACCTGTGGCATCTGTGACAAAGAGCCAGTGCAGAGGACATATAGTCTTTTCTTTCCTTCTGACCCCTAAGAGGCTCTACATATTTCTATTTCCCTGATCACAGTAGAAATTACAGTATGGTTTACTTAGCATTTTTTCAGACTGCATATCTTCCCAGATGGCATGCATTTGTATGGAGCAAGCCTACTTTTTATGGTCTTTCTTTAAATATCAAGTTATGCCAATTTTCCATTAAATTGTATTCATAAGGCCTTCAAAACATGCCAAAACATTTGTGGTGTGATATTGAAAGTGCATTGCATATTTAACTACCATGGAGTGCTGGCACAATTGTTTTCAATTTATACATGAATCTGGGATATCAGTGGATATCTTGTGAGCATTGTTATTACTTTGAGTGCTACCAAGATTGAGATACACAGCTGATTTCATGGGGAAGCAGAATAAATTTAGTGTGAGGTGAGAGGGTTCATTTCCATTTGAACTTCCCAAAAGTAATAGTGTCATTCTTATAACAATATTGAATGCCACCTCAAAAAGTGGTTGGTCTTGTGATGAAAACCTATTTGATAGCTTTTGACTCATTTTCTGGTCTCTTTTTGGGATTAGATACCAATATTTAGTTCATATTTATAGAGCATAATTTAGCTTGGACATAAAAAATCAACTAGGACTCTGTTTCTCAAAAATGTGATTGCAATGAGGCATATACCCAAAACTTAGTTAATTTCTCCTGAAATTCATCCAGGAGAAAAAAATAAATATTTTGTGTTTCCTTTATAAAATGTTTTGGCTAATCCTTCATCGTTTTCAGAGTTACTAAGATTAATGTACTATAGACTCAGTAAAACAAAATGAAAACTTAGAAAATCATTTTTTAAACCTTAATTTTTCACTGGAAAAGTTGATTCAAGAAATATACACTGGGAATGAGAAATTTCCTTGAGCAGAGCTTAGTTTTTCTTTCTTGTAGAATTTCTGTTCCCAGGTTTTTTTTCTGTTGTATATGGCCCAACACTTTATACAGATTTTTCCCTTTTTCATTTCCTCCTTGGGTTCAACTGAAATGGTGTTGAAAAACTTACTCACTGTATTTGTCCATTTTCACAAGTGCTATAAAGAACTTTCTTGAAACTGGATAATTTACAAAGGAAATAGGTTTAATTGACTCACGGTTCTGCATGCTGGGGAGGCTTCAGGAAACTTACAATCATGGCAGAAGCAAAGGGGAAACAAACACCTTCTTCACAAGGCAGCAGGAGAGAGAAAGAGAGTGAAGGGAGAAGGGCCTTTCATAAAACCATCAGATCTTGTGAGAATTTACTCACTGTCACAGAAAAGCGTGGGGAAAACCACCCCCATGATCCAATCACCTCCCCTAGGTTCCTCCCTTGACACGTGGGGATTACAGTTTGAGATAAGATTTGGGTGCAGCCACAGAACCAAAGCATATCCTTCTGCCCCGGCCCCCTCCCAAATCTCATGTCTTTCTCACATTTCAAAGCACAATCATACTTCCCAACGGTACCCTAAAGTCTTAAATCATATTAGCATTAATCCAAAAGACCAAGTCCAAAGTCTCACCTGATACAAGGCAAGTCCTTTCCACCTATGACCATGTAAAATCAAAAGCAAGTTAGTTACTTCTAAGTTACAATGAGGAAATAGGCATTGGCTGCATTCTCCATTCCAAATGGGAGAAATTGGCAAAAACAAAGGGACTACAGTTATCATACAATTCTGAAATCCAGCAGAGCAGTTATTAAATCTTAAAGCTCCAAAATGATCTTTGCTTCCATGTTTCATATCCAGGGCACACTTTTGCAAGGGGTAGAATCCTATAGCCTTGGGCAGTTCCTTCACAGGCTGGCGTTGAGTGTCTGTGGCATTTCCAGTCACATGGTCCAAGTTGTCAGTGGATCTACCATTCTTGGGTCTGGAGGATGGCAGCCCTCTTTCCCCAGCTCCACGAGGCATTGCCCTAGGAAGGAATCTATGTGGGGGCTCCAACCCCACATTTCCCCTTAGCACTGTCCTAGCAGAGGTTCTCCATGAGGACTCTGACCCTACAGCAGACTTCTTCCTGGACATCCAGGCATTTCCGTACATCCTCTGAAATCTAGACAGAGGTTTCTAAAACTCAGCTATTGTCTTCTGTGCCCTCACAGGCCCAATACCACATGGGAGCCGCCATAGCCTGGGGCTTGCAGTGCCTGAAGCAATGGCCTGAGCTGTACCTTGGCCCCTTTTAGCCACAGCTGGAGCAGCTGGGACACAGGGCACCAAGTCTTGAGATTGCACAGAGCACCAGGGCCCTAGGCCCAGCCCGGGGAATCTTTTTTTCTCCTACACTTCAGGATCTGTGATGAGAGGTGCTGCTAGGAAGATCCCTGACATGCCCTGCAGACATTTCTCCATTGTCTTGGTAATTAGCATTCCACTCTTTGCTATTTAAGCAAATTTCTGTAGCTGACTTGAATTTCTTTTAGGAAAATGGGATTTTCTGTCCTATCACATTGTCAGGCTGCACATTTTACAAACCTTTGTGCTCTGTGTACCTTTTAAGCATAGGTCCCAATTTCAGATCATCTCTCTCAAGTTCAAAGTTTCACAGATCTCTAGGTTAGGGGCAAAATGCCACAAGTCTCTTTGCTAAAGCATGGCAAAAGTGGTGTTTGCTCTAGTTGCAAAGAATTTCCTTATCTCCATCTCAGACCACCTCAGCCCGGACTTCATTGTTGTTACCACTATCAGCATTTTGGTCAAAACCATTCTACAAGTCTCAAGGAAGTTCCAAACATTCCCAGATTTTTCTGTCTCCTTCTTAGCTCTCCAGACTATTCCAGCCTCTGCCCATTACCTAGTTTCAAAGTTGCTTCCACATTTTCAGGTTATCTTTATAGCAGTACTCCACTCTACCAATACCAAGGTACTATATTAGTCCATTTTCACACCGTTATATATACTTCCCTAAAACTGGATAATTTATAAAGAAAAGAGGTTTAATTGACACACAGTTCCATACGGCCAGGGAGGCATCAGGAAACTTACAATCATGGCAGAATGCTAAGGAGAAGCAAGCATCTTATTTATAAGGCAGCAGGAGATTGAGAGAGACGGGGGAGAGAGAGAGAGAGAGAGAGAGGAAAAAGTGAAGAGAAGGGTGAACATCTCCTTAAAAAACCATTAGATCTCATTAGAACTCCCTCACTATCATGAGAACTGCATGGGGGAAACGGTCCTCATGATTGGATCATCTACCACCAGGTCCCTTCCTCTACAGGTGGGAATTACAGTTCAAGATTAGATTTGGGTGGGGACACAAAGCCAAGCCATTCCACTTACCTTGTTAATCTGCCTTTGTAGTGCATCTCTTGCATGGTGGCTTGGTATCTTGAAACGTGGTTTACAGCTCAGAGAGTCAAAGGTGCATATTAATCTCTGCTCATGGTTCTTTAGTCATATGGTTATGTAATAGGCTTTTGCTTTATTTACTTGCAGTCAAGTTCTTGTGCAAGTAACCATTCTCAGAGTGTTTTCTCTTGATATGGTTATTAAGTCCATTTGACTTCTTTCCTTTGCATCCACCCACTTCTCTCTCATTTTGGTGAGAGCTACCTTGAGACCAAGAGTCTTACACAGGACAGTAATACCAGACTATCTTATTTGCCTTTTGTAACATTGTCCAACTGAAAAGTTCTATTTGGATCCTGATCAAAAAGACTTTGTGTGTTGTAAGTTGACAAAATATACAATAGTTCCCCCTTACCAATAGAGGTTACATTCCAAGATCCCCCAATGGATGCCTGAAACTGCAGATAGTACCAAATCCTATATATTATGTTTATATTAAGTTTTTTCAATACAAACCTATGATAAGGTTTTATTTATAAATTAGGCACAGTAAGAGATTAGCAACAATAATTAGATTAAAAAATTATAATATAATCTGATAAAATTTATGTGAGTGTAGTCTATCTCAAAATATCTAATTGTACTGTACACATCTATTTGAACAACAGATAAATAAAACAGCAGAAAATAAAATAATGAATAAGGAAAGACTACTGTAATTGTATATATTTATGGAGTATAAAGTGTTATTATGATATAAGCATAAAATATGGAATAATTAAACCAAGCTAATTAACATATCTATAACATCACATGTGTATCATTTCTTGTGGTGGGAACATTTGAAATTTACTCTCTAAATTTTGAAATATATATATAACACTTTTATTAACTAAAGTCACTATACTACAAAATAGATTTCTGAAAACCTATTCCTCCTGGCTAATTGAATCTTTATACCCCTTGACCAACATCTCCTTGTTCTCATGATATCCCAGCCTCTGGGACCATTATTCTGCTATCTAATTTTAAGAGTTCAACTTTTTTAGGTTTCACATATGTGAGAGAATAAAGGATTTGTCTTTCTGCGTGTCTCTTAGTTCACTTAGCATAGGATCCTCCAGATACATCCACCCTGTTGCAAATGGCAGATTTTTTTTCCATTTTAAGGCTGAATAGTATTCCATTGTGTATATGTGCCAGGTTTTCTTTATCTATTCATACAATTATGTAAACTTAGGTTGACTCAATAATTTGGCTACTATGAATAATGCCACAATGAACAAGGGAGAACAGATAACTCTTTGATATACTGATTTCAGATCCTTTGTACATAGGTACAGAAGTAGGATTGCTAGATCAGAAGGTAGCTTTATTTTTAATTGTTTGTGTAATCTCTGTACAATTATTCATAATGGCTATACTAATTTACATTCCAATTAATATTGTATAAGAGTTTCCTTGAAATAATTTTTAAATTCTATAAAAAGCAGTCAGCTTTCCCAAATCTACAAGACTCTGAAGTTAATCTGTGATTTTTGTATTTTTTGCCTGCAGACTTATTCTAAATTTTGCCATATGTAGCAAGTAATAACCAATAGGCTACTTACATGTTTTTGAAACCTTTCCTCTAAAGCTAAAGTAAGCAGGTGGCAGGCCTCACAAGTAATTATAGTTGTCCCTTTCACCAAATGTGTTGCTACCAAACGCCATGTGATGCTAACTTCTGTTTTAAGGTAAGTAATGCTATCATATTTATAAATGAACGAAAAGCCATAATTCTCAGTTCCTTATCCTTTCAAAAGGTTAAGAGAAAGTCCAGTGCAGGTTGAGCTGTCCTACTTTTTTTTTCTAGCTATGCATTTCAGAATAAGTTTTTCTAAGTTATGGCAAAGAAAATGAAAACAAGAGAATTACATAAAATAATCTTAAGCGCTGTCCATGGGAGTAGCTTAAATTACTCCTACTCATATCTAATAAACCAAAAACTGGTCATATAGGCTGAACCTAAAAGCAATGGAGTCTGGCAAGTATAGATGAGTGCGTCAATTTTTGTAAGAGCTAGCAGTTTGCCAGTGTTTCATTTATGAAAGTAGGAGAAAGAATGGTGATAACTAAGATGCAAAGGAAATTTATATTATTGAATACATTGTATTTTACCCTTGAGATACAAGGAGAGATTAAAGAAAAGGTGAATATATATTTGGAGAAGGAAAAAAGCAAATAAAGAGCTCTGGAACACTGAAGTCTAAGGAACCTATGAAAGAAACTCACAGCCTCAAAGGCACAGACACACTTGAGATGTAAGACAGTATTAGAACATCAAAATGATAAAGGAAATCATCTTGAAAATATTGCAAAGTGAACAACTCATATACCAAAACTGAAAGAAGAATTTCAAAAATATAAACCAAGTTTTTTAAGAGACACAAGTACTATGACCAGAAAATATATTTTATATACTTAATAAAGTGTATTTATTTGTTTAAAATAATTTGAATAACAATTTTCAACAGTGATTTTGAAAAAGAGATATTTCACCAACTTGTATATGGTAAACAGTCAATAATTTCATCATATTTAATACAAATTTTAAATATCATTTTAGAAGATCATTTTTATTGAGGGGAAAATCTCAAGAACTAATTATGATGCTCACCTCTAATGAGATACCAAGTTTTCTCTCTCTGCTACTATATAATAATCTTGAATATACTATACACTATCATATTAGAAAATTTGGGCTGTAAAAGTGTTGCACATTTCATAGCAATATATTTTCAACAATTATTTTATGTTCTTGTATGAAACAGAAATCATCTTTTAAGAACACACAGTATTTTTGAGAGAAGAAATAAATAATGTTTAATCTGGTTTACAGGATATTTGTAAACATTATTTATATATCCAAGACAAACTTTAAGAAAATCACAAGGAGAATTGAACGTTGCTTTGAAACAAAGGGATTGCTGAGCAGTAATTTGCAGAATATGTTTCATTCATCATCTTCTTGAGGAATATTTTGACATGAAGTTTAATTTGAGACATCAGTTACCATCTTTAAAGAATTTCACAAAGCTTGTTTTCCACCTTTCCTTTTTAGAGATTTGTAGGAATGGAACTAATCCAAAGTGCTTTTATGACCTGAAATTTCAGAAATAATCCTCATCCACCTAACTCAAATATGCACATAGGTCTCTCTTACTTGCTTAGAAAATATATTTGATATTAATTTAAAAGTTAGGCCAACGTTTTCTTCAGTGAACACAGAATGAATACAATAACCCTTAGCTATTTCAGACAACATAGACAATATGGCAGATGATATTTTCTAAGATATGATTGAAAATGGAAAATTGAAGTAGCTTACATTTAAGACCAAGAATGTGGTTTAAAAGAATTGAAAACAGGCCACACTTTTTGCCCTTGAAAAGGTAAACTAAGTTAAATTCTATTAAAAATGACATTGTGTCACATTACAGAATAGATTGCAATTCATAGATTGTATGGAGTTAAATAGTGGATGTATTAAGGAAATGAATACAGATTTTGTTGAAACATCCAACTGGTATTTGGATGTTTTAATGAACAGTAAGGGAATAGTAGGTTTTTCAAACAATACGGTAATTGCAAGAGGAAGTTGATACAAGCTAATTTTATATGGATGGAAACAGATCTAAATTTATTTTGAAATGTCTTATATGCATTATGTTCCCCTAAGTGAAGCTGATATTTAGATACTATGAGATAATTTTTTTTTTTTTTTTTTTTTTTTTTGAGGCGGAGTTTCGCTCTTGATACCCAGGCTGGAGTGCAATGGCGCGATCTCGGCTCACCGCAACCTCCGCCTCCTGGGTTCAGGCAATTCTCCTGCCTCTGCCTCCTGAGTAGCTGGGATTACAGGCACGCGCCACCGTGCCCAGCTAATTTTTTGTATTAGTAGAGACGGGGTTTCACCATGTTGACCAGGATGGTCTCGATCTCTTGACCTCGTGATCCACCCGCCTCGGCCTCCCAAAGTGCTGGGATTACAGGCTTGAGCCACCGCGCCCGGCCTGAGATAATTTTTATTGTGAACACATATAAAATAAGTAAAACTAATCTTATATTTAATTGTTCTCTGGGAATTCTCCAATGATATAAAAATCACTATATTTCAGAAATGATGTTATATAATATCCAACTACACAGTTACTTGATTTATGTTAATATAATAGATGAATGGCCAATATGTCATGATAGCTAATATTGTTCTCAAATTTTCATAGCACTGTCCCATTTCTTGAGCATATCAATATAACCTATTCAAGTAGAAAATAATCTGTCATCAGCAAGAATTTCTATTGAAGATTTCCTTAAAATTCCCACAGTGAGATGCAGATACCCTAGAACAAATTAAAAGTGGCGTGAAACATTGTTTTTCATACCTTCATCACCACAAGCATTACTAAATACCTATTTACACATATGGAAATATAACTTTTTTATTTCAATAGTTTTGGGGGAGCATGTGGTTTTGGTTATATGTATAAGTTCCTTATTGGTGATTTCTTAGATTTTGGTGCACCTTTCACCTGAGCAGTGTACACTGTACCCAATGTGTAGTCTTTTACCCCTCACCCTACTCCCACCCTTTCCCCTGAGCCCCCAAAGTCTGTTTTATCATTCTGATACCTTTGCATTCTCATAGCTTAGCTCCCACTAATAAGTAAGAACATACAATATTTTGTTTTCCATTCTTGAGTAACTTCACTTAGAATAATCGTCTCCAACTCCATTATATGAAATAATGTTGTGAATGCCATTATTTCATTCACAAATATAGAATTTTGAATTTCTGTTTCTTGATACAGTAACAGCAACATGACAGAAAATTAGAAAAAGCATTGGGTTGTAAGTTACAAGACTTAAAGTCTACTAATGTTTCTTCAAACAAGTACTTTCAGTTCTGATAAATCATTTAATCACTTTGGAAAGACAATAAGTGGACTTGGGGTGGTCATTTATACCTGTAATTTTACTGTTTGGGGTGGCCTAGGCAGAAGTATCATTTGAGGCCAGAAGTTTGGGACCAGTGTGGGCAGCATAGCAAAACCATGTCTCTTCAAAAAATTTTAAAAATTAACCTGGCATGCCAACAATTGGCTATAGTCCTAGCTACTTGGGAGACAGGGCCAGGAGGATTACTTGAACCCAGAAGGATAAGGCCAGGGTGAGTTATGATTATTTCATTAGAGCAAGAACCTTTCTCTTAAAAAATGACTAAAATTGGCCAATTTTTCTAAATTTCTTTAATATTTTATGAGCTACTGATTCTCTTACCAGATAGTTTTATTGCATGTGTAGGTCACTAAATAACTGTTAAACAATAACATCATTTACAAATGTTAAGTGCTTACATTTAGCTAAATGAAATGATTAAATGTGTTTTATGCAGTACCAAGGGTCACATTTAACAAAATAATTGTAAGTTTTTTTCCTAATATTGTTTGCTTGTGTATGTTTTATTGATAAACAAACATTAAAAAGACAACACAGAGTAAAGGTTAAGAGCATGAACTCTGGAGCTGGAACAACAATGTTTGAATCCTAGCCTTAATACTTACTAGCTCTGTTTTCTTGTAGAAGTTATTTAACCTTGATTTTTAGAGTTTTCTCATCAGAGAAAAGGAAATAATAAGAGTACTTATCTCGTAGTGTTGCTGTGAATAATAACAGCCAGTTGGAGTTGGTGCCAGCTATTGGTTTTATAATTCTATAATTCTATGCATTTCTCCACATTAACTTTTTTCACGTTTTAGGTTTTGTTTTATAATGTTTTCATACTCGAGAAAAAACTGACAGTTTAAGATGGATCTCAGAGATCTTCAGGGTCAAAACTAATTTCTTCATTATCACTATTATATTTATGTTATTTGTGTAAAGATACAATGTGTTCACCACATTTACTTCTTAAAATTTACTTTAAAAAACAAGATGGTGTTAGTCTTAAATAATTATTCATTTGAAGGCAATTTTCAATATGCAAAGAAGTAGACTCACATATCTAGCTTTTGTTGTTGTTCTATTACAGAAAGCCTGGAGTATAAAATTGCGTGTATGAATTTTAAAACGTCTGTCTAATTTTTTAATATAAGTTCCATTTATTTTACTTTATTTGGCCTCCATGATATTTGGAGAATGCTGTGCAAACAGTAATCACACTATGATTACTTATTACTTTTATTGTATTTCATTCAGTTTAGTTGAATTAAACTTTTCATGTACAGTAGCTGAGAATTAGACTTATGTGTTTTGACAAACATGCTATATTAGTCTGTTCTCACACTGCTGAAAAGATATACGAAAGACTGAGTAATTTATAAAGGAAAGAGGTTTAATTGACTCACAATTCCACATGGCTGAGGAGGCCTCAGGAAACTTACAATCATGGCAGAAGGCAAAAGAGAAACAGGCACCCCTTCACAGGGTGGCATGACAAAGTGAGTGCAAACACATGTATAAAACCATCAGATCTCATGTTATTCACTCACTATTGCAAAGACAGTGTGGGGGCAACTGGCCCCATGATTACCTCCTCCTGGTCCCACTCTTGACACGTGGAGATTACAACTGAACATGAGATTTCGGGTCGGGATGCAGCCGAATCATATCACATGGCTATACAGTGATCCTGAAATTGTCTAAGTCAGCCAGATAAATTGAATGCTAAAAAGTAATCTAATCTAAGAGTTACTTAACTCACCCATATGGCCTCAACAAACTAGACAGAAAAGGTAGGAACCAATTTAATTCAATGGAATTGACCAAAAGGAATGTAGTGCTAAATATTGCCATTCCTTTCCTTGTATTATTGGGATAAGATTCTTTTTTTTTTTTGAGACCAAGTCTCACTCTATTGCCAGGCTGGATTCAGTGGCACAATCTTGGCTCACTGCAACTTCCACCTTCTGGATTCAAGCAATTCTCCTGCCTCACCCTCCTGAGTAGCTGGACTGTAGGTGAACACCACCACGGCCAGCTTATTTTTGTATTTTTAGTAGAGATGGAGCTTCACCATGTTGGCCAGGATGGTCTTGATCTCCTGACCTTGTGATCCACCTGCCTTGGCCTCTCAAAGTGCTGGGATTACAAGTGTAAGCCACTGTGCCCAGCCAAGATTCTCTTAATTCTTTGAACATATGTGGCTGGTAATGAATGCAGTAGTAATAAATTCTTTGGGACCATCTTAACTGTATTGTGGCTGCCTTGTTTTAGCTATCTGCTCAAGGGGGAAACTGAGTAACTCCCCCGAGTCTTAAAGGTTTATATAAAAAAGCCTTATCTTTATCACAGCAGCCTCTCCCTCCCTATGGTTTTTTTTACAAATGATTACTATAGGCAGCCACTTTATTAATCAAAAGTTTCCCTATTTTTATATATGTTTTGAACTAAAAAATGAGCTAACAGTTGTGCCTGCTATTTTGCAAATCTTGAAATGACTGTATAAGCTGTGGGAAAGCATGTATAAAAATAAAGATGTCAAATATTAAGTTGCCCCTTTAGATCTCTTTTTCTGTACCTGAAGTTAGGATACATCTTCACTAATTATCATTTAGAAACATGGTCTCCCTAAGATACCCAGTCTTCACATATGTAAAAGTAAGTCAAAACTGATTCTATGTGTTAGTCACATTTTAATGTTAAGTATGAATATATTTAGGTATGCCTTAATTGATAAAAACATGTTCTTGTCTGAGAAAATGACAAGATAAAGGTCTATGGACACACTTTCTCTTTAGAATCTCATAAAACACTTTTATTTTAAGAGTAATCATTTCCTTGATCATCCATTTCCTGGGAGGGTTCTTCAAATGAGAACAGGTGAGATTATTTTAGGTTGACAGCTCTCCAGTGGCAGCTTACTTAAACCAGTAATAAGCTCATTAAAGCTAAAGATTTGATAGAAACTGTGATAAGAGACACAATCAACTTAAGGGCTTTTCAGGGAAAAAAAAATCATAAAAGTATACTTTAGAACAACTGAATAAGAGCTATTTGATTGCCATTTTTCCAAGTACTACCAAGTCACTCTGATATCGATAGATGATGAATACCAGAAACTCACCAGGCTCAATGCTCATTTCAACAATGTACACCTTGCTTGGAATGCTATTCATTCCTTTCATCTGTCAAAATCCTGTCCACTTATCAAGGCTGAGCTCAATATTTCTCTTCCATAAAAATCTCCCTGATTCTGACGGCCTTCAATTATTTCCTCCTTCTCTGAATTCTGATGGCAATTTTAGTATAAATGATTTTGTTTAGCATTTCATCATAGCATCTTGTTTTCAACTTCTATTTTAATGGTATGAATTTGTTTTACAAAATTATTTACTAACTCCTATTTGGCAGTACCTGCAAAATCCTAAGATATTCTCCAGTCTGAAAATATTTTGATCTTTTATAGTTTAAATTCTCTGGAAGACAAACTTGGAGACAGATATTATTATGTAAAATATTTACCAGAAAAATGTTTATCTTTGGGTAAACATCTGTGGACAGGGGATAAAGATAATTGGGAAGAAAAATAAGTCAGGCTTCACTTTAATTTCATAATCATCTCAAATGATCCAACAGAGAGCTCTGAAACTGAGATGGCTCTTCAGAGATGTCCTACTTTGGAACAAGGGATGCACATCTTTACATTATATTATCAAACACTCGGTAGCCTACCTCATTAGAGGTAAGCTGTCCAGGGAAGCTGGGTGAAGCAAATCTGTCTAGTCAAGGGCAATATATAAATAGAACTGGAAACTGAAAGATGCCTGCTGGCAGTCCCAGCAATTGGAAAATTAAGTCTTTTTGTTTTGAATGGAGGTTTAGGTGGCATATCACAGTATCCACTACACATCCTTAAATGAAAACTGGTCAAGGGTTCAACTCAAATATATTAATATATACATTAACAAAGATGCAATATGGAGCTATAGAAAACTATACCCAAATAAATAAAGACTGTGAAATGCATTTATATTTGTGCTGCTATGCAAAGCAGAAAAACTCTGCAGGATTATTCTGTCTTCAGAGTTTTCCAAGAGATTATGTGAGTCCTTTGTCAATACTGCATTGCAAATCAACTTTTCCATCTGCCCAGGTCTGCATTCTTTTCTTCTGTTGCACACTTGTTTTCCAAAAAGGATGCCTCCTAATAAAATTCCTGCTTGATAATATATATTTCAATATTTAATTTAAGAGCCTATAGATGGTCCCTGGATGGTAAATGAAAATATGACTTTGTTGCTTCTTTTGAACTTTCTGGAGCACTTGGGCATCTAGAACAACTGCTTCAAAACAGCAAAGAAGTTATAGTCTAATATTACCACGTGGGATAAAAGAGCCCACTATACCATTTATTATATATTATATTTAATAGAAAAATAGACTTTGGACTGAAAAGTCCTTTTTTAATGTGATGTCAGCTACTATTGACAGGATAATAGGAGGCTTCAACCACATGGTAACTCCTTGCAGAGTATAAAATGGCTGATCTGGCTGATCGGTGTTACTTTAATGAAATGTCAAGACCCAGTGATAAGCTGCAGGTGGGAGCATCAGTGAAGATCTGAGATTGTAAGGTGGTATAGAGCAGCAATGCATTATGAGAGAGGTATGCTGCGAATAGTACATATGAGGAATGAAAGTAAGTTGTTATCAGACATTAGAGAAATTTAGGAGAGATGAACTCCTAGAAGATAACTTAGTAGTGAAGGGGTCATATTAAATATTCAAGGGGCATTGCATCATTGGAAAGGAAAGGATGGGTAAAAGGATTGAAGACATAAGGGATATGAGAAATTAGTTTTAAAAGTTCACAGATATTAAAATGCAAAATAGCAAATATAGGTAACAATATTCTCATTTTAGTTTTACAAGTGTGTGTGTGCACGTGTTTGCTATGGATTGTAGGAAAATCACCATAACCTGGTAAAAAGCAATCAACATCAATACTAAGTATTTAGTGAGTATGTACCAAATAATTCATTACATATGTATTATTCAAGAAAATAATTTCTAACACAGAAAGCCTCCATTGAGTGTCTGCTATCAGCCAGTAAGTGTTCTTGAGGCTGAGGCTATATAATGAACAAATCAGGAAAACATTCATGTCCTTTAGACATTTCCATTCTAATAAATAAGTAATCTCATTCTTATAGATCTTCTTTCCAATCATTTTCTAAGATTTCCTCACATACCAGAAAGGCTAATATATTAAAAACAAGATACCGGACTCCCTCTTGCTAGGATTCTAGGTGACAACAAAGTTATAACTGTTAGATGAACTCATATGTGATTTGAAATTAGAAATAGAATAGAAGCCATCTTCTATCCTTGTTTCAAAGTGGGCACACCTATGTAAACATAAACATACCCCTAATATCTGAACAAGCTGACAGGCCAAAGAAAGACACTGACAAATCCAGTTTCTCAAAAGTAAACATTTACTAGGGACTTAGAAACAGTAACCATGTCTGTGTCTCAGGCAGGGGTGAGACAAGATGATGGATCCCTGCACCATTACCCCCTAGACCCAGGGCTTATATGCCATAGTGGAGGGGTGATTCAGATGGGATTTGTAGGACAATTGAAGTACAGTAATATCAAGGCTGTTTTAACCTAAAGCCCATAATTATGGTATGGCTGTTAAACCAGGAACAGTAGATAAACTGGAAATCTTAGAGGCTTTCCTGGAATTGGGGTTAGTCAGAAGTCAACATGAAGGATTAGCAGCCAAGATGGACTTGCTTTGGCCTCCACAGTCCTTTATTAACTTCTTTTCTGCTGGCAAGCTTATTGATGAAAGTTTTCCTACAGAGTTTTGACTCAAAAATGGATGCTAAGGAGCAATTGCAGCAGCAGAATAATGAAAGATTCTTGATTCTATCTTTGTGTGTACATACAAAGATATGTATTCTTGTACTCAAGACTTTTGTTGCAATTTCATGGATAGTAGGTAGGTTACTAGTGACTCCGTTGTTTCAATTTTTCTAGTACTCATTCTAGACTTACAGTTTTGGCTGCTCCTACAGGCGTTTCAACAACTTTGTTAGTATTTAAATATCTACATAAAAGCCCTTCTGGTTTAAAATACCTAAAGTGATTCCTATTTCTCTCACTGTACTCATACTAATAGTGCAAGTATGACATTGTCCTGTCACTCATGATGTTTATAATGTAAAAAAAAATGAGAATATACATCTTATTAGAGGTTTGATATATTCTCTTTCTAATTCATTAATTTTTTCAGACTGGATAAATCTACAGGACAGTAAAATTTAAAAAAAAGGAAATAATACTCTGGCTTGCTTTGCCAGATAAATGCAAACAACATCTTTTGCATTATAACTTGACTCAATTAGTTTCAGTTATAATAAAATAATCCTGAACAATTCCTTTCCTATTAGCAGTAGACTTCCAATGCAATCAGTAATACAGCTTTACTCAAAGTTTTCAGAATGACTCCTATTGAATATAAGGCATAGTATTTGCTTCCATTCTATGATAATAAACCCAGAGATGACTTTCATATCTCAACCTGAGGGAGAAGATGTGTTTACATTAGAGAAAAATGTTCTACTTCTATCTTTCTGGTATAGAAGCAGTAGATGTGACAGCTGCTATTTAAAGTCTCATGATTTCAGGATTCCTCTTCTTTTATGAAAACTCTTGTTTTTGCTTAACAAGGATGTTCAGGTTCTTAGCCTTTCATACTTAATTCTTGATACTTAATGTTTGACTGCTAAGCCAATATTATTTTGTATGTATGTATGCATGAATGTATTCTAGGTTT
Source organism: Aotus nancymaae (assembly GCF_030222135.1). Taxonomy (NCBI): domain Eukaryota; kingdom Metazoa; phylum Chordata; class Mammalia; order Primates; family Aotidae; genus Aotus; species Aotus nancymaae. The sequence goes on from NW_026988503.1 coordinate 7,649,063, forward strand.
TGTCACATGTGTCCTAGTTAGTTAGGAAATATCTTTGACAGCAGGGAACCAGTTCCCAAAACACATTACCATAAGTAAGATAAAAGCTCATGTAAAATTCCAGAAGTAAGCTGTTCAGGTCTGCTATGGTAATGTTCAGTCATCATGGACCCATCATGATTTAACATGGAACTGTAGCTATCACATCCACATTCAAAGCAAAAGAATGAAGAAAACGGTAGAAGAAGGTCTGCAATCCCCATTTAAAGACAGATGCCGTAAGAGGCTACTTCTGCTTACATTCCACTACCCAAATTTTAGGTACATGGCCAGACTTATCTGCAAGACAGACTACAAAATATTGTCTTTTGCTGAGTGATCATATGTTCAGATAAATTTCTATTGCTGAGAAATAAGGGGAGAATACTTATTAGTGAGACATTAACAGTATCTGCTCTACCTTATGAAAGAGATAATTCTAATGTTGTGTAAACTCTATAAACTACAACATCTTTTTTTTATTTTTAAGCTAGTATAAATATTTATAACCAAAGCCAGGCATGGACAAAATAAGAAAATAAAATATAGACTAATCTGGTAAAATGCTCATATTCAAAAATGCTAAATAAAATAGTAACACACACACACACACACGCCAGCAGTGTGCTTATTTTTGGAATTTTCATTGGAGGTGGTTCATCCAGACAAAGAGAGTATTTCTTAATATAAAATACCACTTTCATAGATGAAAGTACAAAAATATATACAATAATTTTCACAGGTAGAAAAAAAACCACATTAACAAAAACTGAAAGGGCACTTAGTCAATCATTCAACATCTATATATTTTAGACTTACTATGTATCAGGCAGTTACAATTTCAGGCCCTGGAGATACAATGAAAAAGTTTTTTTTTAAAAAAAATCTTGTTCTTATAAAGCATAAATTCCAGCAAAAATATCTCTTAAGAAATTAATGATAAAGAAAATTGCTTAACCTGAAAAAGGGTATCTATCAAAAGGAGTTTAGTTATAAGACTTGATGGTGACACTTTATAAGCTTTCTCACCAAAGCTTTGAGTAAGTATGAATGCCTTATATCACTGCTATTTTACACATTATTTCAGAGGCCCTGGTAATTACAATAAAGAAAAAATGACTTGAAGAGAGAACTTTTAGGAAAAAACAGATTAAAGACTCTTGTCCTCATGTGAAATTGTGAAAGATTTGTATGGAAAAACTAAAGCAACATGATTGTCTCTAAATATTTTCAAATAAAATTTGCTACATAGCATGAACAAACGAGTACCTCAGAAAGAGTCCTTTCAAGTTAGTCAAGAAATAATGTGCTATTTAGAAGGTGATACTTATATAATAGAGGCTTTTTATGAAAAAATTACTTTAGATATATTCCTTATATAAATTGAAACTGCTAATCTTAAATAAGAAGGTCAAATCTTTAATAAAAAGTAAGGAAGGCTGCATTTATGCCTTTAATAAAAGGGTACAACTAATTTAACGAAGAAAAAATTAATTTGAATATACTAATTTAAAGTTTTTTTCACAAAATATCACCATCAGTGAAGTGAAATTATAAGTCCTGGAATCAGACAATTTGTTTTTACCACATATTCAATATCAACAAACAAAAAAGGCAAACAGTTCAGCATATTAATTACCAAAAAAATAAAATAAAATTTACTCAAAACAGAAAGCTTTATATAATATATGCTCAGTTCTGTAAATAATTAGGAAGACGCAAACCAAAATAATCTTGAGTAATCATTTAACATACTTCAGATTAACAATCATAAAGTGTGTTATAAATTAAAGTATTTGAGATATTATTGAATAATTCTGGTGGAATTCAGAATTTGTACAAATTTGTTGGATAGAAAACTGGAAGTTGATACTACTAGAAAATAATGACCCTAGTATTCACTTCTGAGCCAGAACCCTAGAAAAATCCTCACTCATCTACCCAAACAAACATATATAGGTATGACCATTGGAGCCTTGTTTGCAAAATCAAAAGTTATAACTAACATAGTTACTATAAGTAAATTGATGAATAAAGTGGATATTTTACAATAAATCATATATAAAATTTAAGGGATTTATAAAGTCTATCAGAATAAAATACATATCGAAAACATGATGTTGAAAGAAAAATTATACTATGGAATAAGTATTCTCCAAAATACTGCACATTCTTTTTAAAAATATCCTTATGTAGAAATGATATGAAGACATGAAAAAATACTAAATATTACATTTATTATAGTGATTAAATGAAGAAAGAAAAGAGAGGAGAATAATGTGTGATTGTTTTTATTATGTTGAAGTATAAAATAAACTAGGAAAGAAAATATTAGATATCCTTGTTATTTTCCCTCCCTTTGAAGGTTATTTTAATGAAGATGATTTCAGCAGAAAACAATAATTACAGTTTTAAGATAGCTAATTAGTTACTATACATTTGCTGTGATGTAAAGTTCTCTAAAAGCAATAAACAGTTGCTTCCAGTTAATTTTAAAGACCTTTGGTTCATTGTTACTATTTAATTTCCAAAGTAATTTCCATACTAATTAAAACCTTTAGTACCTGCACTGAAGGATCCTATCAAAAGCAACTTAATTTTTTATGAATCTGAAAAATAAATCTAGCTTTAGAAAATCTGAAGTAACAACATGTGGTAACGGGAAAAGTGTTGCATTACAGGATTGGGAATGTTTCTCTCATAAGCCACAAGCCACTTCCTCACTTAACCTTTCCCCTCAGGTACAATTAATTATCAAATATTTATTAAACAACGTGTAAATTTAGATGAGCAAATGTTTGGAAATAAGCCTTCGTCCTCTATTCTTATTTTTCACATAATTTTGAGCCTTTATAAAAGGAAATGTTTGTGATTAGCTACAGTTTCACAAATGAAAAAGAAGTGAAAAGATTTGTATCTGAAACTACTCATTCAATAGTTTTGAGCACCTAATAGATATAAATATCATGCTGGAATTTGAGGCTAAAAACAGGTGAAAACATGTGGTTCCTGCCTTCAGGAGCTCAATTATGTTTAATTTTTTTAGTTGATGATAATATTAGAATAATCAAATAAATTTATATATTGGAAAATAATCTATTCTGTGACTACTACACCAAGAACATCCAATATAGCCAATGTAACATTGTGATTAAAATTGTCAGTGTTGGACTCTGCCACATACTGTCTATGTGACCTTGAAAAAATATGTAACTTCTTTAAACCTTGATTTGCTCATTGGTAAATAAAACTAATAATATTTCATTGAATTGTTGTTAGGAAGAAATTATATTACTGCACACGGTGAAATGTTTGAAACCAATATGACTTTGCTAATTTTATTGATATAAGGTTCTCACTTCAAAATTGTATGATGCCAGCAAAACTATTTAATAAACTGTTTATTTTCCATGCAACAAATTATAAATTGACTATTGAAATGAAAGTTCAATTTGGAATTAAATTACTTACCTTTAATTGTGAATACATGTAGCTCATCTTCATAATGTGATCCTTATGAATGAAATGGATTTTGAATTAATAATAGAAAGCTGACTCAAAGCCAGCTCTGAGTCAACTTCCTTTTGGAAATATTTTGTGCAATATATGTCACATATGTGGACACATTCAGTTATGTTTTTTATGTTGAAAGAAAAGAAGATCAAAAAATAAATAATATAGAGAAATGATCCTTTTAAGGTGCTCTACAGAAGGAATATAGTTGAATTTTGACAAAAACGATATGAACTATAGGCACAAACATTTGTGTTGATAAAATCCTTGATTGGCAGGGCGCGGTGCCTCAGGCCTTAATCTCAGCACTTTGGGAAGCCAAGGCAGGTGGATCATGAGGTCAGGAGTTTGAGACCAGCCTTTATCAACATTTTGAAACCCCATCTCTACTAAAAATACAAAAATTAGCCAGGTGTGGTGGCATGCGCCTTTGATCCCAGCTACTCAGGCAGCTGAGGCAGGAGAATTGCTGAAACATAGAAGGTGGTGGTTGCAGTGAGCCAAGATCACACCACTGGACTCCAGCCTGGGAGACAGAGCTAGACTTTGTTTCAAACAAATAAGTAAAAAATAAAATTCTTGATTAATCATCTTGAGTCAATAGCATATGAGCATTTATATAAGATGATAAAATAAGAAAAAATCTTAAATAAAAGAACTAATGAAGTTATAAATCACAGAAAGACAAGAAAATACTCTCAAATTGTGAGATAGAATATTCATTGCTAAGAATGCCATAAGTTTTTAGAAGAGGAGATAATCAAAATGTCTTTGCTATGTAGCATTCTGTACTCTCCTCTGTGTAATACAGTAGTCCCCCTTATTCATGGAGATATGTTTCAAAACCCTCACTAGATGCCTAAAACCACAGAGTACCAAATCATGTAAATGATACATATTTTCTTATACATAAATACTATTTATTATGGATATGCTGGGGAGATGGTTCACATCCCAGGCAGGAAGAAGCTGGACAGCACTAGATTTCATCATACTACTCAGAATTGTGCTCAATTTAAAACATAAAATATTCATATCTGGAATTTTTCATTTAATATTTTTGGACCATGGTTAGCCACAGGTAGCTGAAACTGCATAAAAGATGAGAGAGGACTACAGTGCTTATATCTGCTCCTTTTATTTTTATTTTTGTTTTTATTTTATTTATTTATTTATTTATTTATTTATTTATTTATTTTTGAGACGGACTCTACCTCTTGTTGCCCAGGCTGGAGTGCAGTGGCGCAATCTCGGCCCACTGCCACCTCCGCCTCCCGGGTTCAAGTGATTCTCCTGCCTCAGCCTCCCAAGAAGCTGGGATTATAGCTGCCTGCTACCACACCTAGCTAATGTTTTGTATTTTTAGTAGAGACGGGGTTTCATCATGTTGGCCAGGCTTGTCTCAAATTTCTGACCTCAGGTGATCCGCCTGCCTTGGACTCCCAAAATGCAGGGATTACAGGTGTGAGCCATGGCACACAGCCATAGCTGTCCTTATACATTCTGGAGACATGGGCAGAATAGACTTACCTACAAGGTTTTGTGAGTTTAGTTCCAGACAAATGAAATAAAAATAATCATATAATTTTTTTGGTTTCCCAGTGTATATAAAAGTTTTGTTTAAACTATACTGTAATCTAAGTGTGCAATGGCATTATATCTAAAAAATAATGTACATATCTTCATTTAAAAATACTTTATTGAAAATGCTAACAGTTATCTGAGCCTTCAACAAGCCATAATCTTTTTGCTGATGGAGTATCTTACCCTGATGTTGATAGCTGCTGACTGAACAGGGTTGCTCCTGAAGATTGGGATGGTTGCGGTACTTTCTCAAAATAAGACAACAGTGACTTTTGTGCATTGACTGACTGTTCCTTTTCTGAAATATTTTTTTGTATCATGTGATGCTGATTGATAAAAGTTTATGCACAGTAGAATTTCTTTCAAAATTGGAGTCAATTCTCTTAAACCTTGCTGCTGCTTTATCAGCTTAGTTTATATAATCTTCTATAACCTTTGTTGTTGTTATTTCAACAATGTTCATCACAGCATTTTTACCAGGAGCAGTTTTCCCTCAAGAAACCACTTCCTTTGCTCATCCATAAGAAGCAATTCCTTACTCATTAAAGTTTTATCATGAGAATGCAGCAATTCAGTTACATCTTCAGAATGCACTTTGAAATCTAGTTCACTTGCTATTTTCAGATCCTGTGCAGTTACTTTCCACACTGATGACTTGAACCTCCTAAAGTCATAGGAGAGGACTGAAATCAACTCCTTCCAAATTCTTGTTACTGTTATTATTTTGATCTCCTCTCATTAAATATGAATGTTTCTAATGGCATCTAGAATGATTAATCCTTTTCAGAAAATTTTTAATTTATTTTGCCTAGATCCATCAGAGTAATTATTACTTATGGTAGCTATAGCCTTACAAAATATATTTCTTAAATAATAAGGCTTAAAGTCAAATTTCTTCTTGGTCTCTGGGATGCAGATTGTACATTGTGTTAGCAGGCATGAAAATGACATTAGTCTCTTTGAATATCTCTACTAGAGCTCATGGGTGATCAGGTGCATTGTCAATAAGAAATAATGTTTTGAAGGGAATCATTTTTCTGAGCAGTAGTACTACAGGACAAACAGATTTGTATGGCTGCTGCACTGTAACATAGCAATACACTGAGACAGCAAGGTTTGCAGCAGAGAAAGACTTTATGATCACAGGATAGCTGAGTGAGGACATAGAAGGACCCCCAAATTCACCTCTCTGAGGAATTCTGGGCTGGGGTTTTATGGAGATTGTGGTGGGCAAGGGGATGTAAAATTTGGATAATTGACTGGTCAGGCTAAGAGGGATGAAATCATCAGGATACGAAAATCCTTTGCATTTATTTGGTGAGTCAACTGCTGGTGGGCTCCTTCAGACCAGCTGACATCAGTAGTTTCATCATTATGCAAGGCCTGAAATAATATCTCAAACTGAAAACATAAGTTTCACACTGTTCAAGTTATTAACTATAGAACAGTTAAGGGGAACTATAATCTTGTGACAAGGTTTATGCAATTCTGAGGCAATAAGCAATGAACAACTATGAGGAAGCTGGTCAGAGAGCAAGTTGACCTAAGAATTTATGCTCAATGTGCTGTGAACTTGGTTAGATTTTGTTTCCATCCTCCCTTTTTTCAACTTAAAGTCAGTAGCTGCGTTATCCCTTAACAAAAGAATCAGTTCAGTTTTCTGAAGCTTTAAAGCCAGGCATTGGCTTCCCCTTGTTAGCTATGAATGTCCAATGCCATCTTCTTCCAATAAAAGTCTGTTTAATCCACACTGAAAATATGATGTTATTGTTGCTGTTATTTATAGTGTACCCACCTTCAGCAATTATGTGGGCTATGTCTTCTGGATAACTTATATCTTCATATCATTGCTTACTAATTAAACTTGTACTTTTATGTTATAGATTCCTTCTTTTCTTAAACATTATTAACTAGCCTCTATTATCTTTGAAATTTTCTTCTGCAGCTTTCTCTTTTTGCTCAGCCTTCATTTATCTTTGGCCTCATGAATAATGTGACCACTTTGATCTTCTATTCAGACCAGTAAAACTTTCTTCATATCAGAGAAAAAGCTGTTTTCCTTTATCATTTGTGTGTTCATTGGAGAAGCATTTTAAATTTACTTCAAGAGCTTTTCCTTGCATTCACAACATGCTTAACTCTTTGGAGCAAGAGGTTTAGTTTTGGACTTGTCAGGCTTTCAACATGCCTTCCTCACTAAGCTAAATCATTTCTAGCTTTTGATTTTAAGTGAAAAACATGAGAATCTTCCATTCACTTGAACACTTAGAGGTCATTGTAGAGTCTAATTTCAGTATTATTGTGTCTCAGGAAATAGGAAGGTCTGAGGATAGGGAAAGCGATGAAGGAATGGCCAATGGATAGGGCAGTCAGAACATACAATACATTTATGAAGTTCACCATCTGTATTAGTCTCACACTGCTAATATAGGCATACCTGAGACTGGGTAACTTATAAAGGGAAGAGGTTTAATTGACTTACAGTTCAGCCTGGCTAGAGAGGCCTCAGGAAACATACAATCATGGGGGAAGGGAAAGTAAACACATTCTTCTCATGGCAGCAGGAAGGAGAAGTGCAGAGTGAAGTGGAGTAAAAGCCCCTTATGAAACCATCAGCTCTCATAAGAACTCAGTCACTATCAAGAGAGTAACATGGAGGTAACCGCCCCCATGATTTGATTACCTCCCACTGGGTTCCTCCTGTGACACATGAGGATTATAGGAACTACAGTTCAAAATGAGATTTGGATGACGACACAGTCAAACCATATCACCATCTTATATGGGTATGGTTTGTGGCCCCCCAAAACAATTATGATAGTAGTATCAAAGTGTTTTTATATCTGTTACCAATCACCATGACAGATATAAAAATAATGAAAGGGTTGGAAATATTGCAAAAGTTACCAAAATGTGATAAAGAGACAAAAAGTAAACACATGCTGTTGAAAAAAAAAATGATACCAATAGATATACTTGACAAAGGTTTGCCACAAGACTTCCATTGGTTAGAAATGCAACGTGTGAAGTGTAATAAAACTAAGCACAAAAAACAAGATATGCCTGTATATTCATGTATTTACCCATTTGTGATTTCAATAAATGTTTTTTAAGTGTCCACTTTGTGCCTGACACTCTGAAGACTTAATGTGTTCTCAGTGTTTTGAAAAATATTATATAAGCTAGAGTTCTACTAGATACCCAGAAAATATTTGTGATTTACCAACAAATGAATGATGTTATGTGTGCTAGGTTTATACTGGGAGAAAAAAATTCCCAACACTGCCACATTAGATAAATTAGGCAAAATTGATTTAGATTAGAAAGTTGAAAAATAAATCATTGTAACTATACCAGTTAAAACACAAAGATTTTTAAAAATCATACAAAGTAAAATACTATCCATGTTAGAAAGACCAAATGCATGTTACTCATTTTGTCTATTATAAATAAAGCTGCAATGAATATTTGTGTATAAGTTTTGCTTTAGATTTTTACTTCTTCTAGGAAGATACCTAGGAGCATATTTTCTGTGTAATATGGTAACTCTATGAATAACGCTTTGAGGAACTGCCAAACTATTTTTCAAAGCATCTACACCATTTTATATTCCAATCAGCAATGTATAAGATTTTCAATTTATCCACGTCTTCATCCAAACTTGTTAATGTCTGTTTTTTTTTCATTATACCCATTTTGAGGGGTCTGAAAAAGTATCTAACTCTAGTTGTAATTTACATTTCCCAAATGTCCATCAACTGATGAATGAGTAAACAAACTGTGATATATCTATAAAATGGAAAATTGTTCAGTAATAAAAAAAGAAATGAGCCCTATATATGCTACAATATGAATGAACTTCAAAGGTATTACACAAAATGGACGAAGGCAGTCACAGAAGGCTATATATTATATGAATCCATTTATACAAAATGCCTAGAACAAGCAAATCTAGGCCCACACAATAATCAGTTAGTGGTTACTGAGGTTGAGGCAAGGGATAAGTGGTGATGGTAGGATAGAGGGAGTGACTGCTAAGGGGTACAAGATATATTTCTAGGGTGATGAAATGTTCTCAAATTAGAATATTATGATAGCTGCATTACTGTAAATATACTAAAAACATTCAACTATATATTTTTAGATAGTGAGCCTTATGGTATGTAAGTTAAATATTAACAATGCTTATAGAAATAAGTTTAGAATTTTAATAAAAATTCAATAAAAACAAGAAATTATTTAAATTAAATATCACAAATTATTTAAATTTTATTTTTGTGGATACCATAATATGTGTCTTCTAGCTTTCTGAATAATCCACTTATTTATTAAATAAATATGGATTTGCTAATTAAACATGCCAAGGACTGTGGTATATGTTAGAATAATAGTGGTAAAATATGTTTAAAAAACTTTTTCTGTCATTATACGGCTTAAAAATTTTTAACAGCTCAATAAATGCCACTAATTTTTATATTTTAAGCAAAATAAAAACTCTTTTTTTGAAAGGAACTTGTATGTACATGTAAAGGAAAGGCTGTTCTTATTGAATCAAGGGAGCCTTACCTATTCAACTTGTTCCAAGCCACCTTCTTTCTGGTCTGTAAGAAATCCTCCTGAAAATTTATGACTCATGTGAAAATTAGTACATTTAAATATAGTTCCTGCTGCAGTCTTATCTAAAGTTTTGTAATATCCCAAAGAGAATGCTATTATAATTATAAATAATAATATTCATAGTATTCAATTTATTCTCATAGATTTAGCATTTAAATCTAATTTGGGACTTTTGCTAATATCAAATTAAGTAATTCTAAAAGAAGCTTTAAAAAGTGGAGCAATAATTTAAAAGCCTTCTGACAAGTTTGGAGAGCTTCATAGGGCAATTATTAAATACTAACCAGGATTCAAAAGAAGATGAAAACTCAGAGACATAATATTTGAATTTGGGGGCACTTTTTACTATATACATTTCAGATTCCTGAAGTATCAAAAGAGAATAGAAAAGATGAGCAGAGCTTTCAAAAATAACCTGGATGTAGGAGATTACCAAATTGATAAAGTCCTAATAACTTCTACCCAGTACTCCCTCCTACTTGCTCCCCCACACACATTCACATTCACAAAATTTAGGTTTTAACTCTAAAAATTTATATTCTGAAAGTAATGGTGAGCTAGAAATGAGCTAGCTTGCAGAAAGTGAGCCTGAGTTTTAAACCTATGTAAATTTGTAATTGCATTAAGTTGATTCAACACCTCTATAGCCCTTAGATGACTACCAGAAAGCAAACATACATTTGCTTTAGAGAAAGATAATTTTATCTTAGGTTTCAAAATATATGTAGATTCACTTAATTTAAAATAACTGTTTATTCTCTTTAAGGAAATGAACAATTAGTTTAAGATTTTCTTCAGTAAACTAGAATTTATGCTACATGACCATATATTTTGGAAGTGAAAAATACTTTAAATCAAGAACTCAGTGAAGATGACATAACAAGATGGCAAAGTAGGAGTTCCCAGGCTTCATTTCTCCCAAACAAACAATTGGACAGCAATCCAAAAATGAAAATAACTCTGGAAGAGCTTTAGAGCCCACTTTAGATGTTTTAACAATAAAGTGAAATTTTTTAAAACACACAAAAGGGTAGGAGGAGCAGTTTTATTTTACCTGTGTCATCCTACTCCCCAGATCAGCACTGCACAGCATGGAGAGAGAATGCCTAAGCATTCGAGTTGCTTTTGCAGGGGAAAAGAAAGCAGAGTGAACAAGCAGCTTTTCCAGTCTTTTGGGCACTGACTGAATGACCAGCTTCAGTTTCACTTTGCCCAGATTTCTAAGGAGACTGGCATAGCTGAAACATCTGGAGATGGCTTGGGAAAAAAGGACAAAGGCTATCAGTATCAACCACATGGCGGTAACTAGCATAGTCCCAGTAGCTTGCTTTGCACAAGACTTGAAAAACCTTCTCTGTTGATCACCTCAATAGGCATTAAAGCTGTCAGGCACCCCAACACCTTTAATTACTGACTACTGACAACCCAGCAGTGTTCATTGTTTTGGATCCCAGATGCTTGCTCTACAGAGGACCCCAGCATCTTCATCACCAAAGAAATCAATAATCAGAACAGCAATATTGGACCCACTGCAGCTTTTGCCACTCATGGCTCTACACTTGTTTGCCTCTCAAGTCTCCAGCAGCTTGAGTCACCACTACTAGACTTCCACCCTCCTGAAATCCACCCCTGCTGCTGCCACCACAGGTGTTTTGGCTCAAGGACCTAGTGCAGCCACTGCAAGAATGCCTGCAAACCGCTTCTGGCTCTGGTGAGTCCTGTTTTCTACCACCGTTTGCATGCCTAAAGCTCACCCCTTTAGCTGAGCTTACAAACACTGCCAGCTTTGGTCCCTGCAGCTATGCACATGCATATAGCCACCTGACCCTCATAATTAGCCTCACCACCCTACACATGCCCACAGCTAGTCCCTACAGCTGCACACATTCTCATTGCCACTCTGGCCCCCACAGCTTTGCACATGTATTAGTCCATTTCATGCTGCTGATAAAGACATACCCGGAAATGGGCAATTTACAAAAGAAACGGAGTTCTTGGACTTACAATTCCATGTGTCTGGGGAGGCCTTACGATGATGGCAGAAGCTGAAGTGCATGTGTCACATGGTGGCAGACAAGAGAAGAGAGTTTGTGTAGGGGAAATCCTCTTTTTAAAATCATCAGATCTCATGAGACTTATTCATTATCACAAGAACAGCACAAAAAAGACCCACCCCAATAATTCAGTTACCTCCCACTGGGTTCCTTCTATGACATGTAGGAATTGTGGGCATTACAATTCAAGATGAGATTTGAGTGTCGACAAAGCCAAACCATATCAGCATGCAAACAGCCAGTAGACTAGTACTTGCCCCCATGACCATGATTGCAACCATGCATGTGCACAGTGTCACATCAGATCCCACAGTTGTTCCTGTACACAAGGCTGGCCTGACATGTTTGTTGGCCTGTAGCTGTCCTTTAAAATTGTGTACATGCATGCCAGCAGCTCTGATATCTATAGCTATATGCATACAGACTACTGACCTCCAATGCCATACATGTGCCTGGGGCTAGACCTGGCTTCTGCCTCTGGTCTTAGCCATGCCACTATAAACATGTCCACAGCTGGCTCTGATGTCATGCACATATCTGTAGCCAGCGCCTACAGCCAAGTATGTGCATAACACTGGCCCTAGCCCTATAGATGCCTGCCCTAGGCCTTTAGCAATGAACCTAGAGACACTGCTAAGGACACCAACAGCCCTTGAAGCCACTGTAGAACTATCAGAGTTCTTGCCACCAAGGATCACACAGTTGTCAATTCCACAAACATCAGCTGCATAAGCTATTGAGATACCATGCATCTCCAATTGTGGAGCTGCTACATATCTCCACACTAGAATTAGTGCCACAGCATGCTCCAGAGTATCCCCTCCCTCTTGCAGGTAAAAGTCCTTTCTTTTTTTTTTTACTTTCAAGATAGGTTCTTGCTTTGTCACCCAGTCTAGAATGCAGTGGCCCAATCACAGCTCACTGCAGCCTTGACCTCCCAGACTCAAGAGATCTTCCCAGCTCAGTCTCCTGGATAGCTAGGACTAAAATTGCATGTAATCATGCCCAACTAATTTTATTTTCTGAAGAGAAGAGGTCTCACTATGTTTCCATGGTTTGTCTCAAAATTGTGTGCTCAAGCAATCCTCTCACCTTGGCCTCCCAAACTGCTGAGATTATAGGTGTGAGCCACTGTGTCTGGCCAAGTATTTCACTGAAGCTTGCTCATAAAGTCTGTGAGAGGTTACTGCTTCTTTAAGTGTACAGACACTTATGCAAGACAACAAGGATTATAAATAATCAGGAAAACATGACACTGCTAAAGGCATACAATTAATTTCAGTTATTGACCTGAAAGTATTGCAGATCCATGCATTGCTTGACAAAATTTTAGAATAATTTTTCTAAAGAAGCTCAACAATCCACAAGAGAACACAAATAAACAATTTAAGAAAATCATAAAAACATTACAAGAACAAACTAGAAGCTCAATAGAGATAGAAAACATAAAATAAGCAGAAATTATGGAGCTGAAAAATACAATGATTTAACTAAAATATGTAATACCATGCTCTGACAGCAGACTTGATCGAGCAGAAGAAAAACATAAATAAACTCAAAGACCGATCCTGTGAAATCATTTAGTCAAAGGGGAAAAAAGAGTAAAACTGTAAAAGCCTAAAACCATATGGAACACTATTAAGAAAGCAAATTTTTCCAGTACAGAAATATCAGAAGGAGGAGAGAAATACAAAAAATTAGCTGGGCATGGTGGCGCGTGCCTGTAATCCCAGCTACTCAGGAGGCTGAGGCAGGAGAATTGCCTGAACCCAGGAGGCGGAGGTTGCGGTGAGCCGAGATCGTGCCATTGCACTCCAGCCTGGGTAACAAGAGTGAAAACTCCATCTCAAAAAAAAAAAAAAAAAAAAAGGAGGAGAGAAAGAAAATTCACAGAATGCTTATATTATTAAAAATCACTGAAAATATAAATCTGGGAAAAGATGTAAACATCTGGGTACAAAAAGCTCTAAAATCTCCAATCAGATATACCCCCAAAGAAGTCCTAATCAAGGCAGATTATAGATAACTGTCAACAACAAAGACAAATAGAACTTTGAAAACTGCAAAAGGTGCATATACCATACAAGGGGATTTTAATCAGCCTATAAGAGATCTCTCAGCAGAAAACTTGTAGGCCAAGGGAAAGTGATGTGATATTTTTGAAGTGCTGAAAGGAGGAAGAAAAAACAAAACAAAAAAACTGTCAACCAAGAATATCTTATTTAGAAAGCTGTCATTCAGAAATGAAAATGAGAATAGAAAAGAATACAAAATTTTCAAAACAAGACAACAGTTAACAAAGTGGCAACAATATATCTGACCTATTTATAATTCCATTAAATGTAAATGGACTAGAGGATACAGCAAGTTGGCTGAACAGAAGCCATTAGCGAATGTTCTCTCCATAAGAACACCAAATTTTAACAACTGTCTGCACACATATAAACACCTTTATTAGAACCAAAATTCATGTAAGCAATCAAAGTACCTGGTTTGAACTTTATACTGCTGAAAGAATCACTGAAGAGGGTAAGAGAGACAGCCTTGAATTATCAATGCCACACAAATACCCCATACCCCGGCAGGGGCTCTGTGAAACAGAGACAGAATCTGTGAACTTGGGAAAGGGAGAGTGCAGTGACTGGGAGACTTTTCATGGAATTCAGTGCCCTGTCACGGTGAAAAAACATGCTGAACTGTCGGGGTCGCCACCTGTGGGGGTCTTTCCTGCAGACCCTGACTCAACAACAGATGAATAAAGTACACTGACACACAGATATTATGTTTTGTCAGTTCAACTGAATGTCCAGGTCACTTACAGGCACTCGAGGAGAGTGCTGTGAAAAATAGCAGCCACTGGCCCTGACATGCTGGCCTCACCAGCCTTTATTCACCACACATTAAATGACAAAAACTCTGAGTTAACACCATTAGAGGTTAAAGACAATTCTGAGGCCTAAAGCAAACACCATTAGTGGGTAATATCCCTGGTCGACCTCCCCCCGAGAGAGCCATCTGGAAGCATCAAAGGTTAGTTTAGAGGACCACATGAGAAAACAAGTTATTCAGATAAACTCCCCCACATTTCCTAGCTATTTTCTTTTCTAATCAACTAAAGGTAAAGAGGATAAGGTTGACTTCAACCAAAACATCTACTAAAAATACGTAAACTTCTCAGCCTTCCAAGAAGGTTTGTGACTGTATTCTATAACTTTCTCTCATATTCTTCCACCACCCTGACTGAACTCCCACACTGAACTCAGCCAGCACCCACCCAGTAATGGAGTATTTGGACCAAACTTAGCCATAGGGGCAACATCCATCCCAGTGGTCAGAAACTTGACCTTGCCACTATGGACTAAAGAACTCTGGAGTTCTAAGTAAACTGAAATGTAGTTGAGGACAAAAGGGTTGCAATTCTTAGGTAAGTCCTGATGCTGTGTTGGAATTAGAGTCAGTGGAGTGGGGTGGTATATAACCTAGTCAGGCACCAAACAGGGGGGTGGGTGGGGAATGCTTGCACAACTGCTTCTTCAGCACCAGGCAGTGCATCTCTCAGCAACAAAAGTGATTCCTTCCTTATGCTGGAGGAGAAAAGAGTAAAGAAGCTTTTGCATCTTTGATGCTAGCTCAAACGCGGTAGGATAAAACACTGGGCAGAGTCATGAGGCCCCCATCCCAAGGCCTAGCTCCCAAATGGTGTTTCTAGACATACCCTGAATGAATGGACCTAGCCCTGGCAGAATTAATTACTACCTACCTGAAGACCCCTTTGGCTTTTAATAACCAGTAGCAATACCCAGGTATCATGCCATGGGCCTTGGGCGAGACTCTCTGACATGCTGGCTTAAGGTAACAGCTCTTTTACATTTGTGTAGAACACCAAGTAGTCTCTTTGGGTCCAGGCCTAGGCTCTTGGGCAGCATTTATGAACCTATCCCAGTCCAGAGGGGATCTCACTGCCCTGAAAGCCAAGTACCAAGCCTGACAGCATTCAACACAAGCTGACTGAAGAGCCCCTGGAACTAAAGTGAACATTAGCAGTAGCCTGTCAGAACCCTTCATGGGCCAGTGCTGGTGGTGGCTATGAGGAGAGGCTCCTCTACCTGTCAAAGGGGAAATAAAAAGTGAAAGGTACTTTGTCATGTAGCCTGAGTGCCAGCTTAGCCACAGTAGAATAGAATACCAGGAATATTTCCAAGTTACTTGTCTGTAATCCCTGGCTTCCAGACAGCATCCTGAACCTGCCCAGAAAACTACAGCCCAATATCACTGATGAATAATAATGTAGTAATTCTCAACAAAATACTAGCAAGTAAATTCAACAATATATTAGGAAGATCATTCATCAAGACCAAGCAAGATTTATCCCAAAGGTGCAAGAAAGGTTCAACATACACAAATAAATAAATGTAATATATCATATCAACAGAATGAGGACCAATGCAATATAATCTTTTCAGTTGATGTGAAAAGAAACATTTGATAAAGTTCAACATTCCTTCATTATAAAAATATTCAAAAAACTGGGTATAGTAGGAATATACCTCAATATAATAAAATACATATATAAAAGATATAGAGCTAGCATTATATTGGACAAAATTCAAAAGCCTTTTCTCTAAGATCTGGAACAAGACAACGATGCCCATTCTTACCACTGGTATTCAACATACTACTAGAAGAAATGGCCAGAGCAATCAGAAAAGAGAAGGGAATAAAGAGTACCCAAATTACAAATGAAGAAATTAAATTATCCTTGCTTGCAGATGATATGATCTTATATTTGAAGAGATGTGAAGACTCCACCAAAAAACTACTAGAATTGATAAATTCAGTAAAGTTGCAGGGTACTAAATCAAAATACAAAAATTAGCAGCTTTTTACATGTTTACAAGTGAACAATGTGAAAAGGAAATTTTAAAAAAGCAATCTCATTTATAGTAGCCACAAATAAAATACCTAGAAATGAACTTACCCAGTGATGTAAAAGATATCTACAATGAATATTATAAAACACTGATTAAAAGAAACTGAAGAAGATACAAAAAATGAAAATATATTCCATGTTCTTAGATTGGAAAATTAATATTGTTAAAATGTTCATACTGCCCAATCTACAGATTTGATAAGGATTGGCAATCCTTATCAAAATATCAATGATATTCTTCAAAGACATAGAAAAAAATCCTAAAATGTATATGGACCTTGAAAAGACCAGGAATAGCCAAAACTATCCTAAACAAAAGAGCAAAACTGGAGGAATCACATTACCTGGTTTCAAGTTATACTACAGAGCTACAGTAACCAAAATAGCATAATACTGACGTAAAAATAGACATACAAACCAATGGAACAGAATAGAAAACTCAGAAATAAAAACATATGTCTTTAGTTAACTCATTTTTGACAAAGGATCCAAGAAATACTTTGGAGGAAATCAGTCCTCTCAATAAATGATGTTGGAAAAACTGGGTATCCATATGCAAATAACAATTGTTTTTTTGTTTTGACTGACTCAGTGGTGGGCAGTCAGGCTAAGTTTGCCCACTTAGAGAGTCTTTCCTGAAGCTTCTCCTAAGAGGCAGGAATATTTCTAATTTTTGGATGCCAAAATCTTGAGTGTTCAATAAGCAAATATTAAATGGTTTTTAGTACTTTCATTCTTTCCTTCCGTCAATGTTAACCTATTTTCCCATCTCTCTCAAATACGATCTTGCTTCAGGCCTACAGCTTAAATGTTGGTGTTTGTCACTGTTGGCTTTAAGTTCCTGGATAGAGTTGGAATAAGAAAGACTGTGGATATTGTCACTAGTGTAGTTGGTGTTGGTTGGTTGGTTAATTGGTTTTCTTTAGTCTTTTTCATTGTGTTGTTCAGTCTTGCCTTGTAGTTATGGTTTTGTATATACACAGCACACTTTCTGATTGATCCTGTATCCAGCTCAACGTCGCTATTGAGACTCATTTGTTTTGTTCTATAGCACCCCTTTTTAACTGATGCAGTCTCATGGACAGAAACTAAACGATGTCCTTGGAATCACTGGAATAAAACCAGCTACAACTTTCTAAAATTATGACAAGTGTCTTAAAAACTATTCAAGTTCTTAGTAGTTACAAATGCCAAGATCTAGTAATTGAAATAACAATGCAAAAATGACATATTTTCTGCTTCCAAAAAAAGTTACTATCAAGTACAGAAAAGAAACAAGTAAATAAATGATTTCAAAATGGGAAAGTTGTTTCTTTATGATGGTCAGGATACTGGCAACATATAGAAAAGTCAACTTTCATCTTTAACCCTGAAAGTACAGGAGGCCTATTGTACGTATTGATGTTTCATATTCTTCTAGGGAGTATTAATTTAGGAAAAAAAGAAATCTTATCAAAAAAATTCTTCCCTCTCCATTCTTACCTTCCTGGACATGTGAAAGGCTAAAGTTTTCTTTCACCTTTGCTACAGCTAAGATGATTTGATCATCAAAATCCTAGAAATACAAGTCTTTGTTATGAGTTCTGCCCTCCAACTACTAGGTAGAGTCTATAGACACTGTCTTTTACACAAATATCCTGTCCCGGCAATGGCATTTAATTTGAAACATTTTCATTAATGTAGTAAATTGGCAGTCAAACAAGAAAAATGACAATTTGTATTAAACAAAATATGCAGTTTGTGGGGAGGTGAAAGAGGAGGATATACTGAAAATTGGGGTAATCAGACTCATTATATAAAGTTCCTACTTCTAGTAAGTTCCATAATGCATCCAAGGCAGTGAAGGTTTCCAGGGTGAGAAGTCTGCTATTAATGAATCCTTTACTGGCTGCAAAGCTGACCTTCATTTTAATAGAACTATATAAATACCAACTTTATCCCTTTCTTGGGAATTTCCACCAAGTTGTTTTAACTAGGAAAAGCTTCTAATGTTAAATGAAGTTGCCTAGGGAAAGATTAAAGATTGTTAAAATATTTAGTCTTAACAAGATAACTAAATACTCTTATTATATGTGTGAAGTATGTTTTTTTAAAATTTTTATTTCCAATTGATTGGACTATGATTTTGAAAGCATTATATAACTTACAACTGATAGCCTTATAGTGTAACCATTCTTTATATATTTATACACATATATTTATAAATACATACATATATTAATGTAAGAGATTATCAATATAAAATGTAAATATTTGACTTATTCATGTTATCTTCCAAGTTAAATATGTAGTCTATAAGTGACCCAAGGGTGTCAAGAACTGTGAAATATCTGAAATTTTTTTCTTACTTGCAAACTAATGTTAGCTTGCCACATGTTCATTTATCTTGGCTGAAGACATGAGACTCCAGTTCAGAGACCAGGGGCTTTCAGATTTATGACACAGAAGGTGGCATGAGCACTAACATATTTACATTAGTTCCCCGTGTCCCCCAAGTCTTGCAGAGGAAATTAAAATGGGCACAGATTAATGACAGTACGTATACTGGACTGTATTACAGGAAAAAGAAAACACTGAGCTTAGAGAACTTGGATTTCTAAATGGATAGTAGGCATGCTTATTCTTTCCTCTGAAGGAGGATGTCATCTTCATAATACTAGATATTTGAAATACTAGTAAGCATGCCTGTCTTTTTCTTTGAAAGGAGACACTATATGTTTCAATGCTATGAACCGTGCAAACATTTTTTAAAAGATGGGTTTTAAAGAAAGAAGCAGTTACTATCTTGCTCACAAGAATTCGCTCAACAATACTCACCCATTATTTTTATACTGTCTTTACAGGAGAATTTTTTTTTTCCAGGTACATCTTTTTTTTGGTTAATTTCTTTATCATCCTTTAAGTTCTGGGGTACATGTGAAGATCCTGCAGGTTTGTTACATAGGTGTACACGTGCCATGGTGGTGGTTTGCTGCATCCATCACCCCATCATCTACATTAGGTATTTATCCTAATGCTATCCTTCCCCAATCTCCCCACCCCCTGCTATTCCTCCCCTTGCCCCCCACCTTCCAGGCCCCAGTGTGTGATGTTCCCCTCCCTGTGTCCCCGTGTTCTCATTGTTCAACACTCACTTATGAGTGAAAACATGCAGTGCTTGGTTTTCTGTTCTTGTGTCAGTTTGCTGAGAATGATGGAGTCCAGTTTCATCCATGTCCCTGCAAAGGACATGAGCTCATCCATTTTTGTGGCTGCATAGTATTCCATGGTGTATATGTGCCACATTTTCTTTATCTAGTCTATCATTGATGGGTATTTGGGTTGGTTCCAAGTCTTTGCTATTGTGAACAGTGCTGCAGTAAACGTATGTGTGCATGTGTCTTTATAATAGCATTATTTATAATCTTTTGGGTATATATCCAGTAATGGGATTGCTGGGTCAAATGGTATTTCTATTTCTAGATCCTTGAGGAATTGCCACACTGTCTTCCACAATGATTTAATTTACACTCCCACCAACAATGTAAAAGTGTCCCTATTTCTCCACATCCTGTCCAGCATCTGTTGTCTCCTGATTTTTTAATGATTGCCATTCTAACTGATGTGAGATGGTATCTCAATGTAGTTTTGATTTGCATTTCTCTAATGACCAGTGATGATGAGCTTTTTTTCATGTTTGTTGGCTGCATAAATGTCTTTTCAAAACTGTTCATATCCTTTGCCCACATTTTCATGGGGTTGTTTGTTTTTCCTTTGTACATTTGTTTAAGTTCTCAAGAGATTCTGGATATTAGCCCTTTGACAGATGGGTAGATTGCAAAAATTTTTTCCCATTCTGTTGGTTGCCAGTTCACTCTATTGATAGTTTCTTTTGCTGTGCAGAAGCTCTTAAGTTTAATTAGATTCCTTTTGTCTATTTTGGTAAGCAGAAAACTGAAACTGGATCCCTTCCTTACACCTTATACAAAAATTAACTCTAGATGGATTAAAGATTTAAACATGAGACCTAATAAAAACCCTAGAAGAAAAGCTAAGCAATACCATTCAGGACATAGGCATGGGCAAGGACTTCATGACAAAAACACCAAAAGTAATGGCAACAAAATCCCATGAGCATTTCATTTACTCAGCCGTTTGGATTGATCTGGCCTACAGACACTGGGATATATCCATTTGATTGTCCCATTTAAAATTTAATTAAGGTTATTTTCAACAGGTTTCCAATCAGCAAAATGAAGACAACCTGAGAACTGACCTTAACCATCCCCTTAATGTCCTGGATACAAACTGCTAAACAACTTCCATAAACTGCCAGAGTTTGCCTTAGAATTTCATGTGACTTTTTCATTAAATTTCTCTACCAATTTTTCCAGCTTTCCCAAGGCATTAATCCACACTGAAAAGGATGTGTTGGTACTTGTTCAGATTTTACCTTGGCCTGCAAAAATAAAATCTTGGACAAGTCAGTCATTCACAACAATCCTGATTAATGAGATGAGACTGACCTTCCAGTGCCAAAGTGATATCACTGAAAACTTCAGCTAAAATCAGGACAAATTCCCGTCCACCTTTTTAATTGGATGGTTCCCATTACTTGGATAAGAGCTTATAAGGTGCACATAAATGTGTTAACATTCTATCCAGGAAGGTTGTCTAAATAGCCAAGGATAGTCTAATTTGAGGAGATTTTCACAGTCACCTGAGGGCTACGTAATCTACTGATGGTATTTATTTAAATACTTAAAGATCTGTACAACTACATGTAAGATGCAAATCATCGTGTTTCCAACGAGGAGGCAATGTCTTCTACACAAAAATGCAGTACTGGAAGTACACTTGGTGAACCCATTAAGTCATGTTATCAATTGTTAAGGGCTCATAAGTTTGACCTATGTCAGTTGAGGACACAGATTGACAGGGCCTCCATGGTGACCTTCTGGCAAGATAGTTCATTTCAAATACCTGAGTTGACTCCTTGATTTTGGAAGGACTGCATGAAGGCATTTGTGGGTGTTCACATCTTAGGCCAAGTAAAATTTATCTATCTCTTTATCTGACTGAGTTATGGCTATGGAAATTGTTGTAAAGAAGATTTCTGGAGGTGTTGACATATGTTTTATGTGGGAAGTGCAGAGGCTGAGAGTCATCTCTTGCTGTTCTGATAGACATCTTAGTAGGATTACAATGAATAGTGATCAAATCATGGTCAGTGCAATCTGGCAGGGAATAGGAAACCCAGTAGTCAATTAAATTTAATATCCCTGCACAGGTTGGCAGTGATGCTTCAGAGTATTTTTCTTCTTTGAGGAAGATTTCAGGGGTGAATCTTAATGAGATATAGATCATTAGTGATTCTCTCTTCCTTGGTCTGAGTATTCTCTCTCAAAGTTTACTTCTCCTTTGAAAATCAGTGTGTTTCATTCCACTACAAACAACTTCACTCTTTTTTCAATCACTCTCTGCTCATATGAGGACCTTTCCTCTGTAATAATTCAAGAAAGACAAGGGAATTTTTAACCAATTATAGAGATCCATTATGACCTTGCCACTTTTGGTCCACTGTAGAGAAACTTGTCAAACATGTACTTGAACTACTGTAGTCTATAGGCAGTGATTTACAGGTAGTGATTATTCTTATGATCTAGAACTCTTCACCAAACAAGCTAATCCAGAAATTTCATGGAGGTTCACTGAGATCAGAAGCACAAAAATTGACCATATGTGTGATCAACTGGTTAATAAATTGTCTTCCTATAATAAAGTAATTAAACAACAGGTACTGAGATGTAGGCTCAAAGACAGCTGTTCAGAGGTATGTGGGTATTTGCTGTCATCTGGGCAAGGGAACTTACTCACCAAGCAGAATGGCAGTCTCTGGTTAGCCTCATGTTAACAATTAGTTATAATAATAATACTGGATGGTGAATGGGGACTGCCTCCTTTGAGACAAGAGTCATGGAGTTTTACCCAGAGCTGTGTACTCACACGGAACATGCATGAAATAAAATTTTCCAGGATTGCAGGCAGGAACCAGGTAAATTATTAAAAATTTGCCTCTTTAATTTGGGAGAAAAGGGGATGAGCTGTCAGTCTTAGCTCCATTTAGAGTCGGTTCTGGTTGTTCTAAGGGAGCTTTAACCATCTTGGTGAGGTTTTCCTGAGACAGTCCCTCAGCATCAGAAGCAAACCACTGACTCAGTGTGGTTCTTTATTCACAGAGGCTCTTCTAAATGACTGATCCAAGGAAAACCAATAGTGTATACTTGGCTGCTGTGGCTTTTCAACTTCAAAGTAATCTATGAAGAAGATAAAGATGTGTGAGATTCTTCTACTTGGGCAAAACTCAAGGCCATTCTTATGACTCTGAACAGTATTCCCTGTTGATGACTTTGTAATATTATTAACTCTTGGGCTACTATTAACAATGGCCTAGATGTTTGCAGTGCCACTTAGAAAGCTACAGATTTGCAGATTAATAAAACCCCTCTTTGGCCAGTGAATTTTGGAAATAAATTTGGGTTATGTTCAATTGCACCATTGTTGCCCAGACCCATCATCACATCACATATAGCAACACACCCACCATTACAGAGCAAACACAAAATAAAATTCTCTGATTCCAATGCAGAAGCTACCAGTATATATCCGCATTGTGAGCAGTTCCATAAATTATACTCATTTTTCTTACAGTGAGGCAAAATGAATTGGAGAGTAAGCATCAACCTCTTTCTCTATGGAGAGAGATAGTACTGTCATCCAAAGCCTTTTCATTTTTTAAAATTCAGAGATCCTTGAAATACAGTCTTGAAAAAAGAACAGTTAGTTCCTCATTTGCAATACATCCATTATGTTGCCAGTATATGTTCCTGGAAGATTCGTTATATGAAATCTTAGATTTGCTATATGAAATACTTTACTTTTAGTGGGGGTATTAGTGCTGCCTCCCTGTTGTTTACACATTTCCATGTTAGGAGGTTATTGTTCTGGTCTAATCAGTTGATTCCAAATCACTGTAGCTGCCGAAATCAACTGTATTAGATTTTTGACTTTAGAAAATATTTGCCATGTGATAATTATTTGTCTTTTATTACCAAAGACACTCAACAATGGTTTGTAGTTAAGGCATTTCATGGATCATCTATACTCCCTACTATCCACAGTCACATACTGTTGCCGAGGGTTGAATCAGCCTCAAAATTTGATTACAATATATTTTCACCACACCACTCTTATATTCTCTTATTTCACACACTTTCGTGAGGGAATTTTTTCATTCGTATATCTATCCCTAGAGTGAAATCACCCACCTCCACTGCATTCCAGTTGATGATCAAAGGAAAAGAAATTGGAGGTTATATAGGTTATCTGTTTTTAAAATTCGACCCTGTTCAGTCTAATGCATGACATTTTTTTCCTTCTCATAACTGTAATTCCAGGCTGACTTGGTTAGTATACATGAATGATGACAGGCTGGCCAAAAGAGTGTTAAGTTTTTTATTAAAGAGTTCTATATCATAATTAGAATATGCAGATATGCTGCAGATCATGGAGAATTGTCTCTCAGAATAGGGATGTATTTTAAAAAATAAATTTTGGAACACTTGCCATATTCCCGAAGATTATATCAATATATAATTGATTTTGAGAAAAGTATTTTATGAGACATTTTGATATATATCATGTACATATGCATGTTTGTGTGTGTATACACATATATATATACCATTTGTTATTAACCATTTATTTTTCATATATATAAAATATATATAGCTTATATTTTTTATGTATTCATATATATGAAAATATATATATACAGACATGTACTGCATAATAACTTTTCAGTCAACAGTAAACTGCATATATGATGGTGGTCCCATATTAGAACACTATTTTTACTGTACTTTTTCTAGGTTTAGATATGTTGATACATGAACACTTGCCACTATGCTATAATTGCCTGTAGTATTCAGTACAGTTACATGTTGCATAGGTTTGCCGCCTAGGAGCAATATGCCACACCATATAGCCTGGGTTGTATTGGCCTATACCCTCTAGATTTGTGCAAGTACATTGTATGATGTTAGCACAACAACAAAATCACCTAATAGCACCTTTCTCAGAATGTATTCCTGTCATTAAGTGACATGTTAAATGAAATAGTTGATTAAATTCCTTTTATTTTTTTCTATTTTGAGATATTCTGCAAAATTAATAGTTAAGAATGCCTATTAGTTTTATGAGTCACAATCAGAAAACATGAAAATTTTGTCTTGGGGGAAAAAATGACATTGTTGTGGATTTCTTTTTTTTAAATTACCATTACACCCTTTGTTTATTTTAGTCAAGTAGCCCAATGGTTCCAAAATAAACTTGGTTTAATCTTTTTTGTTTTATATTAGTTTCCAAGAGAACAAAATTTCCAAAATTCTATTTAAAAGTAAATTCTATGTACTATGTAAATATTACACTATCTACCCTAAATGAAGAGATTGTGTCTTACACTGAAATAAACATTGAACCTGGCTCTACTTGGGTCTTAAAAAATTCTATTTACCTCTCCACACGTTTCCCTGTTGGTAAAATGAAGACACTTGACAAGCTGTCCATTAGCATTTCTTAAGGTCTAATTACTGATACTTATAAATAATTCCTAGGGAGTTTGGATGAGTTTGCATTGTAATAAATAAAATCCATAAATATCTTTTTTTATACTTTGTGCATTTCCATTATTCTTGTCTCTTCACTTGTTTCCTTTCATAATGATGGGACAAAACCATGGCATTTTTGATGTATTAGCTAATAAATGTAATTCCACCTTTCTATTCAAGTGGTTAGGAAAAATAAAAAATATATGAAGAGGGAAATAAATGGCAGAGGGAACTGTAAAAGTAATTTTTTATATTCTGTTAAAGCAAAGTTTCTGTCCTCTCCAAAGTACCCCAACCCATTTGCTTAGAAACTTAGTCATAGTTTGAAAGTACAAATCCTTTAGTGCTTTGCCTAACCCCAGTGGTTTCTCCTAGCTCTACTCAAGCCTTTGAAAATCATCTCTTTATTAAAACATTTGAAGTTACCCACTAAACAGCTACCTGTTTTCTCCTTGGCCCCTGATTGATGCAGGTACCTTGGCACAATTATCACCACTTAACTGCAGATAATCCAAACACATAGAATATATAACTTGCCTCGTATCTTGTGGTTAAGTCATGAAGCAAGGACAGGACCTAGGGTCTTCTCGTCCTAGTGGCCTTCCACTTAATCACACCGGAATTTTCCTTCAATTCTCTTGACATCAGCTTGCATATC
Source organism: Aotus nancymaae (assembly GCF_030222135.1). Taxonomy (NCBI): domain Eukaryota; kingdom Metazoa; phylum Chordata; class Mammalia; order Primates; family Aotidae; genus Aotus; species Aotus nancymaae. The sequence goes on from NW_026988503.1 coordinate 7,675,085, forward strand.
TTAAATTGTCAAATATGTGGTTTTTGAAGTAAATACTACTGAAGATGCTGCCTCTTCTAAAACTTAATGATTTATTAATTGCTGATCAGTGTAATATATTGTACTATGAATCTACCAGATGATTCTGATATTCTCCATATCCCAAAACTGACAAGAATATGTCTTCTACCTTAAATATTGTGTTCTTGAATTCCCCACTGCCTACCTAAAAATTATGTGTTCCTACAGTGTTTATGAACACAATCAAATTCCAAATATCTTTAGTGAATTCTAATATTTAAAGAGAATTATTACTATAAGGAATTTTTTACATTTTAAAATTGTTACAAGATTTAGGTGCTTGATGTTTTACTTATTAATAGAGCCCTAACACTAATTAACAATTACTCTGAGCCAGTTTGTTACATTGAATAACTCATTGAATCCCTATAACAAATGCATGAGTGTAGCAATGATAATTATTACCATTTTAATAAATAAGGAAATTGAGACAGAGGGATACCATGCAGTTTGCCCAAAGTCACACAGTTAATCCTTAATTTTAGAGATTAACAAGAACAACAACAGAAACTGCAATGCTGACAACTGAACTGGGCTGTCAAAAGTAACACAGCGAGGCATCATATCAGTGCCAATGCTAAGGCCCAATCCTACTTCAGTACTGTCTGCATCTACCTATGCTGGTCCTCCTTTATATTCCATGGTAATTTCTTAAATCAGTGCAAACCAGATTAAGATTAAAGTAGGTAAGGTATTTATGTCTTCAGGAAAATATATATTAACAATTCTAAAGTTAGTTGGCTGGTCATGTGTATAATTATTAAGAGAGTGGTACCATTCCTCTCTGAATGTCTTGTAGACACAGGATAGTCAGCACATTTTTAGCATATATAATTTCTAATGTTTCTTTCACATTCATTTCAATTGTGATCAAGCAGTTTTGAAGTACACCCTTGGATAAGGAATTGCCATAACCTTTGTTGGAAAGACAGGGAAATGGAAGGAATTGCTAAAGCAGTTTTAGTCTCAGAGTTGTATTCTAGTCAGAATGAGGACTTGATTTACACATGAAAAAATGTATTTTTTTTTTACTCTCTAAAGATACCAAAGTTTGGAAATAATTTTTCTTCCACGAAAATGTAAAAAGAATATTTTTCATTAAAAAGTAAACATGAAGAATAAAAGCTTTCATAAAAAATAAATTGGAATAAAAATCATTAAAACCTGTCAACTTTCAATTTGGAGTTTCATTCAATATCAATTGTAAAATTCTTAATATAACATTCAGGTTATTTTATTATTTGGCCCCAATTTACCCTATTAATGGAGACTTCTAGTACTCTACTGCATTCATATCCTTTATGCAGAGACCTTAAACTCAAGTTCCCACAGGGTAAGCAAATAATGTAGGGAGTGAATCATGCCATTTTGTTTCATAATACTGATTTAAGTGTATATTAAAGCTAAATAAAAGAAATATTTTTCACTTCCCTAAAGTAAGATGCCTTTTATTATTTATTTGTATATCATTTTAGATGAAGACATTGAGGTAATATATACATAAATTTCCTCTTAACTTTAGTGTTTGAAAACAGAAAAAGATTGGTACAAAGTTGGTCATAAATAGTGATGACTTCAAGTTTTATTATCAGGCAGACAAAAGATAATATTTGAGACTATAGCACACATATGAATGAATGCTTTATGAAAAATATACGTGTGCTACTGGAATTCAGACACATTCTATATAAGGTAGTAGAGGTCTGATGCTATAGGATCTCCTTAAACATTAGGAATATCTAGAGATCTAACTTGGGTGGAGGCTAATGGTCATAATTGTTTTAGGCATGTAGGATAAAGCAATAAACAAAACAGAACAGCCATGGCCTTGTAGAGCTCATATTCTACAGAGAAAGTACCAGCAATATACATACTAAAACATCAATAAACATACTGAGTAAATAATATAATAGTTTAAAATATGATAAGAGCTATGGAGAAAGTCTAAGGCACCATAAGGAAGTCAGAGAATGATTGGTGGGGTTGTAATTTTAAACAGAGTAGTCATTGTGATAACAATTTGAAAGCCGTGAAGGAACAAGTCATACTGGTATCTAGCTACAAGAATAGAAGACAGAAAGAGCTACCTATATAAAATATAATATGTTTAAAGAACGGCAAGTAAGTCAAATTGATTACAGAAAAGTGAGAGAAATAGGTAATGAGGTTGGAGAGGTAAGACATTTTCTTTTTTTTAATCCAGGGTGAAATCTCAAGCTTCTAAAGGTTGGGGATGATTTACTTTCCTTTTTGAACATTGTGATTTCTAAACATGCCCATGTGCAGCCAAACTCATATGGCTGCTAGTTTCTGATTTCTGCTTACAAAATGTCTTTTATTGTCTCATCTTTTCATAAATTGATTATCTCATCCTTTCATAATCTCATTACATTTAAAAATACTGTTTGCATTTAAAATATTTTTTCAATTTATTAAACTGAATTGTTACATAACTTATTTCTATTTTTTAATTAGTTTATACAATTACCCAGTTCTATCAACTCTTCCTTAATTTTTGATTCCTACCATTTCTTGCTTTCTGGAGCCAAGATTTGGTCTTCTCTGTGACTTTGACTCTTGATGAGACTGCTAGAAACTTTCCTTTACTCTGATTACCTGCTTTTTATGTTGAGTGGAGCATGCCTACCGATATTTAATCAATCTGTATGCATTGTCAGCATAGGTATCTTCTCCTGACAACCCTTGGCCTTCTGATTTTTTTTGTTGTTGTTATAAATGTTAACTCTCCAAACAACTTCTCACATGTGGCACTCATGTGTGAAGGAAGGGACATTAATCCACCCTGTTTCATTGCAAATCTCTCCTGATCAAAAGCTGACTTACTGAAATAGTTTTAAACAGAGAGCAATGGAGGTAGTTTTGGAGTAGTTCATTGTTGGCAGCAATGCGATACTCTTTTTCCTTTTTCCAGAATTTTGTCTGAGGAAAATGGAACAACTACTCATTTAGATGGAACACTTTTGTAGGTAATGAGGTTTTAGAATTTAAATGAGAAAGACATTTAAGTACGCTTACTTCTAAATTTTGAAGTTAAATGATCAAAACAGTCATCACATATATAGCTCTACTGAGGGCAGCAGCTTGTTCCAGGTCATTAGAGCCAGAGCTAGGGTCTTCAATTTTTGATTAATACTTCATTTTGCTACTGATAAAACAATCTCATTGTCACTGAACATGAATAAATTACTACTTTCTGACTTCATTCAAAAGGAGTTAGATTAAATAAAATACTTTGTATTGATTATTTGCTAAATAAGATTTTCTTAAATGGGTTATATTCTGGGAATAAATAGTGGATTCCACCTTTGTGCAAACGACATTCTAAACATCTAGACAGAAATGATCATTTAAAGGAGAGAATTTATCAACAAAATTCAGCTTGTTTATTGTCCTCTAGAGGTGATGCTACATAGCAGATGAATAACAAATCATTATGTAAAGTATGAGTTTAAGAAAGCATATCAAAAAATAAAGTTTTTATTTTAATCAAATAGAATTTTTTGTGCAATATTTAAATGCATTCCATGCAAACTTAGCTTAAGTACATCATTCTGAACATAATTCTCTATGAGAACAATAGATGTTCAGGAATCTTTCACTTTATAATCCGGAGAAATTTTGTGGAAATAAAGAAAAAGATTAAAAAAACATTGAAGAAGCATGCTAAAATGCATTCACTAGATTATATATGAGGATACAGAAAATTTCAACCATAAACAAATTCTGATATGCTTTCAGCATTATTTTTGGATGATTTCTTTTCTGATTTTTTAAAATGTTAGCCATCACTCTGTTTTATTGTTCCAGTTTGTTTTTATGCACACAGGGTAATACGTTTATGCTTAGAAGAGGATACCTTCCCCAATCACTTGTGTCACATTAAGTGAAAGCAAGCAATTTGGGGTTATGGTGACATGCAAAATTTCTTAAAAGCTAATCATGGTAGCAATGGATCAGATTATTACTATCAATATACAATGCTAGGGCCCAATGCAGTGGCTTATGCGTGTAATCCCCGCACTTTGGGAGGCTGAAAGGGGATGAATCACTTGAGATCAGGAACTTAAGACCAGCCTGGCCAACATGGTGAAATGCCATCTCTATTGAAAATACAAAAATTGGCTAGATATGGTGACGCATACTTGTAATCCCAGCTACTCAGGAGACTGAGGAGGAGAATCACTTGAACCCAGGAGGTGGAGGCTGCAGTGAACTGTGATTGCTCCACTGCACTTCAGCCTGAGCCACAGAGGAAGACTCTGGAAGGAAGGAAGGAAGGAAGGAAAGAAGGAAGGAAGGAAGGAGGGAATGAATGCTGGCTAGATGACTCTTCACCAGGAGGTTATTTTTCAAGTCAAATAAATCTGAATTATTATAGCTGTTTCAACTACAAGGACTGCTTTTTCTTAGGTGGTTTATTAGCGTCAAGTCCTCATCTTGTCAAGACATTAGAACCTTCCCTAGCTTTGGTTTTTAACAAAGGAAAGAAAGATAATATAGCAAAAATAATTGTAACTTCACTAACACATCTTATGTGTATTGCTCCTGTTATTTTTATTCAAATCATGTCCTTATCATTTATTCGTTATATTATTGATTCATTAACTTATTCATACCAAAAGTATCTTATTGTGAAGTAAAAATTTCATGTACCTGGAAGAAAAGTAAGAAAATTTCAGGCACGGAATAGTATAAACTCATGATTTACTCTTGCATTTAAAAATATACACTCTGATGGGTTTTTTTTTAGCCAACTTAATTGCACTTGTTAAAGTTTCTCCAAATTTCCCCAAATGCTTGGAATTATGCTGTTCGTGATCTAAGATATTAGTATGTTGAAGCACCAGCTTGTTTAGAACACTTTGATAAATATCTGGTAATTTATGCAATAATTATTAATTGTAAGACATTGTATTAGATACCGAGAAATGTATTACTTGCCTACGATGTTTAGTTGCTTTGAACGCAAAAAATGCATTTAACCTTCACAGTGAACTTATGATATGTCGATGCAGGATTTTTCTTGGCTCCTTTGATGGACTCCCTGCAGAGGCACCCCGTCTACTCCACCTTCATAATACTGATTTAAGTGTATAAGTGTATAAGTCAGCCCCTTGAGGGAGGGAGCATGTGAGCAAGCAAGTGTGGGATTGGGCCAGTCACTCCGAATGCTGCCATAGGAGCAAGCTCTGTGCAGGGCCCATGGCCAGACCAGGAGTGTCGCCTCAAGGGGAGCATGGCAGTGCCCAGGCAAGGGTACCCATCATCCTGAAGCCCCAGAGTGGGTGTTCATGTGCTAATTAACTTTTTTGGTTTCACTGTCCACAGCCTGATGGTAGGCGATGTGTAAGCATCTCAGTTGGCCCCTGACCCTGTTGTGTGGGGTGGCTGCCCTCTGCCAGCAAGGGCAAAGAGGCAGTGTGACAGCCTTTCTGGGTATCCACACTCAGTGGGTCCCAAGCTCTTGTCCAGCATCCAAGAAGAATGAGGTCATGCTAAGGACTGACAGATGGTGAAGGCTGAGAATTTTATCAAGCAATGAAAACTACTCAGCCAAGAGGGGAGCTGGAGAGGGGACAGCAAAGGCAAGTAGTCTTCTCTGAAGTCAGGAGGTCTCTCTCTCTGCCAACTGTGACCTGTAAAGGTCTGAAGTCTTTACAGGCACAGGATGGGGCAGGGCAGGCTGTAGTACTGAAAAAGGCAACATTCAATTGTTTGAAAGGCATTATTCAGAAAAAATCAATCAGGAGAGAGTGGGCAAACAGGAATAGAAGTTCTCACTCTGGTCCACCATTTTACCTGGGACTGTCTTTAGCTTGAAGGTTGTGTTTCACTGGGGATCCACCCCTGTCTGCATAGGATTTCTTTGCCTTTATTAATGTTAATTGCATTAAATCCTTTCAGATAAGGAAACATAAATGTGGAGTTGTTAAATGATTTGGTCAAAGTCACAAAGATACTGTAGCCAAGGGTCCGGCCATGTTCATCTTCTGTCCAATCTCTAAGCAAATAAGCATTCCATTTTATCTTTTTCTTTAAGGGACTTATGCTATACTTTATTTTTTAAATTAAATTTTAATTTAATATTAAAATTAAATTAATTACAAGTTAGCATTTTCATATCTTTTTTTTTTTCTTTTTTGAGACAGAGTCTCACTGGGATTATAGCCATGCACCTTCACACCTGGTTAATTTGGTATTTTTAGTAGAGACTGATTTCACCATGTTGACCAGGCTGGTCTCTAACTCCCGACCTCAAGTAATCCAGCCATCTCGGCCTCCCAAAGTACTGGGATAACAGATGTGAGCTACTGTGCCTGGCATCCATATAAATTTTTTAAAAGCAAATGTCATGCCCTATATGAAATAAAAATGACAAGATATTTTCTTCTGCAAGATATGAGAGACCAATAATTTCTGTTAAACTGCTATTCTTTTCAATATATAGTGCACTTTGGCTATAAAAATACATTTCATCTCAGTCTAGTGTGAGGGTATAAGGAAACTACGCTTATGCTTCTGCACCATTAGGGCTTTTTGAGAAAATCTTACTGACACTTCAGACTTAGGCTAAAAGACAAGCCATGAAAGTCAATTTATAACTTATTAAATAATAGAAAACATAGACTTACTTCTTCAGAGGTATGTGTTTAAATTTCAAAGAGGGATATGATCTGGGACCAGGAAAGATTCCCTGGTCTGTGAAGCTGGAGACACTGGTCTTATTGAGGACCCGGGATTCTAATCCTTACATTTGCAAAATGATTCAGTCTGAAGGAGATGGGAGACAGCTGCCTCTATTTCCTGAAAAAAAATCCAGATTTATTTTCTTGTGGTTCTTCACCTACAATACAGATTCTGTATATGAAGAATAACATCTGGTTTTCATTGTGTTACTCCAGTGGTAAGAACTGGGGAATAGGAGAAACATGCAGATATTATTTGCTATAAATAATAATAATGTCTTCATCTTCAGAAATATTGTGCATATATTTAAGATAATTTTAATAAAGAGATGTTAAAAACTAACAGTGAAAAACATTGTTTACATTATATTAGAAATGATGTTCTTGAAACACAGCATTACACTTATTAGTTTTATTATCTTGCATAGATTTTTCTTTTAAATTTCACCTATTTTGAGCTTTAGCTACTTCATAAGATGGTAATTTTTACAATGCTATTGTTAGGGTTAAATTTAAAAAACATGGTTAAAAGTATTGTTATAGTTTCTAAGGAACTATTTGGAGGAAAGGATATATATGATGATAGGTAGATAATAAGTTGAAATTGTTTGGTGATTTGTTATAAAATCTCCAATAGGCTTAATAGGGTTAAATAAAATATTTGGGGTTTGCTCCTTTTTTCCACTTGTCTTTGCTTAAAGATATAAATTCTCTAAGTTGGAGTGCATAGTGGAACTGCTGGATTATTGTCAGGCAAAAAGCATGAACATGATGAGTAATCAATAAATGGCTCTGTGTGTTGTATATCGTGATGTGATGAGCAGTTGAGAAAGGAAGAAACAAGAAAGTAAATAATGATGCTTTTCAAATGATATGACATTTGAACAGAGTGTTAGGAAAAGTCAGGTGCAGGCAGCTGTTAGAAAAAAAAGCATTAATTAAAAGGTATAGAATAGTTTCAGTCAGCTCTTGCATAGCTATAAAGAAATAACTGAGACTGGGTAATGTATTTAAAAAATTAAAGAAGTTTAATTGGATCACAGTTCTGTAGACTGTACAGGAGGCATGGAGGTACCTCTTCTGGGGAAGATTCATGGATTCAGGCATCTCTTCAGGGGAGGATTCTTAATCATGGTGGAAGGCATGGGGGAGTAAGGCATCTTACGTGGTAGGAGCAGGAGGAAGAGAGGGGGAAGATGCCACACACTTTTAAATGACCAGATCTATGGGAGCTCACTCACTGTCACAAGAACAGCACCAGGAGGGAAATCTGTCCCCATGATTCAGCCACCTCCCACCAGGCCCCAGCTTCAACATTGGGGATTACACTTCGACACAGATTTGGGCAGGCACAGAAATCCAAACCAAATCACGAGTAGATTGCTACTATGTCATTCAATTATGAGGAACCTTACAAGAAGTACTCATTCTTGGCATTATGATGATTTTAATAGTGAAGATACTTTATGTTGATTAAAAAACATTAAAAAATGAATGTGTTTGCAACTGAGAAAGTATATGGAAAAGTAAAGCAATGTTAACAGTAATTTGAGAGAAAAGTGTTTCTTTCATCATGTAGACATTTCACAGACACAATTATTTGATATTTTTTTCTTTTTTTTTTTTTTTTTTTTTGAGATGGAATTGTACTCTTGTTGCCCACGCTGGAGTGCAATGATCCAATCTTGGCTCACTGCAACTTCTGCCTTCTGGGTTCAAGCAATTCTACTGCCTCAACCTCCCAAGTAGCTGGGATTACAGGTGCCTCCCACCACACCTGGCTAATTGTTCATATTTTTAGTAGAAAGGGGATTTTACCATGTTGGCCAGGCTTGTCTAGAGCTCCTGACCTCAGGTGATCCACAAGCCTCGGCCTCCCAAAGTTCTGGGATTATAGGCATGAGCCACTGTGCTCCGTCGATTTTTTTTCTTTTGTTGTATTTTGTATTTTACTTGATTTACATGACCTTTTTTCTTTTAAAAAAAAAATTCTCCTAAGGGAAGATAGTATCCTTGGAAGCAATTCATGCAAAATGAAAGATGATTCATGCTGTTTGATTTTAAATACAAATAGTAAGGTTTCAAGAGTGATAGAATAGTTACACTAATATTCTTAAACATATTCACACCCTTACCCACACAGACTTACACTCAAACACACAATGAATAATGCCTAAAAATTACTAGTATGTCCCCATTTGTTCATCTGTTGAAATACAAAGAAAATGTCTATTGGCTTTTTCAATTTATATTACAGTATGAATAAATAAATGATTTGAAAATAAGAAAAAGGAGAGAATACAAAGTCACCTGGTAAACCAAGACATCAGCCCATGGAACTGCTGAGAACATGGGAAATTTGACAACTTGAAGCCAAAGTCTGCTTATTTTTTGTATATATCTAGGTTCTGTCTAATATTTTATGCAGTTCAAAAGGCTACATGTTGTATTATACCTATTGTGTGTAGGATAAAACCCCAAGATTAGAAATTTAGGATTTTCTTTTTAGAAACATTTTAGAGAAATGAGCTCATTTTTTCTCTACTAAAACTTAATCCTTTTTCACAGAAACATTCCATAATAATCTCCCATGAAACCAAAACACTGTTGAGTGATTGCCAACTTCTCTGTTGTTGAAATCAGCCAAAAGGCCTCCTAAAACACCAGCAGATGTTTAGACTGAAGGCCGATGGAAGACCTTATTTTTCACCTTCTTTCCTCTTATTTGGTTTAAATTCCACATTCTGAAGTGTCATATCTAGGATTTATCTGGAAATCTGCAGTTATCTTAACTCTGAAGTTTTATTTATTAAAATAAGTAAACAAGCAGCATAATAGGGTATTATTATTAAGGTATAATAGTCCACTGGATGCAGTATAAAGCAAATCACATACATCTCAATGGCATAAGACATTTTACCTCAGGAGCAGAATGTAGGCTAGATTGGATCATTACCTATTTAGTCCATTTTCAAGACTTTGCAGTTCTGAAGGGTTTAAAAAGCCCTTGTATCACAGGCACATAATTTACTTGGGCAAAACTGGATCACTTGATAGCTCCCTAGTCCCCAAATTAATGTTAATCATAAGCCCATTTGTCCAGTTACTATGGCTATTGTCAGACCCCTACATTAGAAATGGCATGAGTCAACCAGCAAAGGCTATCAGCATAGAAAACTTATACCAGTACATATAGTGTTCATCTGCTCAAAGCAGTGATACATTTGAGAAAAGTCCTTAGGACCTAAACTTCCAGGGTGACTGTTCTTTTGGGACCTGTACTTCTGTTTGCCAGATTCTTAATTGCTTTTATCAGAGTAGCTTCTCTTGATTCTTAGACTGAGGGTTGCTTGGTAATTTATTGATTTCAGTATCTTACCAAAAAATCTGGTTTAAAAATATTCTCAGAGAACTCTGTCATGAAATCACAATATATCTCATGATGTGATTAAAAACAACTGGGCAAGGTATGCTTGTATGCAATTATGATTTGCTGTAATAATAAGGTCAAAAATGGGAATCATGTATTGAATGAGTGCTATCTGTCATACTATGTATCTAATCATTACCATCCAATACTTTAAAATATTTTTATTCTTATCCTAATTTAGAAGTAAGAAAACTGAGTTCTGAGGAGCTTATCTAGGTGATACAGTTAGTTAGTAATGAAGGTAAAGTTTTAATTCAGGTATTTCTAGTTCCAAGCCTACAGTGTTTTCCCAATATTATGGTACCTCTTCATGCTCTGAATCAGAACTCAAATGGATGGTGATGTTTTAATTTTCTTTTCCTATGATTAACAAATTATTGTACAATATTTCTCTAAAAAATAATTTAAGAACTTATACATTGATTATAAGAATTACGTATGAAAAATTGCATCGTGTAATGTAAAAATAGAACTGAAATACTTTATCTTCTATCATAATCTGAAATAAAAGCAGTTGTTCTGCAATACAGCAAATGGAAACTATTTTTGACGTATCAGGTTATTTTTCTTGCTATTAGATAGCAAGAAACTTTCATTTTATGAAAGAGTTTTTATTAGTAAAATATATATCTCAGAATGGAAATATAATTGTAGAGTTTGTACTGTAGAAACTGAACCATTTAATCAGTTTAGCATGCATAAGAACTGCCAAAGATTCCTTTTCTGAAAATATTTGGAGCTGCAGTATCAGGCCCATTAAAATATACAAGAAGGTATCTTTTTAAAAAAGCATTACTCCTGCTTAGAGAAGGAATTTCAAACCTGGGAGACATAGGGGCCCTGCAGATTTCAAAAGAAAAACGTCCTGTTTACAGAGGTTTGTATCCTCGCTTTTCTTCCTTGTAGCAGCATTTATCCAAAGCATTGAAGGCCAAGAGCCTTAGCCTTACAGCTAGTATGCAGTCACTCCTCTTGGTCAGCAGCATGTTTGATTATATGCCATGGCTACCAGTGGGATATTTAAGCAGCTGAAAAGCACTGCTCAGATGCTCATTATTCACCATAGTTTGCTCCAGCTTCATCCTGTTACCTGTAAGATATGAATAAACTCTTTTTTTACTGAGAGATTAGGAAAAAAGAAAAAAATATATAAACAAAAAAGGAAAGTGAAGAGGACAGGAGTAAAAGAGCAAAAAAGAAGAAAATGTGTTTGGCTCCACAGCTGTGCTGGGTGTAGCTTATTTTTCCCCAAACACTCATCTGCCCATCAGGGTTGGTCAATATATAAACAAAAAAGGAAAGTGAAGAGGACAGGAGTAAAAGAGCAAAAAAGAAGAAAATGTGTTTGGCTCCACAGCTGTGCTGGGTGTAGCTTATTTTTCCCCAAACACTCATCTGCCCATCAGGGTTGGTCAGTTATTGATTTAATTAAAGGAGAGTTGAGATAAAGTTAGGTTATGCAGGAGGAAAAAAAAGTCACAGGAGAGATTCAGCTGAAGTGAAAATATGAGTCAGAAAGACTGCAAAAGAGAATCTGCAAAGGAGGTAGATAGAAGACTTTAAAATGGAGAGCTGGTGGATTACGTGAGAACTCATAGCACAGTTGGCTAAAATCTTAAGTGCTTTATAACATAAAAAGATAAACTTTTAGTAAGTATTATACATAGTTTTTCCCCATTGGTGATGTGTTGCCACTCCTTTTCATTAGACTCCTTAATAAGAAATATAATTCTTCTTTTGTTTTCTTCAAGGACACAGAGATCATGGCTACTGCATTATTAGGTTATAAAATACCAATGATATATTATAACATAAATTCATATGATAGAGGAACTATTATTGTCTTAATACAAAATAATTCAAATGAAGATTTGCATTCTTATATGATATGGCATAAGTTAAATGTTTGAGACAACATAGTGACAGACTTAAATAGTTAGCTGCTGTTAGAAAGCCCATTTTTAATTCTGTGACTTGGGAGAGGTGATTTGATGTTTTAAAAAAGTAACGTAATTGAAGAAGAAAGCTTTTAGTCAGACTGGCATTTATTCAAATCATAGCTCTACTACTGATTATTTGTGACCATGGGTAAATTACTCCTACTCTAGTTTAATTTTATCTTAAGATGAATATTAAATAGAACCTATCCCTTCGGGTCATTTTGAGTGATAAATGAGATAATGCTTATAAAGCAGTTGCTTATAAAACAGAGGCTGGCGAGAAGAAGATATACATAACTAAACATCTATCATCATAATCTCCATTGATATTTTTATTTTAAATACCATCCATCTGACACATAATTCTTTATCTCTACTCCTTATCTCTCCCATGAGTTATGGACTTCCATTTCAATCGTATTTTCAACATGTCCACTTAGGTACAAAATACACAACTCATAGTAAGTATATCTAAAACATTAAACTCCCATTCCTGCCTAATCTCCTGCTCCTTTTCTTCTCTCAATTTGTTGAACACTCTCACCATTCCCATATGTTGCTAACACTAAAAACTTCAGGGTGATGGTTTCTCTTTTTCTCATTATCCACATCAGCAAATCTTGTTAGCTCTGATTTTAAAATGTAGACTGTATTAAACTAGTTCTCACTATTTCAAAAACTCTAAAGCAGTCCTCTATTATGTTGACCTATATAACAACTTTAAATAAATTTTCTCTCTTTTTAGTTTTTCACAACTACATTTTATCCTCCACACAGAAGCCAGAAAACTTTCTCAAATATGCATCTGATTGTGTCACCATCCTGCTTAAACCCCTCATTGGTTTTCATTTGCAATTATAATGACTTTCTAAACATCCTTTATGACCAACCATTATGTGTCTACCTTCCTCCATTACTTCACTTTCTAGTTCTGTCTTCCTTGATTCCTGTGTTCTAATCACAGTAGCCTTCCTCCACTACCTTATTTTCCATGAAACTTATTTCCTCTTTTACTGAGTAATAATAATAGCTCATGTTATTGAATGCTAAATATGTTCCAGACACTAAACTAATTATTTCAATAATCTAATAATTTAATTTAGCAAATTCTGACAATAACCCAATAAGGTAGCTGCTAATAATAGCACCATTGTATGTGACATGAAATTGAGGCATAGAGGTATTAATAATTCATCCAAGGACATGAAGTTAGTAAATGACAGAATCTGAATTCAAAACCTAGGCATTGCTTTCCAGAGCCAAAATCCTTCAGTTCTGCCATATGCTGTACTCTGTTTTGCAATTATTTTTCAAACCCTTGTATTTTTTTCTACTTTGAATGCTTGCAATTTGTAGTCATTTATATTTTTAATATATTAAAGATAATCTTGTTTTGTTCTTTTTCAAGTTTGCTTTCACTATTTGGCTCTTTGAATTTCCATGTAAATTTTAGAATCTTCTTATAGTTGACTAAACTGTTAGAATTTTGATTAGGATTGCAGTTAATCTGTAGTTTAATTTGAAGAGAATTAAGATTGTTACTATATTGAGTCTTTCAAAGCATGAGCATGCTTTTGTATTCCTGTTCTACTTAATGGGGTCTTATATTTATTGTAAAAATGATTTACGGTTTTTAGTATAGAAATTTTGCATGTCTTTTGTTAGATGTATTTTTAAGCATTTGATAATTTTGAGGTTATATTTTAATAGTCAATTTTCAGTTATTTATTACGAATATATAGAAATACAGTTGACTTAATATTGATTAGGTATTCAACAATCTTGATAAATTCACTATGAATCCATGTAATATCAAAACATTATATATCTACAGTTTGTATGTATGTGTGTTTGTATGTATGCATTTGTGTATGTATAATGTATTTTTGACAGTAAATATGAGAATTTTAAACTGGAGGGAGGTGATTACTTTGGTGCTAGTTCTTCATTCCCCATTGTCCTCCCTCCATAGGTTGAACTGGTGAGACATGTATAGAATCTGCAGGTATAGTGTGGGTCTACCCTGCAAAAGAGGAACCCCAGAATTATGAAGCTTGGAGCTTATATAAGCCAGCTTGTACTGCTGCAACTCATTTCCTTCCTTTCTATAATTTATATTATTTAGTTTACATTTGAATATTATGATTCTTACAGCCAGAATAAACCCCACTTGGTCAAATTATTTTATTATTTTATATATCACCAGATTGTATCACATGAGGTCAGGAGTTCAAGACCAGTCAGCATGCTGAAGCCTATCTCTACTAAAAATATAAAAAATAAAAATAAAAATAAAAATATAATGGAGCATGGTGGCCGGTGCCTGTAATCCCACTACTCAGGAGGCAGAGGCAGCAGAATCGCATGAATCTGGGAGGCGGAGGTTGCAGTGAGTGGAAATTGTGCCACTGCACTTCGGCCTGGGCAACAAGAGTAAAACTCAGTCTCAATAAAAAAAAAACAACAAAGAAAGAAAGGAAGAGAGAAAGAAAAAGAAAGAAAGAGAGAGAGAGAGAAAGAAAGAAGAAAAAGCGGACTATCGTTGGAGTTTTTCGTCCGGTACTAACTATGGAAGAGTTTGTGAAAGACTGATGCTATTCTTCATTAGAATTTGCCAGTAAAGCTGTGTGGACTGGAGGTGATTTCTGCTGCCATGTTGATTACTTTCTTCTTTTCCATCTTTGGATTTGATATTTTCTTCTGTTTCTAGTTTCTTGAAATACAAATTGGATAATTAATATTCAGACTTCTTCCCTGACTTAATATGTACATTAATGCTCCACATTTCCATTAGGTTTAGCTGCATTTGTCCGTGTTTTAATTTTTTTTTTTTAATTGCATTTTAGGTTTGGGGGTACATGTGAAAAACATGCAAGGTAGTTGCATAGGTGCATACGTGGCAGTATGATTTGCTGCCTCCCTCCCCTTCACCTATATCTGGCATTTCTCCCCATGCTATCCCTCCCCAACTCCCCACCCCCCCGCTGTTCCCCCTACTCCCCCCCAACAGAACCCCGTGTATAGTGCTCCCCTCCCTGTGTCCATGTGTTCTCCTTGTTCAATACCCACCTATGAGTGAGAACATGTGGTGTTTGATTTTGTGTTCTTGTGTCAGTTTGCTGAGAATGATGTTTTCCAGGTTCATCCACGTCCCTACAAAGGACGTGAACTCCTCGTTTTTAATGGCTGCATAATATTCCATGGTGTATATGTGCCACATTTTTCCTGTCCAGTCTATCATTGATGGGCATTTGGGCTGGTTCCAGGTCTTTGCTGTTGTAAACTGTGCTGCAGTGAACATTCGTGGGCATGTGTCCTTATAGTAAAACGATTTATAATCCTTTGGATATATGCCCAGTAATGGGATTGCTGGGTCAAATGAAATTTCTATTTCTAGGTCCTTGAGGAATCGCCACACAGTTTTCCACAGTGGTTGAACTAATTTACACTCCCACCAACAGTGTAAAAGTGTTCCTATTTCTCCACATCCTCTCCAGCATCTGTTTTCTCCAGATTTTTTAATGATCACCATTCTAACTGGCGTGAGATGGTATCTCAATGTAGTTTTGATTTGCATTTCTCTAATGACCAGTGATGATGAGCATTTTTTCATATGTTTGTTGGCCTCATGTATGTCTTCTTTTGTAAAGTATCTGTTCATATCCTTCGCCCATTTTTGAATGGGCTTGTTTGTTTTCTTCTTGTAAATCTTTTTTAGCTCGTTGTAAATTCTGGATATCAGCCCTTTGTCAGATGGGTAGGCTGCAAAAATTTTTTCCCATTCTGTTGGTTGCTGATTCACTCTATTGACTGTTTCTTTTGCCGTGCAGAAGCTGTGGAGTTTGATTAGGTCCCATTTGTCTATTTTGGCTTTTGTTGCCAATGCTTTTGGTGTTTTGGTCATAAAGTCCTTGCCTACACCTATGTCCTGAATGGTTTTGCCTAGGTTTCCTTCTAGTGTTTTTATGGTGTTAGGTCTTATGTTTAAGTCTTTAATCCATCTGGAGTCAATTTTAGTGTAAGGTGTCAGGAAGGGGTCGAGTTTCTGCTTTCGGCATATGGCTAGCCAGTTTTCCCAACACCACTTATTGAACAGGGAATCCTTTCCCCATTGCTTGTTTTTTTCAGGTTTGTCAAAGATCGGGTGGTTGTAGATATGTTGTGTCGCCTCCGACGCCTCTGTTCTGTTCCATTGGTCTATATCTCTGTTTTGGTACCAGTACCATGCTGTTTTGATTACCGTAGCCTTGTAGTAGAGTTTGATGTCCGGTAGTGTGATGCCTCCCGCTTTGTTCTTTTTGCTTAGAATTGACTTGGCTATGCGGGCTCTCTTTTGGTTCCATAGGAAGTTTAAGGTGGTTTTTTCCAGTTCTGTGAGGAAGGTCATTGGTAGCTTGATGGGGATAGCGTTGAATCTGTAAATTACTTTGGGCAGTATGGCCATTTTCACGATATTAATTCTTCCTAACCATGAACATGGAATGTTTCTCCATCTGTTTGTGTCCTCTCTTATTTCGTTGAGCAGTGATTTGTAGTTCTCCTTGAAGAGGTCCTTTACGTTCCTTGTTAGTTGTATTCCTAGGTATTTTATTCTCTTTGTAGCAATTGTGAATGGCAGTTCGTTCTTGATTTGGCTCTCTTGAAGTCTGTCATTGGTGTATAGGAATGCTTGTGATTTTTGCACATTGATTTTGTATCCCGAGACTTTGCTGAAGTTGCTTATCAGTTTCAGGAGATTTTGGGCTGAGGTGATAGGGTCTTCTAGATATACAATCATGTCATCTGCAAATAGAGACAATTTGACTTCCTCCTTTCCTAATTGAATACCCTTTATTTCTTTTTCTTGTCTGATTGCTCTGGCTAGAACTTCCAGTACTATATTGAATAGGAGTGGTGAGAGAGGGCATCCTTGTCTAGTGCCAGATTTCAAAGGGAATGCTTCCAGTTTTTGCCCATTCAGTATGATATTGGCTGTCGGTTTGTCATAAATAGCTTTTATTATTTTGAGATACGTTCCGTCGATACCTAGTTTATTGAGAGTTTTTAGCATAAAGGGCTGTCGAATTTTGTCGAAGGCCTTCTCTGCATCAATTGAGATAATCATGTGGTTTTTGTTTTTGGTTCTGTTTATGTGGTGAATTACATTTATAGACTTGCGTATATTGAACCAGCCTTGCATCCCCAGGATGAATCCTACTTGATCATGGTGGATAAGCTTTTTGATGTGGTATTGTAATCGGCTTGCCAGTATTTTATTGAAGAATTTTGCATCTATGTTCATCATGGATATTGGCCTGTAGTTTTCTTTTCTTGTTGAGTCTCTGCCGGGTTTTGGTATTAGGATGATGTTGGTCTCATAAAATGATTTGGGAAGGATTCCCTCTTTTTAGATTATTTGGAATAGTTTCAGTAGGAATGGTACCAGTTCCTCTTTGTATGTCTGGTAGAATTCGGCTGTGAACCCATCTGGACCTGGGCTTTTTTTGGGTGGTAGGCTCTTAATTGCTGCCTCGACTTCAGACCTTGTTATTGGTCTATTCAGGGTTTCGACTTCTTCCTGGTTTTGGCATGGGAGGAGGCTGCTGTCCAGGAATTTATCCATTTCTTCCAGGTTTTCTAATTTATGTGCATAGAGTTGTTTGTAATAATCTCTGATGATGGTTTGAATTTCTGTGGCATCTGTGGTGATATCCCCTTTATCATTTTTTATTGCATCTATTTGGTTATTCTCTCTTTTCTTTTTTATTAGTCTGGCTAGTGGTCTGTCTATTTTGTTGATCTTTTCAAAAAACCAGCTCCTGGATTTATTGATTTTTTGTAGGGTTTTTTGTGTCTCTATCTCCTTCAATTCTGCTTTGATCTTAGTTATTTCTTGTCTTCTGCTAGGTTTTGAGTTTTTTTGATCTTGCTCCTCTAGCTCTTTCAATTTTGATGATAGGGTGTCAATTTTAGTTCTCTCCTTTCTTCTCATGTGGGCACTTATTGCTATATATTTTCCTCTAGAGACTGCTTTAAATGTGTCCCAGAGATTCTGGTATGTGGTGTCTTCATTCTCGTTGGTTTCGAAGAACATCTTTATTTCTGCCTTCATTTCATTGTTTATCCAGTCAACATTCAGGAGAAAGTTGTTCAATTTCCATGAGGCTGTGTGGTTCTGGGTTGGTTTCTGAATTCTGAGTTCTAACTTGATTGCACTGTGGTCTGAGAGACTGTTTGTTATGGTTTCCGTTCTTTTGCATTTGCTGAGGAGTGATTTACTTCCAATTATGTGGTCAATCTTAGAGTAGGTGTGATGTGGTGCTGAGAAGAATGTATATTCTGTGGATTTGGGGTGGAGAGTTCTGTAAATGTCTATTAGGTTTGCTTGTTCCAGGTCTGAGTTCAAGTCCTGGATATCCTTATTAATTTTCTGTCTCGTTGATCTGTCTAATATTGACAATGGTGTGTTGAAGTCTCCCACTATTAATGTGTGGGAATCTAAGTCTCTTTGCAAGTCTTTAAGAACTTACCTTATGTATCTGGGTGCTCCTGTATTAGGTGCATATATATTTAGGATCATTAGCTCTTCTTGTTGCATTGATCCTTTTACCATTATGTAATGTCCTTCTTTGTCTCTTTTGATCTTTGTTGCTTTAAAGTCTATTTTATCAGAGATGAGAATTGCAACTCCTGCTTTTTTTTGCTCTCCATTTGCTTGGTAAATCTTCCTCCATCCCTTTATTTTGAGCCTTTGTGTATCCTTGCATGTGAGGTGGGTTTCCTGGATACAGCACACTGATGGGTTTTGGCTTTTTATCCAATTTGCCAGTCTGTGTCTTTTGATTGGGGCATTTAGTCCATTTACATTTAGGGTTAATATTGTTATGTGTGAATTTGATCCTGTCATTTTGATGCTAGCTGGCTGTTTTTCCCATTGGTTGATGCAGATTCTTCATTGTGTTGCTGCTCGTTACCATTTCGTGTGTTTTTGGAGTGGCTGGTGCTGGTTGTTTTTTTCTATGTGTAGTATCTCCTTCAGGAGCTCTTGTAAAGCTGGTCTGGTGGTGATGAAATCTGTGAGTACTTGCTTGTTCACAAAGGATTTTATTTTTCCTTCACTTATGAAGCTTAGTTTGGCTGGATAGGAAATTCTGGGTTGAAAGTTCTTTTCTTTAAGGATGTTGAATATTGGCCCCCACTCTCTTCTGGCCTGTAGAGTTTCTGCTGAGAAGTCTGCTGTGAGTCTGATGGGTTTCCCTTTGTGGGTAACCCGACCTTTCTCTCTGGCTGCCCTTAGTATTTTCTCCTTCATTTCAACCCTGGTGAATCTGATGATTATGTGCCTTGGGGTTGCTCTTCTAGAGGAATATCTTTGTGGTGTTCTCTGTATTTCCTGGACTTGAATATTGGCCTGCCTTGCTAGGTTGGGGAAGTTTTCCTGGATAATATCCTGGAGAGTATTTTCCAGCTTGGATGCATTCTGTTCGTCACATTCAGGTACACCTATCAAACGTAGGTTAGGTCTTTTCATGTAGTCCCATATTTCTTGTTGACTCTGTTCATTTCTTTTTACCTTGTTTTCTCTAATCTTCCCTTCTCGTTTTATTTCATTGAGTTGATCTTCGACCTCTGATATCCTTTCTTCTTCTTGGTCAGTTCGGCTGTTGAAACTTGTGCATGCTTCGCGAAGTTCTCGTATTGTGTTTTTAAGCTCCATCAATTCACTCATATTCCTCTCTAAGTTGTCCATTCTCATTAGCATTTCATCAAGTCTTTTTTCAAGGTTCTTAGTTTCTTTGCATTGGGTTAGAACATGTTCTTTTAGCTCACGGAAGTTTCTTATTATCCACTTTCTGAAAGCTGATTCTGTCATTTCATCACACTCATTCTCTGTCCAGTTTTGTTCCCGTGCTGGTGAGGAGTTATGCTCCCTTGTAGGAGGAGAGGTGTTCTGGTTTTGGGTGTTTTCATCCTTTTTGCGCTGGTTTCTTCCCATCCTTGTGGATTTATCCACCTATCGACTTTGTAGTTGCTGTCTTTCTGATTTTGGTAATTTTAAGTCTGCAGCAGCTGAACTCATAAACCCCCTTTTCTGCCCCCCAGGTGTTCTGGCCCAGGGAGTTAGAGGTTTATGATTTTCAGCTGTGTTGCTACCGTTTTCCCTGCCCACAAGGTGGCAGTCTAGTCACACTCAGCCTGCAGAGGCTTCGCTGAGCTGCTGTGGGCTCCGCCCAGCTTCTGTGTGAGCTTCCCTGCAGTCCTGTTTATATGGGTGTAGTTATAACTGCTTCCGCTATGCTGGCCCGCCCCTGTAGTGACGGAGTCTCTGTAGTGGCTGGTTGTCTTGGTTACGGCAAATTGCCCCGGGAACTGCAGGGTGTTTCCCGATGGACGACGCCCCTCCCCCACAGAGCTGGACCGACCCGGGTTCAGCCATGTTTCCAGTGGCACCCTCTTTGCCTGGGAATCTCTTGGCTTGACTCCTTGCCTCAGCTCCCCTTGCTGGCCCAGAGGGGACACAGTCTCATTCACTTTGCTCAAGGAGCCGCTGCTCCCTGCCCCCAGTGCAGGCCGACTGGCTGCTCGGGTCCAACCAGCGGCACTGGGAACCCGTGGAGCTTCTCTGCCTGTGAATCTCCTGGTCTGTGGGCAGTTAAAATCCGCTGCCCTGTGTGCCGCTGTGTCAGCCGAAGCAGCGGCTCTGAGATTCGTGGCGCGCCCTTGCCCGGGAGTCTCCTGGCTTGACTCCCTGCTTCAGCTCCCCTTGCTGGCTCAGAGGGAACTCTGTCTCTCTCGCTCTGCATAAGAAGCCACTGCCCCCCGCCCCAGGGCATAGGCTGAGCGGCCATGTCGCTCAAACCAGCGGCGCTGGCGACCCGTGGGGCTTCTCCTCCTGTGAATCTCCTGGTCTGTGGGCAGTAAAAATCCGTCTGGAAATGCGGCATCCACTCACCCTCTATGCCTTCTCTCGGAGCTGCAGTCCCGACTTCCTCCTAAGCGGCCATCTTGTGGAATCTCCAACCCGTGTTTTAATATTTTTATCTTTATTAATGTTCAAAATATTTTCTAATTGATTTTTAACATGGGTTATTTGTAACTTCATCGTTTAATTCCCCAGTGCTTGGAGATTTTCTAGTTTATTTATGTTTACCATTCAAATTGTCATGTGGTTAGAAAGTATATTTGAATAATTTTGGTTCTTCTAAAATTTGTTGAAGCTTTATGTTCTTATTGATTATTTTCCTATGTATATACCAATATACAGTCTACATATTTAAATAATTTTTCTTTCAATTTTGCTTTCTTATGTTTAACTGTTAGATAAAATGATGATGATTTGATTCACTGTCAGAAGATGTTTTCAGAGAAGTCTAATAGCCTTTCTGATAGTTACAGGTATAGAAAAATCAAAAAGTGAGAAAAATCAGGAAGTAAAAATTAACTAAGTATTACTATTTAAAATTAATACAATGCAGCCATTTATGGAAAATGCCTAAGTTTTATATGGTATAAAAATAGTACTTTTATTTAATAAGTTCTAGATTATTATTATCATAAATTTCATGAAAATGGCAAATTATGTGCTCACATTTTACTAGTTCTTTCTCATAAACCTAGGACTTTCATTTTTATTTTAATTGGATTATTATTTCTCTAATAGAATCAATTGAATATAATTCTTTGTTCTTTTGTAGGTTTAAAATACATTTTAAAATTTGAAAATAGTTCAATATGGGCCGGGCGCGGTGGCTCACGCCTGTAATCCTAGCACTTTGGGAGGCTGAGGTGGGTGGATCATGAGGTCAAGAGATCGAGACCATCCTAGCCAACATGGTGAAACCCCATCTCCACTAAAAATACAAAAATTAGCCAGGCATTTGGCACGTGCCTGTAGTCCCAGCTTCTTGGGAGGCTGAGGCAGAAGAATAGCTTGAACCCAGGAGGCGGAGGTTGCACTGAACCAAGACTGCACCACTGTGCTCCAGCCTGGCGACAGAGCAAGACTCCGTCTCCAAAAAAAAAAAAAGTTCAATAAATAGTTCAATATGTCAAATGCATATAAGAAATATCAACATTAAAATTTGATATAATTAATTTGGATTAATGTAAGTTCCAAGATATAAATTTCTTTCATTTGTAGAGTTCTGTAGACACTGTGGGAAAGTACAAATATCTCTGAAATTCAATATTATTACAACACTAATATTATTGCAAATTAATATCTTAAAGTTGCATAGTATTTTTACATTTGCAAAAGCACTTTCTTTCATATTTCTAGAATTTGATTAAGTCTCACAACAGCTCTCAGAAATTGGCAGGGCTAGATTGGAGGAACTGGTAATTTCAGTTTTTTTCTATAATTTCCCAAAAGAAATGTGCTACAGTTAGTATAGAATAAGTAAATGGATGCCTCCTTTTGCTCTTTCTGTTGATTGTTGAACTGAGATTCTGCTGACTGATGTTTATGTTCACATTCATTCATTTCATAGGTATTTATTAAATGGCTACCATGCACATAACAGATTTTGAATATTTGCTACTGATCTTTATTTGTAATGTGTGATTTTGTGAAAACTTAGGTTTTGCACATTTTAATAACTGGCAATTATTTCTGTTTTCCTAATTCCCTTCATTCTGTTATATTTTCACGTTATCCTTAACTTAAGTCCTTTGTATGCTGCTAACCCATTTTCAGTCTGATAATGATTAATAAGTCATTCATGCAGTTTCTTCTTTTGTAGAATATATAAAAATACATTACCCTTGTCCCCAAAATAGGATGCTTAAACATTTCCTTTGGCTTAAATCTGAATATTTTAATAGGAGTCTGTAATGAGAAGAGTAAAATTTTCTCTTATTTGTCTTTCTTCCATTGGAATGGTCTGGGGCAGTTTTATTTCCCTGAGAATTTCTTAATTTAAGAAGAAAACATGCATCAGGATTATATGTTAGAGAAAGGCAAAGAGAAAGACTAGGCTCTTCAGGGCTGTTCTGAGTTTGACTTAAATTTAGTGATAAAGAAGGTTACAAGTTCTGCTATAGTTAAGATCCCTGAATCATTCAAATTATTTTACTACAGTAGAAAAGCAAGCTATTAGAATGAAGTCAATAATAGGAACAAAAAGGGTACATTTTCTTTAAATAATACACTGTATTAAGTACTTAGAAAATCTAAGAATCAGTAACAATGAAACAAATCAGTGGTTTCCAACCTGGTTCCACATTAAAATCAATGAGACATTTAAAAAACAAAACAAAATGAAACACTGATGCCTAAGCCCTACCACAACCAGTTAAAACCAATTATGTTTGGGGTGGGACCTGTTCATATTGTTTTCTAGATGTCCCTGATGTGATGGTAACTATTACATTATACAATATATTAAAAAATTTAAGTACTCCCCCATTCAATAAAAATAAAATCTAGCAATGTTATGCCCGTGCAACTCCACTTGCTAGTAAAAACAAGGCAGAGTAAACAGATCATTGGTACAAAACAGATATGTGTGTGTGTGTATATGTGTGTGTGTGTGTATTTATATGTAATATACATATAGAACAGATCTAGACAGTCACAAATGAATAACTATGGCCTTTCAACACCAAAGCACATTGACACTTTAAAGAGATTTATTCCTGGTATAAGAAAAATGTTGTCACTTATAATGTTTATAATTATTAGAAAAAGAAACAAAATAATGATTTAATTCTGTGTATTTAAGAGTTTTTCTGTGTATTCCAGAACTTAGAAAATTTTGAAGGGAAAAGAAAGCTGCTTCTCATATGGAAGGAGGCTCATTTACTCTATTTAACAACATATCAGAGCAAAACACCTAATGGTTTTGAATGGGCCTAAACTGTTCTTTGAATTAAAAATGTGCCTGAAATAGTTTTTCTAATACTTAAAATTTAACAAGAAATTTCCTTTATTCCTTCTATGTGGTGGTACCTGCTTATATACTTAAATCATCAAAATGTGAGAATAACAATTTAATGAAACAAGCTAGCAAGATATTCAGACATTTACTGTGGTATCTGAAAGCAAGTGTATAAGAGACAAAATGATTTTCTTATATGGATGGTATACCAATAAAGAAATCAAGCCTTTTATTTCTGTGAGCTATAATTTAAAACAGCATGGGCTTTTTGATAGAACTTCTTAATCTAAAACTACCCGAGAAGAATGAGATAAAGATTTTTGTCAACCCACTGATGCTGTGTGACTTTGCCCCAGTAGTCTTTGAGAGATTTTGTAAAGAACTTCAGCTTTCTTGCCTAACAGCTGGATTTTCTAACCCTGCATCATTCTTTATTTAGACTTTGGGAAATATTGCTTCTGTGTACTTTGGGACCAATTTTAGAAATATAAAGAATCCAAAATGGAATAATAAATCACCTATTTTAGTCCTTAAAAATATTTAATACCAATGTAAATGTTAAATGTGTTTATGACACAAGGCTACACACTATCACAATTCTCATTTATGTCCTGATGCACTATTAAGCAAAAATCCAAGTTAATATAAATATTTCCATTGAAAATATTGTTCTGAAATTCTGAAAGTTCGTGTTTGTTGAACTATGAAACTAAAGAATAAATTTAAAGGATGTTTACTTGTGTTATACCTATTCCTGCATTTTCTTTAATTTTCATTTTGGTCAGAAATGTATTTTTATATATTTCATGTATACTTTAAAAGCGTTATATGCAGAAATGTCCATGGGAAACTAAATGCACAGACACACACACACACAGACACACACACACATAAAATTTTAACTAGTTCACACATATCTCATAGGGTCACCTGTGTCTCCATCTTCCACATCTGATAACAAAAAACCCTTTTCCTGGTGAGTACGATTTATTGAATATTTCTGTGTGTTTGGTATATTGACGAGTATGTGGTGATATTTCAGAGAAAGGTACAAATTATCATCTAGCAGAAAAAGCAAACATTTCAGTCAGGATCTGGCTATCAGTGTGTATCAGAGCTGAATATGAAACTTCATACAGAAGGGAATGTAAGAAACAAGAATCTCTATAGCATGAAAGGGACATCAGATATTCCAGTGTTACATTTGTGGCAGAATTTTTCTATCTCCATTTCTTTAAATTTTAAAATTCTCTGCCTAATCTCAATTGCCTTCACCCTATCCAGGCAATAGTTAGAATGTCTTAGAATATGACTAATGTAAAGAATAATAAAGAAAAAAAGTGTCTTTTTCATATTTTGGATTTCAAGAAAGGATTTTCATAATTGATATGCAGTATGGCAAATTGAGGAGCTCAGCAAATCCTCTCCTTAAGAAGAAACTATAACATTAGACAAAATAATCTATAACAAGAATTTCTGGGTTGTGAAAATTAATCAAAGGTTTATAATCAATTATTAATGTTAATGGAGACATGTTTAAATTAATGAAGACAATGTTATTTTTGAAATCTACTGAACTATTCAACCGGAAGACACTGGGATATTCTTGCCTAAATAGCATTCCCCCTGCCCCTACTTCATAGTTTCATGGATCAAGCCAGAAAACCCAGTAACTTTTCTGAAAAATAGGGCTTATTGACTTAAAATGAAGAAAAAAAATGTGCCTGACCAATAACATAGCAATCTCAGTAGCTAATGAAGCAGAGATGACAAATGACTCTACTAGCTTTAAATTGTAATCCTAGTAGAGAAATTTAACAGTGGTATCTTGGATATGATAAATTCAGAGAGGGTATAGAGAAGTTCTCCATATATTCCTGGCTTACTGTGTATCTGGAAAAAAAAATGTAATTGAGATATAGGACAGCCTTGCCGTAAATAAAAGCTGGGGAAGACTTGAAAATTGACCTAACTGCTAATATACACCCTAACTCGCACACAGATCCATTAGTAGAAGATGGAAGCTTGAAGTTTTTAAATAAAATTTCAGTGAATGTATTGGCTGAGCCCCAAACTAAGTAGAGGCAATCCCTGAGAGGTGAGATGAAAGGGGAGGGAAAATAAAAGCTGAGTACAGACATAGATAGATATAACTAATGGTCACATACCTCAAGAGAAACAGATTAAACCCAGGAATTTGTTAAATTAACAAACCAGCAAGCAATAACAACTCTAATTATTGTCTAATAACAATAATAATAATCTAGATTTATTACAACAGTTGATCGAGACTATCCAGTTTTCAACCACAATAAAATATGAGACAAACAAAGAGATAAGAAAATGTGACCTATGGACAGTAGAGAATAAGTAGCTACTGTCCCATAATGGGCACTATTTCAGGGCTTATATTTTAACAGACAAAGACTGTTAGACAGACAGTACATATTTTAATGTGTAGAACACATTTTAACAAAGTATCAAAGCAACTATTATAAATACAATTGAAAAATCAAGGAAAATATGTTTAAAGAATTACATAGAAATATAACAACACTGATTCAATGAATAGTGAATCTCATTAAAGAAAGGAATTATAAAAATAACCAAACATTTGGAATTTAAAAGTTTAATAGTTTACAAAATTTGCTGGAGTTGCTCAACAGCAGACTGGAGATGACAGAAAAAACAAACAGTAAATTTGCAGGTAGATCAGTAAAATTTTTTGAAAACCAGAGAGAAGAACAATGCATAGAAGCTCAGAGATTTGTGAAATGATGTCAAGTATAAACACACAGACAGTCACACACATACACACACACACATACACACACACACACAATGAAAGATTCAGAAGGGCAGGAGACAGAAAAAAAGGGACAGAAAATTATTAGACGTATAGAAGAAAATTAGAAATAATAGCAGAAAACTTCCTAAATATGGTGAAAAAAATACAAATTTGTAATTCAAAATATCCTAGGACTTCCAAGTGGGAAAACCATAGAGCAATGCACACCTAGACATCATAGTCAAACAGTTGAAAGCCAAAAGGTAGAATACCTTGAAAGCTACAGGAGGAAAAGAACTCATTGCATATACTGTTAACACCAATATTAACAATTGTCAAGGACACGGAGAAACTGTAAGCCCTGAACTTTGCTTGTGAGCTTGTAAAATGGTAAAGCCCTTTGGAAAAAAAATTTTTTTTTCATTCTTAACAGTTTAAGCATAAATTTGCTATGCAATCCAGCAATTCTATACCTGGGTATCTACTCAAGAGAAATGAAAACATATGTTCACATTAAGACTCTTGCATGATCATTTTAAATAACATTATTCACAATAGCTAAATAGAGGAAACAATCTGTCAATTGTCTGGTGAGTGGTTAAATGAAATATGGTATACACATACACTGGAATGGTTTTCAGCACTGAAAAGGATGGGCTACTTATACACGCTACTAAATACCTGACCCCCCAAAAAATTACACTAGTGATAGAAGCCAGATATAAAGGACTGTATATTTTATGATTCCATTTAAGTAAAGATAATTTATAGAGATTAGGGTAATACCCAGATTAGGATAATTTAGAGAGATAAAAAGTAAATCGGTGTTGGCCTGAGTCTGAGTGTGGAAGAAAAGATTGCCTAGAAATGATTGAATGGCACATCTGTGATGTGTGTATCTAATGGTATATAAATCATGCTTTACTAAGGCTGTAAAACATGGAGATGAATACTCACATTTTTATTTTGTAATTATGTTTTACAGATAATAATTTGGCATGGAAGTGTTTGGCTATTGCACACTTGTCTTTTAAGGGTTTGAGGTTTCCATAAGGCCAGGTTAGAGAAGTAGAGAGTCAGAAATACAGGTGAGGTAGATGGTTGGAAATCCTTGACAAGAGGCTCCTTATTCTACTAATTTCCAAGCTGATTTGCAGGTTGTGAATCGGTGAGGTCCAAAAGAGAAGAGGGAGAAGAAATTATCAAAAGGAACTTGCCACATTACCCGCTAGAAGGATCACTAACACAACAAGCAAATTCCTCCCATTTCCCTGAAACAATCTGGTGATAATAAAGCAGGCATTTAAAAATGGATATAGTTGGCCGCTCACTGTGGCTAATGCCTGTAATCTTAGCACTTTGGGAGACTGAGGTAGGCAGATCATGAGGTCAGGATTTCAATAGCTTGACCAGCATCGTTAAATCCTGTCTCTACTAAAAATATAAACAGCTGGGCATGGTGGCAGGTGCCTGTAATCCCAGCTACTTTAGAGGCTGAGGGAGGAGAATCGCTTGAACCTGGAACACAAAGGTTGCAGGGAGCCAACATCGCGCCACGGCACTCCAGCCTGGGTGAAAGAGTAAGACTCCATCACACATACACCACACACACACACACACACACACACACACGAATATAGTTTATCCAGGTGTGGTGGCAGGTGCCTGTAATCACAGCTACTTGGGATGCTAAGGCAGAAGAATCGCTTGAACTCAGGAGGCAAAGGTTGCTGTGAGCCGAGATCAGGCCACTGCACTCCAGCCGGCCACAGAACAAGACTCAGTCAAAAAAAGAAAAAGGAAAAAAAAAATGGATATAGTGTGTCAGTTACAAAAGAGGCCTGAGGCAGATTTTGAAGCTGCCCACAAGGTGCAGGACACATAGTCTGTGCATAGTGATTCTAGTAAGGCCCTGGATGCTAGGATATGTAGATACTGCCAAAAGAAAGCAGAAATGAGGTGTAACAGTGAATGCCATCACGCAAGAAAGCAAGAAGAGTGGATTTCAATGACGCGGTGTCTCTCTTCAGCACCTGGGCTTCAGGTAATGCTCTCTAGAATTTAGCAGAAAATCTATTGTCTAAGGTAAATTTTGAATTAACTCAATCAATACTAATTTCCTAGAGTCATTTAAATAAGCAAGTAGGTAAAAAATAAGTTCAGAAATATAAACATAAGAACTTACTATATAACAGACCTGACTTTAAGGCCAGAGTTTCTCACTCTCTCTATATTAAAATATACATAGTTTACCCTTCAAAGGAAGTATAGCATGACTATACAGTGAGATAAAAGTATTTTATGTGGTGGGTAAAGTGAAATGGCAATATACACATTATGATATATCTCAGGAATTTCATTTGGATGATTAGAATATTTTACAAAAAAAAGAAGACTAAAAAGTATTTTATGACTCTGATACCATAGATTACACACACAATTATTAAATGTCATCAGTATGCTCACTGTCAATAAATTCATGTATTAACATTTTTCTTTTCACAAAAAATGTGATAAGTGTTCAACGTATAACATTAAAATTTTCATATTCAGGGTATTCAAAAGTCAGTAAATTATAAGTTAGAAGAACAAGATTCCAATCCACATTCTACTACTAATTAAACATGCAAAAATAATTTAAAATATCTGCACCAATGCTTTCTTATTTTTAATACATGAGATATGAAGCAAGACTATCTATAAGCCTCTCTCAAGAATGGAATTTTATGACCATAATGTAGGCTATATGCTGCTTCAAGTACTTTGTGCAGCAAGTTTGGACATTTAATTAATGAGTCAATTAATTAAATCAGTCGATATTGTCAAAGGATAACTGACCTGACACTGACAAATATATAGCTTAACTAGAATGAATTGTTATTTATATTAAATTTAATCTATGCGTTAAAATATATTAAGAGGCAAGGACATTTTGTGACATGATTCCAAATAGTGTAGTCAGGAGATAAGATTTTAGATACAGGATAAACCACATATTTTGCTGAATGAGAGGCTCATAAGAATATGAGCAATGGCAATCGGGTATAAGAATATGTGCCAGGGCAATAATCTTATCAGTAATTTAATTCTTCCTAAAAACATTGACAATCTCCATGAATGGTTAAAAATAATATAAATGTAGAACTGATGTCCTTCAGGTAAGTAATTTTTGAAAATATACAAGATTGTTTTCCAAGTAAGTCCAAATAAGTTTGTTGAACAATTGGCAATGAAACAAAGAGAATTACTAAGAGGTTACAAATGTGGGTAGAAACTATGGAGGCCATAACGACATTTACTATGTTGCAAACAATGAAACACAAATGAAGTAAATCTAATGAGGAGACAATTTGATTACTAAAAGGAAGCTTTTGAAATGCAGTGATTAAGTCAGGTAAAAAAATAATAAAGCTCTGCTCTTGTACTTACTAAGACACAAAAAGGCAATTATGCAAAAAGGCACTTAAAAGCTGTGCTACTAAGAATACAGCCTAATCTTTCTTAATACCCCTTCCTTTCAAGTACCAGTTTCCCAATATTTTCTTCATTTAAATTCTCTTCAAAACTATCCCTTATGTTCACTATCATGTAGCATTTAGTGAATTTTTTTTCTGTCTACCATCAAACTTAAGTAATACTCCTTCCATTGTTTTACAATTTATACCTATTTCTTCATAATAATTAGCTGGAAATTTTTTACATATCCTTTTATCATTCTTTCCTGTACACATATAGGATTTTAGGAAAACAGTATAGGACTTGCTTTTTTAAAATTTTAAATTCAATATTCTTGTGGGATTCTGGAGAGTGACTAGAACGGGCCTTTCAGGATTCTATTTTATTTCTCATGTCTTATTCATCTCTAATCTCCATCTAATCACTATCATTACTTCTGACATAAAATACCTGCAACCTTAGAAAAAGGTAACCAAATGAACATTGGCATAGATGGAATTGAAAAGCCAAAGGAATTGACTGAAATAGAAATATACAGGTGACTCTCTGAGGGCACCTTAAATGGTACTAAGAGTGTATATAGTCCACAAATTTAAGAGGACAATACAATGTGTATATCCAACTGGAAGGAAACATATTGTTATGGAGAAGCAGTTTCTGAATGAGGTCTTCTCGCATTTATAGCCTTATTGTTGACAGTGCATCTTGTTATTTTTAAGATCATCAGTTTAATAACTTGTGATTACCTGTTAGAATTGAAATGTTGAATAATTTTCTTGTGGCACATGTTATTTTTTTATATATTATTATAATACATAGTAAAGTAGTAATATATTAATATGTATAGGAAAGTAGTGATTTATATATGTTAATCATTGATTGATGATTTTCATTAACTTTGTTCTTGAATCTTGTCTCCCTGGTAAGTCAATTCTTTACATTTTGAAATTTTAAAATTTCCTTCATTTAGCAAAGGATAGCTATTTGATTTAACAACTATTTTTAAATGTGACTTTCCTAAAAATATTTAAGCAGTGTTATTTGATTTAATTAGAAAATATTGTATTATTTTTAAACTGAAAGAATGGACATTACTATTAAAATTTCTTAGAAGTAATTTACTTAACCTGCCTCACATATTACAAATAATACACACCTTGTTTTAGGAGCTTCTTTTAAAAGTCTCATTTTTTAAAATGGAATGCTTTGGAGTATGGTTATTTTATGTAGATTCAATTAATATTGAATAACACAAAATTAGAATATTTCTCCCATTGTTAAATTTGTGATAGCAGTTATAAAAGAGTGATTGGGTGCAAATCCTGGGGTTAAATTGCAGAACTTGAAATCAACACAATGACATTAGACTAATTCCATTTGCTCAACAGTCTCCTATTGTTGTATAATGCTGTATAAAATATCTAGAAGAGGTGGGCACAGTGGCTCATGCCTATAATCCCAGTACTTTGGGAGGATGAGGCAGGAGGATTCCTTGAGCCCAAGAGTTCAAGACAAGCCTGGGCAAGATGGTGAGACTTTGTCTCTACAAAAAGTATTTTAAAAATTAGCCAGGTGTGGTGGCACATGCCTATAGTCCCTGCTACTCTGGAGGCTGAGGTGGAACGAATTCTTGGGCCCAGGAATTCAGGATGGTAGTGAGTTCTGATCATGCCACTGTACTCCAGTCTGGGCAGCAAAGCTGGACCCTGTTTCTAAAATAAAAATAAATTAATAAATAAAATAAAATACCTCGAAGAGTGTCTGGCACATAGCAAATACTATAAATTGTTTGCTGTTGTTACTTTGCCTACTTCAACTTTATACTAATAAAAATACACTGTTTCAAGCTTGTAAAGTGAGAACATAAAATTAATAAAAAGTTGAAATTAGAAAATTTGAAAAACACTAAATTTCAAAGAAAAATAAAGTAGATAAATGTGAGATCATTTTCATGCTGAGGAAGACTGTAAATGTTAGAAAAGTGAAATGGAGAAAAGCATATAAGGATTGCTGTTAAAGAGAGGAAAGCATAACATCTAAAGATAAAAAGTAAATGAGAAAGACTGGAAAACAGGAAAATGATCAGAAGGTCAACTAATTAGAAAACTGGGTTACAAGCTGAAGAATGTAAAAGAGTTAATGCATAGAAAAATAACAAGCAGATCAAGGAGAGTGAAGCCAGACACTTCTACTCTGCCATTTTGGTTGTATTTATTGTTGTTGTTGTTTTGTTGATTTATTTGTTTTTGCTAGACTCCTACAGAAATAATTGTTGACTTCAAGGCTTTAAATGTGCTTCCTTATTTTTAGTTTAATAAATGAAATCTGAGAGGACCTATGTGCTGGCAATTTTGCTATAACGTGACATATTCTAACTTATAAAATATGACTAATTTGATGGACAGGACATAGCTCATTTTTGCTCTTCTTTAACTCTGTAGTTAGGAGTGACACTGCACATCAGTCACTACACATTAGCCATCTACATCATACTTTTTCTTCTAGGTATTTGTTTATTAAGCACTTCACTCTGGTTTTTTATAATTCCTTTTATTTTGAATATTCCGTCTCATTATAATTAAAATTTACCAGTACTTAAATATCTATAGTAGTTAACAAACTATTAAAAGTTCTCATTTCGTAAAGAATTTTTAGATCTTTGTTCACATTTTTAATAGTTAAGGTAACAGCATGGTTGAGAACCATCATTCTTCTGTATTTAATTGATTTGTGATTTTGAGCTGATATTCGTTCTCCTGTGCCACAGTTTTCTCACCTAACAGTAATGACAGTAACTGTCTCCAAAGGTCTTATGAGTATTGCATAAATTAATTCATGTATAATGATTAGCAAAGGCCTCAAATCCGGTAAGGACTTAATAAATGCTGACAACAATTATTTTTTTACGTGAACTCTGGCTTATTTTCATCTTCTTTCCCTTCATTGTGTATTTTTTTTATATGTCCTATTTATGTTTACTGGACACTTGCACAATTTACTCTCGTAGAGTATTTCTGGTATCCTTTAGTGTTAGTGCTTTGTTGATTTCTTGTATGATTGTTTATCTATTCAGGATTTCTAAGTATTTTTGAGAAAAAATTTAAAACCTATTTTTAGGAATATCTATTTCATCAAAATTTAATATAGAGGTACAAAATAATTTAACAAAACCACTGATGTCTAAATGTGTTGGTCTTTATCTAAAAATGAAGCAATTTCTAAATGCCCTGATGAAAACTGTCAAAATCTAATATAAGATTTATGAATAATTCAATAAATAATCTCTTGGATTGTGAGATTCTCAGTAAGATAGGAAAAGAAAAAATGACTTTGATGCTATGGTGGAAGGGCTAATGTAGGACTCTTCAGAATCAGTGTAGTGCTCATGTTGCCCACATTTTAGTAAGTCAATGGCCAACATGGATTAATGTGGTGATAATGATAGATTTTTAGATTGCTGGTGCAGGCCAGCTCTCAAAGAAGTATGTAAGAAACCAAACCACAATCAGGCAATGATATAAAAATGAAGTCTAAGAACTACTTTATAAAAATTCAGCAAGTATCATCAGTCAGAAGTCCACCTGATAGATTTACCTGTCCAAAGGAAAATCTTTGGATTTTTTCCATGTCTATTGAAATGGATGAAAATCTTACTACACAAATTAAGATACACAAGTTTGTCACAGTTACTCATTTTATTTAAATAAAATTAAATTTGACTCTTCCTCTCATCTAATTAGAGTGTATAGAGATATGATCCTTATTGGGACCACTTCACTTTTCCAGTGTCTATAATGTATACTTGTGGCATTAAACAGGAAAACATAAATGATAGACACACACATCACAGTACACATCTTTGGTTCACTATGGTTTTCACTGGATGTCCACTGATCCACTAACCAAGTTCCCATTACTTTATGAAGGCCTATGACTATCTAGAAGGTGGTAGTGACACAAAGCAAACCATGTCAAAACTAAGAACTGTCTCTGAGGTTCATGCCTCTCTTGAAGCTGACTACTGCCCAGAGTCCCACCTTCAGAGATGTTTTAGTACTCAGTGTTCTACATGTCGGTGAGCAATATGGGTACTGCTGGCTATGGTAGAGAATCTGTCATTTCTCTGAGAGGTTACTATGAAATTAGGCCACAAAATTCTATTTATCATGGCATACCAGACTTCTTTGCTCTTTGTAATTTTAGAGTCTCATCTCTTTCTTTTTCTGCTTTAACTTTTGCATTTATATGAGAATAACTCTTTCAAGGGGATGAAGATCCTCTTCACCTTGCAAAATTGAGAAGGAAAACAAATTTGTTCTAGAGGAACTTCTGCTTTTGGCCTGGCAATTTAATCATTCTCTGAAGTGCAGGAGGATAAAATGTCTAGCAATTTCTTTGAAGTAGTAAGATAAGTAGGACAGGAAAAAAGAGTGAAAACAGGAAGCTGCTACGTCAAACACAAGGAGCTGCTAGTTGCCTTTATATTTAGGAAATATTACAGTAAATGAACAAAGATGTTTAGCTTTTAAGTCACTAGAAACATGGAGAAAACAATGAACTACATGAAAAGACGTGAAATCCTAGGGCCATCATATCTGATTAAAATGAATGACAAAGGAAGAGGTGGCTGATGGAATAAGTAATCACTTTACCTGATTCCACTTTAGCTAAGTATTCTTAATA
This sequence comes from Aotus nancymaae, assembly GCF_030222135.1. NCBI lineage: Eukaryota > Metazoa > Chordata > Mammalia > Primates > Aotidae > Aotus > Aotus nancymaae. The sequence goes on from NW_026988503.1 coordinate 7,710,007, forward strand.
TTAAAATTGACAAAAAATGCATAGCACACATTAAAGGAGATGACTGAAATTCAAGAAAGTGGAAATTGGTTTTGATTCATTAATTTGATTTATTTTGCCCACAAAAATTAACATGCAAATATGTAATAAAAACAGAAATGTCCCCAAATGGCCTTTTCTTAGGCAATTCACAAAATGTTGGAAAAAAAACCATAGCATGTGAGTGTCTCCACATCTTTCCTATCTTTAGTTTCTACTGCAGTTAATTATGACTAATGGAGTATGATTTCTTCATGTGCTGGAGATTTGGGGAACTATAATTGGTGAATATTTTTGATGCAATGTATTTAGTTCTTAGTATAATTTTAGCAGGTCCAAGAAAAGATAATCAATTTCCTCCTGCTGATTCTTTGACCAGACAGCTGGAGAATAATAATATTTATCTTCTGTTCATCTTCCATACTTTATTTAGGACTAGGAATATTTTTCCTGATAACATGAAGAGAGAAAAGATCCTCATTCTATGTCTCTGTCTCTTTATCTTTGTTTAATTTACTTTAACACTTGGAGGTTATATTGTTCATCCATTAAAACAGACAGTAATCTAGACCCTCAAATCATAATATTTACCATCAGTATCATCTAGTAAAGATATTTTAAAAGTATGAGAGCATAATCTCAAAATATCTTAGAAATATTAGAGAAATTTCAGTTAGTAGAAATAGATACAGACATGAAAGAGATCATAGAATCAAGAAAGACATTAAATTTGTCTTTTCAATATGCTCAAGAATAAAAAGTAAAACAGAAACGTAATGAGGAGAGAAATTGGAATATTAAAAGGAACCAGTTGGAACTTGTAGAGGCAAAATACCTGATATGAAAAGTTAATTGAATAGGATTAAAACAAATGATATATAAATAAATATTCAAACTGAAGCACAAGCTAAAAAATGGTGAAAAAATGCATAGAGACTTATTGACCTTTTCAACTGTTTTAGATTAAAAACTCTTAAGCATCTCAAATAATATTTAACTAAGAATAAATAAAGAAGAAAGGAAGAAAGGGAAAAGAAAAAGGAAAAAATGAAAGCAGTAACTATACCATGGCACATCATGGTATTAATTAAATTAAATTTCTGAAATCATAATTAAATTTCTGAAAACTGGAGAATTAAAAAACAAAACCTCAGTAAATGTGTTTGTGTGGCAAAGTATTACATACAAGAAAAAAAATCATGAAAAATGACACTAGAATGACATCTTTAAGTTTCTGAAAGTAAAAAATTAACACTCAACTTACAACTGTATATATGGCAAAAATATTCTTAAAAAATAAGTCAAGATGAAAACAAGACAAAATACAAGGAAAAGTAGATAAGAATTTTTATTGCTAGAAGACCTGCCCTAAGAAAAACATTGAAGAAAAATCTTCCATATAAAAAAAAACAGATGAAAATACAAATATACATAATTAATTGAAGAACAGTGAAATTATAAATACATAGTTAAATGTAAAAGTACATTTAAAAATTTATAATTTGATTCATAAGTAACATGATTACTAAAATTATTAAAATTTATGAATTTTATAGCTAATGCAGGATTGAAAGTTATGACAATAATTGCCTAAAGACCAGATTTGGAGATATGAAAGCAATGAATTTTTGTAATATTCTTACACAATATTTGAAGTTTAAGACATTATTTGAAGGAAAATTATGATTAATTAGCAAAGCTTGTTGCAAACTCTAGAAAAGTAAAATAAAATGTACAATATTGATAAAAATCAATGAAAAAGATTATATAGGCAAATCAATATGTACAAAAACATACATGAAGTATAAAGATACAGGTATTTTAAAAGCAAAATGTGAAAATATATACCATGTAAACATTGAAAATATATCTGGAGGTGGTGAGACTCTGGGAATGGCAGTGAGTAACTTTCTGTCAACCATCTCTACAGTGAAACAGACATTAAACTGGTGAAAATTATTAAAAACAGCCATCTAAAGAAATTGACCCAAAAGTATGCAACAAATCAAAGCAGCATTAATTAAATGAAATCTATAAACTTTTAGTGTGGTTGGAATCTGTGGCATTTAAACAACAAATGGCTTTTGCCCTCAGACTGATCCTCCTAGCTTTATGTTGTGAAATATTGAGTATTAGTGGGCATTGCCAGGAAGGACCCAGAACTCCTATAATTACCTACCTCCCACTCCTAGGGAAAAAACTCTTCCCTGAATAAGACTGGTAGGTCATGAGTTACAGGCTGAAAAATCATGGATTCCCATCATCTCACTATCTTCCTGGCTCTCACTTGTATGGTGATAATTTCGTGCTAAAATGTCAAATGAAGAAGTCTATGGCTGAGACTCCACCCCCAAATCTTCCACAAAGATCAGAAGAATAACTCTAGAAGAAGGCTACATTGTCCACACTATCCAGCTCCAGCTCAGTAATACAGTGATTCTACTCAGGCAGGAGAGTGAAGACATGAGAACTATCAGTCCTTTTCTCCTTAGGCTGGGTGATTTAAATTTTTCTGATATTACTGATTCTTCCATCAGCTGAAATCTGCTGTTGAGCTCCTCTAGTAAATTTTTCTTTTCAGTTATTATACTTTTGAGCTCAAGAATTTATGGGTGGTACCTTATCATTTCTATCTCTTTATTAGTATTACCATTCTTTTTAATGCTTCCTTTTGTTATTTGTCCAAGTTATATTTTAGTTGTCTGAGCATATTTAAGACAATTATTTTTAAATATTTGCCTAGCAAATCCAATGTCTAGACTTCTTAAGAGATAGACGTTTCTGTTTTTTTATGTCTTTTGATTTTTTTGTTGTTGAAACTAGACATTTGAATATTTTAATGTAGTAACCGAAATCAGAGTTTTCTCCTTTTCAGAGTATGCTTTTGATATTATTTATTTTAGAAACATTGTTGAACGGTATTGCAGTCTGCTTAGTGACTTTTACCAATTTTTTTTAACAGTCTGTGAACATTGTCATGTGTGGTACTGAACACTTTCTTGGCATGTGTTCATTTTTGGTTTCTAAACTATTTATTTGTATTTTCTATTTGATAAGACACTTTCATATCGTCCTTTTCTTTTTTAAGTATGATTACTATCTCCTGGAGTGACTCATTTATAGCTAGGGATAATGTCCAGGGACCAAAAAAAGTAAAGAAAAGTGAACAGAGACTAAGGAAAATGTATAACATCATACAGTAGATAATTTTATGCCTTACAGGATTTACAGAAGTGGGGAGAAGAATATTTGAAAAAAAAAAAAATAAAAACATCCCAAATGTATAAAATGCCAAATGAGTTCCAAATAGAATTAACATAAAAACATAAAGATCTAGACACAGTATAATCAAATTTGAAACAAATCCCCCAAAAGAATCTTAAAATGCAGCTATAGTGACTTGTCACATATAAGGTATTCTGAATAAGATAAACAGTGGATTTCTCATAAAAATTATGCTTCTAGCAACAATGATTATAAAATAAAGAGAGTTAACATAATTTACTTACTGACACCACCTCGGCTGTAGAGACCCCCACCCAGGTGGTACTGAAGGAATTAATAAACAGACAAAAAGATAGAGTGTAAAATGTGACTATCAGGAGACTAACAGCTTTCTGAGCTGACAGCCTCAGTGACTGACAGTATTCCAAGCTGAGAGCCTCCAGCAGATTCTGACCCGTGTAGTTCTTCTCTCTGAACAGGTGATTACTATTAACAAACAGGTGCTCTGTGTTTTCTCATAGAACAAAAAATAAACTAGGTAGGTAGCTGGTGCCTGCTTACCACCGATCAAAGACAAACTAAAAGCATTCTCCATGAGGGAGCCACAGGGGCAGGGTCACATATCCCATGCTCAAAGAATTGTTTTAACTGGTGTTTGATATATATATATTGTTTTACTACTTTAGAATGCCCCAAGTAGTTTTCCGCTTGGAGGGATGGCTCAGTTTTCCTTGCCATTGTTCTCAGCAAACAATATAATTTATCATACACGTTAGGACATGTCCCACATTTACTAATATTATGAATGACAGAAGAAGCATTACTACACATCTTACCAACATTAAAGAATGATTAATACTAATTATTTTAATTTTTTGCCAATTCAATAATTTAGATTAAATAAACACATCTTAGAAAAACTTGAATCACAAAACTGACACCAGAATATATAAAAATGTAACTAGTTCTGTATCTATAAGAAAAAAAAAGATTAGTTTATAATTAAAGATCTTCCCCATGCCCTGCCTCCCCACAAAATTTTAAGTATAGTTGGCATCACTAGTGACTTCTTTCAAACATTTAATACAACTCTGACATAAATTCTTCCAGAAATCAGTGAAAGAGCAAACACTACCCAACTCACTTTTTGAAGACAATATTGTATAACTGTAGTAACAAATACAGACGAGATGAAGATACAACAAGTAAACTATAGTCTAATCTCCTTAATGAATATCCAAAAATTATTTACTTAATATTAGAAAATTAAACCCCCTAACAAATAACATTAACACTACCTCTCCTCTAATTTCAGTTTATATCCTGAGAGAAGTTAGCTTAATATGGGAAAATAAATAAATTGACTTTATCTTGTAACTAGAATAATGGAGGAAAAATATGATAATCTCAAAAGATAGAGTAGAATAATTTTATAAAATTTTAGAACACATTAAAGATAAAAATTCCTATCTAACTATAAATGGAAGAAAACATCCTTACAATAAAATATGACATTTAGAAATAATTTATAGTATACATTACATTTGATGGCAAAAGTCTGAATATAACATAAAGAATAAACATATTTTTCCTACATCTTCCATAGAAAAACACATTTATTTTTACCATGATTCCAATGTTTGTCCTAGCCAACATAATAAGGCAATCAATAGAATAGAAATTATTGAATAAAGAACTGTAAAGGAGGCTTTATTCACAGATAACATGATCATGTGAGATCAATATAGAAGACTGTGTACAATATACTGATGGATCAAGTGAAAATATCAGTTACCAGATAAAAGATTGATATATCAAAATTACTTGTATTTCTAAACAGTAGAAAACTGAAAATATTAAAACAAAATTTTACAATGCCAAAAAACATAAAATAATTAAGCATAATCTTAAGGAAATATTTATAACATCTATACACTGAAAACTGTAAGACATAGAATGAAGTAAACAGAGATATATCATATTTATGTATGGAAGAGACAATATCTTAAGAAGTTAATTTCCCCCAAATAGAACTAATTTTTTGACAATTGGTTACAATTTCAGAAGGTTTTGCTTTCAAAATTGACAAGCTAATTGTAAAATATGTTTAAATGCACAAAGATAGGAGAGTGAAAACACCTTTGAAAAGAATAAAGTTGAATGGACTTGCATAGTCTTACTTTGACAATTCTGTTTTACTTCAAACATGAAGACAATGTGATAATAGTGTCTAAGTATTGAAATACAAATAACTATGAAAAATAAAATTAGATACACACATATAATTAACTGATTTTTAAATAAAATACCAACATAATTTAAAAGAGAAAAAATGTGTTTTTAACAAATGTTGTTACATTTGTATGTATATCCAAGAGAATAAACCTTTAGCTCCCACCATACACAAAAATTAGCTGTAAAAGTGCCAGAGACCAAAATGTAAAAGATAAAACTCTAAATTGTCATAAGAAAACCCAGAAAAGTTTTGTAGTTGTGTTAATCCATTCTCACACTGCTGTAAAGAAATGCCTGAGACTGGGTAATTTATAAAGAAAAGAGGCTTAATTGACTCATGGTTCTGCAGGCTGTACAAGAAGCATAGCTTGAGAAGCCTCAGGAAACTTTCAGTCATGGCAGAAGGAAAAAGGGAAGCAGGCATGTTTTATATGAGCATAGCAGAAGAAAAAGAGGGGGAAGGTGCCATACACTTTTAAACAACCAGATGTCAGGAAAACTCTATCATGAGAACAGCACCAAAGGGGGAAATCTGTGCCTATGATCCAATCACCTTCCACTGAGCCCCTTCTCCAACACTGGGGATTACAATTTGACATGATATTTGGGTGGGGACACAAAACCATATGGTTCTGTCCCTGGTTTCTCTGGAATCTCATGTTTTTCTCATATTGTGATATATTATACAATCATCTTTTCTCAACAGTCCCCCAGAGTCTTAGCTAATTTAGCATTAACTCAGAACTTCACAGTCCAAAGTCTCATCTGAGACAAGGAAAGTCCCTTCTGCCTGTGAGCCTGTAAAATCAAAAACAAGTTAGTTAGTTATACTGTGGGGGTACCAGCATTGGGTAAATACTTGAGTTCCAAAGGGAGAATTTGGCTAAAGAAAGGGACTATACATCCCATGCAATTCAACATCCAGTAGGGTATTCATGAAATAAGGCTCCAAAATAATGTTCTTTGACTCCATGTCTCACATCAAGGGCACTCTGATGCAAGTGATGGTAGGCTCTGAAGACCTTGGGCAGCTCTTCCCCTGTGCCTCTGCAGGATACAGCACCAATGGCTGCTTTCACAGGCTGGCACTGAGTGCCTGTGATTTTTCCAGGCACACAATGCATGCTGGCAGTGAATTTACAATTCTGGGGACTGGAGGACAGAGGCAGTCTTCTAAAAGTCCACTAGGCCATGCCCTAGTAGAGACCCTGTATGGGGGTTCCAACCCCATATTTTCCCTCCACACTCTTCTAGTAGAGGTTCTCCATGAGGGCCCTGCCTGTGCAGCAGACTTCTGCCTGTACATTCAGGCTTTTCCATACAGCTTCTGAAATCTAGGTGGAAGCTCCCAAGCCTCAACTCTTGCACTCAGTGTACTCATAGGCTTACACCTGGAAGCTGCCAAGGTTTATGGCTTACACCTGTGAAGCAGTAGCTTGAGTACCTGGGACCCTTTGAGCCACAGCTAGAGCTGGAGTGGCTGGGAGGCAGGGAGCAGTGTCTCGAGGCTGTGCAGGGCAGTGGGGCCCTGGGCCTGGCCCACGAAATCATTCTTTCCTCCTAGGCCTTCAGGCCTATGATGGGAGGGGCTTCTGGGAGGTTCTCTGAAATGCCTTCAGGGCCCTTTACACATTATATTAGCTTTTAGGACTTGCCTTCCTTTTAATTACATAAATTTCTGGCTTGAATTTCTCCCCAAAAAATGGGTTTTTCTTTTCTACCACATGACCAGACTGCAAATTTTCCAAACTTTTATGCTCTGCTTCCCTTTTAAATATAAGTTCCAGTTTCAGGCCATTTATTTGCTCATATATTTGAGCATGGGCCACTAGTAACCACCAAGCCATATCTTGAACACTTTGATGCTTAGAAATTTCTTCCACCAGATACCCTAAATCATCACATTCAAGATCAAAGTTCCACAGATCCCCAGGGCAGGACACAACGTCTCCAGCCTCCAACCTCTTTACTAACATATAACAAAAGTGACCTTTGCTTTAGTTCCCGATAAGTTCTTCATCTCCATCTGAGACCTCCTCAGCCTAAATTTCATTGTCTATATCACTATCAGCATTTGGTCACAACAATTTAACAAGTCTCTAGAAAATGCCAGACTTTCTGCCATATCCCTGTTTTCTTCTGAGCCCTCCACACTCCTTCAACCTCTGCCTGTTACCCAGTTTTGAAGTCACTGCCACATTTTCAGGTATCTTTATGGCAAAGCCCTACTGCTAGTGCCAATTTTCCATATTAGTCTGTTCTTGCACTGCTATAAAGAAATATCTGAGACAATAATCTATAAAGAAAAGAGGTTTAATTGACTCACAGTACTTCAGGCTATACAGGAAACATAGCTGAGGAAACTTACAGTCATGGCAGAAGGCGAAGGGGAAGCAAGCACATCTTCCCATGGGCAGAACAAGATGAAAAGAGAGAATGGGGAGGTGCTATCCACTTTTGAACAACCAGGTCTTCTGAGAACTCACTCATTGTCTCAAGACAGCAAAGGGGAAATCTGTGCCCATGATCACATCACCTCCCACCAGGTCCCACCTCTAACAGTGGGGATTACAATTTGACATAACATTTGGGCAGGTACACAGACGTAAAATGTATCAGTACTCTTCTAGTAGAAAGAATTTACTTAGGACGTATAAACATTAAGCAATAAAAAAAATAAATACCCAAAAGGGACTCTAACAATAAACTGTTTTCAGTGTCAAAAATTACATTATAAAATGAAAAGGGCATACTATGTACATGGAGAATATATTTTCAATACATTTATGTAATAAAGACCAGACATACAAAATATGCAAAGAACATATTTATAACTCATTAAGAAGACAACAAATCATTTTTTCAATGGTAACATTTGTTGAGATACTTCACAAAATGAAATATACAATGGGCAATAGGCAAAGACAAAGATACATAAAAAAAAGTATCATTTATCGAGCAATGCATATTAAAAACACAGGATTCTTGTATAATCACTAGAACAGCTAAAATTTAAAAGATTTATGATACTAATTACTGGTGAAGGCACTGGAGCAACTGCAACTTTCATAAATTGGTGCTGGACACGTGAAATGGCATAACAAATGTTGAAAAGTAATTTGGAAATTTCTTATGAAATTAAACATGCACATTTAACCTAGTCATACCTCTTGTAGGTATTTAAGAAAAATTAAAATACTTGTCTTTATAGAAGCTTTTAAAAAAAATGTTCATAGCAACCTTATTTACACTAGCAAAGAACTGGAAGCATATAAATGTTCATCAATATGCAAATAGTTAAACATATTCTGTCATATTTATACAATACTATTTGGCAATAAAAATTAATTATTGTTAAAAGCGTAAAGAAACCTCAAAAATATTATGCTGAGCAACAATATCAATGATTCTCAAAAACATGTCATGTAAAAGACTTCATATTAATTATCATAACAGTTAAAATAAGTTCATAGTGATAGAAGTCAGACCATTTGCAGGTTCAAAGTGTCATGAGATAACTTTTTGGAGTGACTGAAACATTTGATATTTTTACTGTGGTTATGTGTATATGAGTATAGACATTTGCCAAAACTCATCAAACAATACACTTACAGTGGATGCATTTTACTATATGTAAGTTATACACAAGATTAATTTTTTAAGCAAGTACTGTAATATATGGTGGGTTTTTTGTTTGTTTGTTTGTTTGTTTTTGTAATTTACAATGGAATCTGCTCTGTCACAAAAATAAACTGGCACCAGATGATTAATGATATCTAGATTAATCAGTAGTTCTCTAATTTGTTTGCATATTAGAATTACTTGTGTCGCTTAAAAAAAAATAAGGATGCCAGAGTCCAATTACTCTGGTTTAGGTTGTCTGGGTGCAAGTTTTAGGTTTCTTCAGGTTATCATACTGTAATGCCAGCTTTTAGAACCACTAAGACAGTATTAAAAACAGCCACATTTAGCTGTATAAGACAGTATTAAAAATAGCCACATTTAGCTGTAAGCAGAGTTAAAGGCTGTGCTTATACAATTTTTAAATATACATTAAAAGTATTCATTTTATTACAAATAAAATAGAAGTAAATTAGATTTAAAAGGAAAAAAATTTATTTACCATGACTTTGATAATTATGTAGCAAACTATAATATAATGCCTTAATTAGTCTAAATTGTTGTATTTCTAAATTATTTATATGCTTTCTTATTGCTTCTTCATCTTCTCTTTGATCCAAACCTAAAACCTCTGATGTCATTTTTTAGGATTTTGGTTTTGAGGAGCATGTACATTTAATTTCCCTTTTCCTTATAGTTTTCTTTAGAGGTATGTTAGTATGATCTTTACCTCAGTTGTTATCATAATAATGAAGGGATGTCTCTGAAAAGATTAAGGGGAGACAATTCGTTTTATGACAACCCCCTTCAAAGCTGCTTACAATTTTTTTTCTAAGGAACAGAAACAAATGTATTCTAAATAGACAATAGGTAGATGGAGAGAGACAGATAATGATGAGAGATAAACAGATATATCTAGCCAATGATCAATGATTAAGAACTTACAATTGTAAATATGTTATCTTAAAACACCAACTACTTTCTAAAAATGCAAACATCTACCCCAGAACAAACCATTGAAAATGTCAGAAACACAGTGTTTTAGGGGCTTATTAAATTAGTTTCACCAGAGGTTGTAAATGCTGACTTTATAGTCACTCCTTTAAAAGCAAAGCTTCATATAACTGTGCAATATTCCTTTTGGTATAGGTTATCATGTATATTTGGCAAAATGATATCACAAACACAGGCCTAACATACTACTTTAAATTTCTTAGATGTCCAAGACTAAAGGGCAGAAAGAATATGGAGTAAAGGAACAGAATGAAGAACACATGGAAAGTGTGATGTAGGAGGTTTAAAGTTGTATGATTAATGTCTAAGCACAAATAAGATATTCTGTAGCCTTATTTTCATAATGTAGCATTTCTCATGTAAATAGTTTACCATAATAAATGTCAGATAACATCAGGTCTGTGTGGGATAGAGTTACACTTGGGTCTAAAATGAAGTATGTCTCTTATAATGAGGGACAGTGAGAGATACCGTATGTTCCTTGCTTTCAAATTAGTAGTTCCATCTGTTTAACTAGTTGTTAATTTCATCCAAAGATACATAATGACTTGTGAGGATTCTTCAATGTGATAAACACCTTCCTTCTAGTATATGATACCTTCCAGGCCACTGAATTCACAAAGTAGTTCATGGAAAGTGATTATTAGGACACAAGTACAATGTATTAGAAACCACAAAATTCGAGTCTAAATTCCTTGTTACTAAGTTGCATATTGATAACTATATAAAATATTGACAGTAGTAAGAACTAGCTACTTAAGTTGCAAGGCCTAGTACCAAACAGAAATAGGGGGTGACTTGATCAAAATTTATTAAGAAATTTAAGTTGGCGATACCAGTGTTTAAGTAAGTGTGAGGCCTCTCAGTGCATGGTGTCTTGTGCTTATGTTGCATGGCCACAAAGCCGGTCCTTACTGTAGTTCTGTACTTCAGCTATGCTGTTAAATCTAAGCTGGAACATCAATACTAGGATGTGTCATCAAATTTAAAACAGCTTTTTAGCTGGGTGGGGTGCAGTGGCTCATGCCTGTAATCTCAGCACTTTGGGAAACCAGAGGGAGGATTGCTTGAGGCCAGGAGTTTGAGACCAGCATGGGCAATGTAGGAAGACCTCCTTCTCTATAAAAAATAAAAACAAAAATTAGCTGGGCATAGTAGCATGTGCCTGTAGTCCTAGCTAATCCAGAGGCTGAGGTGAAAGGATTCCTTGAGCTCAGGAGTTCAAGGTGACAGTGAGCTATGACCTTGCCACTTTATTTCAGCCTGGGTGACAGAATAAGATACATTATCAAAAAAAAAAAAAAAAGAAAAGAAAAATAAAACACCTTTTTACAGGTAAAAATAAAACAAATAAAATGAAATTTTAAAATCTCAATGTTAATTATAAAATAGTAAGTTGAAGAAAAGCCTGATTTATACAACTATTAAATTGAATTGTACAAACTATATTTTAGAATTAATTGAACATAATATTTAACATATGATCTCTAAATGTACATATTAAACCTATCTATATTAATTAATAACTTCCCTTCTTCCCTCTTTTTGCTTTTAATTCTCATATTTTTTGTTTTATAAATTTGACGAAGATCACACATATGTTTGCAGAATGGCATATACTTACAAATATTTAAATTATAAAGAGCTCATAGATGGGAGGATTCAAAATCCCAGAGAATCAGCCACTGGATTTCCTCAATACTTTGTGTACCTAGCAATACTTAGAAATTCCATTAATTGTTATGCCTAGTGTATTCCAGAAAAATGAAGAGTGAACTCTAGAATTAGATTGCTTGGGTTCAAGTCTTAATAGAGAAAATACTTACATCCTTGGATAAGTTACTTCTTCATTTTTTTTCTAGTTTTTCATCTATAAAGTATTCCTTGTTATAATATTTACTGAGATAACTATAAATAATATTATCATTCATGCTTCAAAGAGTTATGAAAATTAATTGAAATAATCTATATAAAGCTAGCAGTATAGTTTTTTTGTTTGTTTGTTTGGTTTTTTTTTGAGACGGAGTTTCGCTCTTGTTACCCAGGCTGGAGTGCAATGGCGCGATCTGGGCTCACCGCAACCTCCGCCTCCTGGGTTCAGGCAATTCTCCTGCCTCAGTCTCCTGAGTAGCTGGGATTACAGGCACACGCCACCGTGCCCAGCTAATTTTTTTGTATTTTTAGTAGAGACGGGGTTTCACCATGTTGACCAGATGGTCTCGATCTCTTGACCTCGTGATCCACCCGCCTCGGCCTCCCAGAGTGCTGGGATTACAGGCGTGAGCCACCGCGCCCGGCCTAGTTTTAAAGTAATATATATAGAATAAAGGTTAGCTGTTCTTTTGGTGTAATCAGGAGTTACTCCCCTCCACTGTACAGGGAATAAAGATAAAGGCAATAACAGAAGACATGTGGGTGGTGAAGAATATGAAAAAGAGAAATCACTGCTAAGTTTTTTCAAGGAACAGTACAGTTTTGAAGAATTGTCAGAGTAAATATAGCTGCCATCTACCTTGAAGTCTATTTGGAGATATACTGGATAAGCCTGAGAATGATACCTCACCAAAAAATGATTAGAAAAGCTATGATTTTGAGTCCATTATAAATTTTCTTCAAGAGTGTAATTTAAAGAGACCTAAAATAATCAAGTCAGGCTTAGGAGTTATAAGAACAACCTGTATGTAATGTCATATACATTTTTTCTCAGGTGGGCTGAGTTTTTCATATTCAATTTTTCATTCTTCCCGACTCCATTATCTGGGTTAAGACTCTTTGTACTTTTCTATTGCACAAAAATTCCCTCATATTTCTATCAATTTTCATCTTGAAGTAGCAACCAAAATCCTTCCAAAAGAGACTTTTTCTCTTAGGAATAAGAGGAATTAAAATTCATTAGCCTTATTGGCTAGTCCCTGTAAATCTAGTTTTTAGCCATTTTTTCATCTTTATATATTCCTTGTACCCATGTTTTATTATTATATGCTTTAAGTTGATCTGAACTGAACAGGTACCTCCCTTAGCATTGACATAATTTTTAGCTGTTTTTCTGTCTTTTGTTATATCTGACACAATATTTTTTTAATTTTTTAAACCATAATTTGCATGAGGTAGATTTTACAGTTGTCCCATTTTGCCCAAGTATAGAAGCTGAGTGTTTCCTTCTCCTCGGTGTAAGAATGTCTACTGGAGGCAGGATCCATGCGTCTTGTACTACAGCAAAGACACATACACATGCATCAGTCTGAGTGGAGTTTATCCAAGTTTCAGGGGATTGTTGAATGTAGACAAGCCCTGATTTAAGGTCCCTATCACTACGTAACAAATCCTGTGAAAAATTATTGACTTAACATAACACTAATTATTCTCTCTCTTTGATCTTTGAGGTTGACAGGGAGTTTTAATGGTTCTTTATTGTTGTCTTACATACAACTGTAGCCAGTAATACCTAGAGCTGCATATTTGAAGTCACTATTCTGTTGAATATCCAGCAGAGAAATTTTTCACTCACATGATTGGTGCCTTCATATTCCTTCACTTTTCAACACTTGGTATTCTACCCCTCAAAGCTAGGTTGGGCTTTTTACAGCTTGATGGTCTCAGGATATGCCCATTTTTTATGTGGTGGCTGGGTTCTATAGGAAAGTATTTAAAGCGGTACCAGTTTTCTCAGTGGCTAGGCCTGGAACTGGCCAGAGTCACTTTTACCACATTTGATTTTTCAGAGCAGTCACATGGCAGCCCAGAGCAAGAGAGTGAACGAATAGGTGCCATCAATTGATGAGGGAATGTGTATGCTGACAGGGTAGGAATGAATGGAAGTATACTGGAGAAGGAAATGTGTCTTCTTTTTCTTCTCTTTCATAATATATATTGAGCATCTACTTTGTGCCTCAAAATGCATTAGGCACTAACTCATTTCTTCTTTTTTTATTTATAATTGGAATTGAGTTGTAATATACAGTAAATTTATGTTTAATCCTTTTCAGGTCATCAACTATTTTGTTTACCCTTAGAAAGTATTATATTTCCCTGTGTTTTGCTTTGATGTTCAATATATTTCTAAAAGATTAGTAATTCCAAAAAGCTTGGGTGTTGTTGAAACCTAGTAACAGGTGTCTTGGCTTGTTTCCCTACTGTCTTATAGACACTTATTATTAGTGTTTGACTGAGAGAATTTGCTTTGTGTTTATTGTTGTCTTACATACAACTGTAGCCTCTAAAGAACCACTTTAGAGGTAAATAGAAAACACAAGCATTATTTTTATCACCCCATTATTGATCAAAAATAACATCTATGTCTATTGGAACCATAAAAATGTTGTGAGAATCACATCACAAGTCTAAGTCACCTTGAAAATATAACAGAGCTGTGTTAGAAGGAAAATGAAGGCTAATAGCACATTTTGTCAATACTAAAATGTTGGTGCCTATGATAATGGGTGCTGGTATTTTCTGACAGCTCTTCTGGAAATTCTTAGTTTTTTCCCCATTATTTATGTTCCTTTGATATCCAACTATATATAACTCACAATATTTTCTGATCCACCAGCAAAAGTATTCAAATACCAACAGTAGAAATGTTAATACAAGCTGTGAAGAAGATTTGATTGTTTTATGCCCAAAATTCTGTGATTTAGTATGAATTTTATACTATGTGGTTATATTCTTTCTCTCAGACAAGTTTTCAAAAATAAAAAGGTGTATTATTATTTGATTTGCAACAGAAAAGGTAAGAAAGAGTTTATCTTTTTTAACAGACTTTTTTTTCCCCTCAGAGAAATTAACATAGCTGTGGATTTGCTTCAGTTGAATAACCTGCCTTTAATGCACAAAATCAGACACAGAGGGTATTAGGTACTTATTTTTAGTGAAGAGAAAATGTTCGAGATGTCTTAGATTCTCTTCAAGGGAAATATTTGGTATATTCATAATTGCTAAGGATGAATGTA
The DNA here is from genome assembly GCF_030222135.1 of Aotus nancymaae. Taxonomy (NCBI): domain Eukaryota; kingdom Metazoa; phylum Chordata; class Mammalia; order Primates; family Aotidae; genus Aotus; species Aotus nancymaae. The sequence continues at coordinate 7,725,069 of NW_026988503.1, forward strand.
TAAACTGAGTGTTCATAGATATTCCTACAGCTTAACATTGTGTATTTGCAATATTTAGTTTCAGATTTGAAAGTAAAATAACAAAGACTAAATTTATGGAAAACGTGATTTAAACAGTTTAAACCTAATTTACAATATTTAGTGGGAAATTTTCTGTTAGAATTACTTTTCTGGGTATTACATAAGATTATATTGGAAATTGCCTTATTTTGGTCTACAAATAATTTCTTGTTTTTCAACAAGAAATTGTTAAATTAAGATCCTGGTACATGCATACAATTTATCTGAGGGAATAAAGTTCAAAGATAGAAGAACATAAACAGGCTATTTGAAATCTGATGGTCCTGACTATAGTTCTGCAGTATATATTAACATAATAAAATTAGATATACAGGTTCTGATTACATATGTGACTGGGTATTACAATGGTTGTATCTTTAAAGATTACATTCTAAAGAAATTTTAAACATAGAAGGATATCTTAATGGGGTTATGTATATAAACACTTAGAATTTGAAGAAATCTAAAAAGTTTACTTGTCTTAAAGCATAGTCTCTATTAGCTTGCCACTGGTGTTAAATCATCATTGTTTATTCATTTGTCTATAGCCAACTATATACTCAAAATTGAGGTGAAAATATTCCAGTATATACCACACTTTGAGACACAGGGTAAGCAAAGAACCTGGTAAATATGGCACATCTTTCTAAAGCATCCATATAATAAAAGGTATATATATCTAATTTAAAGTTGGGGTTACCAGAATTATCAAACAAAAATACAGACCTCTGAGTTGAATCTGAATTTCAAATAAGCAATGAATAATTTGTAATATAAATATGCCCCTTGTAATGTTTAGAACCCAGTTAATTACAAAAGAGTCATTTATCTGAAATTCATATTTGACTGGCATTCTGTATTTTATCTGTAACTATAATTACAGAATTAACAGATGCAAAAAAAATTAGCAGATGCAAGTATTTCATGCAAATAAACAATGAAACAAGGGACTATAATAATATTTTCTTTCAGTGTCATATTATCTTCCCAGAAATTTCACTATTATTTATTTACTCTTATTAAGGAGGCACTCTTATTAAGGTAGATATTTTTTGAGAAACATTTACATACAAATAAAAACATTAAGTATGAGGGTTTAAAAACACAGTTGTTAATTCTTTGACACTTCTCCTGAGGAGAAGAGAGATTCATACTCTCTTGCCTTGAAACTGGGCAAGTCTGTCATTGTTTAGAGACTTCATATACAATGGAAGTAAAGTTTAAGACATGGTGCTAATTTAGCTTAGCTTCTGCCTTGAGTTCAAAGGAGCATTTTCTCCTGATGCCCTAGGACGTTATGTCAGATGTCTCGCTATTCTTAGGTCAAAATATAGTGGGAAGATCATGTTTCTCAGGAAGCCTCACACTGACATGCCAATCAACGATGCATGTGTGCCCAATCTACTAGTCATCCCAGTCTAGGTGCCAGATTTATGAGTTAAGAAGGCTCCAAATGATTCCATCTCTCCATTGTTCAAGCAACCCCCAGCAGTTTAAGTCTTTCTGGCAAATTCCCCAGACATTGCAGAACACATAGAAGCCATCTCTGCTGTCCCCTGTCTAAATTCCTAACCAACAGAATAAAATAATTGTTTCATTTCATGAAGTTTTGTAGCAGTTTGTAACTTAGCAATTGATAACTGCAATGGTATATACCTAAAAAGTTTAAAAGTTAACTGTTACTACCATAATAGCATGTATGTGATTTTTAAAAGATTTTTATATTTTCAGAAATGGAAGCAGAAAGATGGCTCAGAGTAATTTAGTTTGAGATGCTTAAAATTTATGTGCCTTTGAATCACCTAAAGATCTTGTAAAAATGCAATTTTTGATTCAGCAGTTTGGAGGTGGGGATGAGATACTGCATTTGTAATAAACTCTAACATGATGATGATGGTGCTGGTCCACAAACCAGCCTTTGAATAGCATAGCTCTGCTTCACTTCTCTCATTTTGAATTTGAGAAAATTGGGATCTGAAGTGATTAAATAGTTATCTAAGATGGACAGATAAATGCTGGCAAGCCATGTAATATATTGTAGCAGAGATCATGGCCCTAAGATATGGGTTATAGGAGGCAATTGGAAGTTACAAATAATGAAAAAGAGAATCATTTGGTGATGATCGATATGTCACTCATTTTTCTACACTATCATCCTTCAAGACAGATAATCTTTATAGTTAAATTGGAAATGAGAAACTTAAGGCCTAGAGAAAACAAGTAACTAACTAGAATAGGTGCATGAAGAAGGGCTTGAATCCAGGGATTTGGGAATTAAAAATTTTTGTCTTCCTATACCATGCCAGCTTGTCCAACCTGCGGCCAGTAGATTGCATGAGGCCCATGATGGATTTAAATGTGGCCAAGCACAATATAGTAGTCACCTAATCCTCAGCATACCACTAGAAAGAATCACTATTGGTCATCTCTGTCCAATGGAGTATATAGATGGATATGTGTGTATATGTACATATATATATGTATATATATGTGTGTGTGTATATATATACACATACGGAATAAAGTTCACATATGTTTATGACTAATCTATAAAATAAAAATGTATAGACAGGGAAGATAACTATTAGAAATTTTAATAAGAATCTAAAATAGTAAAACCCCTCTTGTGTCAAGAATATTTTGTGCACAAACATCTTCAAAAATGAAGAAACGTTATCATATGTTCTTGTAAAATGGAACGGATCATTTCATGGTGAAGTTCTTACAGCTGAATGGCTAACTAAAAGAAAATGCTACATTTTCTTTTTGTCCTTAGTAATTCATTATATATCTTAAAGAATTATATAATAATGACATACTAACAGTGCTGCTATGTGTAATTTTGCATTCATCTTCTGATTCATTTAATAACTGTGAAATGTATTTTTTGTTGTCTTCTCTTTGCTATTAAAAGAAAAAAAATAATGTATCCCAAATTCTTAACTCTATTCCGTGAACTCTAAAGGCGGAGTATAATACATTCTTGAAATATGATGCAATAATTTTGGCAACGTGCTAAGAAACTAAAAGATAATCTGCCAGGTACGGTGGCTCAAATCTGTAATCCCAGTACTTTGAGAGACCAAGGCAGGTGGATCTTGAACTCAGAAGTTCAAAACCAGTATAGGCAACATGGTAAAACCCCATCTCTACAAAAATACAAATAATTAGCTGGGTGTGGTGGCATGTGTCTGTGATCCTAGCTACTCAGGTGGCTGAGGTGAAAGGATCACTTGAGAGTGGGAGACGGAGGTCTCAGTGAGCCAAGATCATGCCTCTGCACTCCAACCTGGGTGGCAGATAAGGCCCTGTCTCAAAAAAAAAGAAAAGAAATTAAAAAATAATCAAATTCTCATTGTATCACAATTCAATTCTAGGTGATTCTATAATTTTTCGATTCCATTTTCTTTTTATTTTAGACTCTTTTTAGCATATGTTGGAATAATAGATAAGCAATGATGAATAATGATGTAATAATTTGTAAGATAATATAATAAAACATTTCACCACACAGGAAACATAAAATAACTAAGGTTTAACGTATTTTTTAGATTCACAAAAGGGTGAATTACAAATAATTAGCTGGGTGTGGTGGCATGTGCCTGTGGTCCCAGCTACTCAGGTTCATATAGTTCATATATAGCAAAGGACATATAGTTCAACTGTGGGATAGAATTCAATTTAAAAATACTACATTAATACTACATTCAATTAAAAAATACTACCTTCAAATATTAAGTAAATTTTCTACTTATTTTTCGCAGGATGGCTAAAAAAGATTAATGCCATAAAATTTCAGGTTGTACCAAGAGTTAGAGCTGCTCAGTAAAGAAACTCAAGAACTAAAATTGAGTCCAATGGACCCAATGACATCCTAGTTAGAGATATGACCACTGCATAGATTGAAGGCTGTCAACCAGGATTAGTTGCATGCTCATGTTTAAAAAGCAAGAAGCAAAGAGTCTTTATTGTTATAAATCAATATAAAACAATTTAATCTACCAGTCACAGGTAAATAAAACACTAGGTCATGAATATGATCACACAAAAAAGAAAAATACTCCTGTACTTTCCTAAAGTATGTCTAACCAACATTTTACAGTATAAACTGACAGTATCACCAAAAAAATTAGTGAAAACTCCTAGTTTAATGAGAATGCAATGATCAGATTGAATAAATGAATATAATTTTATTTGTGTAACTTTATTTCAAAACAGTAACTTTTCATTAGTTTTTATTGTTTTCCTTTTCATTAATCAAAAAGAATACAGAAATAAATTTAATTATTTTCAATAACTTTGTTTTATGAAATTCTAAAAAATGTTTTATTGACATAGGTTAAAATGCACAGGATGAATTAACAAAGTAATCATGTAGCAAAATAGTTTAAAAAATAAACCTTAATATTTATCCAAAATAGACTCTGTATATATCTAAAATTATGAAATAAAATTAATCCATTCAAATGTTATTTTCCATAATATGCATCATACTTATATATTAAATCATAATAATTTAGTTATCTTTATATCCAGTAAGATTATGAACCTCCTAAAACCAGTCGGCATGTCTTATCTTTAGTGCCTGGCACTGAAAGTCAAGGAACAACAGAGACTCAAATACATTTTTGATGTTACAAATAGGATTTCTGAAAAGTTAGTTAATTGATTTATTCATTCAAAAAATATTTATCAAGTGCCTACTGTGTTCTGGGCATTCTTCCAGGCCCAGTCATTAAGAAGTCAATAAATTTTCTGTACACTATTTTGTAGGCAGGTAAAATAAAATCTACCTCTTGTTTTAATCATTTAGCTTATTTAAATGGCAAATTCTCTTTACCTGGAATAGAATGTCCCAAATGAGTTAACGTTAAGTAAACCTCTCAGCTTAAGGACCATTCTATTTTGTCAGCCAAGATTTTTTTTAATACTGGCTTTTTTAAACTCAGGGAATATGCTTTTTCATAGCTTGGTAAGTTATTTACTTGCTATAGTTGTTTTAAATAGTGGTTATGGAAGATTTGTTAACTGGGGGATTCAGAAATGAAGAATTTTGTTAAATAAAAGTTAATAGGCTTTGGTTGTATGAACATATGCTTAACTCTTTATCATACCTTTTATTCTTTTAGTGAATTATATTAAACGAGGCCTTAGCGCTTCACTTTTTTTCTTTCTACATAGAAATTTGCACTTTATGTAGTCCAATGTCTCTATGTTTATAGAATTGTCCTAAAGATTAAAATTCCACCAGACACTTGTGGCCAGAGCCCATGTTGATCATTCTAATTGAGACAAATGAAAATAATCATTTTAATTTTGCTCAAAATTTTTTTTTCAGATTATTATTCAATACTTTAAACACACATTCTTTTACATGCTATTTCAGTTTAGTAACACCTTGTTTTTTTACTCTTCTATTCAAAAATTACCTTCTAAGAAGATTGTGTAAATAAGACTAAAATTGTAGAAATCTAAGAAAGGCTTACCAGAATGGGTATATAATTGTATCTTAAAGAGATACTGGGGTTCTGTGTGTGTGTGTGTGTGTGTGTGTGTGTGCGCTCGCGCGTAAAAGAGATAATCTTCTAAAATACTGTTCTTAGAAATATTTTGCCACACATATTTGAAAATCCATTATTTCCATATTCCTCAAAAGTGAGTAGGGCTGCTCATGATTATTCTTTATAATTTTGAAATTAATGGCAGGGGGAGGGGTACATGTAAATTCTTCAATGCTATCTAAAGCCGCATGTCTGCTTTAAAACACATTACCTTTCAAAGACAGTATTTCACAATGTCAACATGAATGGAAGTGTCAAATTGATGCTTAATACTAATTTGTTTATTTACGCTTGAATGCACTTAGATGGTAAAAAGGTAGGTATCAAAAAATAAAGATTCTTTATTTTGAGACACTGAAGTAGATTTTCCTTTGGTCTCACTGCCATAAATCCCATTAGTGTTAATTGGAGATTTGCATGTGCATTGAGAGAATAATATACCTCATTATTCTTAACAGCTACTGACTTTTAAAGGCCATTTAGAATGTATGACAGGAAACAAATAAAAGCATACCACTTAGCTTTTTCTAAGTTATTTTCATATATTGGAAAATAAAACAAAAGGCATCATGAACGCTTTACAGCCACAGTTTTAGTATTTCAACAACATTTGTAGAACCAACTTTTGTAGCTTAACCAGTAGTGAATATGTAAAGTGTATCTACAGTCTGCTTCTTGGTAGTGACCTGGCCCTGGAAACATATGCCTGTTTACTTTGTTGCTGTTGTTTTATATATTTGATCCATTAAAACTCTACTGTGAAAAAAATGCTTCTAGTTTTAAAATAATTAAGATTGGTTGAAAGACCACTTTTGGATATTATGATAAAAACATCCCATAACTATAAGGTACTTGTGTGACCATCACTATTCTAAGCACATTTTTAAGTACAAACTTATTAAACACTCAGCTACTCTGTGAGGTTAATATCATTATTCTATTACAGATAGAAAAATAGAGGTATCAGATTAATTTGCCCAAAGCCACATATAGGTGGTGTGGCTCAGTAAACTGGGCTTGCTGCAGTTACACAAGCCCAAATGAGTAAGCTTTACATTGAAACTAGTCAACAATTAAAACCTTTTAGCTAATTCAACTTACCCACTTTAGCAGACATGATAGATGAACTATTATTATGCATGCTTCAAAGGGTGTCTCATCAGTCGCCACATATAATTTAGCAGAATATTCTTTCAACCGCACATCATTTCCCTGTGAAGAGCTGACAGTGACAATTTCTGAGCTCCTTATAATAAAGGCTAACATGTAGAGTGCATCTCCATAACAGAAGATATTCTAAGCAATATTGTGTCACATATTAAGCCATTTAAATCTAACCACAACCTTTGAGATAGATGCTGTTGCTATTTTCCTTTTATAGATAATGAAACAGGGACAGAGAAAGAAGTAATTCAAATTTTAAAAGAATTGGAACACAGGCATTCAGGTTCCAGAAAAGAGACATAATATGATTGAAGAAACGTAGGTGTGGGGCCCTTTGAGCTTGGATTTAAATCGCATATCATAACATCATGGAAGGAGATGAGGAGGAAGATCATTGTCTACAGACAAGTTAAAAACAGTCAAAGTAAGCAAAAGTTTGTCTGTGTTTTTATTATCATCATTTGTAGGCTACTTTTTAAATGTCAGGGGGAAGATACTCCTCCCCATTGGGGTGGGCCTTTCCCATGACCTCCATCTTTCTTCTTTCATAAACTATCACCAAGACCAACACTCATTAGATGCTTTCAGACACCACATGATGAAACAGGATTATGAATGGGGAACCCACAGAGTTGTTGTAAATGAGAAAATAGAAACTAAGTAAGCAGTTGTTTTATAGTCACTCCAAAATAATAGAAGTCATGAATTTGAATCCCCCTAAAAACTGTATTCACATCTGGTCTCTGAAAAATGTTCCAACACTTGACCAGTGATAGCCTTCCACATTGGCTTCTGTCCTCACTCGCAGAGCTTTAACAAAAGCAAACAAACATGATAATGATGGTGGTTTAGACTCTCACTCTGCATCTGCTGTCCATGCAGGCAGACTAGCATGTGGCCTGTAATTTTCAAACCCTAAACAACTGATTGTTGAGCCTTCTTAGGAAACAATGTTTCTTTCTTGAATCAGCTTAATTTATTTCTTTGTTTTCAGAGAATGGAAATGGAATGAGAAGGAAATGGTGAAAACCTTAATATCATACAATGGATGTAGCATACCTCTCAGGCTCATTATATATCTGTTTAATAAACAAATAGTGTCAAACACCAACCATGTGCCAGTCACTGTATTAGGTGCCGGGAATGCCATCTGCTATTTGTTTTCCATGATGGATGTAACAAATTACAGCACACTTAGTGACTTCAAACAGCAAAGTTTGTTGTCTTACAATTCTATAAGTTAGAAATCTGACATATACTAGGCTAAAGACAACATGTTGCCTGAGCTGCATTCCTTTCTACAAGTGCCAGAGAAGAACCCATTTTCTTATGTTTTCTGGCTTCTAGAGATGGTCCATATTTATTGTTTTGTGGTTACCTATGAAGATGGAAGGTAGCCACAAACCAAGGAATATGGGCCACCTCTAAAAGCTGGTCCATCTGGTCTTTCTAGTAATGAATCACATTGAAACAGACTCTTCCACTTCCTTTTTTACTTGGAAGAACTCTTGTGATTACATGTTTTCTGTGCTCCATAATATAGAAAAATCTTATTTTAAGGTCAAATGATTAAAAAGCATAATTTCATATGCAACCTTAATTTTCTTTTGCCAGGTAACATAGCGTAATAATGGCTTCTAGGCATTAGAACTTAGACAATAGAGACCATTCTTCTGTCTTCCACTTTATCTGTATTCACACATTTCTTAAAGTTTGTGAAAGAGACATGCTGATTGTGTGAGTAAGCAAATAAACAGAAGTATTCAGAAACTGTGAAACCTGTTGTAAATATTTTATAGTGTTATGAGTGCTTAAATCATGGAGAGTTAATCTGGATCAGGGAATATTTCCTTAGTTCGTGACACTTGTTTGACCTCAGGAAAAAAAGTACAGTTCAGTTAACAAAGGAATCAAGAAACAGTTTTCTCCTAAGGCCACTGTCTTAGTCCATTATGGCTGCTACTAAAAAGTACTATAGAACTAGTGACTTATAGACAACAGAAATTTACTTCTCACAGTTCTGGAAGCTAGAAGTTTGAGATCAGTGCATCAGCATGGTTGGGTTCTGAGGACAGCCCTCTTTCCAGTTGCTCTGGGGTCTCTTTCATAAGAGCACTAATCGTTTTTATGAGGGAAAAACTTCATGATTTAATCTCCTCCCAAGGCTCCCACTTCCTAATAATATCACATTTGGGATTAGGGTTTCAACATAAGAATTTGGAATGAAATTCAACATATGAGTTTGAACATATGTGTATGAATGTTTATGTTTGAACTGGGCTGTACTTGGAAGAACGCTTGTGATTACATGTTTTCTGTGCTCCATAATATAGAAAAATCTTCTTATTTTAAGGTCAAATGATTAAAAAGCATAATTACATCTGTAATCTTAATTTCGGTCCATTGCAGCCACATACAAGGATTCAGAAATAAGGGAAAACAAGGGACTTGGAAAAACAGAAAGAAGGTCAGTATGCCTAGAACAAAGAAAGCCTTATAATTCAAACCAATGGTTTGATACTCTTATCATCTGATTGCTCAACTCTGACTGAGATGATAAGAATACAGCAGGGAAGAAATTCTGGGTTCCTCTTTATCTTCCATCTCCATAAATGGCTCATGCCCTTCTTAATTATATTTTTGGTTCCTCATATTGTAAACACATGAGCTTAAATGTGTACAGAGAATCCCATTTTTCTTTGGCCCTCAGAGATACGTTGAATATTTTTAAACATAACGTGTGTAAAATCTTCAATAGTTCTGTAGAATTTAAACCTATTTTTGATCATTTGTTGATTAGTACACATACAGATGCTTAGTGATTTTTCCATTATAATTTGAGTTTTTGTATATTAATACAATAGTTCCATCTGTATCAATATTAAGGAGCTGATCTTTTTTAAAAAAGCATTTAATCAGAATAAGAGCAAATGCTATATGTTAAAAAAATGTTTCATGATCAAAGAACTTTCCAGAGCATTTTTAGGTGAGGTTACTGGTGTGACAGTTTCAATTTATTCCTTCCTTTATACGGTCAGAAAATATCTCTTGATCACTAGCTTTATGTGGACACTGGGATAGCTACTACGGTTTTAGTGGAGGATGCAATGGATACAGTTCCCCTCACAGTGTACAAAAATCTATTTTATTGTGTGTTACTTAAGGGACTAGATTAAATAATTATATCAGTCTGGTCTGATGAAAAAATTATTATGGCACATAAATAACAGTATCAGTACAGCCAGTTGTACACTGAATATGAAAAAGCGATAGATAACATGTTATCAGTTTATTCTAAAGGGCAGCTGGTGAGGGATCCAAATTCTTAGAATTAAGTTTCTATCCTCAAGCATGTGGTCGCATTTTTTGTACACTCTATCTGGTCACATAATTCATGGCATTGAACTATTTAGCACCTGTCTTTCATTTAGGATAAAAGCTTTCTAGGGGCAAGTGCCATAAATTCTTTGCTCCTTTTCTCTAGAAATGTCAGAGTATACATGGTAATGTATACATTAAATAGCTCTAGCTAAACAGAACTAAAATATCATTTAGAGAAATTAAATCATGTTGATGGGCAATGATTTATGATAAGCTCAATCCCTTTCACTTCTATTTCAACATGCAGAACTTGAAGAAATGATACATATTTATTTAAAAGCAGTATATAGTAGTTTATACATTTAAAATTTTGCTTCATAACAATCCAAGTGAAACTAGTATAAACATGATCCTGTGCTATTTCAATAATGTAAGTAGATCTGCTCAAGATTAAAATACATTTTTTTTAAATTTAGAAATCTCATAGCTCAAAAGTATAGCCCTATGTCATCCTGACATCATGGAAATGTTAATTTTTTTTGAAATACGCAATTCATGAATCTGTAGTTGAATGGGCTAACTTGTTCCATCTTTGGGTCCTGTTTGTTAATTGCTGATGATATTGGCTGAAATATTTTTATATAACAATTATGACAAAAATAATATATCCAGTTTTAGCATGATTTTAAATAGTAAAATTTAAGATTATTTTCAGATATAAGCCTATTTTATTCTGGCAAATATGAAAAACAAACTTGATTACAATGTAGAGAATATAAAGGTTTTCTACATAATGATGTATATTAGATAAAGAATATCAGGTGTGCTTAAACTTTTGATAAAGTAGAATAAGCAGAATACATCCTTTTTGTCCTCAAATTTGGTTTATAAGAGGAAAGGGAAATAAATTTATACTTACAGTTAATTTATTAACCACATATATTTAAACCATTAGAGAACTACAAAGGTGGCACTGGCCGTATACAATTAAAGAAACTTTGTGCTCAGGTACACCAGGTTCTAAGTTTCACTTATTGGCTGAATGACCTCTATAAATTCACATAAATTCTTTGACATTCGTATTCTGCGTCAGCAAAATGGGATAATAGTGCCACAGGATAACTGTGAAGATTAAATGGGATTATGCATGTAAAGTGCTAATACAATGCTTAACACAGACAAGTAATTAAAGGCTATTATTTATTCATTAATTATTACTAAATAATTGATGGCTACTATGCTTATTAAGCAGGTATTGTTATCTGACCATAATATTTTTGCTAACATATTTCTATTACTATACTGTTTATCTCCTTAGTAGAAAACGTTAAGAAAACTTAGGTTAATGAAGAGAGATAGAAAAAGTGATGCAAACCATCTTTTCTAACCTTGATATTTTTGAAGCTTTGCTTGTGCCATGATACTGACTTCTGGGCATGTGTTTAGAGTCTTCCTGGGTTTGATGTTTCTCGACCTTCTCTGACATTCTTCTGACCCTCCCAGCAGTCTTTCTCTAGCACTCTTCAATATTTCCTTGGCTTCCTGGCTGTGCTTCAATACTCTTGGAAATTTTCCCAGATGATTCATAAAGAAGCATGTAGAGTAAAAACCTCAGGGTCACAGACTTAGAAAGGGGTATTCTGAAGGGCAAAATAAGACTATCCAGTACAGAATTTGTTCATAAATTAACAGAGAAGGCTTAAGTAAAAAAAAATGAAAGAAATTATTTTATTGCATAGAATAAACACAAGGATTTTAGAGAGTCAAATAAATCATCCGTAGACAAGAAAATTGAACTCAGTGGGAATGTTTTTTCTAGTGAAATTTTTACTTTAATAATGATTTTTCAGGTTGCATAGTTCAAATAAGGTCTCTCCTGTACTCATTCACGATGAGAGATTAATATCTCCAAAGCAAATACAGTATCTTTGTAATTTTTCTTAAAGATTAAAAAAATAGCTACAACACAAACCAATGCCTCTCAAAAATCACAGTTCTAAATTTAAACTTTACTATAGGAATATATTTCCTAATAGATGTGAATAGAAATAATGCATAAAATAAATCTTTTAAAGCAAAACTTCTCATTAGAAGCAGTTTGGATTGCAGGTGAAAGAGCTTTGAAACTGATTGAATGATAACTCTTTATGATGAGGCAATAGCTATGAAATATAACGTGGGTGTCTAAGCTACTGATGGTATTGCTTTTGGAATTGGGCAATCTACCTTTACCTGTCTGACCTGAAAAGCTGTCATGGTTCCTGTTTGTCAGCATGTGGCAGAGCTACTATAAAGTTTCAGAGGTAGAAAATCAGAGCTGGCTGTTGGTTTCCTCTAGGTTCAAGTCATAAGGTCTTTAGAATCTGAAGGCTCATTATGTCAGCATTTACCTGGATCTATGGACATCTCTGTGGAAGCTGAAAAGATCAGTTCCAAGGGTCTAGTCTACTTGGGGGTTCACAGACTTATGGACCTGTGAAGTGCTGGCACCTACAGGAGAGTTAGCCACTCACTCCCAAGTCCTATTTCTAGGCAGACAGATTGACCCTCCTATTCTTATTAATCCAAAAGACACTCTTTCTCTTCCTGTCTCCTTCCTCTTCATTATTTTCTTTCCTGGACTTATTTTTTCAAAAGTTTGGAAGAGCACCTAATTTCAAGCAACTTTAGTTTTTCAATAGTTAAAAAAAAAAGAAAGAAAAATCCCTTAGAAAAAGATTTGCCAAGGACTTTTTTATCTACTTGAAAAACACTTGAATATGACAGAAAATGATACATACACACATATAGCAACAATTTTTTAAGAATCTCGATCTGCCGGGCACAGTGGCTCATGCCTATAATCCCAGCACTTTGGGAGGCCGAGGCAGGTGGATCACGAGGTCAAGAGATCGAGACCATCCTGGTCAACATGGTGAAACCCCGTCTCTACTAAAAATACAAAAAATTAGCTGGGCATGGTGGCATGTGCCTGTAATCCCAGCTACTCAGGAGGCTGAGGCAGGAGAATTGCTTGAACCCAGGAGGCAGAGGTTGCGGTGAGCCGAGATCGCGCCATTGCACTCACTCCAGCCTGGTTAATAAGAGCGAAGCTCCGTCTCAAAAAAAAAAAAAATCTTGATCTACAAAAAAGGAAGTTTCTCTTCCTCTGTTCTTCAAAGTATCATCCTATTGATACTAAGCTCACCCATTCAACAAATAACTGTATTTATTGAGCTCCTTTTGTGAGCAAATTTCTGAGTTAGATAAAAGATATGCAGTGGTGGTCAAGACAACATGGTTGCTATTATCACAGAAATCACAGAGTGATGGGTTAAACATACAACAAACAAGTATAAATACAATTATGAGATAAAAGGAAGACATACATGGAATCTGCCTCAAAACAAAGGACCAATAGACTATATACGCTCCAGGAGCTAAAAGCCTAAGGTGCCAGAAGCTCATATATAAATACCTTGAAGTTCATGAGTAATTACAATGGATAAGACAGGAAGGAACAGATATGGTTGGCTCTGTGTTCCCACTCAAATATCATCTTGATTTGTGCTTCTATAATTATCACATGTTGTGGGAGGGACCCAGTGGGAGATAATTGAACCTCTGGGGCAGTTTCTCCCAGTTTCTCCTGTTCTCATGATAGTGAATGAGTCTCAAGAGATCTGATGGTTAAAACAAAACAAAACAAAACAAAGCAAGAATTTGCCTGCACAAGCTGTCTCTCTTTGCCTGCCGACGTCCATGTAAGATATGATTTGCTCCTTTTTGCCTTCCGCTATTATCGTAAGGCTTCCCCAGCCACGTGGAACTGAGTTCTCCATTAAACCTCTTTCCCTTGTAAATTGCGCAGTCTCAGGTATGTCTTTATCAGCAGCATAAAAACTAGTACAGTAAATTTGCCCTAGGAGTGAGACATTGCTGAAAACATACTGAAAACTGTGGAAGCAACTTTGGAACTGGGTAACAGACAGAGGTTGAAACAGTTTGGAGGACTCAGAAAAAGATAGGAAAATGTGGGAGAGGTTTGAACTCCCTGGAGACTTGTTAAGTGGCTTTGACCAAAATACTGATAATAATATGGACAATGAAATCCAGGCTGAGGTGGCCTCAGATGGAGATGAGGAATTTGTTGGGAACTGGAGCAAAGGTGACACTTGTTATCTTTCAGCAAAGAGCAGGCAGCATTTTGTCCCTGCCCTAGAGACTTGCGGAACTTTGAACTTGAAAGAAATGGTTTAAAGTATCTGGCAGAAGAAACTTTTAAGCAGCAAAGCATTCAAGAGGTGACTTTGGTGCTGTTAAAAGCATTCAGTTTTAAAAGGGAAACAGAGCATAAAAGTTTGGGAAATTTGCAGCCTGACAATGTGACAGAAAGGAAAACCTCATTTTCTGAGGAGAAATTTAGGCCAGCTACAGAAATTTTCGTAAGTAATGGGGAGCCAATGTTAATCCCCAAGACAATGGGAAAACTGTCTCTAGGGCATATCAAAGTCTTCACGTCAGGCCTAGAGGCCTAGGAGAAAATGGTTATGTGGGCTAGTCCCAGGGTCCCCAAGCTGTAGGCAGCCTAGGCACTTGGTGCCCTGTGTCTCAACCACCTCGGCCATGGCTGAAAGGGGATAACACAGAGCTTAGGCCTTGGCTTCAGAGGGTGCAAGACCCAAGCTTTGGCAGCTTCCACATGGTGTTAAGCCTGTGAGTGCACAGAAGCCAAAAATTGAGGTTTAGAAACCTCTGCCTAGATTTCAGAAGATGTATGGAAATGCCTGGATGTCCAGGCAGAATTTTGCTGCAGGGGCAGGGTGCTCATGAAGAACCTCTGCTAGGACAGTACAGAAGGGAAATGTGGGGCTGGAGCCCTCACATAGAGTCCCTACTGGGGTACCGCCTAGTGGAGCTGTGAGAAGAGGCTATCATCTGACCCCAGAAGGATAGCTCCACTGAAGCTTGCACCATGCATGTGGAAAAGCTGCAGACATTCGATGCCAGTCCATAAATGCAGCTGGGATGGAGGCTGTACCCTACAGAGCCACAGGAGCTGAGCTGCCCAAGACCACAGGAACCCACCTCTTGCATCAGCATGACCCAGATGCAAGACATGGTGTCAAGGGAGATCATTTTGGAGATTAAAGATTTGACTACCATGCTGGATTTCAGACTTGCATGGTGCCTGTAGCCCCATTTTATTTGCCATTTTCTCCCATCTAGCATGGACTTATTTACCCAATTCCTGTAACCCCATTGTATCTAGGAAGTAACTAACTAACTTGCTTTTGATATTATAGGCTCATAGGTGGAAGAGACTTGCCTTGTTTCATATAAAACTTTGGACTGTGGACTTTTGAGGTAATGCTGAAATGAGTTAAGACTTTGGGAGACTGTTGGGAAGACATAATTGGTTTTGAAATGTGGGGACATGAGATTTGGCAGGGGCCAGGGGTGGAATGATATGGTTTGGCTGTGTGTCCTCACCGAAATCTCATCTTGATTTGTACTCCTGTAATTCCCATGTATTGTGGGAGGGACCCGGAGAGAGAGAATTGAATCATGGGGCAATTTCTCCCATATTGTTCTCATGATAGTAAATGAGATAGTGAATGCCACATCCTGATAGTGAATGAGATAGTGAATGCCACATTGGCCCCTTTCAGCCACAGCTGAAGTGGTTGGGATGGGATGCAGGTATCAAGATCTGAGGGTTTAAAAAAAAACAGGAGTTTGCCTGCACAAGCTCTCTCTCCTTGCCTGCCGCCATCTATGTAAGATGTGACTTGCTCCTCCATGCCTTCTGTCATGATCGTGAGGCTTCCCCAACCACGTGTAACTGTGAGTTCTCCATTAAAGCTCTTTTCTTCGTAAATTGCCCAGTCTCAGGTATGTCTTCATTAGCAATATGAAAACAGATTAATACAGGAACACAGTGATGAATTGGACTTCATTCCTCTTGTCCAGGGACTAGTAGCTTCTGGCTAAAAATATAAAATCAAGCTTTATGGAAAATGTGATTTTTAGAGTAAAACCTTAAAGATGATAAAGAAACATAATAAAGGGCACTGCCTACCCATGCAAACAGGGTAAACTCCACAACTGGCCTTTATTTTATGCCACATGGATTTCAGAATTAATCTGTATTTGTTCACATTTCTCCTATCCCTGGTGCTTGGTGGTATACTGCTTCCCACCTAATGGGTGTGGGCTAGGAGTTTAAAAAGAACAAATGCCATCACTTCTATCAAAATTTGACAGAGCAAGATTTATTTTACATATCTGAGGAGCTGCTTAAAAATGTAATGAAATATTATAAATAACCCAAAGCTTGAACGCCAATGAAACTAAAGAAAAAAATTATGCTTGTGAAAACTTAATAAAATTTAGTCAAACTAAATGGGATTCAGGAAACTCCAGCTTCTTTTTACTTTCCCTCAATATCTATCAGAGGAATTTTCATTCAGATATTAGTCATTTTTGTCTAACTCTTCCTGTTTGAGTTCTAATTCTTTAGCTGCTAGTGGGTACGTGGGTATTAATTTTATTATTATTAATATTAGCATTAAATGTTATATATGCATTCTATATGTTTTGGATGTCTGATAAATATATGTGTGCATTCTATAAGATTGGCATGTCTGATAAAACTCACAGAACATTCCTTATTAAACTTGTAACAGTAAAAATTGAGGAAAGAAAAAGATTGATAATTAAATCACTTATTTAAGAAGACTTGAGTTCTGCTTTCTTGTAGCATAAAGTATGCTTATCAGCAAGATTTGTTTATATCTCAGGAATATGATTCCAAATGGAAATTTAACCATTAAAACTTAATTGTCCCTGTCAAACTTGAAAGGTGGTATTCCACCAAGTTGTCAAAAATTAAAATTTTTGCCCTCCAGATGCTCTCTATTTTTATTACCAAAATATCCCTATGTGGAAATGTTCATTGATGTGTGTGTACGTGTTTCTGTTTTGTCCCTTGTATTAAAAGCTGTCTTGTCTTAAAACAAAATAATGCAATTTCTTCAGTTCTGTTGACTATGACATTTTTGTTTTGAAAGTTCATTCATAATGTAAATGAATACGCATTTTCCCATGATGGGCACTGAACACTTGTGTTACATCACTGATGATGGGGCTGTCACAAATTAGAGAAGAGAAAGAATAACTTAAGGAGTTATTTTTTACTCCAGCTAATGTTATGGGGGAAAAAGTCACTATACATTGGTTTTGAATAAACAGTCTGCCCACTTCCACAATTTATAGGAATCACGTTTCTAGAAAAACTTGGATGACTATCATCTGTGGATTTACCTTAGGAAGAAGAAAGTTCAGCTTTTCTCCTATTTTTCCACATGAGAACAATAGAAAAAATAATTTATCCCTGATAAGACACACTAAGATTTATAATAGTATAACATTTATAAGATTTTAACATTATAACATTTATAGATTCCCACTGAGGAATTTATTTATTAATAGAAAGCACCTTTTAGAATAAAGTAAGTATTTTAATAGAGAAGACACATTGTCATGTTTGAGTTTATTTAACCAATTCTAAACCAAGTCAGATATTTTGCAGTATACATTCTGAAGACAAAAGGATATATTGAATAATATATGTTATTTAACAACTCCCACTCATTTATATTATCTCATTATATGCTGAAAATAACCTTGCTATACAGTGTATGCATACATACATATTATTAACCTGTTTATGATAATAAAACAAATCATAATAAGATGAAGGAAAATAGATCCTATTTCTTAACTTTTGGTTTGATTTTATTATTGTGACAGAAAAATAATTTCCTCTGAAATATCTAGATAATTAAAATAAAATTTATTCATTTAAAAAATGGTTAGGTATATTCCAGATTATTTAACTGTTAATATTACCACTTTCCCATATTTTAAATTCCTTAATGTGATCTTTGATGACTAAAGAGATCACTTCACATGATACAGAGTGTATACTCAAAAAACTCATTTGAATAAATAAATAAATATATATATATATGTATACACATAAATGAGTTTGGTTTTCATTTAATTGTTTTACTATCCTATCAGACTTTTTTTTCCTGTGTTATAAAAGAGTTTCATCCTGTCTTCCTGATGTCACACAATCAGACAGTAAGAAAAGCCTTTATCTAATCCAGGTTCTCAAACTTCTTTTTATCTGTCTAGACTCTGGGAGAAAAACAGGTCTAATCTAGCACAAAGTAATCAAAGTGAACTCCCAGGGATACTAAGGTGATGCCTATAGTCTCATTTTTGAACATATTGCAGTATGATAGATTAAATATTAATAGCTAAGTAAGTTTTCAGTAAGGTTAAGAGTGTTTCTAAAATGTAATAGAAACCTGATATGTACATTTAGTACAACATGGATATCGAATACATATCCTTGAAGAAATCATTTAATTATCAATGTTTTCCTGATCTGAAATTTTCATCATTCTAAATTTTAACACACACACACATGTGCAAACATGTATGCAGCCAATTTGTATACAATGAATTCTTGAGGAAAGGTAGATATTGGAGACATTAAAAATCTTTTTCCCTCTGTTGGAGCACCCAGAAGTGGGTTCTCATCGATTATATCGTGCAACCCACCGCCAGCATAGATTACGGATATATTTTCCCATTTTTGCTACCGATTATTTTCCTAAGGTCTATATACAAATAATACACACATTCCAGAGAAAAGAATACACAAACACAGATACAGTCACACATGCACACACACAAACATTTTTTGAAACTGAAAGTATATATTAAACAATGCTCCTCAGCTTTTAAAAGCTCTTCATAGGCCAGACACATGCCTGTAATCCCATCACTTTGGAGGCTGAAGTAGGCAGATTGCTTGAGCCCAGGAGTTCCAGATTAGTCTGGGCAACGTGGTGAAACTCTGTGTCTGCAAAAAATACAAAAATTAGCGGGGCGTGGTGGTGCACACCTGTAGTTCCAGCTATTTGGGAAGCTCAGGTGGGAGGATCCAACCTGATCCCAGAAAGTTGAGACTGCAGTGAGCCATGAAGTCTGGGTGAAGGAAATCAAAAAAATAAAAAATACCTACATTTTAAAAAGTGCTTCATATATATTATACATAACATAAATGAGTATATTTAATTAAGTATGGCATTGGATAATAACAGTTATAATTTATGTTTTTCTTGTAGTTTTTGAAGGATGTTTGTGCCTTACGATAATTTGATTGGTAGGCAGACTATAAGCCCCTTAAAAATGTAGATACACTGTCCTTTAGTGGAAAGTATATGAATTGAGGTCATAATTTTTCTACTTATTTATCTTGAGTAAGTTATCTGACTGTTATAAGTTTTCTAATTGATAAAAGGGAGGATAATTTAGTTATCTACAACAGATAACTAAATTATTATAGATAGATAATTTAGTTATTAATGCAGTAATGCTGGATAAAAAACTACCATGAAAAACCTCAGGGGCTATTTGTTATTGCTCAGGAGTCTATATGATCATCTGAGTCACACTGCTGATCTGGGCTGAGCTTGGCTTGTCGTATGTTGGTTTATTTACAGATCTTTAACCAGCTGGCAGATCACTTGGGGGCTGGCTGGTCTAGGATGTCCTTCACTGGGACTCTTCATGTCTGCTTCGCATATCTCTCATGTTGCAATAATCTTTCCTCTTTCCTTTGGAATCCTTTTGAAAGAGTGGAAGTCCACAGAGTGTCTTGAGGAGTAGGTTCAAATCTGGTACAATAACGCATCCATAACTTTTTATTGGCCAAAGCAAGTTGCTAGGCCCATTTGGATTCAAGGAATGGGGATAGAGTTAGCCTTTAAAAGAAGGAGTAGAAAGTCCCATTATGAAAGAAAAGTGGAGAATTAGAGCCATTTTTGCAATAGCTCTAACATGATAATAGTTTTGTAAATTTAAAGTAAAATAATATATAATGCATGTATAGCTATCTGTAATGTGGCAGTTTTCCAATGCTCATCCCTTATTTCAGAGAAGAGGAGACACAGTTATAGAGAGTGTAATGTGCTTATTGAAGGCTATCTACTATTAAATATCGGATTTGGGCCTGGAGCCTAGATCTCTTGCCTCCTATGTATTTGCATAGCACTTTATTCTTGTAAAACGTTGTAAATGATATATTGAAATAAACAAAGCAGATGGTACTTGATTATTCCATAGTTATTCATATAGTTTTACTTGCAGCATAGCATTCATAGCATATATGGTTCTGGTACATTCTAATTCTGTGTTTCTCCTGGGTAATTTAAGGTGCAAATTTTTATTTTTATTTTCTTTTATTATTAATATTTAGTACTATCCAATCTGTCACCAGCAAGAAAATCTTTAATGTGAAAGAACATCAAGGGAAATCTCTTTCAATTTTTATGACCCTCTGACTGAAAATCAAAAAAATCACATCAAACATATTTAAGAAAGTTTCAGTTTAAACCCTGATGGAAATACAAGGGATAATTTATTTTTACTTCAGTTATAGTTTTCACAATTCTTGGATTTTAGGTTTTATTTACTGTATAATTTCAACAGCACTGGAAAATAACATATCAAATGAATAACAGTGTTGGCAAATCTTTAATTGTCATTTGGATGAACTATTCATTGGTCTTAGATTCTTCTTTTAACCTTGATAAATTTTCCTCTTGCACCAGATGAAAATAAAGCTACTCACATGAGACCTTATGTCAATTGTACAACAGCCAAGGAAAGCGAGAATATTCTTAAACACAATCAATTTATGATATGGGATATAGTTGTTTTATTTGTGCGACTATGTGGTGCAGAGTTACTAGTATTTCAAAACATCCAGTTTCTTTGAACATTCTGCTAGCTTATTAGTTCTAATGACATCTTTCCCGAGAGATTCACATTTCTTAAGCATGGCTTGTCTAAAGTATTTTAATGTGTTTGTAATTTACACTGGCATATTTTACTTATTGCACTCTCAAATTACTACTCTGTAATTTACATGTGGTCTTGCTTTCAATTTCGATACGAAAAATTTCCTATGTCATGTCTGCATTGAAAAAGTAAAAGCACATGCTTCTCATTTGTTTCCTTTCTGGATTGGTCTCCTGGTCCTTATTTGAAAAATTGAACTTGGATTAGATCTAGGCATGAGAGCATCTGGATGCTGGTGCTGTGTGTCCCTCAGTACCTCCCCATATTTCTACTGTTATTGTCTCAGTTTTTGCTCTGGCAGTCTTAGTGCCCAGCAAATGTTTTACTGTCTTAGCTAAATAGGACTACCTAGATTTATATAAAATGAATAAATATTATAGGAATTCTGTATTCCAAGTTAATTTGATGAAGTATTGAAGGACAATCCCTGAGTCTATGTTTTATTTCAGCCTACTAAGTATTTCAAGGACAGGCATTTCAGAATCTGTGTTTTAAACAAAAGACCCAAATAATTCTTATGACTAAGAAATATTTTCACTGAAGAATTAAAAAATGCAGTGAAATTCAGGTCCATCTCTGGACCTGAATTGAGAAGTTAACCTATTTAATTGCTAATTGTATTACTTTTAGTAAATTGACTAATCACACCAGATTTCTGATTTTTAGACTGTAAGATAGTTACACACCACACACACACACACACACACACACACACACTTAGGCTTCTTACAGAAATGATTTTGGAATAAAAATGAAATAAGTTTGGAAATGTTTTGAAAATATTTATACAAATATGAAATATCATTTTTCCTGTGCTTATGATTGCTTCTAATACTTATGATTTTGAGTAAAGACATTTACTTTTCTCAAATCCTAATACATTTAGTTGATGGCTATAACTTTCTATTGTTTTGTTCAGTTTTGAAATTCAAACGGTTTAATAGTCATAAGAATTAATTTGAACAAATAGGACACATAAAATATAATGTTAATTAGTATCACAGATTATTTTCTTTCCAAATGAATATACTGTAGTTTCTTCTTAGAAAGTCAGAAGTTTTCACCTAAATACAATGAGTATAAAGGTGATTTTTTACATTTATGTCATGTAGCACTGTCAAAATAAAATATTTATTTTTCATTGATAGAAAGTAACTTATAGCACCATTTCTCTTCCTGCTGAAATATTACCAATTAAATAAACCATGAGCTCTAGAGAGAGTGTTTGCTTTCATTTCTCCATATGGATTTCAGAACTCTCTGTTCTTTCTCCTAGAGCATACCCCAAACTGATTTTTAGCCAGTGTATTTTTATGCATTCTGGTACTTTGAATTCTAAGACAAACCAAATTCCTGAATAAGTTAGAATATCGGGAAGCTCAGTACTTGGGTTTGGGTCCACTAGGTAAACTCTGTTTCTCATCAGGAAAACAACGTGAAGGCAATTAGAAATGAGATCTTTTACTAGTGTATAACAAGAAAATAATAAGAAAACTACATAATAGAAATTTGTAAGTGTAGCACAAAACATGAGAATCAATTTGATATATCTGAACTATTAGTACTCTATTCTCAGAGTATACACAAAGAATTGTTTGTGCTAACTAACAAATATCTAATCCATTCAGGATTAGCCTGATGTTTTTATTTCTGCAAAATTTAGTCTTTTTTGTTGGTACTAGAAGTCTCTATGTCAGAACTTCTCTGTGCTTCTTGGATCTACCCTCTCCATCCTCCCTCAATAAATGAAAAGGCAAAGACAGCTTGTCTCACAGGTGTGTGCTCCTAGTGAGAGCAGGAGAAGGTAAAGAAAAATATGGAAGGAGTGCCTCTAAGGCGTTCCCTGAATTCCTGTGAAGAGATCAGTGCACTAACAGAGGGCGGTATAATCATTGTATTCTATATCTGGAGCTCATCATGGCAGCAAGGAAAAAGAAGAAAAAACATAGTTGTGCAAAGGAAATATTCTAGAGGAGAGAAGGAAACAAGCGAGATGGAAGTCATAGGTCCCTAGGGTGGACCATGTCTGAACCAGAGGTGGGCACTAGGTTCTAGTATATCAGAAGAGGAAATAGCTAATGTATGACTTGTTCTAATTTTCCTAAGCTCACTAGAACTATACTCACCAAAAAAAAATACATCTTAAATTTTTATGATAATATTTTAAATTCTAAAGTAAGGTATTAGCTGTTTACATAGTACTGAATTGTGGGCCTGTACTGGCAGTAGATTTGAGGGTCTTGTGTCAAATGATGAATATATATGTAGGACATTTTTGATTTTTTAAAAGGATTAGTGAGGAGTATGTGCTAAACCAGTCTAATTGTGATTAGGACTTTGCCTTTTTGGTTCAAAGCTTGGCAAAGTCTGGTGATTAGGCACAAACATTCCCACTCCAGAGACACAGAAGTTTTATTTGTGAAGTCTCTGATAGTTTCATGAAACTGGAGTTTAGACAAAAGCAAACAGTCTGCAGTACTTTGTGCTGAAATTGCTTGTGCAGTTCCCTTACCAGTACTACTGGCGGTATTTTTTTCTACTAAGAAATATGAAATATAAATATACTGATATTACAAAGGAATTTCAGAAATGTCTGACTTTTTTTAACATGGATTCCTTATAGTAGTATATTATCTTTAGTTGCAGGATTATCCCGTCTTCCATGGCAGCATGTTATAGAGGAGAGAATATGTGTGTATATTTGTGTGTGCGTGCACGTTTATGCATATGTATATATGTGTTTATATTGCATACTTGGGAAAGAGGAAAGGTCAGTAAAGTAATTAAAACAATAGCCACATGATAGCTCATTATCTTCCTGCTAGAGGAGACTAAAGATTCCCCTTTTATATCCCTGCATAGATATTTCTCTTTGTTTGACTTTGAGAGAATTTGTGTGTATAAAGATAGAGAAATCATGAAAAAAGCTCATCCATCAACAGTTTTTGCAGCTTTATAAACCCTCAAAATTTAATGTGAGTACTTTGTTGTTGTCACTTGCATTTTCTCACTTCATTGGACAATTAGATTATTTGATGTGTTTTTAAAGTAATTACGAGCACAAAAGTGTCTCCTGTTGATTATGACAAATGCCTGTCAAGCTGTGAACTATCTAGGAAAGTGTTCAAATCTATTAAGAACCCTGATGATCTTTTTTATAATTTATTTCACTCTAGGCAGAGGCTGATATGACAGAATTAAATTTAAGGTTATTCAGTGACACTAGATTACCCAGGAGCTATCACTGATGAAAGTCAAAGGAAAGAAAAAAAGAGAGAGTTTTACAAGGACCCTGCACTTATATTTTTAGTCAAGTAAAAAGAGAAAAATATTTCAAATGTTTTCATTAATTCATTCAAATTCATTCAAAACTTCACTGGGTAGTGTCAGGCAGTGTATTGATTACCATGACTAACTGAAGAATAGGCCACTTTCTCTGTTGTCAAGAGTCTTAAAACTGAACAATGAAAAGTAAAGAGAAATACAAAACACAGTATGATTAGAGTAAGAAGGGCTTAAACTAGCTCATAGGAGGGGCAACAAAACAGATTTTAATTGTAATAATTTCTTTGAAAAATAGTTAAGTGTTTGTACTATATTAGAAAAAGTCACTCTGCATAGGATAGAGAGGGAGGGAGAGTAAAGGGAAAACTATTTCTGGCTAAAATATAGCATGTATACAGGGTCAAGGAAATCAGTCTATGAAATCAGTAAACTGAAAATTCTTCAGTATGCTGTAACATAAGAGTGTATGACACATGTGCCAAAAATTGGATGTGGCAGTTTAGCAGGATCTTGGGAGATGACGTTACAAGTTTAGAATCAGTAGGGAGCCAGTGAACATTTTTAATTAGAGGAGTGATATGATCAGATGTATGCTTTAAAAAAAAAAAAGATAAAGAAGAAAAGTCTTTAACAGTCATAGGGAGAACTGAAATGAAATGAAGCAAGACTGAATAAAGCCACACCAGATTTAGCAGAAAGGTAATTAACGCAAATTTAAGAAGGGCACTTCCATTTCCCACTTGGACAACCGGGAGTTTATTGGTTCAAATAACCAAGATCAGAGTCCTAGGAAAAACAAGTTTATGACTGTATGAGGAGAGGAGGTTCAGCTTCAGTCATTATGAATTTGAGAATTCCTGTGGGATAAGCTAACAGGAGAGGGTTGAAAATCATCAGTGTAGAAAACACTTCCTGTTAATGTGAAGCTTAAGAGAAGTGACCACTTGCCAGTCAGACCCTAGACTTTAAACTTGCAATATTTGTAGTTGATTCGAGAGACAGGAAAACACCAACAGCAGGCCAGTTTCCCTCCAGGTTGTCGGGAGAGATGAGCAGGGTAGATGCTCTCTCAAAGTTCCCAGTTTCTTAATAATCTGATTTAGATGTCCTAGTTTTTCTATTGTTTTTATCGGTTTCTGACTTAGAAGACTAGGTTGTTTATTTGTTTCCCACCTAAAAGACCCAGGTTATGTATTGTTTAATGTGAAACAGTATTAAATTGCTTTGGGATGGCTTTGCCTCCAACAGCCAGCACCTGCAGCTCCTTGAGCCTACTCTGCCCACAGCCTAGAAAGCTAAAAGTGTCGGAATTTGTATTTACCATGGGTGGCCATTAACCAAGGACTTACAGATGTGGGAATAAGCAAGCCTCACATCAAGCAAGAGGTCAGGACAATTTTGTGTCATAACTTGTACTCGAGCCATAGCTACCATCTTGAGGACCATGCCTGAGATCACACTCTTGTTTGGCTTACTCCCTACTGTTCTGCTTTATTGATTCCCTTTTGGTGTGTCCCCTGAAAAAATTCCCTTAATAAGTTACTTGCCTCCAAATTCTCATCCTATGCTCCACTTCCAAGGACCGTATCCTAAGACATACTGTTTTCACGTCTACCTTACCAATTCCAACACTCTTCTATGCATCTGTCCACAGGAACAAGTGGACTATCTGGAATACCTCTTCACACATAAATCTCATAGAGGATGCTTGATAATTCCCAAGATGGTCACATTTCTGATCTATGAGTAAATTGACATGACATAAACATTGTACATTTCGAATGCATAAGAGGTGTGATGATTAGTATTAGGTGTCAACTTGACTGGATTGAAGAACGCCTAGATAATTGGTAAAGCATTTTTTTCCGGGTGTGTCTGTGAATGTGTTGCCACAGGAGACTGACATTTGAGTCAGTGGACTGGGAGAGGACGACCCACCCTCAATGGGTCAGACACCAACCCATTAGCTGGACACTAACCAATTAGCTGCCAGCAAGCCTAGAAAAAGCAGGTGGAAGAAGGTGGGATGAGCTGGTTTGCTGAGTCTTCTGGCTTCCATCTTTCTCCTGTGCTGGATACTTCCTCCCATTCCGCCTGCCCCTGAACATCAGACTCAAGGTTATTTGGCCTTTGGACTTTTGAACTTATGCCAGTGGTTTGCTGGGGATTCTGAAGGCTGCACTGTCAGCTTCCCTGCTTTTGAGGCTCTGGGACTCAAACTGAGCCACTACTGGCTTCTTTCTTCCCCAGCTTGCAGATGGCCTATTGTGGGACTTTGCCTTGTGATCATGTGAGCTAATTCTCCCTAACAAACTTGCTTTTATATATAAAAATAGCCTATTAGTTCCATTCCTCTGAAGAACCCTGATTAATACAAGAGATAAATGTTTTACATACGCATATGCATGCATGCACATGTTATATATATATATGTGTGTGTGTTTGTATGTATATGTGTGTATGTAGTAACAATAATAAATCTACTTGTGTTTGTCAGAATATTTTCAAGTACAAGTGACAGAATTCCAACTAAAACTAACTTAAAACAAAAAAAAGATAATTATCACATAAATCGTGCATGCCCAAACAGTAGGTATGGCCTTGAGCATGGTAGAATTTGGGGTTCAGTGAAGTCGTTAGGAATTGATCTACCTCTTTCATCTCTTGCATATGTTTGTTTCGGCTACCTTCGTTCTTAGACAAGCTCTGCCAACGAGTAGACACAATGGCTGCTGGAAGCTTTAAGTTTATAGTGACCTCATAAATCTGGATTCTACAGTTGCTATTTTAAAAATGCAATTCCTTTTACGCTTTTTTGTTGATGACCTATTTTTTTAATCTTTGTCTCCAGAAGCTTTTAGGATTTTCTCTCTATCCCTGCTGTTTTGCAATTTCACAATGATTTGTCTTGTTACGGGTCTTTTAAATTTTATTTTGCTAGACTCTCTATGGGCTCTTTGAATCTGAAAACTGATATTAACCAGGCCTGGGAATCATTCTTATGTTATTATATTGATGATACCCTCGTTTCTATTTTCTCCTTCCCTTTTCTTGATATCCAAATCATTTTAGTCAAGTGTAGTGACTTCAAATTTTCTTATTATTTTCATTTTAAATATCATTGTTGTGTTCTATTTAAATTCTAATGACGTTTTTCTTATGATGTAAAATCTTTTTTAGAATAGTGTTGATTTTTAACTGGATGGAATATCTTATCTTTTGGATGATTTTTAAACTTTCTTCTTATTCTTGTATTTTTCTTTCTTTCTTTCATTGTTTCGTTTTAAATATTTTATGGCAAGAACTTTCCTTAAATGTCTGTAGTTTGTAGGTGTCCTGCCACATTTAAGTATGAGACTCTAAGAAAATTTTAGAAAATTTTGTGTGCAGGGACAGAAGTTGATGGAGGAGCTTTACGTTTTGTTGATCAGATGGAGGCCCAGCTATTTCACTGGGAAATTGTGAAAGGTCAGCATTTGTAGGTCTTTGCTTTTCCAGTTATTGTATTTCCCAATGAAAAAGTCCTCAATCATTTTCCTGGATATAAACCTGTTTGTCTCTGTTCTGGAAGCCGATGTAGAATAGAGGCAAATGCTTCAGCACAAAGATATTCACTTAATATCACCCTAATACTTTTATTTAGTGTCCATGAAATAGGAACCTCTTTTCAACTCAGCCTTCCACAAATTATGGAGGCTGTCTGAGTTATATGCTGTATGACAAGTTACCCCAAAACTTAGTAACAAAACACAATAATAACCACTTATTATCTCTCATGGTTTTGGTGGATCTAAAATTCTGGGGAAGTTTGAGCAGTTCTGGCTCAGGGTAACCTCTCCATTAGATTACAGGGAGACATCTGCCAGCACTCAGTCATTGGAAGTCTTTGCTGTAGTTGTAGGATCTGCTTTCAAAGGTTATTAATTCACATAGCTGACAACTTAGAAGTAACTATTAGTGGAAGTTCTCGGTTTCTCTCCAAAAAGGGCGTACTCCCAGGGCTGCTGGAGTATCCTCAGGGCGGTTAGAGCTCTCTAAAGTAAATGATTTGAGAGGGTAAGTGAAAGGTGAAATGCCTTTTTTGACCTAGCCTCAGAATTTGTATGTCGTGTCTTCCACAGTTATCTACTGGTCACATATCTCACTTCTGATTCAACATGGAAAGGGACTGCACAAGGGCATGAGTACCAGAACACTGGGGGCTGCCTAGGAGGGGGTCTACCACAAAGGTTGTTAGTACTACTTGTTTGTATTATTATCTCCTCATCATTAAACATTGGCATAAATGGGGAAGTGTCTTTTAAAAACTTTTATTTATATATGAATATTTACATAGCTCTACATATACACACACACAATATGGCATATTATAGATTTTTACCTCAAATGTGGTAAGATCAGTGTTCCAATTACATTTCTCTGCATCCTCTCGAATCTGCCTTCCTTTGTTTATTGAGTTCATATTAATGCTGGCTTCTTTCATAATTGGTAAATGACTAAAACACCAATGTACCTTAGTTGTAGCAGTGAAAAAAGAATCAGCTTAGTGAAACATAAAGGAAAATTTCAGATAGTTTTCTGCCTTTCAGCTTTTATCTCAAGATATAAAACCAATCTTCATCCATCTTTGCTTATGGAAAGTAATACAGATTGAAAAAGTTTGGACTCTTTTCAAAAAATTGTTCTCAGTCTTCCTAAGCAAACACGTCAGGAGATACCTTAAAGCATCTGTGTACTTGAGTCATCGTTTCTCCTTTTCTTTTTCATTCTTTTTTCTAACTAAATGGTACACTTTACTCAGACACCCTCAGTCTCCTATCGTGTACTATTTGGATGCAGGATCTTTTTCAGGATATCTCGTGACATACCCTTATCATGTCTCTTTAGTGTCTTCTTTACCATGCCCGTTTCACAGGCTTCCCTTGATTTTGATGATCTTGAGAGTTTTGAAGAGTACTACTCAGATATTTTGTAGAATGAGTAACCCGCAATTTTACTGTGTCTGATTTTTTTTCACAATTATTCTGGAGTTATGGGTGTGGAAAATAGATTAGAGGAATAAAGTTTTATTCTCATCACAACATAACAGGGTTACATGCTTTCAACATGACTTGGCACTGTTCATGTTAACCGTCATCACCTGGCCAAAACTGTAAAGTTATTCACCATCCCCTAATAATCTACTCTCTAGAAACAAGTCATTAAATGCAATCTATGATCAAAAGGTAGGAAGCTAAGCTCCACCTCCATGAGAAAGAAGAATATACATAAATTACTTGGAATTCTTTTCTATGGGACATTCATTTCTTCTCTCTCTCCAATATATATTTATACATAATATCATTAGGCAGTTTTATTGTTGGGCAAACATCATATTCTTACATAAGCCTAGATGGCATAGCCTACCACACACTAGGCCATATGGCATAGCCTATTGCTCCTAGACGATCAGCCGGTACGGCATGTTACAGTACTGAATGCTGTAGGTAATTGTAACACAATGGTATTTATGTATCTGAGCATATCTGAACATAGAAATGATACAGTAAAATATAGCATAAAAGGTAAAAGATAGTACACCTCTGTGGGGCACTTACTAGGAATGAAGCTTACAGGACTGAAGCTGCTCTTGGTGAGTCAGTGAGTGGTAAGTAAATATGGAGGCCTAGGACATTACTGCACACTACAATAGACTTTATCAACACTGTACACTTAGACTACACTGAATTTATCTTAACATTTTTTCTTTCTTTTATAATAAATTAATCTTAGGATACTGTAATCTACTCTATAAACTTTGAATTTTTTAAAATTATTGACACTTTTAATAACACAGCTCAAAATGCAAACACATTGTACAATGGTACAAAATATTTTCTTTATGTTCTTATTCTATAAGGTCTTTCTACTTTTAATTTTATATTTTTAACTTATAAACTTGTATATAGCATCCATGAAATAGGAATCTCTTTTCAACAAAGTAAGACACTAACATACACGTTAGCTCAGGCCTACACAGGATCAGGTCATCAATGTTACTTTCACCTCCATGTTTTGTCCCACTGGGAGGCCTTCAGTGGCAATAACACACTTGGAGCTGTCATCTCCTGAGATCACAATGCCTTGTTCTGAAATACTTCCTGCAGATACTGCCTGGGACTCTTTCATAGTTAACTTCTTAAAAACACAAGTATAATAAGTACACTCTAAAGGAATGACAAAAGTATAATATAATAAATACATGAACCAGTAACATAGTTGTTTATTATCATTTTTAAGTATTGTACACTGAACATGATTTTATGTGCTGTACTTTTCTATGACTGACAGCACAGCAAGTTTTTCATTTACACCTGCATTAGCACAGACATGCCCTGTGCTATAATCTTAGGATGGGTACAGGGTCGATGAGTAATAGGAATGTTTTGGCGCCACTATAATCTTGTGAGAACATTGTCATATATGCTGTCTGTCATTGACTGAAATATTATTATACAATGCATGACTGTATAAATACACACACACATTAATACAAACACATACATGATATATATACTTTTAATAAACAATTTTAAATTTAATAAATTTTAATAAGGCCTCTTGGATGTATTACTATATTTGTTGCTCAAATGCTTCCAACTTCGGCAACGGGTAGTGCTTTCAGTTGGCTCCTTTGTCCTTTCGATATGTTCCTAATTCTTTCTGTTTTTAGAACTTCTTTACTTTCTGGCATTCACATTCCTCATGATTATTTTATATATTCCCTACTTCATCCCTAGAATCAGCAATTCTTCAAGAAACTCTTATTCTTATTCTTCATATTGATGAATTTTATTAGATACAAGATCTGGGTGCTATATGTATAGATTGGAATTGGGGTATCATTGCCTGTGACCCCTCTCAATTGGCAGAACTAGAAAATACATGTATGTATACTAATGCAGCTACATATATCTATAATTATTATTGTATGAATCCATCTATAATTAGCTAAATATGAGTTGATAGTAATAATTCCGACTCTAATCCTGTGCCATAAGAATCATTCTAACCTTTCCCATGGTACTCATTTTGCAATAGAGAATGTGAATTTTGACCCAGAATTTGAGATCTCTCTTTGATACAGTAGTAGAAATCAAGCAGACAACTTTGTCTGAACATGTGCAAAATGCACCCTTTGGGAAGAATCATTGTGTGTTTTGTTTTTTTCATTTGTTTGCTCACTGCTGTTATAATTTCAATTTTCTCTTATATGTGGGATTCTCTAGTTAAGCTGCCCCTTTCGAGTTTTCTTTTTGGATATCATTAGAGTCAATGATTTAGTTTAATTGAATTTCAGTATTCTCAATATCAAAATGAAGTTATTAAATTTAACATGTCTGATTATATTCTATATGCTTTAATATCAGTGGTTCTAAATGGATTAAGATTATTAATATTTTATGAGTTGATATTTCAAGTGTCAGATTGTATTAGAGCTGTTTGAAATTAGTGTATCTTGTAGAATTTACCTTTCCCAGCAGTGAACCATTTTAAAATTCAAGTCTCTAAATACAACATTTGGAAGTAATTTTTATATTCACCAGCTATGTATGTTCTATTGCAAAAATGATCTGAGTATAAAGCATGTTTTATAGTAAGTAGAAGAAGCAGCTACTTTAATTACACTGATCTCACTGGAGAAAAGAAATAAACACCATTATCATCCTTCTGCTTTTGCCCTACTTTTATCTGAAATTGAACATAAAATACTTTGCATCAAGACTTAAAATTATTTCAGAATGTTTCAAACAGCACACACAAGGTGTACCATTAGAATTTTAGCTCATGTATACTGTTAAAATAACATAATTGCTGAATATTGTTTATTTTTTCTATAGAGTATCTAGAAGAACAACAATAACAATAACAACAACCAATCACCTTCTCTGCTAAAGAAGAAACCAAATTCTAAAAAGTCCAGCTTAAAGTTTCAGATCAACCTAGAATCTTTTTTTACTCAATTTACCTACTGCATAAAATGGGAAATACATAATCTAAGCAAACCTCATTTTTCTAACCTATGATTGAAAAATAATTATATGCCTTTTATGGGATTATTATTAGGATTAAATAAGAAAATATTTGCAAACCACCCTGTTCACTGACAGTCGTACAGGTTACTACATTAAAGATTGGTTAGCTTTTCCTTCCCCAGGTAGTAGTGAACAAGGACGGAAACTGAATAAACCTTTTTCAGCTGTCTCTGATCCCAGTGTTATAAAGTGTTTACATACTTCACAAAATGCACAAAGCGCCCTATTCAAATCTCTATGTTGTTTTTACATGATGGTATTTAAATGTTAATTTACCTGTGCAGCGGCTTAGGGAAAGAAAATACTGGGCTCAGTTTCCTGGCCCCAGTATATTTTATATATATTTGTGGTTATATTTTCTCAGGATTGTTTCTGGTAATGTATAGAATTGTCATTAATGTTATTAATATTTCAATTCACTGAACATAAAAATACTACTCTATAATTTATAAGCATTTTCTTTGTTTTATTTATTTATTTATTTTTGAGATGGAGTCTTGATCTGTCTCCAGGTTGAAGTGCAGTGGTGAAATCTTGGCTCACAGCAACCTCTGCCTCCTGGGTTCAAGCGATTCCCCTGCCTCAGCTTCCCGAGTAGCTGGGGTTACAGGCACGTGCCACTATGCCTGGCTACATTTTGGATTTTAGTAGAGACAGGGTTTCACCATGTTAGCCAGGATGGTCTCGATCTCCTGATCTCGTGATTCGCCCGCCTTGGCCTCCCAAAGTGCTGGCAATACAGGCATGAGCCACCGTGCCCAGCCTAAGCCTTTTATTTCTAAACATATCAGAAACAAGTCATGTTCAAAAGTAGAAAATTACTCATAACAGAATTGTCTGCAATCTATTTATCTCTATCTAGATTATCATTTGTATGTGGGTAATGTTCCAGCTTTTAGTTTTCAGAAATTCAAACTTTCTCAATCTCCAAAGTGAGGTTTGACCAAACCCTCTGGAATTTATACATTTCCTATTATAGTTACATAGATATATGTTTTCATTTGTATCTACAAAGATTTTTCCCCATAGATATCTTTAGATTAAACTGAGATTTTCATGCACATCTCAAATAACTATGTGCCTAGTTATGTTTAAAATTATTTGTTTCAGAAATTACATATGTATGTGCGTGTGTTCAAAAGTAGCACCATACGCATGCAAATTCATTTGTTCCATTGATTTTTGGAAGACACATTATGATGTTATGCTCCAAATGTTAGCAGGTGCAAATATTTAAAAGATCACAATTACAAGAATTGGTCGTAGTCAGTTACACACAGCTGCAAATAATTATATGGTTAGCCTCTCATAGCAGCTCCTAAAGAGCTAAGAGCATATAAGAATCTTGTGATAATGGTGTATCAACACAAAAAACATTTAGATAATGCTTCCATTTTATATAATATCTTTATAAAGGTAAACATAATTGATTACAATGAAGTATATGCCTCTGGAAATACTGCCATCATCTCTTTCTCTGATTGGCTATTTCAAACCCTTGCTGTATTCAACTATAGTTTAATCCCTCTATTCTTACTCTCTGGATAACATTGTTGTCCAAAGAGTGAGCTGTCTGTGGGGCTCTCTATTTCCTCTAAAAATCCTGACTGGCTCATAAGACTTCCCTCTGATAATTGGAAATAGAACTCACCTATTGTTTTGATACCACTGACCTTTTGAGTTTACTGCCAAACTTCTCTTTCCTGTGTAAAGTCCTGTGTTCATTTTTTGGGCAAATGCTTGGATGCTGAATGACAGGTGCCATGTCATCCTTTTCCGCAGGGGCATTCCTCAGTAACTCTTGTAAAATATTTCAGTCCAGAATCATATAATTAAAGTTTCATACGCACACATTAAAATTTCTGACATTATTTTCTAGCTGAGAAGTGTTATCTCTTAGAAGGTTGTTTCAACTATGCTCTTGACGTTAAGATTGAAAGGACATTGCCCACTTTGGTAAACTTCTAGAATACTTATCTCAGTTTTATATGGATATGTAACAAAGTATGCCAAAGCTTAAAAATATAATCCTCCTGTTTGATCATTATTTTGTGAGTCAGTAATTTAGGCTGAACTTGGTTTGGCACTTGTTCTGCTGGTTGCACTTAGGATAACTTGTGTGGCTTTGATGCTCTGGTGGCTTGAATGAGGGTGAATGACTTGATGTGAGCTCACGCATGTCTGAGGTTGGTCTTGGGTGTGGTCTGGGCTACGTAATTCCGCAGTCTAGCACTGCCTCCTCTCATCTGGTGAAAAAGATCCAGCCAGCAGCAGTGAAGGGATCATTCCAATGTGTATGTTTCAAGCTTCAGCTTGCATTATGATTGCTAATGTCTAGTTACTCAAAGTATATAATAAAGCCAAGTCAAGTGGCCATTTGGGAGGAGACCATACAAGGACATGGGTATAAGGAAGCATTATCTATTACAGGCCATTATCTTATCAGTTTGCCTTATGCTTTCACAAATTCACAGGATTATTTAAGGTGAAACCATCACACAGCAATAATCAGGTGTTTATTAATTTCCCCCGATACATTTTTAAGTGCATAATATAGTAAACTATAGGCACAGTTTCATATAGCAGCTATCCAGAAATTATTCATCTTGTATAGCTGACAGTATAACCTCCTGAAGAACAACTCCTCAATTCCCCCTTACCCCAGCCCCTGGCAATCACCATTCTGCTATCAGTTTGTATAAATTTGACTATTATAGATACTTCATATAAGTGGATTTATTAGGCATTAGTTTTTCTGTGGCTGGCTTACTTTACTTAGCATAATGTTCTCCAGGTACATCTATGTTGTCACAAATGCCAGAGTTTCCTACTTTTTTAAGGTGGAATAATGTTCCACTGTAGGTTGTTTCCATATTTTGGCTATTGTGAACATGCTGCTGTCAACTCAGCAGTGCAGGTATCTCTTTGAGGTCCTGATTTGAAGGATCTGGATGTGTATCTAAAAGTGGGATGCTGGAGCACGTGGTAATGATAGTTTTAAATTTTTGGAGGGAACTCCATGCTGTTTTTCACAGTGGGTGCACCATTGCATTTCTACCAACATTGTGCAAGATTTTCAAATTTCTCTACATCATCAGTAGTCCTTATCTTTTTGTTTTTGTGATTGCTAATAAGCATCTTGTCTTAATCTGTTTGTATTGCTATAACACAATACCACAGACTGAATCATTTATGAAAAATTAAAATGTATTTTTCATTGTTCTAGAGGCTGTTCCCAAATCAAGGGACCAGCTGGAGCACTGTCTAGTGAGGGATGTTCTCTGCTTCTAAGACAGCACCTTGTTGTTGCATCATTCATGGGGGAAGAACACTCTCTTCACGTGGTGGAAGGGATGGAGCGGCACGAAAACACTCCCTTCAACCTCAAGCCCTTTTTAAATCATGAGGCAGGGCTCCCAAAAGGCCACACTTCTCATACAGTTGCATTAGGGATTAAGTTTCAACATGAACTTTAGAGGAGACATCATCATTCAAACCATAGCGTTCTATCCCTAAAACACCAAAATTTATATTCTTCTCATAGGCAAAATATAATTATTTTATCCCAATAACTCCAAAAGATGTTAACATATTCCAGCATCAACTTTAAAGCCTAAGTCCAAAGTCTCATCTAAATAAAATTTAAATCAGATATGGGTGAGCCTCAAAGTGAGATCCATCCTGAGGTGAATTCCTCTCTCATTGTGAGTTTAGAAAATCAAACAAATTATGTGCTTCTAAAATATAATCGTGGGACAACCATAGGATGGGCATTCTCATTTTAAAAGGGAGAAATAGGCAAGAAGAAAGGGGTAATAGCTCCCAAGTAAGTCTAAAACCCAACAGGGCAGGCCAGGAGCAGTGGTTCACGCCTGTAATTCCAGCAGATTGGGAGGCAGAGGCAGGTGGATCACAAGGTCAAGAGATTGAGACTATCCTGGCCGACATGGTGAAATCCCGTCTCTACCAAAAATACAAAAAAATTAGCCAGGCATGGTGGTGCACACCTGTAGTCCCAGCTACTCAGGAGGGTCATGCAGGAGAATCACTTGAACCTGTGAGGCAGAGGTTGCAGTGAGCCAAGATCATACTACTGCACTCCAGCCTGGGCAAGAGACCAGGATTCCATCTCAAAACAAACAAACAACAACAACAAAAACAGGGCAAATGATAATCTCCTTTGGCTTCACGCTTCCAGATACATGGGGATGAGAATTGGGTCCCAAAGGCCTGTGGGGGAGTCTTGTTCCCACAGAGTTTCTGAAAGCAACCCATGCTACAGCTTCCATGGATAGCTTTGAATGCCTGTGGCTTTCCCAGGCAGGACAGCACTCTAATGACACTACAGTTCAAGGTCTTAGGGACAGTCCCTTCCTATGGCTCGAACAGACATTAATTACCTTAATAGGGACATTCCGAAGTGAAGTCCTGTGGCTCTGCCAGCCACTGCTCTAGTGGGGACTCTTTCTTATAGTTCTAGAGGCTGGAATGTCCAAGATCAGAGCACTGGCATTGGCATCTTGTGAGAGCTGTTATTTGTTTCCAAAATGAAGCCTCATTGCTGTATCCTTACCTTGTGGAAGATATGGAAGGGAAACAAGTGCTCCCTTCAACCTAAAGCCCCTTTTAAGAGTGCTAATATCATTTATGGGGGCAGAGGCTCTCAAAGGCCACAGCTCTTAATGCTGTTGCATTGGGATAAATTTCAACATGAATTTTGGAGTGGACACGATCATTCAAACCATAGTAGACACTAACAGATGTGAGGTGGTATCTCATTATGGTAGTGATTTGTGCTGTTGGGCATTTTTTCATATATTTGTTGACAAGTATATTTTCTTTGGAGAAATGTCTATTCAGGTCCTTTGCCCAGTTTTTAATTGGACTATTTTTTTTCTTTTTGCTATTGAGTTACAGGACTTTCATATATTTTTATAGTAATCCATTTTCAGATATATGGATTACAAATTTTCCCCATTTCACATATTGCTTTCTCACATTGTTAATTGTTTCCTTCACCATGCACAAGCTTTTTAGTTAGAAGTAGTAGTCCCAGTTGACCGCCTTTTTTTTTTTTTTTGGTGTCATATTCAAGAAATTACTGCCAAGACCATTGTCATGAAACTTGTCCTCTATGTTTTCTTCTAGTACTTTTACAGTTTCAGGTCTTAAATTTAAGTCATTAATCCATTTTGAGTTGATTTTTGTGTATGGTGTAAGTTTCAATTTCATTCTCTTGCATGATGATATCGACTTTTTCAACACCATGGGTTGAAATGCATAACTTTTAGAGAATTTAACAAGGTCTCAAATCTTCCTTTTGGTGTTTTCCTGACAAATGGCATTGTGAAAACATTGAGGCATTGATTGAACTTATATTTTTTCTGGGCTGGCACATAGTTACCAAAGTCATTGAATTAATAAATAAAACTAAAGGGTATCATTGGCTGTGGAGAATAATAACTGTTGTTTAACCTGGCATAATATCAGGTTAAGATCACTCATTCCATAATCTTTTTTTTTTGAAGTGGAGTCTCTGTTGCCAGGCTGGAGTGCTGTGGCGCAATCTTGGCTCACTGCAACCTCCACCTCCTGGGTTCAAGCGATTCTCCTGCCTCGGCCTCCGGAGTAGCTGCGACTATAGGCATATGCCACCATGCCCAGCTAATTTTTGTATTTTTAGTAGACAGGGTTTCACCATGTTGCCCAGCATGGTTTCAATCTCTAAACCTTGTGATCCGCTCCCTTGGCCTTCCAAAGTGCTGGAATTACAGACATGAGCCACTGTGCCTGGCCAAAGGTAATATTTTTTATGGAATCTGAGCACTTATATTTTATTCACTAAGGCTCTTCAAATCCACGGACAGAGTTGGGTTGGGTATAGCCTTGTAAGTGAGTGGTATCTACATATTTTTGTCTTATCCTTCTACTACTAAAGATCACTTTTAAACATTTAGATCAATATTAGTACATTATACCCATATATTTAAGTATTATATAGTATGCAAAAATATTCTAAAACACAATTATGAGAATATAATTATTACATATTAGTAATGGTTGTAACACTTTCTTCCTTTACTATCCTGGATTGGCATGCTCACTTGTCACATACGAAGACCACTGGCCAGACTGTCTCTGACTTTTACCCCATTTCTAAGGCCAATGAATAAATCTCCCAGTTTACACAGTGTTTTAAAAAATGCATATTAATCTATAATCAATAATATATACATAAATATCTGTGCCAGTTAAGCAGAGGAAATGGTGAGACTATTCTATTTCTTTTGAGTAACTTTGCATTGCTACATTTGAATCCTAGTATTCATTATGTTTTGATCTCACAAATTAGCTGTAGTACTGTATTGCTGTCATTACCAAACAATTGTGGCAAATTTACTATAGCTTATGCCTTCTAAGTACATTTAGCACTAATGTAACATTTCTTTAAATACTTTTATAAGTCAGATTACCAATTTAAGCATGTGTTAAACTGCTCAATTTAAAATGGTAAATATGCTGAAATCTTGGCACTTATTCCTTCATGACAAATGTAGCTCTTTAGCAGCTAAACACAAACCGTTAGTAATGTGGAATAGAACTTTTTAACACTGATTAATCCATAGGATTCCAGAGTATAACAAGGAAGCACTTCATAGATTAAATTAATTGTCTTTCACACATGTAACAAGGTGTTGATAAAATAAGAGTGTTTATTCTGCCAGTCTAATTTTTTAAATGTGGTATTTGCCCAAGTGCAAATGCTTACAACTCAGAGCCCTGTGAAATATGTAAAACAATTCCAATCTTTTCCAATTTGCAGAGGGAAA
The DNA here is from genome assembly GCF_030222135.1 of Aotus nancymaae. Taxonomy (NCBI): domain Eukaryota; kingdom Metazoa; phylum Chordata; class Mammalia; order Primates; family Aotidae; genus Aotus; species Aotus nancymaae. Next base: position 7,764,288 of record NW_026988503.1, read on the forward strand.
AAAATGGGCTAGTCTTGTTCTCAAAGTAGCTGTATTTTTTATATGATTAGTTGTCTCAATTTGCTTCTTCATGGAAGAAACAGCATTATGAGCAGATGTTTCATTAGAGCAGCATGTTTGAAAACAGAATATATTTTATACATGTTTAATATTCACTTCCATATCACAGCTTTATCTTAAATTAAATGAAAACAGTGCTGAAAAATTGCATCAAATATCTTAAATTGCCTTGTTAGAAACTATTGTATTTTGAATAGATTATGTGACTACAAACTAAGTAATTTTTATTCTAATAATTATAAAATTGGGATGTAACTTCTCAACAGGATAAGAAAACAGATGTTTGTTTGTAACTTTGGTGGGAGAGTATATATATATATAAAATATATAATATTGAATAAGATACATAATATATGTGCACTTTATTCATAGTAAAAGCAAAAATAGCTAGCAGTGACCAAAAATTCACGGCCACTCATCAATATAAATGTGAAAATGAATGAAAGCACAAATTAAATTCAGTGTATATTTCAAGTTATATATTTCTTATAGGAAGAGCAATGCTTTTTCTGGAGGCAAGGGAAGCAGATTAAAATAATACTGTTCTAAAATCCAAAAATTAATTTGTGTAAAGACATCTTAAGCACGAGTATCTTTGTTTGCTGAGCAATGCATGACCTAATATGTTGAAATTCTACAGGGTAGATTTTACCCAGAATTTTGATTTAGACACTAAAAAAATGAAAATGTGTAACTAAGATATAATAGTTGTCAATCCAATTGTGCTCCCATAGCTATGATGAGTTTTTAACATAATATCAATATGTAGTTTTAGAATAGCTATATGAATTTTAAATTGTTGCTTTTTGGATACTTTTTTTTGGTCAAGAGATCACTTTTATCTACTCTCTTAGCGATTTTTAAGTACAGCATATATTGTTTTTAAGACAATATATTGTTATTGTATTTAAGTAGACAATATATTGTTATTAACTATAGTCACCATGATGTGCAACAAACCTCTTGAACTTATTCTTCCAATCTAACTAAAAGTTTATGTTCTGTGATCAACATCTCCCCAAGCTCCTCACCTCTGGCCTCCACTAAATATCACCTAAATGTATTTTGAAGCAAAGCTATTGATGACTTCCTCTTTGGATTTTTTTGCCTCCTCATTAAAGCAGAGCTGATTTCTTTGTCTATTCCTTGTATCTTAACTCACACATAAATTAAAATACTGAAATTTTGGAGTGTTCAATGAGCTAAAGCCATGGGAATCTATGTTGTTGAATAATATTATCTTTAAAGAGCCCTCTGATATCAACAATCTAAGATAATAATAGTGGTTTTTGTAAGAAAGTACAACAATTAACCTTGTTTTACAGATGAAGCAGTTGAGAAAAAGTAAGCTTGATTAGTTTGCTTACACCTGGAAAGTTTGGAGCTATGATTTGAATCCAAGAACCAGATTCCAGGGTCGATCTAGAAACCACCAATCTAGAGATGCTTTCTTCCATGCAGACCATACCACTATTCTAATGTCTGTCTTTTTATCAGTCAGTCGTTGTTATTCCTCTCCAATACTACACATTAAATTTGAAAAAATATTGTCAATTAATTGCAACCATTGTCTTAATTTCTTTGGTGGGAGTCAAAAACTGTTGGTCTCAAGATCTTCAACTTTGGGATCATAATTGACCAAACATCTCTGCTACTGCTTTCTGAAATCTTAATTTAGTTTGCTTGAGGCCATGCCTCCCATGGGTTCCAAACCAATGACTAAGCTTAGCTGGGATACCAAGGCAGGCTTGATCCTGGGGGAGTTAGACCCCTCTAATGAACAATTTTGGTTCAAAGATCCCCAACTGACTTTATCAAAATTCTGTAGGATTGCACTTCAATCTGACTCTTTCATTCAACATTTCTTCTTTTCCTCATAAGGGTAAGGCCATCATTCTGGTCTGACATCTCTTTAGTCACCTTAGGTTCTCTCCCCATTTTCCTATAGATATTTTTCTTATTAAATTGCTTGGCATGGTTTAGCTGTGTCCCCACCCAAATCTCATCCTGAATTGTAACTCCCTTCATGCTAGGGACCCAGTCAAAGGTAATTCAATCATGAGGTGGCTTTTTCCTGTGCTGTTCTTATGATAGTGAATAAGTTTCACAAGATCTGATGGTTTTATAAAGGGCAGTTCCGGCCGGGCACGGTGGCTCAAGCCTGTAATCCCAGCACTTTGGGAGGCCGAGGCGGGTGGATCACGAGGTCGAGAGATCGAGACCATCCTGGTCAACATTGTGAAACCCCGTCTCTACTAATACAAAAAAATTAGCTGGGCACGGTGGTGCGTGCCTGTAATCCCAGCTACTCAGGAGGCTGAGGCAGGAGAATTGCCTGAACCCAGGAGGCGGAGGTTGCGGTGAGCCGAGATCGCGCCATTGCACTCCAGCCTGGGTAACAAGAGCGAGACTCCGTCTCAAAAAAAAAAAAAATAAAAAAAATAAAGGGCAGTTCCCCTGCACAGGCTCCCTTGCTTGCTACCATGTAAGATGTGCCTATTCTTCTCCTTCACCTTCTGCCATGATTGTGAGGACTATCCAGCCATGTGGAATTGTGAGTCCATGAAACCATTTTTTCTTTATAAATTACCTAGTCTCAGGTAGTTCTTCATAGCAGTTTGAGACTGGACTAATACATTGCTTGAATGTTTAATTCCATATTGGTGTATGCTTCTTGGAAGACCTTAAATAACATTCAGTCTTATCAGTTTGCCAATAATACAAAGTCAACTTTGGTAAAGGAGATACTAACAATGTAAAGCTGTGCATATGTATATACATACATATGTGTATACGTGTGTGTGTGTGTGTGTGTGTGTATATATATATATATATTTTTTTTTTTTTCCACCCAGGGAAATCATTGGTCACTTTCCAGTATCACTGCCACCTATGAATCCATTTCAGAATCTTATGGAAACCTATAATCCAATCACTAAAATAAAGTAATATTTTTAAGTAGTTCTCTATTTTATTAATTTAGAAATAGAATTTGTCCTAAGTCTTAAGTAAAGTTTAGGGTGGAAAAAATAAACTGCATTTAATTTTAAAAATTGGTGTCCTTAGAATATAATTTAATAATTTTATTTAGACTAGAATTAACTATTTTTACCTAGTATATGTATCTTATGTTCATATTATATTTAAGCATGTTAAATTAGTAAGCATTTACTGTAAATATAGTATGCAAAAGGCATGTGTGGGACATCAGCATAAAAAGATGAATAGATGAAAAATAAATAAATGTCTGCTAAATTCACAGATCTCTCAATATAGTGAATTAGGTGAATTTGTATGTAACTAATGACAGTCTATTAGTAAGGATAATGGTGATTGACAAAATAAAAATGAGTAAGAGATAGGAAAAGTTTAAGATGACTATGAATGCAAATATAATACTGTTTCCAAGAAACTGTAAGTATGATGAAAGATTACTTTTCTAATTTTCTGTGGAAAGCTTTTAATGGCATGATTTTTAAAAGTTAAAATTGGTTAGGTTGAATAAAAACCTTTAGAAAACAAATCTGCTCAATATCATGATATATTTTTCCTCAATTAAGAACCTTAATTAAAGAAGCTAAGACAAATAGATGAATGGTCAGATAATTAATCCTTAACTGAGTATTTATGGCAACAAAATCTCTCAAATGAATCATCTGCTGATGTGTTAATGTTCATCCTTCCTCAGGAGGATAGGATAATTTTTAAACTATTGCTGTACTCTTTAGCCTAATCTTTCCCTTACAAATGAAAATGGTAGGCTATTTTAAGGAGCTAGGTATGAGGAGACCATTATTTACAGTATGAATGTTTATTGCAAGGTGTTTTACTTTTAAAAAGTCTAACTTTTAGTGAATGAAAGAAATACGGAAGAAGCATCAGAGTATAGTGGCCAAATACCTATGTATAATCTTATATATATCCCTCCAAAATCCCCACCTGATCTATTTCCACCCACAGAAGACACATATCAAGTGTGTCTCCTCATGAAAACAAGAGACATGAACTCGATATACACATATAACATATATATACTATTATATTATATATAATACATATTACATATATAATATATAATACATATAATATGTATCTAATATATAATACATATATGATATATGTATTAATTTTCTTACACAAACATTTATAGTAAAAAATTACTAATGACTGATGCATATACATGTTGATATTTATTCATATAGAATAGAGCCAGTTTTCCAAATACTATTTTACTCATCTAATTCAAATTTGTCCTCTTCTTATGCATATGATTTTTAAAAATTTAAATGGAGCTAATAGAGAAAATTTGAAGTTATAGACTATGTCCATCTTCTATCACATTATGCTCCAATTTAATACCACTTTTTCTGAATTTGTGATATACTAGATACTATGGTTTGGATTTTTGTCCTTTCTAAACCTCATGTTGAATTTTGATTCCTAATTTGGCAATGCTGGGAAGTGGAGTCTAGTGGGAGGTGTTTGGGTTATGGGGATAGATCCCTGGTGAATAGATTAATGCTCACTCACAGATGAGAGAGCTGTAGCTCTATTAGTTCACAGGAGAGCTGGTTTTAAACACAGCTTACCACCTCCCCTCTCTCCCTCTTGCTTCTTCTGTCATCACATGATCTCTTTGCAAGGGCTGGATTTTTTCCCACTTTTCACAGTGAGTTGAAGCAGCCTGAGGCCCTCACCAGATGCAGATATCCAATCATCTTGAACTTTCTAACAGAATTGTGAGACAAATAAACCTCTCTCCTTTTTTTTTTTTTTTTTAAATAAATACCCAGTCTCGGTTATTCTGTTACAGCAACTCTAAAAAAACTATGGCCATGGACTATTCAATAAGCTCCACTCTTATTTATATAGAAGCTTTCTTCTTGCAATGTAGTGATTAATTATCGGTGCTCTAAGCTAAAACTCTCATTTTACATTTTTCTGTACTAGAGAATAAACATTAATCACATGAGAAAAATAGGGATGAATCAGAAAATCTCTTTTCTTTATTCTTTTCAAAATGGTTCTCCAAAACGTCCAGTTTTTCAAATTCACTATGGAAGCTTTTTGCTTAATTCTCTAACAAGATATCAAATAGTGAATTCCAAAGGTACTACAGCAGATACATAAAGTGGGTTTAAAGAAAATCTACTAGGAAAATAAATACTGTGTTCTTGTGGGAAAAAAAATGCTTCTATTAAATGGAATCACAGCACATCTTTTTGTTAATGTTTGAAATTATAGTATGTTGCACATTTCCCCTTCTCTGGATATATATTGCTACTGTGGAACGCAGCACAACCTGTGGGAGGTACATGGAATTTACTTTGAGAAACATAAACCTGACAGCTTTACCTAGTTGTGTTCTGCCTGCACACATCATTGAGAAAAGAAAATAAATTTCCCCCATTGCACAACCAGTTAACTGATTTGTAGAGTAATTTCAAGCTATAAAATCAGCTTCTTGGGTAATTATCATCAAATTGTTTAAGAATGTCATATTATCTATTTTTATTTCTGTTTATAACTCATGTGAAAACTTCTTGTTTAAACTTAGGCATATAATATATGCATTTCTATTGGCACTAATTCATTTTCTCAGTGTAGCATTGATCCATATATATTTCATATTGTTCTGCTCTTTTTTAATTCTCTATTTTTGTATTTCATCTTTTCTAAATGGTTTTTCCTTTTCTGCAATCTCCTCAGCCCATACTGTTACTTTTTTCTGTCCATCCTTACTTTTTTCCTTTCTTTCCTTGTTGTTATTTTCCTAGTCATTCCGATTTTTCCTATAATTCTTCATTCTTACCCACATCTTAGATTCCTTTCCCCCTGACTTCCCCATTTTTTCTCTATTCACGTCTTACATATTTCTAGTGGCAAGATGATTTCTCTTTTATCAAAGTGTAAGTACCACATTAAAACTCTATTACTGGTAATAGAGTTAATATGAAAATACAGATTACCTATAATTTATGACAAAGTAATTCTATGTCTTAGTCACTATAATGAGTTGCCAATTTAATTTAAATATATTAGATATTCACCAAATGGATACTGAGCTCTTTTTATGCACTTAGTGCAGAACTGATCATCACTGAATACTTAAAAAGTCATTCTACAAGACTTTTTATTTTTAGCCTCATAAAGTTAGTTTGGGTCTTAAACCACAAGAAGAAAAATCAATGATGGCAAACACTTCATACTAGATTGCTTTATCTCCTTTCTTTTTTTAATTCTCAGAAAAAATCATTTACTTCAACTATTTTTGATGAGAATAAAGTGATATTAATATTCTTATAAAGAGATGATAAGATTTTGGTAATAAAGTAAGTTTAACAGGCAGTTCCTAAATTACCTGTGTAACACTCACTTATGCCTCTGGGATATTCGTTGATTTGTTCAACACTTAGCATTTGCTAAATGACAAAACTCTGTAAGGCACTAGGGATGCAATGATTAATAAGACATCATTGCTTTTCTTCAAGAGTTTATAATGTAGCTGAGGAAGATAGACAAGTGAACACATAATTATAACATAGTGTGATGCAGTAATGAGAAGCCACAGGGCTATATGAGCACATAAGAGGTTCTTCTAACCCACAGTGTTAGGAGTTCAGGGAAGAATTCCAGAAGAATGATGCTTTCATTGATTTTTTGAAGGATGTTATGCAGTTAATAAGGTAACGAGATGAAATGAGGTAGAGATGTAAGTAGGGGTAGTGAGAAACTCTCAAAAAAAAGTTTTCAAAGGCTTCGAATCAAGAGAAATTCAGGAAAACATAACAAAAAATAATTCAGTAAGTCTGAGGCATGAGTTGTGTAATACATAAGTAAGGTAGGGAGAAAAATAATGGCAAGATAGAAAACTCTGAAAGTAACCTAGATGCTGAAAGGCCTCGAATCACATCATAAAGAGTTTAGACATTACCCTAAAAATTTTGAAAGCCTCAGTGGGTTCCTAAACAAAGCAATGCTCTGACAGATTTGTGGTTTTAAAGGAATAAAAGATGAAGAATGGATTGGAGAGGTAACATTTAAGGCATAGAGACCAACATGAGGACATTGCAACAGATTGAATGGTGGTATCAATGAGTTCACCTGTTGAATGGTTCACACGGTGCAGGACAAAATCAAGCATGATCATCCCCTGTGGTAGTGGCAATTGCTGGAATTAAGATAGTTTATAAAGGAGGCAGGATGCTTGGATCCTACTTGCATGTAGGGATTAGATAAAGCAAGAATCAAAAGAACAAATAAGTCTCTGCCTTAGGCAACTGGGTGTATAATAGTGTTCATCATTATATGAGAACACATTGTTACTGCCTTGGCAGGGGGCATTGGTGTAGTATGAGGAGTTCTTTTAGGTTATGTGGATTTTTAAACAATCCTTAGAAGTGGAAACATCCAACAGAAAGTAGCACATGTGTGACAGATATTTCATTTGTGTTGTTATCACTTTGTTTCTCATCTAAGAATACCCCAGCCCTTCCAGGGCAAAGTAGTTACCTTGCTTTAGGAAAGATTGCTTTCAGAGTCTAAAGTTAAACTAGCAAGGTTATAAGGGGATTATGCTAAGTATGAGATGAGGTTTGGTGGATCAAGAGAAGGATCAAGAGAAGGATCCTCAAGATAGGAAAAGTCAGCTGTTTTCAGATGTTAGTGCAGGTCTGTCATCTGGTATTACTCTGGAAGCTGCCAGGACCTCAGAGGGAAATAATGATATATGTTCCTTAGGAGGCTAGAACTAGTTACCAGCTCTGTCACATTCGGCATAATTTGAATTTCTCGAGAGTAGCAGGTAAGCCATTTAACCTCCTGATTCAAAGAACTATTTGGGCTCAGAAAAGATACACATCAACAACTAACAACTAGAGGTCATTTCTCTGTTTCCAAATAAATATCTCACCTTCTTGTGAGTTTTCAGAAAGGTGATCCCCATACCCCCTTCATGTATTATCCTCATAAAATGAGGATAATATCGATACCTACCACATAGGGTTGCTGGGAGAATTAACCAACACTCTAACATTCATGTGGGATGAGCCTCCAGTCTTATTTAAATTCCTTTCTTTAACAAAATAACTAAAATACTAAGATCTCTGTCACACTCTCAAATGTTGACTAAGATTTATAGCCAGTATATATGTGTGTGACTGTCAGAGAAAAATTTGTACTAAAAAATGACAAATATAGTTTGAGTAAGAAGTGGTAAAATTAGACTAATGAGTAACTGAATTTCAGAATTTTAGATCTCTACTTTTAAAAAAATTTTAGCATGGTAAATCTTCCTGGCTAACGCCATCTTAGCACTAGGTGTTTGAATTCCGTCTTCATTATCTGTTAGCTGTGTAACTTTGGTCAACTTGCTTATTGTTTTATTTCTTCATTTTATTTCTTCATTTATAAAATGAGGACAATATCAATACCTACCACATAGGATAGCTGGGAGAATTAAGTAAATCCATGTACGAGCAAAAAATGAGAATTGTACCTAGCACAGCACCATGTACATATTCATCACTGTTATAAAGAATGTTAAATCCATTGCTGGTAATTTCTCTGAGTGGAAGACAAGACTTTGCTCACTAGTGTTAGGTCATGGATAAGACTATGGCAAGAAGGAAGCCCTAGGCAAAAACAATTCATCTAAACTACCTTCTGGAGAAAATGACTTAGATTCAAAAGAGGGCTTTAATTTTCTGAGTAAAATATGCACCTTTCAGGACAACGCTGCAGCATCCTGACCAGAAGGGGGAGGAAAGCGGCCATTCACAGTTCTTCCTTTCTGCCTTTCCTTACACAGAGCTTGATCCCTATTCTAACTAGATTTGGGACAAATTTTTACAGAATATTTCTTTGAGAATTACTAACCTATTCATTTATCCAGCACTACACATTTCTCAGCCTGCTGAAACTTCCTCTTACATGCCCTACGAGCTCTCAAAATGATTCTTATTCCTACTAACTTAGCATTTCTTGCAAAAAAAAAAAAATCACTTAAAAAATGACTTAAGTTTCACTAGATGAAATAAACTATTGTGAATAGACATAGACCTTGTTGCCATGACAAAAATGGTTTGAAAAAATAAGTTAAAAATGAAATTCTGGAACACACCTCATTTGCAAATTGGGGATTTACTGTACAATGTAAGGTAATCAATCCATGTCTCAAAAGATAAACAATGCACTTTATCAAATTACTGAGGCATCTTAAAGGATCGAAATAAAATTCTCACATCATACAATTTCCCCTTCCTTTCCTTCTTCCCTCCTCCCTTCCTGTCTCCTTTGTTCCTCCTTTCCTCCTTCCCATTGTGGGTTTCTTTCTCTTTCACTTACTGTCTTCTTGCTTATTTCATTTTTCTGATTCTGTTTAAACTGCTATCATTAAAAACAAAAGACTCTGAAAACAACGTCTGAAAATAAGAAGTTGACCTGTTCAGGTCCTAGTCCTCACTCTGACACTTACTAGACGCACGACCTTGGGCAAATTATGTAATCTCTCAGGCTCCCTTCTTCATCTGTAAGACGAAGTGGGTTGAACTAGGTGATCTTAATGTCCTTTTTCTGCTTCAAAAATATCCATACCTAAGTATAGTAACACTGATTTCTGAACCAGTACCAATCAGAACTTTTATAATTCTATCCAAACCATTAAAAATATTTGGAAAACTAATGCCTAAATATAGGCCATATAAAACAAAATATACATTTGTATTTTTATGAAATAGGTATTTTAAAAATAGAGTAGTAAGTTGATTATTAAAAACTAGAAAGCCTAAAAATATCCGAGAAAAATAATTATTTCTGTAAAAATGTCATGCTAAGCCTGTGGCTTCACTGATCTGAAATGTTTCTACCAAGGAAATTTCATTCTTATATTTGATTTTTATTCAATTTTAAGACCTTAATAGCTGGAACCAGAATGTAAATTATTAATACTAGAATTAATAGAGATCTGTTGCAAAGGGATGACCAGAATAAAACGATTTATATTTAATTGTGTTGATGTGAGTATACTTGGATCTTTTTTCTCTTTCAATTTTAGTCCTTTTATTTCTCTGTACTCACATTTAAATCTTGCTGTGTGATACACTGATATTCAAGAGGCGTTAAGCAGTGGCACATCTCTCACACAAATAGATCTATGATTGTGGGGGCAACATTTAAATGTATCTAACTATTACCTCCCAATAAGTGTGCATTACATCCTATTAGCCTTAGCCAGTATTCTAATCTAACAGTTCTTCACCATGTTCACATTAATATGCAAATGAAATTAGAATACAAAATTAAACGAAATGAAATTTGGAAGCTAATTGACATTTTTGTCACAAAAGCTCAGGGAAACACTATTTATGGTTTCATGGTAAAAGGCTAATGTGTCATCCAAGGGAGGAGGTCACATCAATCTCAGCTACAGTTATTTCCCGAAGTACAGTGCAAAGCACTGTTTGTGTATGCAAGTTGCCAGTCTCCCTCACGTAGGTGGGCCCATCTCTGCAAACCTGCGCTAAATTGCTACCATCCATTACACACAGTGGCTGCCTGGATGGCTGCCTGGCACTGACTTACACAGGCCATCTATTCCTGTCAGAAATATGATATGTCACTGACAAAAGCTTAATTACACCATTAATTAATAGGACAATTTTCAAAATGCCTTGAAATGCAGCTTGACACTCATTAGTGCCATTTATGAATAATTTCTCCAAGGGAATAGTACTCTGAAGAGCACTTTAAAATGAAATACAGTTTTAAACAAAGGTATTTATAAAACAAAATAAACACATGGTTGGAAGCTGCTTCTCTCTTTCTCTCTTTTTCTCTCTCTAATATGACCTATCTCTTGGACAATGGAAAAAGTAACTTTGTAAACATTGAAGCAATTATTACAGTTTTCCCACAAAATGACCCATTTCTTTCATTTTGTGCTCAATTAAGAAATTCAGTCACTTGTTTTCACTGTTTCAGAATCTCAATTACTTTGTAAAACGCACCGAGCTTTAAACTTTAAATAGCAATTACAACACATTAACCTCAAAATAGGTTCTAAATATTTATCAGCATGTAAAGAATCTTTATTTCCCCAATTTACCTGTATCCTAGCAAGGCCATGTATGGCAAGAAGGAAAACCAGAAATGTGAATTCGTTGGGGGGCGGGGATCACAATTTCACAATTTAGTCTTGTCCACTTTATTGATTCATTAAATTTTTGACATACGTCTTTCACATCAGCAACCTATCAAGGCAGGGCATGGTGCTGCAATCCAAGATAAAGGGAATAAGAAATTATTTAATATTAAACCACCATCCTCTCCCCAAAAATCATTTTGACACTAAAACCAGCATGACTAAAGTATTTAAAGCCACCGCACACAGTGCTGATTAATGCTCTTTTTGTTACTATTTGTTACTTGGCTACAGTGGTTTTATGATTGCTGCATTATGTTATGGCAGACAGGAAGGGATTGCAAGGTTAAAGCCGAGTCAGGTTTTCCTAAAGAAGGAAGGGAAGTGTTGTATGTCTCAGATAAGGAACTGCGATTGGAAAACAGAAATGGGTGACAGAATGAGAATAAGGCCTTCTCTGTCTAGATTTAGAAGGTGTCAATGTGTCTAGATGTCACTGGGTTATTGGATATTTCTTTTTATCTTGAGGTGGACCACAAGATAAGAAGTCAGGATCACAACCTGGTGCTTATAAAGTTGTATCAAGCCTTGAAGAATGATTCTTGAAAATGTTATCAAATTATCTGGGAAGGTGTTTCAAAGTATCTATGGCAATTCCGTTTGGAGACTACTCTGTTCCTATAAATTCCACATCCTTACTATCTTTCAAAGCCATTTATATTTTCTACCCCTCACTCAATATCTTAGTTCATTCCTTTAAAATCTCTCAACTGACTTACAGCAATACATTGCTTCTTAATATTCTTGATTCTAGTTATGTTTCTTTTCAATCTGTTTTTTATATTATAATAACAACCAGTATGCTAAGAGATTAAACTGGAAAACACTAATCCTTGGCAAGAGTAAATTGAGAAGTTTATTGGGAAGTCTATGGTGAAATAAGTTTGGAAAATAATGAATACTAAATCCCACTCTGTGACATTGGTAATGAAGGACAATATAATAATAATATAATGTTATAAATTTTAAAATTCCATTTAATTATATTTAACCCAGTGGCTCATTTATGTATCTAATGACAGATATTTGCTTTATGGTCTAGAAAATAAATTTGGTCATGAAATTGTGATGCTTACAATACCTCAAAGACTACTAGTTGACAACAGAATAAATTTCCAACTTCTTGCCATTTTATTCAAGACTCTTTAGTATTTAACTTATTACTTGTCTAGCACCACTTCACATTTTCTCCTTCTTCGCATTTTTTGATCAATCTATATTGAGCAAATGCTAATACGTTGATATTTCTTCTCACATCTAAGCCTGTATATTTGCTGCTTCATCTGCATGGAATGTTCTTTCTAGTTTGCTGACTACCTTCAGTTCTCAAGAATCTTACTCTGAACCCCAGTTCTGGGGTACAATTGACTTATCAGTGCCCCCATAATATTATTTGTTTACAACTGTATTTTTTGTCTTTTAATCTGACTAAATTGTAGTCATTTGCATCAGGGGATGTAGTTCATTCAGTATTGTGTCCTTCATATCCAATACGGTAATGGGTATGTTAGGAACTGGATTAATTTATTGGACTAAATCATGTAATAAATTGTTTTGCAAGAGATCAGTAACATATAAAGATAGTGCAATGAAGGAGAAAGACGGAAGAAAATCAATTGTTTCCAATTTAGAGGACCTTGAATTTTATCCTTGTCCAGCTGTTAAATAACATAAGCAACTGTTATCTTAAGCAAGTTATTAACGTCTCTCTTTAGATGTTGTAGATAGAATTGAGGATGTGAAAGCAGAGGAAGAGAGAGTGAAGGTAAACTGGAGAGAATACTTAGAGTTTCTAGACATAGCAAGTAAATTTATTTATTTTCATTTTTATGGCTACTTTTTTGTCTCCAAACTTGACATAGTTCTCGTGTTTTCCTTTGTCCTTGCAACTTCAAGCACAGAGACCAAAAGAAGGCAAAATTGTGATACATTAGTAGGGGAAAGAATTTAAATCACCTGTTCTACGATCCATTCACTTACCACTCACTTCACCAGGAGGATGCCACAGGGAAAATAAAAAAGAAAAGAAGTCAATTTTATTCTCCTTGTAAACAGGCACCCCCTGGTAAATAGACAAATGATATTTCCTTGGAGAAAGAGAACTTGTCTATAAAATGTCCTTGGCAAGATTTCTCTGTATAAATGAATTATTGTAAATAGAGCCCAGAGTCTATGAAGCTGGTTTTCTGGAGAATGTCACATAAGCTATTCAATAGAATGGGATATAAAATACAGATGTTCGGTAACAGAAATGCTCCCTGCTGTGTGAAGGACCTGAAGATTCCACTTAGAGATCTCATCTATTCTTTGCCAGAGGGGAATGTTCAAGGCAGAAACAGAAAACCTGAAGAACTATTTGTGATGTTGCTGACCTTCGTCTGCTTCATCTGAGCTCTTTGTTAATCATCTTTATCTTTGAAAATATTTAATGAAGATTTGGTACTGAGATCACTGATTCATCTGAGTCTCCCTGACTAGCTAATATTGTACTTTTTTTGGCTAGCCGAGCTTTTTTGGTTTCCTTGAGCCTCTGAATTGTTTTCTCATGCTCTAAGCTGATGTGGCTCCTCACCCTTTCTCTGATTTTTTTTTCAAAGTTAAAATAAAAAATACTAATTTAACTGTACTATTCACATTTTAAAATAGCTGTCAAAGCACTGAACCTAAAAACAACACTGACGGTAGAATCCAGGCCTTATCTAAGGAAAAGAGTGGCTTTGTTAGTGAATATGTTGTTGATTGGTTCATTTACAAACTACTTGAAAATTATTGTTGACTTCTCTGCAATTTTTGGTGTGTATATGACATTATCAGTCTAAACATCCAAGCTGCACTCTGAGTAGGACCCATCTGCCTCTTCAGGAGACCATAACGTTAAACTAAATCATCTCTTCATTACCGAGTTTACTAATTCCTCTTTCAAATGATATAATGATAAAACCCCTAAATCACATTTCATAGAAAGCCCTCCTTGTTTACCTGCTGCATTCCACCGGGACTTCCCAGACATTTTCCTTCCATCACTAAAATAAAATAATAAAAATCGTTACTAATTAAAATAAAAGGAACAGATATAATTCTATTCTAGTAAGGAATACAGAAAACCAAGAAAAAATGCTCAAAAATATCTAAGACTTGGGAAAGACTTGATACTACAATAAACAACTACTGGGCATTACTATGTTTTAAGCACTAGGAATTAAAAATTTTTTTAAAACCAACACATATTGTACATATGTAAGCATCACACATTGATATTGTTTATAAACATAATTGACCTTTAAAATGACATTTGAGATGATTGTTTGTATTTTTATTTTGTAGATAAGGAATTTGAGACCTAGAGAGTTTAAATTCCTTCGGTAAAGCTTCACAGTTAGCAAGAGCTGGGATTCATACCCACATTTTTCAAAATCAAAAGCCCATATATGTAACCAGTAAACTATTCAAATATATTATGTTTTGGATTTAAACTTGCAACAACAGTGCTTTCTCACAAGCAGTTTTATTTTAGATGCCATAAATTACTTGCCTGAGTACAGGATAATAGAAAGCTCTGCGGTTAAGACTAGAGTTTGGGTCTTATTCCAAAGTGTGCGTTCCTTTAACCGTTCTGTGCTCCTCTCAACTTAGAACCAAGTAATCACAGATTTAGAAAGGGCTTACAGGACAGACTGATGCAGTTTCCCCCCTGGATATGGCATCTGATAGACAGCATCCTTCTGACCCATCCTAATCACACTGTCCACTGTCAGCTTTTATCTTAGGCAATTTTGTCCTCCTTTGTATTTAATTTTTTGTTCCATTTAGTTTTATCTATCATTTATTATCTTTTAACAAATCATTGCTGCCTGTTTGTCAGCTTTCAGAGAGAATAAAAGATTTGACATTAGTATGATAATTTGGAAGAATATAACTTTGCTAGAATGTTGTAAATATGTAAAATAAAGGAGGCACACTAGTGTCTCAATTAGTCTCTCTCTCTCTCCCTCTCTGTCTGTCTTCTTAGCTGGGATTTAATAGAGAAGGGCATTTAAAAAAGTAAGTTTCAGCAAATGGTATATTGTACACCATTGGCAGATTCTTCAGAGACTGACATTAAAAATGTATGATAGTTTTTAAGATCTGTGGTTAAAACTAAATTCACCTCAGTATTAATATTTCTGCTGTATATTGTGAAGTTATAAAGAACTGATCAATACTGCCCTGCTGCACTTTGATCTTTAGCAGCAATTTGTCTGTAGCAAATTGCACTCATTTAATTTCAATTAATTCCCTACAACAGGGACCAATGCATTTTGACCTTAGTCTTCTGTGGGATGCATGAAGATTGATAATCTTTATAATATTTTCACTAGGCACTTGCACATGCTATTCTTAATTACTAAAATGAAATAGAAAAACAAGCAAATATAATGCAAATTACATATGCCTTAAAGTTCACTTGCTATTTGGTAGCACACGATGAATAACATGCCTAAAAGCCAAGTTATACCAGATAGTTCTGTATTCTTATTGTGGCATGTCTACATTATGATGCTATGGTAACTTTCATGCAAAATTTCACTGGATACTAAAGTAAAGCACACAAATTTTAGAGGGCATTTTAAACTATTATTTTTTTCAATACATTTAAGTTTTAATTTTAACATGTTGAATGTAATGGGTTGTGTATGAAAAAGAGTGCTGAACGTGGGAACAGTTTCTGGTATTGTTCATGTAGCCTTGATTAAGGTATTGGAGAGTGTTTTACTTCAACCTAATTTGACTAAAGTAAAATCTAAAATTAGAAAACCTTGCATATTCCATTCCAAAATAAAATTCAAAGAAAATTAAAAAAACAATGCATTAGAAGAGTGTAAGGACAAAGAAACTTTAAAGTGAGACTACTTCTCCCTACTGAAAATTGGGGAAGAGATTTTTCTCCCCACCTTATTTTTTGGAGCACTTATCTTAGAAAATTTGTAATTATTAGTACTTTCTCCTCTTTTTGAAATGTATATAAATTCTTTTGAAGACTAGATTGAACTTCTGTTAGCTTAATGATCTAGGAATATTTTTCTCAATGACCTAGCCTCCATCTTTTTGAAAGGTAAGCCTCAAGGAAAACAGCACCTTTTTTCCATGTCCCAGTTGCTGTGAGAAACCACCTCCTTTCATAAAGATATAAGAAATTTATTTTTCCTCTGCAGAAAGCCTATCAGCTAACACAGATGGTCACCACAATTATCAGGTGCATTTAGAATAAACTGTATGTGACAAATGGTGCCATCGAGTTCTTTTACACAAGGACTAGCCATTGTTTAACTTGACAACATGTATGTAATGGGCTGGTACAGAGGATCGAGATTATTTTTGTTGCAAGCTTTTAGGGTTTTACCAGTGATGTGCATCACATTCATGTTTAACGCTTACTCAATAATAAAACTGTTTCCTTTCTCTATAGAGGTTGTGAAGAGGTTTTCTGAGGTAGAAGATTTTATTTTTAGTTTTATTTCCCTCAAAAAAGCAATGCATGTATGTGTTCATTTACATATATATTTTGAAGAATAAAAGAACAAAAGTGAGTATGCATCTCTATTGCCTTACAAATGACTATTCTGTTCTATTTAACTGTTACATACATAGAGAACCCATTGCCCATGGGTAATTAAACGATAGTATGCTTTTATTTAAATGAATGTATAAAATCATAGTTCTCATTATTTTTAACACAGGATAATAGGATAATGTATATGCCAAATATTACAAATATTGCCCAACATTGCAGTTAGTATTATTCACATTTTGAATAGTAACATAAGTTATAACTGTTTATATAAAAGAAATCTATTATCCAATGTATTGAAAAGATATAGATAAGGGCTCTACTAAATAGAGATCCTGGAAAGTATGATATTATTTCTACAGAAAAGTAGACTATATGAATGGCTGTAGATGGAATTCTATAATATCAAAAATGGTTATTTCAGCTAATTGGAAAAGGTAAGGAGACATAAGTAGAAAGGTTATTTCTAAGGTCACCTTATGCTATTATCCTGAATTAGATACCTTTTGAAATTTATCCTAGTTCTGTGTACAGTGCAGAAACTATGGGTCATTTTTTGTAGCTTTTTGATTAGGGCTCTTGCCTTGTTTCCCAGAATGGATGCTAATGCTGTGATCATAGCTCACTGTAACCTTGAACACCTGTACTCAAGGAATCTTCTCACCTGAGCCTCACTGAGTAGTGGGACTATAGGCATGGGCCACCACTAGCTAAATTTTATTTTTTTTGGTAGAGATGGGATCTCATCTATGTTGCCCAGTCTGGTCTCAAACTCCTGTCTTCAAGCATTCTACCACCTCCATCTCTCAAAGCTCTGGGTTATAAGTGTAAACTATCTTGCTTGGTTAGGTCATATTTTTTAGACTAAAAAAACTTCTGTAAGGACAGTTCAAGAAATGTCAGAACATGTGAAAATCTTGTAACCATCAACATAGACATCAAAAAAAGACTAGAAAATTCCAGATACAAATTGAATGTTTATCACACATTTTTTTCCCTTTTTTTTCCCAGGATTCCTTTTAAGAGAGGAGGTCTAGAAAATATCTTACTTGCATTGTAGTTTTTATAAACCTTGGACACTCAACTTGTTGCATGTTTCACAATGATTAAAAATATCATTTGCCAATACATATTTAGTTCAGTTCAGATATTATTTGCTCAAACTATTAAGTCTTTTCCGTAACTGTCTTTCTACCCTACAAAGAAAAGTTTCCTTTGGACTATTTAATTCTTAATTACGTTAAATTTTGTAAAAAAAAATTTACTGTTTTACTAGTAATAGCATGTTACTTTTGAGAAATGATACATGATAGAAATGGAGTGATTAAAAACCAACAGAAGAAATGTCATTTTGCAATATCTTCAAACCTAGAATGATCCTGTGTGTGCTCCCAAAGTCTCAGTCTGATTTTCCTAATGTTGTTGCTATAAAACCAAAGATAAAAGATAGCCTCATTTAGATTATCTACCACTTGAATTAGCTTTGGCAGTATTTTTCCACAGCAGTTTATCAAAGGTTGAATGTATTTCCTTTCTAAATTATAATATGAAGATAAATATTACATCTCCTTAAAATCTCATACATGTGGCCCCTAACAGTACTTTTATGGGATTCTGATTTTATTTAATGAATACTGTTATGCACTGAAGAGTATTTCCCTCTGTCATGACGTGTCATATCATTACTTGCGGTATGAATGTATAAGCTAAGAAACTGATAACAGTTTTCTGGTTTTTCTATTGTAAAATTAATTTTAGGATTCTAAAAGATTAAGCCATTTACAAACTGTATCTAGATAGCTATTGTCCTTAGTGAATTTAATTTTTTGATGTGATGCTCATCATTTTCTTCACTTGCTTTAGTGATCACTTGAAAACTGAAAGTTTTTATGAAGTTGTAAACATTAAGAACATCCAGTTTTTAATTAGAACATTAAGTTAGTGGTAATAAAGGGAAAATGTAAGGGGATTTACTTTAATTATTGTATTAGTTTGTTTTCATGCTGCTAACAAAGACATTCCCAAGACTGGGCAATTTATAAAAGAAAGAAGTTTAATGGACTTATAATTACACATGGCTGGGAAGGCCTCATGATCATGACAGAAAGCAAGGAGGAACAAGTCATGTCTTAGATGTCAATAGCCAAAGAGAGACAGCTTGTGCAGGGGAACACCTTTTTATAAAACCATCATATCTCAGGAAACTTATTCACTATCATGAGAACAGTATGGGAGGGACTTGCCCCCATGATTCAATTACCTCCTACCAGGTCCCTCCCACAACATGTTGGAATTCAAGATGAGATTTTGTGGGGACAGTTGCAAACCATATCGTTTCACCCTGTTCCCTCCCAAATCTCATGTCCTCACATTTCAAAACCAATCATGCCTTCCCAACAGTCTCCTAAAGGCTTAACTCATTTTACAATTAACTCAAAAGTTCACAGTCTAAAGTCACATCTGAGATAAGGCAAGTCCCTTCCACTTATGAGCCTGTAAAATCAAAAGCAAGTTAGATACTTTCTAGATACAATGGAAGCCATTGTATCTAGAAAGATACATTGTATCTAGTACAGGCATTGGATAAATACAGCCATTACAAATGGAAGAGAAATTGGGCAAAACAAAGAGGCTACAGTTCTCATGCAAGTCCAAAATTCAGTGAGGTTGTCAAATTATAAAGCTCCAAAATGATCTCCTTTGACTCCATGTCTCACATCCAGGTAATGCTGAGGCAAGAGGTGGGTTCCCATGGTCTTGGTCTGTGGCTTTGCAGGATATAGCGCTTCTCCTGGTTGCTTTCATGGGCTGGTGTTGAGTGTCTGTGGCTTTTTCAGGCACAAGATGCAAGTTGTTGGTAGATCTACCATTCTGTGGTTTGAAGGATGGTGGCTCTCTTCTCACAGCTCCACTAGGTGGTGTACCAGTAGAGACTCTGTGTGGGGGCTCCCACCCCATATTACTTTTCTGCAATGCCCTAGCAGAGGTTCTCCATGAGGGCCTCACCCCTGTAGCAAACTTCTGCCTGGATATCCAGGTATTTCCATACATCTTCTCTATGGAAGATGATGTATTTCCATACATCATCTAGGCAGAGGTTCTCAAACCTCAATTCTTGACTTCTGTGCACTCACAGGCTCAACACCATATGGAAGTTGCCAAGGACTGGGGCTTGCACCTTCTGAAGCTCCAGGCCAAGCTCTACATTGGCCCCTTTCACCCATGGTTGGAGAGGTTGGAACGCAGGGCACCAGGTCCCCAGACTATACACAGCATGGGGACCCTCGGCCCCGCCCAGGAAACCACTTTTTCCTCTAGGTCTCCAGGCCTATGATAGGAGGGGCTGCTGCAAAGGTCTCTGACATGCCCTGGAGACATTTTCTTCATTTTCTTGATGATTAACGTTTAGCTCCTCATTACTTAACATGAACTTTTGAAGCTTGAATTTCTTCTCAGAAAATGAAATTTTCTTTTTTATTGCATTGTTATGCTGCAAATTTTCTGAACTTTTATGTTCTGCTTCTCTTATAAAACTGAATGCCTTTAACAGCACCCAAGTTACGTATTGAATCCTTTGCTGCTTAGACATCTCTTCTGCCAGATACCCTAGATCATCTCCCTCAAGTTCAAGGTTCCACAAATCTCTACGGTAGGACAAAATGCTTCCAGTCTCCTTGCTAAAACATAACAAGAGTCACCTTTGCTCCAGTTCCCAACAAGTTTCTCATCTCTAGAGATCTCAGATCACCTCTGGATTTCAGTGTCCATAACATTATCAACACTTTGGTCAAATCCATTCAACAAGTCTCTAGGGAGTTCCAAACTTTTGCACATTTTTCTGCCTTGTTCTGAGCTCTCCAAACTGTTCCAACCTCTGCCTGTAACCCAGTTCCAAAGTTGCTTCCACATTTTCTGGTATCTTTTCAGCAATGCCTCACTCAACTAGTACCAGTTTACTGTATTAGTCCATTTTCATGCTGCTAATAAAGACATACCCAAGACTTGGCAATTTACAAAAGAAAGAGGTCTAATGGGCTTACAGTTTCACATGACTGAGGAGGCCTGACAATCATGGCAGAAGGGAAGGAGGAACAAGTCATGTCTTACATGGATGGTAGCAGACAGAGAGAGCTTGTGCAAGGAAATTCATCTTTATAAAACCATCATACCTCATGAGACTTATTCACTGTCATGAGAACAGCATGGGAAAGACTTGTCCCCATGATTCAATTCCTCTCACCAGGTGCCTCCCACAACACATAGGAATTTGAGATTTGAGTGGGGACTCAGCCAAACCATATCAAATATATAATTAGCATTAATTGAATTTGCACATATAAATCCTAAAACACAAGTGTGGTGATATTTCCCTAAAAGCCAAAGTATAAAGATATTTGTGTTTAATAAAATTAAAATATAAGCATAATTACAAATAATTTTGAAGTGTTGAGATAAATATATAAAGTGAGGTATTAGCTGTGTCCCAACAAATCAAGTAATTTCAAAACAAAAATTCTGCATCAGAGGGTATAAACAGACATTTTTCCAAAGAAGAAGCCAACAAATGTATGAAAAATGCTCAACATCATTGAAAGTTAGAGAAATGCAAATTAAAACCACCATAAGATGCCATCTTACACCAGTCAGAATAGCCATTATAAAAGGTCAAAAATCAACAGATACTGGCAAGGATGTGGTATAAAGAGAACACCTGAACACTGTTGGTGGGATTTTTAATTAATATAGTCTCTATGGAAAAGTGTATGGAGATTTCTCAAAGAATTAATGTAAGAACTACCATTTCATTTAGCAATCCCACTACTGGGTATCTACCCAGAAAAAAAGAAATCATTATGTCAAAAAGACACTTGCACTTGTATGTTTATTGCAGCACTGTTCACAATAGCAAACTCATGAAATCAACCTGTGTCTATCAAGAGATGATTGGATTTTAAAACATCGTAATTTAAATATTTTTAAATAATATTTTTATTATATTTAATGGAATAGTACTTAACCATAGAAATGAATTAAATCATGGTTTTTGCTGCAACGTGGGTGAAACTGGAGGGCATTATCCTAGGTAAATTTACTCAGAAACAGGAAGTTAAAAACCAAAACTGCATGTGCTCCCTTATAAAGAGGAACAAACAATGAGTACACATGGACATGCAGACACTGGAGACTCCAAAATGTCAGAGGTGAAAGCGAAATAAGGGATGAAATATTACCTACTGGGTACAATGTACACAATTTAGTTAAGGGTACACTAAAAGACCAGACTTCACCACTGCGAAATATATCCATTAAACACAATTGGACTTTTACCCCTAAATGTAAAATAAAATACATTCTGAGACAGCAAAGAAAAATTTTGGTATAAAAATGTATATTGAAATATGTGATAATGCCTAAATCATTATTTTGAGAACATCTACCTTCTGGGTTCTTTGACTTTTTCTAATATTTAACTTAAAATTTAAAAATTAGTAATAAGCCAGTGGTTTGACTGACCGCATATAGGGGAATGTGACACTTTGCAGACTGGTATCTTCGAAACTGTCTACTTGGCAGGCTGATCTGACATAAAAATTATATCATATTCCATACTGAAATATGTGTTCCTGGAGAGTCATCCCTCTTCAAAACAGAATAGCATGATTGGTCTGTAAAGGCCAATATACATTATGTTGACCCACCCTAAATAATCTGTATCTTATAAAACCTAATTGAGCAGTCATTCTAATCTTTATTGATATCTGAGAGATAATCAGCACCTTGTTAAATTGTGCTATAGCATAATTATAAAGTATATGATTTTAAAATAGATAAATTCAAATGAAAGCCTTTATAAATAGAATATTATGTCATGCTTTATAATCTTTTATATCATGTCTTAGCAAGTCAAAGAAAAGTAGAACAGGACAATTTTTCATTTTTTTATATTTATGTGTTTCTATGGCATTTAACTTAATGCAATGACAACATATTTTATAATTAGAGAAAAGAGAAATATATGAGGAATTATTTGAACGTTGTACTATTTCATATAGTACTTTTTATATTAAAGAGCATAAGTATACAATTTTGAGGAAATTTAGAATTCAATGGGACTACAAAGCCTAAGTGGTAAGCTCTTGCATATGTCTCTACTTTAGATTTTAGTAATCAAATTTTCATCTCATATCAGAGAATGGGGGTTAATTATGGAGACCAACTCAGTTCTAAGATCATTCCAAGGATTCAGTCTTGATGTAAAAAAAATCAGGGCCTAGCCAGGTTGTATGAATGAAAGTGAGATTCATGCCCTAGAGGCAAACACTGAGAAAAAAATAACAATTAAAAAATAAAATTAAGAAAACAGACTATCTCCAGGAGGCTAGACAAATTTTGTTCTTGACCTAAGAAAGTTATACAATAAATGGTGTTTGTTGAAGGCCAAATGTTGAAAGGATACACAGCAAAAAAAAAAAAAATATATATATATATATATATATATTATTTTCCAAGGAAACATAAACTATCCAGAGACCTAACAAAACTCAACTGACCACAGGGGGCCATTCAGTCTGAGACAGATTCCTACAGCTAGAGAAGCAGAACTAAAGTCAGTCAAAGGCCAAAGATCCAATCAGAGAAATGTCAGTTTGAAAAATAGTGAGAGAAAGTAGCATGTGCGATGTGAGTTTCAGAAACTCCTTGGCATTTGCTTGGATAAAAACTTAATGGCTTTAGCACAGTTGCCATTTTCTTTTTAGACAGATTCAGAGAAGAACCAGCAGATAGTAAGGGAGCAGGGAGGGATAACCAGAGGGGCCGTTTTGTTCTTGGCAATGAGAGGAGATGGCATCCTGAGCAGCCATAGAGGACAAAGCCTCCTTCATTTTATCAAAAGGCCAAGTTGACTGTACTGGGGAAGATAAGAAAGCCCCCAGTGAGACATCCTAATTGTTTGTTTGTTTTTAATAAGTTATGAGAAAAAGCAAAATTTTAGGATAAAAGTGGGGAAGGAATTATAGGGGGAGAAAAGAACTGAGCACAAGTGTTAAGTCAATGCTGAGGAGAATGGACAAGAAGGATTGGTAAAGAAAATTGGTGATCACACTAGGCAGTTTTGAAGAAATCATGTATTTATTTTTCAAGTAATGTATGCCTGCATGGAGAAAGAACTTGCACTTACAAAGGGAGAGGAGAAAAGAGGGAGGAAGACACAGATTTGAGTAGTTACAATAATTAGTCTGAAATCTAACATGGATAAAGAAGAGAATAAGGAGAGCTTGTAGCTGAAGAGTCAAGAGAATGTTTTTCTAGTGGAGCACCATAAGTTTGCTGTTTTGATTAAGCTGAAACATTGAGGAGTATGGAAAACACCTAATAAGCTTCATAACTTAGAATACCTCTCCAAAAGTATTAGTTTATCTCCAGTTTATGATGAAAATGTGTAGTCTCAATTGAGTACATTTTGATTGAACAACTGATTAAACCCTAAATAAAGTGCTGCATTATTATTATTGTCTTTCAAATAAATGCTTATAGCTAAATTTTATGCAGAAGCAGCACGGTTCTTATTAGTGTAATAAAACACAATCAGGACTGTTTTTTTTTTTTTCAAAATTTAGCATTAACTGTACCATCAGCTATATTAATTTTAGACTGCATAGATCTTCTTTTAATGTGAAACATATAGATTGTATGCTACCCAGTTTCTTGCTAATGATATCAAATTTGATTTCTCTGCTATTCAAGTACTTTCAAAAGTCTGCTGATGCAGCTGACTTCTAAGAGGGAGAGCATGAAGAATGGGTCTGTTCTTGATGCTCAAAAATTTCCAAGATGCATGCTTGTATTAAGTTAGCTCACTGGAAATTACATACCTGAAGCATACCACCTGACTCCCATCCCCACCACCGAACTGCCTCTGCAGAACTAGGTGTTGGCATTTGTGCTGCCTTCACTCAGAGGTGCTATTAAAATAGGAAAAAGAGAAAAGTGCCTCTTTTTATTAAGAGTCCAATTAATTCTGATGCTGACTGCACCTTCATGCAAAAGCCCTTGTGATAGATCAGTCTAAGAAGCTCACGAATAAAAGGCTTTACTTCTTTTCATGTGAGGAGTCTAATTCTGGCTTCCAGACAATGAAAGTTCTCTCTCCCACATTAGGGAATTTATTTGCCGTGTCTGCTCAGTTCCTCGCCTTTTCCCTTGCTCTTGGTTCTTTCCCTTGTTTCTTTCTTATTCTGTTCTTTCGGTTTTTTGTTTTCTAAATTTAGTGTAGACCTCCTCAAATTGATTCTGTAACAGAGGATCCACATTAACGTGACATAGTAAGGCAACAGCTTATCCCTTGATTCAAACTGGCACCGTTAAATGAATTGGTTTTTTTACATCTTTGGTTTTGAAATGATTGTGCAACATCTGTAATATTTTAAAGGAAACCTTAGGTATATTATTCTCCAAGATACATCCAAATACTAATTCACTAAACATAACCTGCTTAGGTGATTTGAATTTAATGTAGTGATTCTGATCTGTGATAAGAAAAATAAGCACTTACCTTAGAATACTTCAAAGAATAGCTATTAGTGTACTTTACATTTTCTTCATGTGAATTTTCTGTGTCACAATAAATTTCAATGATTCAAGTTTTTAGATACTCAAATTTGCATGCCTAGTGGTTTTACAAGAATTTGAAAATTCAAGATCTAACAATTTGGATATTGTAGTAGAGTGATAAGTATAAATATTACATAAAAGCTACATCTGAAAAAACGTTAAATTTAATTTCTGTGGAATTTAAACAGAAAAAAATAAGAAGTAAGCCAAATACTAACAGAAATCTTTTGCTTTTTGTTTTTTTATATTTGTGTTTATATATAGTCTAAAAGACAAAGCTAATTAAAAATAGGTAAAGATATTTCCCATTCCTAAATCTCGTTTTCCCTAGGGAATCTATCACAGACACTTCACTGTGTTTTCAGTTACTTAACTTCATGTTTCTAAAGAACATAATTATACTTCACCTTCTGTCTCCATTATCTCTCCCCTCACTCCTTCTCTTCCTCACAACTCTTCTTTTTCAATTATAGGGATTGTCTATCGTCTATGTTTAATACATGTTTATATCAGAAGATTGATATTAAATACCTTTTCTCATACTCAGTCCCAAATTGGTGTCTCCCCTCTGCTATACTCCTAATCTGCTATAATCAGATTAGAATTTGTAGCTCAATTCATGTTTAGTTTTTGTGTTATTATGACTTACAATTTTGATTCACAGCCCTTCCACATAGCAGAGGAGGATTTCATTTCCATTTTGGCAAATTTTACTTGTTCATTTATTTTTTTCATTTAGTCGTATTGTTTTTTGTACTATGATTAATTAAATGATAAACTTTTTGCCAGGAAAATAAAATGCCCCATTCATGTGTCAGAACTTTGACCCTTGAACTGTCCATCATCCTCCTCCTGGAAATCTCCTTCTTATCTGTGCTATGCCTATGTGTGTGATGTGATAAACCACTTCAATTTGTGTGGAACATCTCCAAGATTTCCCTTAGAAAGGTTGCATAGTAGAATAATACCTTTTGATATTATACATTTAGAAATGTCTTTATTCTATCTTCAGTCTTGCATGATTTTTTTTGGACAAAAATCATATTTCCTTAGAATATTCAATGCCTTATCTCATTGCTGTTTTCTGTTTTTGCTCTCAATAAGTTCTATAACATTTTGATTTCTGATCATTTTCCTTTATCTGTCTGTAAGCTTATTTAGGAAATTTCATTAATCATTAATTGTTTTCAAATTTCTCCTGATACATCTTAGAATTAAACATTTAAAAAATGTATATTTTAAAATTATTCTGGATGCTAACTGGGGTTTATTAATCTAGATAATTTTCTTCTTCATTTCTGAGACATTTTTCTCATGATTTTTCTCTTGTTCATATTTATTCTTTACTGAACTTGTTATTTGGATATTATACTCCTTGTATTGATTGATATTCCCTATCTTCAATCTCTTTTGTTATTCACCTCTGTGTTTTTCTAGTTCTATTATTGGGTAAATGTAATCAATTTGACATTCGAATATCTATTGTGACTTTAAAAAGCTTTGCTATCATATTGTTGCTTCCAAGTTCTTCTTTGTCTTTCTTTTCCATATCCGAGATTTTTCTTCAGTATTTCATGACTAATGGCTCCTTGTTCAGATGTGACAGTGAGGCACTAACATGTTTGAAGCTCTGTGTGTCTGGGTGGAGAGAGGACTTGTTTAATGTGTGGCCCTCTCTCTAGGCTGACTGGGACAAGTCCTGGACATTTCATAGAGGACCCTCAGGTTTAGTACCTGGAGAGTTTTGTTTTGTTTTGTTTTTTCCTAGAGCAATATAATTGTTGCAGAACTTTCTTCTTAGTTCAGCTAAATCCAGGTTCTTGTCACATAACCAGGAAAGATTAGGCTCACAGACACACAGAAGGATAAGGAGTGAAATTTATTGGGCAAAAAGGAAAAATAACTCTCAGCAAAGCTAGCGAGAGTCCTGCTAGTAGGTTTTCCACCTCATGGATTGAATCCCAGGTCACTACCCAGGAACCGAAGAGGCCAGGCTCCTCCCAGCTGGGAACGCCAGGAACTTCCTGAGACTCCACCTAGTCCTCCCAGTGCACAGGTGTGGATTGTTGAGGGAGATTCAGTCAGGCAAGGGTGGACTTCATCTGGGACCAGCAGTCCAGTTTTTAAGACTTCAGGCTGCTTTAGGCTTGAAGGCAGGGTTTCACCAGGAGTCCTCTGCTGTCTCCTGACTCTATCATAATTTCCCCCGGTAAGAAGTTCTGCAATCTCCTGCCCAGAAATTGTAAAACTAGGTAAGAAGATTTGAGAGGAAAGCAGGTGAGTCAGGATCAACTACAAAATTTGGGGAACCCCTTGTTCAAAAACTACAAATGTCAAGACAGCAAGAACAGAATATTAAACCAAGACTGGGATTTTTCTGAGTATGAGCCCTGTGTGACTACACATGTTGCTCACCTATGAAGCCAGCTGTGGGCAGGCTTCTCCTTATTAAGTACACAGACTGTCAGATATAGTTATGGACTGCATAGTGACTTTTTAATCCCATAAGAATATAACATAGCATCTACAGAAACCTGATATATGGCACTTGATATGGGTATTTCAAATTAAGTAGGAGAATTAACTGATATTCAGTAATGGTGCTGGGACATTTTATTTTTCATATTATATATATATATATATATCATCTTGGTTTGTTTAAGTATTTAACATTCGCATAACAACAAAATCACCTGATGATGCATTTCGCAGAACATATTCCTATCTTAAGCAATGTATGACTATAATCCCTACGTTGACTAGAACCTGATGCTGCACACATCAAAGTTTCTCTATTCCATCTCTCCAGAGATAGCTCTCCTGTCCCCTGCTAGCAAGAGCCGAGGACAGTATTCTGGCTGTCCCGAAAGGATACTGGGAAAACCGTTCTGAGACCTAGTGTTCCTTATAAAGACTTACAATAAATTATTCTGGTTTTAGTCTCAGATAAATGTCTTTAATTCACTGCATTTAATCATAAATTGAAGACTTTTCATGGGAAAAAATGAATTTAAAAATTTTTGAAAAAAAAATTTTAAATATGGTTTAAAATTTCAGTTTACCTTCAGAGACTTTAATGTACAGTGAATTCTCATTATGTATGGTAGTTATATTTTGTAAAGTCACTGAGAATAGTGAATTAATAAATACTGAGCCATTGCTCCTAGGGGAAATACTGTGTATTCATCTACATGTTTCACATAGATTATACTTATAAATCCTAAAAGCAACTTCCCCTGGTAGATTTGATTTTCTTTATTTTACAAAAGAGGAAACAAAATGTAACAGTTGTAAGAGTCTGGCCTGAGGCCTCCCACTAACAGCTGCCACAACCGAGATTCAGATTCTCTCCTCCTGGCCCCAGAGTAGAAGCATATTGTACCACACTGCAGTGTCCCCTACTGTCTTTATCCTCTGGTCATCTCTGCATAAGAAATAAAACAGAAAGGCAATCTTCATCTTTATCTACCTGTTTCCTTGCACTTTGCATGTCTGCAAATAGCTGCAAAAGTGTTACCAGAATTGGTTCTGGGGTTACAAATACATTTTAGCAAGTAGGCAAATTTGCAAATATAGAATCTGTGAATAATGAAGATCCACTGTACATTTTTACTCTCCACGAAGATTAGAAAGTGTAAAATAGTCCATACATTTGTGTTACCTTGATACTTTTATTGTTGTTATTGTTGTTTTTGCCACAGCAAATCAGTTGACAAATCATTGAACGTGAAATCTTTGGTCAGTAGAGTTTCAAACCAATCGCTTAGTCTTAAAATTGGCAATAGTGTACATTAAAAAGTGTAATTTAAAATACTGCAGGAGGCTGGGCGCAGTGGCTCACACCTGTAATCCCAACATTTTGCGAGATCTAGGTGGGCAGATCACCTGAGATCAGGAGTTCAAGACCAGCCTAGCCAACATGGCAAAACCTGTCTCTACTAAAAATACAAAAATAAGCCGGGTGTGGTGGCATGTGCCTGTAATCCCAGCTGCTAGGGAGGCTGACGCAGTAGAATTGCTTGAATCTGGGAGGCAGAGGTTGCAGTGAGCTGAGATCATGCCATTGCACTCCAGCCTGGACAACAACAACAAAAATAATAATAATAATAAATAAAATAGGAATCCCTTTGATGCTAAAATAATGTTCTAAATATGAGTAAGAATAGGTACAGATTAAGAAGTTGGTTATTCAACAATTATTTTTATTTTTTATCATTTTTTTTTTTCTGAGTCTGCTAGCTAGGAAAATATTTAGTAATTGTATCTTAATGAAATAGTTCTGACATTTTGTTGGAAGCTCAAAAATAGAAAAAGAATCCCAATTGCTCCAAATATTTGTAATATTTATTTTGGACATGTAAAGCATTTTCAACTAGAAAATCCAAATAATAAATACATTGTATTCTTTTTTTTTTTTTTTTTAAGAATAAAGCTTACAGGCCAGATGTGGGGGCTTATGCCTCTAATTCCAACACTTTGGGAGGCTCAGACAGGAGGATCCTTTGAACGCAGGAGTTCAAGAGCAGCCTGCACAACATAAGGAGATCTCGTCTCTACAAAAAGTTAAAAAATTTTTTGGGCATAGTTTGGCATGCCGTACAGTCCCAGCTTCTTGGGCGATTGAGGCAGGAGAATGGCTTGAGCCAGGGAGGTCAAGCCTGCAGTGAGCCATGATTGCACCACTGCACTCCAGCCTGGGTGGAAGAGTAAAACTCTGTCTCAAAAATAAACAAACAAACAAATAAATAAATAAATAAGAATAAAGCTTAGAACACTATCACTATTGTTTAAATTATATACAAAAGATTTTGGCCACAATTTTGTATTTTCTTTTTAAATTTTAATCTAGAAACTTGGGTGGAATCTAAGTTTCCTGAGGTTTCCCCAGCAATATGGAACTGTGAGTCAATTAAACCTCTTTTTTTTTATAAATTGCCCAGTCTCAGGGTATTTTTTATAGCAGTTTTAGAATGGACTAATACAGTAATATTTCTTTTACATATATTGTTATATTTATTTTTTACAAAAAATATATAAGTGTTAATGGAGAAGGAAAACAAAGGTATGGAGAAGTTGGCTGTATGTACACATAAACAGGGTTAGGAAGATTTGGTTCTGGAATACAAATCAAAGAAATTCCAATGTTGAAACTTAGCATGACTTCCAGAGAGAATGTTGAAGGATATTGATGAAGAATAAAAAGACTGAAATTGGAAAGTACAAGAAAAAGGATCAATTAAGAGGAATTTAAGGAAGGGATTTAAGTCATTAGGTAGCAAAAGTTAAATTTGATTAAAATATTATCACTTGACAAAAGTTTTAAAAATAACTCTTGAGAGAAGAAAAATCTGTTTTAGTTAGAATCAAAGGAAGTAGTTATGGCTTAGATATGGTGGGAAGACAGTTGGTGAAATTATCATATTTCTCAGGGGACTTCAGCTATCAGACTATTCCTAACATAAATTATGTAATGAGTTTGAAGGAGAAGTTGTCTCAAGAGGACATTAAACATGTTAGGGCACATAGAACAACTAGAAAGAATCAGGCAAGTCAGCAGGGAGCATGGCAGATTTACCCGATTTGACATTAGGGGTCTACTAAGTCTAACATAATTGGACTCATTCCACCTTTAAAGAATCTCTATAAATTCACTCAATAAAATAACATCTATAGTTTTATTATTCAGGTTCCAGTAGGAGACAGATCACACACTGATATATGAGGATGCTTTATATCATCAGTTTTCAACCAAAATAAAAGATTCAAAGGTTTATACAGGGTGTACGGTACCCACAAGGGACCATGCAGTAGTTTAGGACTAGTGATAGCCAACTTTTTACCAACTCTAAGCTTGAAAACTCAAGGGTAGAAAAAGGTTAATGAAAACTATGAAGTCTGTCTTAAGAGGGCAGTGGCTTTCATTTAAGTGATGAGGCCACCAAAGTGGCCCCTGAGGGAGATGTA
This sequence comes from Aotus nancymaae, assembly GCF_030222135.1. Classification (NCBI taxonomy): domain Eukaryota; kingdom Metazoa; phylum Chordata; class Mammalia; order Primates; family Aotidae; genus Aotus; species Aotus nancymaae. The sequence goes on from NW_026988503.1 coordinate 7,795,673, forward strand.
CTCTGTGGAATAGACAGTCTAACTTTCCTCTGCACCTCTATTCTCCTTCAGTGGCTTCCCATTGGTGGAACCCAACTGGAAGTCTAAAGCAAGAGATATAATCTACATAGGCAAAAAGCATGATTAAGGTGGAGAAGAACCAGGAAAACAAACCGGAAGGTATCTAACCCAGTAATTCTTTCAGCCATAGCCATGTCTGCTCTAAATGCTATTAGATTAGTTTATCTCTGCATTTTCTCGATAACCATTTTATATCTTCTCTTTTCTCCAAAATTTCTTATGCCTTATGTCCAATCCTCATTTTCAGCTGTTTACCTAGTTTCACTGAGAAAATAGGAGCAATCAAAAGAGAACTTCCCCTAGCTCGCAGTCTCACAAATATCCCACTGCCAGCATAAATGTATATGCTCTGCCTTTTTCCCTATCACCATTGATAATCTAAAGCCAAATTATTCATTTGTACATTAGATTTCATGTACAGTGTTTGTGTCTACTCAAGCATATCACTCTAAAAATCTTACTCTTTTTTCCTGCATCATAAATTTTATTCTCTGTATTTAATCCTTTCCATTGACATACTAAGATTCAGCTAAATTTTTAATTAAGAAAAATCCTCTACTAATTATAGGGAGATAATTCTCCATGGGTCTATTACATTTGCACACGTCTTGCAAAGAGAGGTACTAACTATTCTTTGTTTCAGATTATCTTTACAAGGATGTTTGTATATGAATCAACCATAGACAATAGAATTAGTGTCTCCTGCTGGAGCCAAGGAAGAACTTTCTTTCATCCCAGTACAAAAACTCCAGTGAGTATCAGGGTATTTATTCCACAAAGCACATCTCCCTCAGGGGCCTATTTGGTGGCCTCATCACTTAAATGAAAGCCACTGATCTTCTTAAGACAGACTTTTCTTCATATAGTTTCCATTAACCTTTCTCTATCCTTGGCTTTTCAGGCTGAGGGTAGATGAAAAGTTTCCTAAACTCAGGCATACTCTTCTGTAACTCACCTCACTGCATATGGAAGTTGGGGGTCACAGGAAAACATTAAAATGCTAAAACTCTGGCTACTTCTGGCTACTACTGTAAATAATAAACTTCGTCTCTGACTCAGTTATCTCAAGTTTTCTACCAGCATTTATGAAACTACAGTAACCTAAATGGTTAGATTAAAAAGCAAGCCAAATTGTTAGATTATACCAAAAATAGTCCCTTTACTGACATAAGTCCCATTTTTCTGCTATACTATTCTTTGTAGCAAGATTTCTGGAAAATGTTCCCTATATTTATTATCTAAAATTGCACTTCTCCCATTCTATTCTGATTGTGTCACTCCTCCAGAACAGCTTCTGTTCAAGTTTGACTGTAAACGTGCTTAACTCAATAGTCAATTCATTTTACATTATCTATAACCAATATTTGACACTTTTATTACCTGTTCCTTCAGTTGGAAGCTCTTTCTTTGCTTAGTTTCTAAAACATTGTCATGATGATTTTTGTTCTCCGACACTGGATGTTTATTCTCAGTATCTTTTGCGGATTTCTGCTCATCTTTGCAGTCTGCTGAGAGTTCAGCCCTTAAGATTCAAAAGGTTGGCATTGAAACATTTCCCATTGCTTTCTACCTATACTTCTTTGACTATTTCTCTTAGTAATATGACTTTAATTATCTATAGACACTGACAGTAGCACATTTACATGTACATTCCAGAACTCTCTCTTTTAACTTCACACTCATATCTAACTGCTTGACACATTCACTTGAAAGTAAATTGTCATAGCAAACTTAACATGTCTAAAATGAAACTACTTTTTTCTCCTCTAAGCCTATCCATTTCACAACCTTTAATTCTGTATAATGTCAACCACATCCTTTAAGTTGTGCAAGCCAAGAACCTTAAAATTTTCCTTTACTTCTCTCTTCTCATGTCATAAATCTAATGTTTCTCAAGTCCCTTTGTCTCTCCTTCATGGCAGTTTAGACCTTATAACCTCTTATTATCTCTGCTACTATACCAGATGTAAATCTCCATAATCTCTTATAGGGATCACTGCAATAGACTTCTAACAGATCTCAATGGTTCTACTCCTTCCACTAAAGTTTATCCTCATCACAGTAGTCAGAGAAAGCCTCCTTTTCTACAAAATAAAGATCTATTGGCCAGGTGGGGTGGCTCACACCTGTAATCCCAGCTCTTTGGGAGGCTGAGGCAGGTGGATCACGAAGTCAGGAGTTTGAGACCAGCCTGGCCAACATGGTGAAACCCTGTATCTACAAAAAATACAAAAAGGTTATGTGTGGTATTTTGTTATGGCAGTCCTGGGAATCTAATCAAGTTCGCACGTCCAAAAGAAATTCACTATGTGTCATTATCAATGTTAGACGCCAAAAGACCAAAGGGAGTGGATGCCTAGTCAAGTAAGTTATATTCTAGACACTAACCAAGTCTCATCAGCAACAACCTAGTTCCTTAGTACGGCATATGAGCAGCAAGGCTGCTTTACCTGCTTCTATCCTAAAGGTGAGATAGTAAGTTTCTTGATGAAACTTCAGTGAACAAATGATTGATTGATGTGCCTCCTAGAGTTTTACTCTAAATATAATCTTACAGCTTTCAAAACCTATGGAGTAGAGAGAGAGTTTAAAAATCCCTTCATAATGGTGTAGATTATTTTCTTATTATTTTTTTTTTTTTAACTTTTATTTCAGTTTCGGGAGTACATGTGAAGATTTGTTATATAGGTAAACTCATGTAACTGTGGTTTGTTATACAGATTATTTTATAACCCATGTATTAAGCCTAGTACCCAATAGTTATCTTTTCTGCTTCTCTCTCTCCTCCTACACTCCACCCATAAGTGTTCTCTCCTTTATGTTAACGAGTAAGTTCCCATCATTTAGCTTCCACTTGTATGTGAGAAATGTAGCATTTGGTTTTCTGTTCCTATATTAGTTTGCTGAGCATAATAGCCTCTAGTTCCATCCATGTTCCCACAAAAGACATGATCATGTTCATTTATATGGCTGCATAGTATTCCATAGTGTATATGTACCACATTTTCTTTATCCAATCTGTCATTGATGTACATTTGATGTACATAGGTTGATTATATGTCTTTGCTATTGTGACTAGTGCTGCAATGAATGTTTGCATTCATGTGTCTTTATGGTAGAATGATTTAAATTGCTTTGAGTATATACCTAGTAATGGGTTCTCTGGGTTGAATGGTATTTCTGACCTAAGACCTTTGAGGAATCACCATACTGTCTTCCACAATGGTTGAACTATTTTTCACTCCTACCAACAGCGTATAAGTGTTCTCTTTTCTCCACAACCTCATCAGCATCTATTATTTTTTGACTTTTTAGTAATAGCCATTCTGACTGGTGTGAGGTGGGTATCTTTTGATTTGCGTTTCTCTAATGATCAGTGATATTGAGTTGGTTTTTTTTTTTTCCATATGGTCCTTGGCTGTATGGATGTCTTATTTTGAAAGGTGTCTGTTTATGTCATTTTGCCCACTTTTTAATGATGTTGTTTGTTTTTATCTTCTAAGTTTGTTTAAGTTCCTTATAGGTGCTGAATATTAGACCTTTCTTCACAACCTTGAAGTTGAATATTTGAATTTATATTTTATTTAAGTATAAGCATTTTAAAATATACTACAGCACACACCCTTGATGTTGCCATTGAGATTCTTACCTGATGCAAATGCAAAATTATCCAGATTATTAGAAGAAAATATAACTCTGATTTTTCTCTCAATTATCTGGATATTACAAGGAAAAGTGTTTTATCTGTATTGCTGAGGTTTTCACTCAAGTAATTTTTGAATTTTACTGCTGTTTCAACAGCATTGAATTTAGATATCAAATTCTATATACTTATGACTTCATTAGTTTCTTTACTATCACTTAAACTTGAATAACCTGGATTTTTTTTTAGTTTTAGTTACCTCTTTAAAAATGTGAATATTACCTAATTTATTAGAAATATCTAGGCCAATAATTTAAAAGCCCCCTCAAATTTTTAAGTGTTTTTGTAGTCTTATCCAAAACAAGAGTCTGCAATCCAATGAATCTTCAAGTAAGCACATCATCTTTCAAGATATTTTATGAAATATTTTCATTATTCAGAAGTTTAAAGATTTATTAAAGTATCTCAAATCACTAATTGCTATCTATGTCAGTAATTTTTCTTATTAAGCACCTCTAATTGTAATAATGGCCAAGATCACTCATTTTTATAAAATTATATCCATGCTATTACCTTTTGTTCTTTGTTTAAAAGATTCTATGGAGTTGCATCTAAAAAAAATGAAAGTAATATTGTGGTTGAAAGCAAATATATTAAATTCAATTTGTGTAGAGTGACTACCAAGCCAGTAAAATTTGACTATAAATGATGAAGCCTATTAATTTCTTCAGAAGGAAACTTTTTTTCTTTTTAAATAGCAGTGATTAGGTCACCTTTAAAGCACAGGACAATGGAGGAGCAAAAAGGAAAATGTCAACATTGTCTTGGGCACTGCCCAGGGGAGAACATGCCCTGGCTTAGGAATAATTCCTTAGGTCTACAGAAATAACGAAGTAGTTAGATTTTTTTACTGACTCAGGGTGAATGCCACAAAAGCAGATCCCAAGAAAGGGACTCATGTACAAGTGATATATTATAAGAATCTGGTAAGAAAATAGGAAAATCCTGTTAAGGATGGGAGAAAAGTTAGGATATAGTGAAAGGACAGGATGAGTCCTGGTTTCAGTGTGACTTTCGCTGAAGAATTTTATACTTTAGCGTTGTCTTGCACTGAGTAAAGGGACCTGGCTTTCATATTCTCTGGGACAAAAACAACCAGAAACTTCTAGCTCTCTGCATTTGTGGGTGAGGGACAGACACAATGTAGGTTCATGGGCAGTCCTCCACGATGCACCACAGGAATGCATTGTTGGAGGCAAATGCCTTCAAAGTTAAAGGAAGGGGTACATATAAACAGAAAATGGGATCTCAGAGTGTCTGGGTGAAGCATGATAGTTCCCTTACCTCTCTTCTTAACTTCTGTGGAAAAGCTTGGCTCTCTGGGTTTTGCAGCAGTTTCAGATCCATTAAAATGTATAAGCCCATTCTGTGGCACTGATTGACTACAGAAAATTTAGTTATATCATACAACGAAAAAGAGAGAATACATTACATTTTATTTACAGCCTTTTCAACTGTGAAGTTATTTTTTAAAATAAAAATGAAAAAGGGACTGTAATTCTATCTCAAAGTCTGAGTAATCATTAAGGAGTATAAAAAAAGTATGAGTTTAAGATATTAAACCACCTCTTTATTAAAAATATGTTTCTCCTTACAGGAATGCACACTATTTTATAAACAATTAAACATTTCTATTTAGATAGTATTACATGGAAGTATAATACACTGGGAAGACTATTAGTGTTTTTAAATGTTATTAATTAATTTACTTTTTAGGGACAGGTTCTCACTCTGTTGCCCAGCCTGAAGTGCAGTGGAAGGATCAAAGCTCATTGCTGCCTCCAACTCCTAGGGTCAAGCTATCCTTGCCTCAGCCTCCTAAGTTAACTGGGACTACAAGCACACACCACCATACCCAGCTAGATTTTTTAATTTGTTGTAGAGACAGTGTATTGCCGTTTTGCATATGCTGGTCTTGAACTCCTGGCCTCAAGAAATACTCCCTCCTAGGCTTCCCAAATGTTGGAATTATAGGCATGAGCCAGTCCACATGACCAATTATCAGTTTTCATTGTATCAATGAGTAGTGCTAGGAACCTAGGGATATTTCAGTTATCTCCTCCTATCCTTCATATTTTTATCTCTAAAATGGGGATAAGTGCTGTCATATCTATGTTACATTGCTGTACTTAACATGTACATTTGTGTCAAAATAATACATTATTTTTAAAAGTTAAAAAGCATTATACATCTCTAATAATGCATCATTATTATAAATAAGTTTGATAGAAACATGTCTACATTGGGATAATGGGCTTATATTCCTGACATGTCAAATGACAGAAAAAGATACATTAATAAAGTAGTAAGAAATAATTTTAATTATATACATGGATCAAATATCTGATTTCTTAATTACTATGTACCCCAAAGTGATTATGCATTTTCATAAGGTTCAGTGAATTAAACAATTCACTTTTTGGTAATAATTATCTTTGCATTACTAAACTCTGGAGTTCACATGGAATAAACCTGAAGATTGGCATCTATTTTTATGACACATCTATACCTCAATAAGCCTAATTTTTGTCTTTACAATAGTTAATATTTTGATAGCTGGAAATCTTTCTGAACACTAAATAGACAGTAAGCAGTGACTTTCTTTCAAAATACTTAGGAAGAATTGCAGTCATATCTCTAAAAGATTCATCATTTACTTTCTCTTTTTTTGGTGAGTAATGCAGGAGTAAGTCCACAGACAGCTACACCCATAACTGTAAGGTAAGCACTTCATCTTCTATAATACATTATATGAAGTAATACATTTTCCAATTTCTTTCAGTGTAAACTAATAAAATTTCTACATTGACCTTAAATTCTGCAATTCTGCTAAGTTGAATAATTTTATCTTCACTCTGCAGTTTCTTAGACACCTCAGTGCATATCCTGGTTTTATCTTTGTTGGCAGAAATATTTATGCTTTAAACTAGGACCAGAGATACTTTTTAACCAAATTGATCTTTATTATATGGGTGCACAGGTTACTACTTAGCCAGAGATTAACAAGCCAGTGAAAGTGCTCTCTGGGGACAGTGAGTCTACTGTGTTGAGAGGGTCAAAGGCATTATCCATTTCAAATTCTAGAGACCAGAAAACAACTTTAACATGTTCCACCTCTCTCTGCAACTGCTGTTGTAGTGTATGCCACTGGCATGCCATGCTTTCTGTCATTATTTTATTTTGTAAAATAATAAAAATTATAAGGCATTACACCTTCAGCAGAATTCAATAATATTAAGTTCTTTTTGTCTTTCAAAAAGTCTTTGAGTTGTATAATAGCTTAGTCTATTTTTTTAATTTTGAGGAAAAAAGCATAAGTAAATTATTTCAAAGTGTTTAGTTGAAAATGTTTTATAGAAAAAAATCAAGGTTTTTAAGTTATTAAAACTGAATAATTAGACAATAGATGTGTTTCAAGATAAAATACTAGCCCTTATTAGAAGAACTGCAGTTTAATTTGTCCAAATGTCAATATTTATAGATCCAAAAAATAATTATTGCTACTTAGTAATAAGTGTAATGGATAATGAAAACAATATTATTAGATTTGGCATGCTGTTTCTTATAGAAAAAATTGCTTATAATATTTATTTATTAAATTATTTGGTCCAGCTGAAAATATTAAGTGAAATCTAACATTTTCTTAGTCCAAGTGTATATTCTATCATTACCATGACTAAAAGTGGAAAGACAGGCTAAAGGAATAATTTACACAGTTTTAAAGTAATGCTATTACTCAGCAATATTAAAAAAATCAAGTTTTTTCTAATCAAACTTAATCTCTCAAAGTAAAATATTTGATTGTATCCTTAAGTATTTATATGAAATTTTTGTTCTAAAATATATTTATCACTAGCAGTAATTTTCCTTTACCATATCTGATCTATCAAATAAAAAATGCGGTACAATTTGAAATTGTTTCTTGTCAAACAATGGAATACACAAAATTTCAGTGCATATTGCTTATTTTTAAAAGTATTCTTACATCATAAAGACTACAGTTTATAATATTGTATTATGTACTTGGAATTTGTTAAGAGAATAGATTTTAGGTGCTCCTATCACACGTACACAAAAAACATAACTATAAGAGATGATGGATATGTTAACTCGCTTGGCCATAGTAATCATTTCACTATGTGCACATGTATTAAAACATCATCTTGTATTCCTTAAATAAATACAATTTTAAGAAAGAATATGGCTACAGGTGAAAGATGATTTAGGATTATCCAGGCTTCCCTAAGCCTGGATAAGCCTGCACAAGGCCTTAAAATAGGGAGCTAGAAGAAAAAATAAAGGCGCAGGCTCACTGGCATGTGAGAATCATCCAAACTAAGCCCGTTCACCAAGTGTGGCCTGAGAGCTGGGAGGGATTTGACTGGACTCCCTGCTGCCTGATGTTATAGGTAAAATTCTGATGCTGCAAAAGAAATAGCACTCGCAGATATGTCCTCTCAGCAAGGCAGTTTACTTCTATAGAAGGGTGCAGGGCACACAGAGGGAGCAGTGATGGCCGCCACACGCTTGGACAAGTGGGGAAGGGGTACTTACGCCTGACGGGCGTCATTCCCATTTCTGCGTTGTCCCATATGGGACCCTATGGCTAGGGTTAGACTGTGCAAACTAGACTAATCCAGATTGGCTATTTTAAAAAAAGCAGGGATCTGAGCTGGAGTGGAAGGGTTTGTTTTTTGGGCGGGAAGGACGGTTACAGGCATGTCAGAGCAGGTAGCCAGGGGTGATCAGGTGACCGGGATGAGTCAGGATGGAGGCAGGAGGGGGAGCAGATGTAAACTACTGATGAACTGGTGGAGGAGAAGGTTGTTCACTGGAATTACAAGGAAGTTTAAAATAGAGATTTAAATAATAAGAGAGCTAAACATACTGGCATACTGATTCTTTGAAGAGAAACTTGGGGTTTATTATAACACTGAGTTCCCAGAGATCCCTCCTGATTGATCTGGTGTTCTAATTGTTCCCTGCATATCTCTAGCACCCAGCATGATTCATAGCACATAGTAGAATATTAATAAAAATGTGTTGATTAAACACAAAAAAAGAATGAAAATAAAAATATTTCAAAAATATTTAAATATAGAAATATACTTTCCTCTTTTGCTAAGATTTTTACTCTAAAGAGCTATAAAAAACAAAAGCCTATTTATTTTCTGTGCCCATAAACTTTCCTTCCTTCTCTCATTCAAAACATTCACTTCCCTTTGAGCTCTTACTTCTATAGCCCTAATTACTGAAAATGTTAGAGCATTTTAATCTTTTTTTTTTTTTGCTTTCTTGTTAAAATGTATCACACTGGTTCATATTCAACTTTTATTGTCCTATCATTTTCAGGATATGTACTAATCCTTCAGTTTCACATCAGTAAGAGTAAATGCAATCAAACAAAGGCATTGCATGTTTTCTTCCGAATAAATAAGGACATATATTCAAACATATTCAGTTAAATGTGGTAACTAAAATTATGTAAAAAGATGTGAAATTTGCTGAATATTTTTATAGATAAAAAATTTTAGGTAACTCATTTTGTTTTCTAAAAAATGGAAAAATTAGTGATATTTTTTCAGTTACTTTCTACATATATTATTTGTGGATCATTATTTTCTTAAATGATCTAAACACAGCACAACAAAAAAACTGAATGTAAACATCAAAATTAACCAATTTCCTAATAAGTCAGGTGTTACCTTCCAGTTGCAGATTTTTGACACTGTTCACCTAGTCTTACCTCAGCCAGATCTTCATAAAATCTACATTGTCACAACTTTTCACTCTGTAATGATTCTTGCTTCCACAGGTGTCTTAATATAAAAGTCTTGACCCTTTAAATTTTGTGCTTTTGCTTCATATGAACTTGCCTGGTTATTTTGGTTTAATCCTTGACCTTGTATTATATATCTTTCTCTTTATATGTCTTTGACATTTCAGCTAGACTTTTCAAAGAAGTGAGTCTGGCAATGCTCTTTTTTTGTATGTCATGTCTTTGACATTGTTTTGCCTACCAACCTACTGCTTATGTAGACTTTTCTCTGGTTCTACTCTATTATTTTCTTACCATGTTAGAACTACCAGCCTTATTATGGTGTTTAATTTTTCACCCAGTAGTTGGTTTTATCCTTGATTGTCACTTCACAGTAATTTTTTGGACTTACACTGACACTAAGATTAATTTTACAATCATCAGGTTTATATGAACTCTCTCGATTCCAGGTCTTTATTTTACACTTGCAATATAGAATAATTCAAAATGTCAACAATTATTAATTATCTGTTGAATTTATTGCCAATCGTGATGGAATGACATGAACTACTAGATGTACCTTTCCACTTTAAACATGAAAAATCACAAGAAGATAAAATGTGGTATGTTCTTTTATTAAAAATCATTTGCACAGGGCATTGATCCTTAACAAGAGGAAGTCCTATTGTTATTCCATGTTACTTCCTAGAGGGAATCCAGCAGAGTCCAGAAGACTCCCTGAGTTGAGGACAGAGTTCAGAATGCAGAGAGGCTAAGTCAGGTAGTATTGACAAAATAGACTAGAGAAGAAAAGAAAGCATAACTGCAAGGCAAGAATTGCAAAGACAGAGCGGTCCAGAGATCTTCACATGACTTATTTGATAATTTAAATTGAGTCCTGATTAGCACACGTAAGAGGAAATCACTTGAAGCCAAGGAAACAATCACTGGAAATTAATTACTAGGGAACACAGACAGTGTCTTAGAGCGTTTTCTGCTGCAACATACCACAAACTGGGTTATTTATAGAGAAAAGAGATTTATTTGGCTCATGGTTCTAGAGGCTGGAAAATCTAAGATCAAAGGGTCTTCTTGTTGCATCATAACATGGCAGAAGTGCAAGTGAGCATGGGAAACAGAGAGAGAAATGAGGCCAAAAGTGTCTTTTAATCAGGAGACCTCTCCCACTAAAAGGGTATTAATGCATTCATTAGGACAGACCTCTCATGACCTAATAACCTCTTAAAGATCCCACCTCCCAACACTGTTATGATGGCAACTGAATTTCAACATGAGTTTTGGAGGGGACATTCAAATCATAGCAGAAGGTAAAAAATATTTCATATTCCCACTAGCCAGGGTGCAAAAATCTCATAATACATTGAGCATCAGGTAGAATATTCAGGAAAACACTCCCTCTGCTTAAAGTAAAATTTAATCTAACAGTAAAGACTGCTCTGATCTTGCCTAATGAAAAGTAAATGGAAGCTTACAAAAGATAAAATTGATTCCATGTAATTTAACTGCTTCCTGAAATAAAGCTCAAGTATATTTGAGAGAACACAAAAAGATCCAGCAACGAACAAGGTAAAATTAATCTATCTAGCATCTCCCCCAAATTTATTATGAATACAAAGAAGAAGAAAATACAATCTGTAATAATACAAGTATGTCAATAGAAACAGACCCAGAAATGATAAAAAAAAAAAATAGATTTAGTGAACAAGGACAATAAAAGAGTTAATATAACTGTATTCTATGTGCTCTAAAAAGTTAGATATAATAATTTATATATTAAGGAAGAATCAAACTTAAGTTTGATTATGTCTTTAAGTAGATAAAAGACACAGACTTGTTAAGATAAAAATCAGTTTTTGACAGGAAATACACTTTTAATAGAATTAATATGCATTAGAAGAGATTAAATACTGCAAAAGTGAACATTAATGAACTTGAAGACACAATAGAAACTGCCCAAGAAAGGAGAGAAACTACTGAAAATAAGAGCAAAGCATCAGTGAACTGTGGTCCAATTTCAAGTGCCCTATTGTTTGTAAAATTATCATCACTGCAATGAAAAAGGGGACAAAATAGTGGAATAATATAGTTGTTTTCAAATGTGTTTAAAAACAAAATCTTTGGATCTAAGAAACTTAACAATTGCAAATGAAAGTAAGTGATGAAATCTATACCAAGGTCTATTATAATTCAATTAAATAAAATAAGAAATGTGGAAAAGAGAAAGCTTTAAAAGCAGCCAGAGAGTGAAACCCTATCTCTACTAAAAATACAAAAACTAGCCGGGTGTGGTGGTGAGCACCTGTAAATCCCAACTACTTGGGAGGCTGTCAGGAGAATCCCTTGAAACTGGGAGGCTGAGGTTGCAGTGAGCGGAGACCTCGCCACTGCACTCCAGCCTGGGCAACAAGAGCAAAATTCTGTCTCCAAAAAAAAAAAAGCAAAGCAGCCAGAGAAATTGTTACATTACCTCTAAAGGAAAAAGAATATCAACTACAGCAGACTTTTAATGAAAATACTGTGAGCAAGAAAACTGAACATCATTAAAGTCCTGAAATGGGGGTGGAGTGTGAAGTTAATATAAAATTCCATTTCTAGAAAAATATATTTTCAAAATAAGGATAAATAAAAGGTAAAAATGTGGGTAAATCAAGATACTTTTGTTATTATTCTTTACATCACTTTCAATGATAGTTGACTAAAGTAAAAATAATGACAATGTACTGTGAGATTTATTACAAAGGTATAAATAAAACAGCAGTGGATAGGATAGGCAAGGGAAAATGGACATATTTGGTTGTAGGTGTAAAGTTTTACACTGTTCCAAAATGGACTATATGTTAAGTGGTAGGAGATTGCTTGTGTAAGTAAAAAATATATTTTATATACTTAAAAATAGAACAGATTTGAATCACATATAAATAATGCACTGAGAAAAAAGTGGTTAAAATTAGATTCAATAAGTAAAAAATGAATACTTACAAGGAGAAATTAAATAGACATCAATAATGAAATGAAATTAAAAATTTCTAATATTTTTAGTAAGCGTCAGATTTTGCCACACTGGATTAAAACAGAAATATCCAATTATATGGTGGCTACAAAAAACACTTTGAATATAAAACTACAAATAGTTTAGAAGTGATAGAATGGCAAATTATATAAAGTGTTAATTTTAAACCAGTAACAGTGTTGTACTGGCTCTAGCATAGAAAGTCAGCACCAAGACAAAAGTATGCCAAATTGCAGGGTCTTTATTGCCGGAGGCCACAGAGGACTCACGTCTCTCCAACTCGTGGCCCTGAAAGGAGGGTGTCAAGACATTTTATACCCGTAAAACCACCTCGGAAGTGAAGGTGAGGGGCAGGGGTGGGGGTGAGGGGCTTCAGACGTTCTGAGGGCTAGTGGATTCTGTAAATCACCTCCTGGGTGGAGATGAGGGTGAGGGGCTCCCGACTCTCCGAGCGCCAGGAGACTTTTTGACATTCTGATTGTTGCTTAAGTGGTTCACAAAAGTCAAGATTAGTATTTGTTCACACATTGTCTGGTTAGGGTGGAAATTACAATCCTTAATTACTTATTCACATTTGGGTTATAGAGAGCAGTTTCAGCAGAAAGCTGAGGTGTGGTTGAGGTATGCAGTTTTATGGGGCTTTTACCATGTCACAACAGCTGAGTGGTCAATGAATCTCTGATTTTAAGCAGTTTCACAAAGGATATATTCAGGGATAATGAAAGTTATTGTAATTAAGGGGTTAATGAAACAAAGCAAGCAGAAGACAGGAAATGATAAAGATGAACAAAGAAAAAAATGAACTTGAAAACAAATTTGATAATAAATCAATGAAATAAAACAGTTGGTTCTTTGAGATTAATAACATCTTTACACTTCTAGTCAGACTAGTTAAAAAAATGAAGAAGACATGATATTGAGACAGCTAGGTGGAAGACGGTCCTCAGAGAATCTCGAATGAGACTGCACAATGGGAATGCACACTGGGTGGAAACACAGAAGTTCCTTTCTTTTGCAAGAGGGAGGGACCGGGGCCTCCTTTTCCAAAGCAGAACCTGGGATTCAAGGTTCTGGTTCCGCATAAGCAACACCTGGGATTCAAGGTTCCGCATAAGAAACACCTGGGATTCAAGGTTCCGGTTCCGCATAAGAAACACCTGGGATTCAAGGTTCTGGTTCCGCATAGAGGGCGGAAGCTCTCTAGCAGGGACTCTGGCTTAGTGAGAGTGCTTGCATCCCCGTTTTTTCCCGTTTCCTCCAATGAAACCCCGTCTTACTCACCGTTCAAATTGTCTGCAAGCCTGAATTTTTGGGGCCATGGGACCGACAAGGAGCCCGTCCTTAGCTGAACTAAGGTAAGTTCTGCAACATTATTGGAGTGCAGTGTGGGGGCTTGGGAAGCTGTGAGTGGAATTGAGGACTCAAAAGCCTTTCAGGTTAGAGGAAACATGCACCCAACTCCCTTGGCTCCTGGGAGTTGGAGGAAAGGCCCTTTCCTTCCTTAATGGGGTCAGACCAGCCAGGAGCAGTTCCTTATCATTACCCCTTACATGCTGGGGCTGGGACAAGTGGCTCAAGGGTCCCCACTTCCCCTTCCCTAGCCAAGGGGTTCTCCTCCATCCGACAGTAATTAAACTAATCTCTATGGTGGATTAATCACTTGCATAGGAATAAGTGGTTTCTTCCCCAAGTATTTTCAAAGTGTTTCTTTTCTTTTCTCTCCACCCTGTCTGCCGTTAAATTTTACATGTTTCCTTTTCTTTTAGAAGATGTTGTGCTAGAGGAGGCACCCCCGCACCTCCCCCCCCCACAACTATCACTGTATTCTCTGCAACGTTTTGGTTGTGAAATCAAGCCTCCATCTTGTTTTACTTCCTGGGGCCAGGGCTTGTAACTCAGGTGGCAGGGCTTTATTTAGCAATCCTGCCTTGGGAGTAAGTTTCTTTCTGACTTGATAGCTCCCTGTTGTCTTAGCCCTGCCTCTTAAAGGGCCCACACAGTGACTGGATTTTCTTCTGCCTGCATGAGTGTGTACTGTGTGTGATGTCTGTCAGAAGAGCTCTAATTAATTTGGTCTAAAGAAAAGCAAGTGCTTGGATCTAATTTGTTTTTACAGTTTATTATTTTAAATTTATTTTTTGATTATACTTTAAGTTCTGGTGTACATGTGCAGATTGTACAGGATTGTTACATAGGTATACACATGCCATGGGGGCTTGCTGCATCCATCACCCCTCATCTACATAAGGTATTTCTCCTGTTATTCCTCCCCAGTCTGCCCACCCACTGCTATCCCTCCCCTAACCTCCCATCCCCCAACAGGCTGCGGTGTGTGATGTTCCCCTTCCTGTGTCCATGTGTTCTCATTGTTCAACACCCACTTATGAGTGAAAACATGTCGTATTTAGTTTTCTGGTCTTGTGTCAGTTTGCTGAGAATGATGGTTTCCAGTTTAATCCATGTCCCTGCAAAGGACATGAACTCATCCTTTTTTATGGCTGCATAGTATTCCGTGGTGTATATGTGCCACATTTTCTTTATGCAGTCTATCACTGATGGCCATTTGGGTTGGTTCCAAGTCTTCAATATTGTAAATAGTGCTGTAATGAACATAAGTGTGCATGTGCCTTTATAATAGAACAATTTATAATCCTTTGGGTATATACTCAGTAATAGGATTGCCTGATCAAATGGTATTTCTATTTCTTGATCCTTGAGGAATTGCCACAGTCTTCCCCAATGATTGAACTAATTTACACTCCCACCAACAGTGTAAAAATGTTCCTATTTCTCCACATCCTCTCCAGCATCTGTTGTCTTCAGATTTTTTAATGATTGCCATTCTAACTGGTGTGAGATGGTATCTCAATTTGGTTTTGGTTTGCATTTCTCTAATAACCTGTGATGATGAGCTTTTTAAAATATGTTTGTTGGCTGCATAAATGTCTTCTTTTGAAAAGTGTCTGTTCATATCCTTAGCACATTTTTTGTTAATTTTTTTTTTTCCTTGTAAATTTGTTTAAGTTCTTTGTGGATTCTGGATATTAGCCCTTTCTCAGATGGGTAGCTTGCAAAAATATTTTCCCATTCTGTTGGCTGCCAGTTCACTCTAATGGTAGTTTCTTTTGCCATGAAGAGCTCTTAAGTTTAATTAGATCCCATTTGTCTATTTTGGCTTTTGTTGCCATTGTTTTTGATGTTTTAGTCATCAAGTCCTTGCTTATGCCTATGTCCTGAATGGTATTGCCTAGGTTTTCTTATAGGGTTTTATGGTGGTAGGTCTTCTGTTTAAATCTTTGATCCATCTGGAGTTAACTTTTGTATAAGATGTAAGGAAGGGGTCCAGTTTCAGCGCCAGTTTTCCCAATAAAACAGAACAGAGGACTCAGAAGTAATGCCATACATCTACAACCAACCATCTGATCTTTTTTTGTTTGTTTGAGATGGAGTCTCGCTCTGTTGTGCAGGCTAGAGTGCAGTGGCACAATCTTGGCCTACTGCAACCTCTGCCTCCCAGGTTCAAGCAATTCTCCTGCCTCAGCCTCCCGAGTAGCTGGGACTACAGATGTGTGCCACTACGCTTGGCTAATTTTTGTATTTTTAGTAGAGACAGGGTTTCACCATATTGGCCAGACTGGTCTCAAACTCCTGACCTTGTGATTTGCCCACCCTGTCCTCCCAAAGTGCTGGGATTAAACGTGTGAACCATGGCGCCGGTCTGAGTCTAATATTTTTTAAAGGGAAGTTAAAAGCTGTGGTACCTTTCAGTTCATGTGACTGTAATCTTTGAGAAATGAAAAGAGCCTTAAAGATTATTGGTAAAATGCAGGTGTCATTAAAATGTAAATAGGTGGACTAAACTATGCAGGTCAGATGCAAGATTTACTAAGTGTTTTGAGATTACAAACTGCTTTTTGGGTTTTGAAAAGTATTTGATTTGCTGGCTTTACAGTTGGTAAGGCCCAGGGACATATGGAACTAATCATGCCCTTAACTAAGAAGGCAAACCTTGGCTGCAATTAGCACACAATTAACGCAACTTACCAAATTTTACCTTAAAGTTAAAAATTGCTGGGAATTAGTTGAAACTACTAGAAATAGATTTGCATATTTACATGCAAGGTGTGTAAGAACAGTAAATTTTTTTTTAAGTGAAATTTTATAAGAAGTCGTGGAAATGTAAACTTTTGCTTAAAGAGTTGTTTTAAATTAGATAGGAAAAAGCTGAAGGTTCAATGAAGTGGTGGAAGAATTGTGGAAATTAATCTTACAGAAAAGGGTCTATGTGATCATATTAGTTAAATTCAAAAGGGTATTATATGGTTTTCTGTAAATTAAGCATTGAAATAAAAACACAGCAAGATAGACCTTAAACGCTAATCTGCTCTTTGGCAAACTTTTAAAGGATTAATAAAGATTTTTGCCTCTTTAAAATTTCTGCATCACCATTTTGGCAAAATAATTTATGGTAATCTGGAATTCTATTTCATAATATCAAGTGCTTTAAACATATTTAAAAGGCTTCCTAAAATCAAACTTAAGTTGCAAAATTGTCTTTCCTCACACCTGGCTTTTTGGATACTTCAAAGGGCCCCTGGAATATCTGGCAAAGAGAGGTAAACAGGATTATTTAACGTGTTTAGTACATGTGATTGCCAAAATTATTTTCGATCTTTAGGTTTATTTTTGTGAATAATGCTAATATTTGTTCCAAAATTGTGTGGGATATCTAATATTCTAATATCTATGTCATCAATCATAATTAAAGTTGTTAAGTTGTTGTAAAACCATGGAAATAACCAAACTTCTTTGTCAATTGTGTTTCTAACTTTACCCTGAACATTTTGCTATTCACAGACAGTTGTCCTGTTTTGATGCTTTTGAAAAGATGGCTTATAATAAGCTATAGAACTTTGACAGGTGTTTTCAAATACAATTTCTAACATATTTGAGTCAATCGGGTTTCTGATAACTTTGGAGAATGCAGCATCAGAATAAATGAAAATGTACAGGTCTCATGAAGAGGTAAAATGCTCCCGAATATCACACAAAACAAGAGTTAACTACATGATCTGAACTCAGGAAGCTGAAGCAACCTTTTTGACTTTTGTTTCAGCTTCCTGAGTTCAGATAATTTAGTTAACTCTTCTTTAATTAAATGATTAATTCCTCAAAAGGAGGAATATTGTGGATCCTCATTTTGTTTTTCAGAGTCAAGAAAATGTATTTTAAATTATTTATAGCCTTTAATAATTAAGATATAATCCTATGAACCAAATTTGGAGCATGATTGTTTCTCTCTGCCTCATTCCTCTAGAATTTGGAAACTATCTGTGAGTATTCTTAACTTATAGCAATATAGTTGTTTGCATGAATGCAATAAGAATCCATGTTTTCTTTTGCAACAGGATACAATTGGAAAAACTAGGTGTTTTACCAAGGCTTTTCCTAGAAAGATATGCTTCCCTTTAAGGAGTCAATCTTGACTTACAAAGCTAATAAAAGCCTTGTGGGGAGATTGGCCTCATACCCTTGTTTACCCAGTCCCTGTACAGGGTTCCTGACCTGTGGTCAGTAAAGAATGTCACTTTCTAACAGGTCCAGCAGCTCCAAGGTTATCTTGGAACCTTAAGAGAAGAGGATCACCCAACTCACATGTATTCAAGGATAAACCCATGGCTGGGCTTGGCTTTAAAAGGTCTTATCTGAGATTTCTTGGGAAATAGAGTTCCATCAAAGCCAATCCAAAAGCCCTATGTAAAAATAATTATTCTTGCTGCACTTTATGCACATCATCAGGTCAAGTGTAAGACTAACGTCTATTTAGCGAACCACTCTGTCCTATGATTATTTGTTTCTTAACAAAAATGAGGACTCGAGAGAGCGAAATCCTGTTTCAAAATTTATCATATATTTGTTATTAAATTCTGAACAAACTAGTTTTAAATTTTCACCTACATTTAGACTAACCCTGATTGTTCCTGTGAACCAACCAGCAATCTCGGCTGCAGCTCAGAAAGAACAAAAGGGATGGGTAATGTGGAAATCTGGTTTGATATTCTAGTTCTGTGCAATTATCCTGCAAATCCTTCCAGGCAATTGGAATAAATAGGATGCCCATCACTCAGATGTTTCCTTTTGGTAAATTAAGACCAAAGGAGCTAACCAAAGTCAAGCACCATGTGCCCAAATCTTAACAAGCATAACTTTAGCTACCAGTCATCCGGGTGTGTCACAAGACATTTTTTATCTCCCTTGTTAAGGACTCAGTTCCACAGTTTCACCTTAGCATTTGGCTTAGAATAAGGAGTCCATGCAACCCCCGAAGACACATTTTTGTTCCAAACTCAATTCCAAGCTTTGGGTCACAGCCCTAGGAAGGACAACTGGATCTAAGAGATCCAGAGGCAGATGACAACAGAGGTTAAAAGGCACAGCACAGGTTAAAATAGCTGATTCCTGCTGATTAAGCCAAGGCCAAGCTTCCTATTTCATGGATAAAGGCCATATTAGTATCCCGGGCATAAATGAGGTATAGGCAACTCCAAAGCTACTGATGGTAGGTGGGATAGAGGCATAGGTGAGAGCGGATAATTCCTATACTCTAGGCCCTCCATGCTTCATGGGTGCAAGCCGCTTTGGCACTCATGGTGGGGCCTGCCATGGTCACTGCAACTCAGTAATGCAAGGATGGAAGCAGGAATGTGGACACTCTTCCCTCTCTCCCTCTCATACCCCAGGTATCTGCTAGGGAGAAAAGGGACCCAGGGACTCCTGCTCCCCTCTTTCTAGATGGGTAGCCGTTTGTCTTCAGTCTGTACCCCTTTCAGATGCATCCTGAAAACCTGGAACTCCTTCAAAAATGCTTTCTTTTTTCTTCTCTCCTCTTTGGTTTTCTCTTCACTAATAGGTAATTCTGTCTCTGTACTACGGAACACTCCCCTCAGATGCATCCTCCAAATTGGAAAGACTTACTTTTTCAAACCTTAAACTGGTTGGCTTTTAAGGATTGGGCTCAAGGAAAGGGAATCCAGAAGCTTGACATGCCGGCAAAAGACTAAAGTTTCTTACCAGTCAGGCTTTTGGCCTTCCTCTCCCTATGCAAACTGGTGAAGGTCTTTGGAAGTGTTGAGATTTCCTTCCCCTTCCCCTGTTACATTTTGATACGTGTTTTCTAATGCCTTCACCCCATCAAACTCCAAACAATCATGCAACCAGAGCCTCTTATGATGGCCCCTTTTTATTCTAATCACAGTTAGAGGTACTTTTTTAGAGGAGGAAAGCAGATAACCAGGTGGGAGGGGTCCCTGGAGAATCTCCAACAGGCCTGTGCACTGGGAACGTGCACTGGAGTGGAAACACAGAATTTTGCGCCATTTGCAGCGGGGAGGAGTCTGGCCCCTTTTCTTTCTGTGTGGAAACTGATATTCGAATGGCCAGACAGGAATTACTCAAACATGGACTCTGGCCTAGTGAGAGTCCCTGTTTCCTCCGGTTTTCTTTTTCCCTCAATAAAACCCTGTCTTACTCACTGTTCAAATTGTCTGTGAGCCTAAATTTTATGACTG
The DNA here is from genome assembly GCF_030222135.1 of Aotus nancymaae. Classification (NCBI taxonomy): domain Eukaryota; kingdom Metazoa; phylum Chordata; class Mammalia; order Primates; family Aotidae; genus Aotus; species Aotus nancymaae. The sequence continues at coordinate 7,815,793 of NW_026988503.1, forward strand.
TGGAATGGACAAGAACCCCGTTTTTAGCTGGACTAAAAAGAAAGTCCTGCAACAATATGAATTATCAATATCAGAAATGAGATAGAATACATTACTATACATACTACAGATATTAAACTCATAATCAGAGAACATTATAACAATGAATTAAATACATTTGTTAAAATGAGTATATTTTTAAAATGTGCAAACTGCTTACACTCACTCACTGTTAAATAGATAACCTAAATAAACCTAGATCCATTAAGGAAAATGAATTTTATAACTACAAAAAATTATAAAACAAAACATGAGGTTGAGATACCATCAGTAGTGAAGTCTAGCAAATGTATAAGTAAGATTAATACTGGTTTCATACAAATGCTTGCAAAAAAAGTTTTAAAGGAGGAAGCAGTTTCTGTTTTCATTCCATGAGGCCAGAATTACTCTAGTACCAAAATCCCAGAAAAAAATAGTGGTGAAAAAAAATAGTGGTTCTCATGACTTTCATATTCTCTCCTTGAATGTGGAAAGGACCAGAGTGACTTGCTTCTTATCAAAGAATAAAACAAAGGTGATATGTCTACAACTACGAGAAAATAAGCTTTGCCAGCAACCTGAATGAACTTAAAAGTGAACCTTTGTCCATTTAAGCCTTCAAATAAGAGACCAACAATGGTTGACAATTATAGATCGTAGAAGATGCAGCTAAGCCATGCCCAAGCTTCTATCAGAAATTGTGAGGTAATAAATGCCTGTTGTTTTAAGTGGTTGCATTTGTTGTAACTTTTTAGGCATATAAAAATCTAGAACAAAAAAATTAGAACATAAAACTATATACTAGTATCCTTCATCCTAACCCTAAAACAGACAATTTATTACAATAGTTTATTAGGGAAGGCTTAAAAAACTTGTCTTTACCATTGACTGAGTGGCATATACAACAGAAATTTATTTTCTCACAGTTCTGAAAACAAGAAAGTCTGAGATCAAGGTGTTGGGAGGATTTTTGTGTCTTAGGAGACATCTCTCCTTGGTTTGTAAAAGGCCATTTTCTCCCTAGGTCTTCATGTAGTCTTTCTTCTTTGCATATGCGTGTCCTAATCTCTTCTTACAAAAACACCAGTGATAGTGGATTAAGGCCTACCCTCAATCATCTTAACTTTAATTACCTGTAATGGAGGCTTGATTTCACAACCAAAACTTTGCAGAGAATACAGTGTAATTGTGGGGGTTGCCTACTTTAGTACAGTATCTTCTCTTTTTTTTTATTGTATTTTAGGTTTTGGGGTACATGTGAAGAACATGCAAGATTGTTGCATAGGTACACATGTGGCAGTGTGATTTGCTGCCTTCCTCCCTATCACCTATATCTGACATTTCTCCCCATGATATCTCTCCCCAACTCCTCACCCCCCACTGTCCCTCCCCTATTTCCCCCCAACAGACCCCAGTGTATAGTGCTTTCCTCCCTGTGTCCATGTGTTCTCATTGTTCAACACCCGCCTATGAGTGAGAACATGCAGTGTTTGATTTTCTGTTCTTGTGTCAGTTTGCTGAGAATGATGGTTTCCAGGTTCATCCATGTCCCTACAAAGGACATGAACTCATCGTTTTTGATGGCTGCATAATATTCCATGGCGTATATGTGCCACATTTTCCCTATCCAGTCTATCATCGATGGGCATTTGGGTTGGTTTCAGGTCTTTGCTATTGTAAACTGTGCTGCAGTGAACATTCGTGTGCATGTGTCCTTATAGTAGCACGATTTATAATCCTTTGGATATATACCCAGTAATGGGATTGCTGGGTCAAATGGAATTTCTATTTCTAGGTCCTTGAGGAATCGCCACACTGTCTTCCACAATGATTGAACTAATTTACACTCCCACCAACAGTGTAAAAGTGTTCCTATTTCTCCACATCCTCTCCAGCATTTGTTGTCTCCAGATTTTGTAATGATCGCCATTCTAACTGGTGTGAGATGGTATCTCAATGTAGTTTTGATTTAGTACAGCGTCTTATAAAAGAAAATGAAACTTTTAAAAGTTAACTGCCAATGGGGTGGAGAGAAAAGAAAAGAAACAGTATAAAAATACGTATCTTCAAATACTATCTCATTCTGGAGTGCTGGAGGTTAAGAGGTTAACATATAAAATTTTGGGGTTGAAGGGCTCATTTTAGCCCACAACAGGCACAAACTTTCATAAAAAGATTTTAACAAATCAAATTGAACAAGATATAAAATAGTAATTTCTCCTAACCAAGTAGGATTTATCTTATATATTTAAGATTGGCTTAACAATTAGAAATTATTCTTCATATATAAAAATACAAATAAAAATCACATGATTATCTTGAGATTAAAAAATATACTTATCCAAAATATAACATGTACTTGTTTAAAATATACTTGTCTAAAATTTTATAAATCCTAAAAAAAGTCCAATATTTGCTTTGTGCTCCAATATATATCCTGTCTTGATAAAAACTCCCAACAACCTAAGAATAGAAAAAATCTTCCTAAAAATGATAAAGTACAACTCCAAAAATCTATAGATAACATCATGTTTAATGGTGAGAATGTGAATGCCTTACCACTAAATTAAAAATAAGGCAGGAATATCTGATCTCATCACTTATGGTAAGCATAACACCGGAGATTCAGATGAGCACAATAGAGCAATACATAAAATATCCATTTTGAAAATGAGAAATAAGTGTCTTTATTTGAGGGTGAAATAATTGTCTACCAGTCAGTTATATTTCTATGTATTAGAAATAGACAATTTGAAACTGAAATTTTAAAGCAATATCATTTATAATAGCATAACTAAATAAGTTAGGGACAAATTTTATAAATGATAGATATACCAGACCTATAAAAGGAAAACTACAAAACATTGCCAAGATAAACTAAAGAAGGCATAAATGACAGAATGGTATACAATATTTAAAAATTACAAGTCTCAATATTGTTAATATGCCAGTTATCTCCAACTGTTCTGTATACTGAAAGCTATCCCAATCATAACCCAGCAGCAGGCTTTTGTCTGCTGAATTCTATTTGAAATTGCAAAATCAAATTTATCTAAAAATGCAAAGGATCCAGAATAGCCAAAACAAGTTCGAAAAAGGCCATAGTTGGACTTGGGCAACCAGATTTTAGGATGTATTTTACAGATGAATAAATTGGGAAAGTATAGTATTGGCTTAAAAAAACACCCAGATAAATTAGAATACAGAAACTAGCTATAGGCCCATATATATGGTCAATTGACTTTTGTCAAAGTTCCATGGCAATTCAATAGGGAAAGGATTTCCTTTTCAGCAAATGATATTGAAACAATTGGCTATCTGTATGTAAAAAATAAATTATGAAATGTGACCCTTAGTATACACATAACTTCACTTGAAATAGATCATATAGCTATATAAGTTGAAATTGTACAATTGCTAGCAGAAAACACAGAATAATTTTTTGGTGACCTACACTTTGACAGTAATTTCTGCTTTCTGAAATTACCCTGAAAGCATAAACTAAAATTATAAATTTGACTTCATAAAATTTGAAAACTTCACTATTCAGATGACACTACTATGAAATTAAAAAGGCAAGCCACAGATAAGAAAATATTAAGCTTCTATTTCCAAAAAAATTGCATCATGAATATTAAAGAACATATTGATATTATGACTCAATATCAAGAAGACAAGCTAATAGAAAAGTAGGCAAAATATTTGAACTGACACTTCACAGAAGACACAAAAATGGCAAAGCACATGCAAATACATTCAGTATCATTCAGGAAATGCAAATTAAACCATCATCTAAAGTGGCTAGAATTAAAAAGACTGACCATGCTAAATGTTGCCAAGGATATGGAGAAACTGATATTCTCATACATTATTGATTAAAATACAAAATAGTACTACAGCTTTGGAAAGCTGTTTAACAACATTTGTAGAAGTTACACATACATCAAACATATGACTCAGAGATGTCACGTGTATTTGTCAAGGAGAAATCAAAGTATATGTTTGAATGAAGAATTTTATCCAAGCCTTCATAGCGACTTTATTTGTAATTAATAGAAAATGAAAACAACCAAATGCCCTTCAGTAAAAGAACAGCTCAACTGTCAAATCCATTGAATGGAATACTACTTACCAATAAAAATAAATTATGTTGACATGCATACACAACATAATTAGGCTGAAGGAAAACAATCAGACAACAATAGTTAACTGTGTGACTCCATTTATATTATTTCTGGAAAATGCACCTAGCCTATAAAAATGAGTCAGTGGGTGCCTGAGGAGGGACTGTTACAAGAAGAGCTTAATTTAAATTAGGCATGCAGAAACTCTTGGAGAGTGAGGAGTGTATTCATAATCTTAATTGTGGGTATCTTTTTATGGAAGTGTATGCTAGAAATCATCAAATTGTACACTTAAGTATATGCAAGTTATTTAATGAGAACTATAAAGAGCTGAAAAGAACAGGCTATACTAAGTTCTGTGTACTAAGAAATAATACAAATATTTGATTTCAAGTGATAGGAAGCGAGCCATGAAAAACTACCCTTACAGTACCATGAGAGCATAGAGAGTCACCACCCAACTCAAACTGGCAAGGGTGAGCAGTATCTATTCCATGGAAAGACTGAAAGTCGAAATAGAACTAGAGATATGTACTATTCTTCATATTCAAAATGACAAAGAGCATCACCATTGCACTTATTTTACTTATATGCCCCATATTGATGGTCTGTTTTCTTTGTGCTCCAATATTAATTGTGCTTAATTTTTAGGATTGCTGATAAAAATCAATGTTTTTCTATTATTTATATGCAAATAGAAAAAAAACCTGTCTCAAACATTAGAAAAAAATCTTAATTAGTATTTGCTGTCTGCAAAGTGCAAACTAAACAAAAATATGGTGTCAATATGAAATTTAAAAAACATACATGAATAAAAATGGATAAAAATTGTTTCAATTTCAAAGTGTGAAATATCAACATTCTCTAGAGATGGGATATAAAGTCACAGTCATTCCTTTAAAGATATCTGCCCTAATAGATTATATGACAATTAACTAAAAATATTTGTCATCATATCTCACAATAAAATTAAAAGACAGACAATATTAAGTAATAAGTTAAAAACACTTCCAAGTGCAGTGGCCTTCCCTTGTTTTAAAATTCCTGTCACCATACATGAGACAACTGTTAGAGACCAGTTAACAGCATGTACTGTTTTTCTATTTTTACTGGAAGTTATTTGAGTTTTGCTGTATACCAGTGATGTAATCTAAATTAATGTATTAAGAGAGGCACTGAGAATAACAATAATCAAACCATTATTTTGTTTTACAATCACAAGGATTAAAGCAATAATAAGGTATTTCACATATTTTCCATTTTATGTAAACCTATCTTTTTTTAATCTTCCTAGAATATTGCTTCTAATGACTTACGCTTAATGTTGTGTAACTAAAAATTCACAGAAACTTATTTTGTAGAGGTGTGCTTTTAGAATAGGATTATAATGTGAATAGCAAAGATTTTTTTCTCAATGCCTCCCATCCTTCTCTATTTCTTGGAATTCTAGGCAAAACATAAGACTCTCACTAAAATTAGTTTTGTAAGCTACACAGCAAAAATAAGTATGTATATATATGTATAGAAACAAAAATAATCGGGTAATTTTTCTAAAGCTAAGTTGTAGTTTGAATTTACATTTCGTGAAGATAGTTCATTTTGAAAAACTTCTTGATATTCCTGTAATTAAACCATTGAATCCGTTGTTGCTGAGATTCCAAATGTGAAAACAGCTACATATGGGACATGGAGACACTCTTAGACTAGAGAGGCTGCACACAGTTCCAAAAGCACATATTTCACATGCAAAGTGGTGAGTCCTATAAGAGAAAAGCATGAAGCATGAGATCCCAGATAATACAGCATGAATTATGCCTTGAGCAGAGCAAATAGCTAGGAAAGTCTTTTCCAAAGAAGTGACGTTTGAGCTAGTATGCCATACATATTGTTTTTTAGACTATGATTAAAATAAAGTTATTTGGCCAGTTTTATTATTCCTATATTTCTACAGATAGAAAGCAAGGAAAATGCTTTCATGAAGAAACACCTCTCTTTGCTGCTCTAGGACATTTTTTCAAAATTATTCTCATTAGCATTAAAATACCAAACAGATATATTTTATATTTAATGTAAAATACATTTGGAAATTGGTACTGTCCTCCAACTTTTGTTTACCTTCTGGCCCAGATGTCATTTGAAATTCTGAAGTTTTCAGATCTTAGAAAGATAGTATGCATATATAGTAATGAGCTATATATGAACCATAAGTGCACAATAATGTGTATGAGGTCTGGGCACCCCTCTTCAAACACATTGATTTTTCTGTGATAAAATGTTTGAGAATTCACAATGAATATATAAATACAGACTATGAATTTTATTTAGTCCATGTTTTGCTATCAATGCATATACCTCAAACTTAATGTTTCAAAGATGTTCACATTTAGAAATTGAAAATAAGGGATTAAGAACTGTATCTAAGTGATCGATTGAAAGGTTTAAAGTGAGTAGATATTAACTTAGCAGCAAGCAAACGAAATAAAAGCCCATGTTTCCATAAACAGAGAATAGCATATGATATTTTATATGAGAGTTTTTTATCTGTTATAAGAGGCCACCTCTATTATTGGTGCATAGGGCTTACTTATACTTAAAGACACGTGTATTTAAGCCAAAAAGTATAACAAACCTAAAATACAACTGTTGTGTGATTAGGCTTACTTAAACACATCTTCAGTTTAAGAAACTAAGTGAATAAATAAATATTGTGACCTTACCTATGGCTTTTAGAACTGTTGTATTTATTGTGAGGCTGACGGCCAAGAGTCGTGACTAGGAATTCATGGTCTAAAGACAGCAAAATGTAATTGGCTAAATTAATGAACTCAGTATTGTAACAAAGGGTAACCAAATGTTGCTTCTTAACAAGTTTGAAAATAGTCATTAAGTGGAAACCATATGTGATTGATTTTCAGAAATCAGAGACACTTTTTTAAGTTTACTATCTAAAATCCAAACCCATGTCAAATTTAAAACAACCTGAAATGTGCCTTTCCTTAGTAGTTAAAAGTTTTGAAATGTGGTCTGCAAGTTTTAAAATGTGACCAAACTTGTCCAGGTCTTTCTTTTAACAAGTTATATTTTTAAGTGTGGTTAGAATGATAGTTGTCACTCATTCATAATAGATTTGATAGATTGTATCCAAAGTGCTGATTTGATAATAGATTTGATAGATCGTACCTAAAGTCCTGAAACACTGCAGAGCTGGAGAAAGAAAACTAGAATTTGACAAAACTATTTCACATGGAAAGATTTTCTGTTTCATCCTATTAGCAATGATTCCAGAGATACAACACAGAATATAGGGAAAAAAACCAAAGTTTAGTTGTTTGATTGGCCTATGAGTAGCAAGCCTTCGCTGGTTAAAAAAAATTTCTGGAAGAAAACCTGTGATGGTTTCTGAAATCAATATAGATGAGTCAGATGGGTATGGGTTTTAATCAAGGATTCTCCATTTTGTAGCTGTAATCTTGATCAACTTATTTAATGTCTCTGATATCAGTATCCTCAGCCAATTCAACCAGAATAGTCATATCTAAAATTTCCTTACAGTAAAATTAGTAAATCTATAATGCTTACATAGGATCTTTGTGAGAAGTAAAAACAAATGTAAATAATTTAACACAAATATTGGGACATTGCAAACCCTCAATAAATATTTATTGTATATTAATTAATTCATAGTTAGTAATTTAACAATTACTTTTACATGCACATAGCCCCAAAATTGGGATATGTATTAGATTCAGCAGCTCTTAAAATTTGACCAATATTCCTTCAGAACACTAGCTGACTTCTGTTCATGTTTTTCCTTGGGACACAAGGGCATTACAGTGTGCAGTAAAAACTGAAATAGCACTGATTTCACTTTGTCTTTTCTTAGTGCTTATATGCACCATTCCTTTGCCTTCCCATTTCTCCCATAGGCAAATTCTCCTGGAAACAGTTTTTGAGCTTTCTGATCATGACCCACAGTAAAAAGGTCATTTCGCAGTACATCATACTACTCTCTCAAACACAAAGTTAATATAAGGAAACAAAAGTGTCTTTAAAAATATGCACTTTCAAATATTATTCTATTCTATTTCATATAAAGACATACTTTCACCAATGAGCTGCTACTGAAAATTAAAATAAACTCATTTTTTTAAAGACGACGGATTTATAAATATGGTCTATTAAAAATTCAAATAAATTACTATACTAGAACTTAGTAGCATAAAAATGCATTCATGTTAGTTTCTACTGATTTCACATTTGTTAAATATTCTATTTGCTACAATGTCTGTCCATTTTATCTTTAAAAGAAAAGATGTAACATTTTCCTTTTAAAAGAGCAATCACACTATGTAGGTGCTTGATGAGTACACATTATAGTAAAATTATGTAAATCAGAATTGTTATTCTGATTAAGAATAACTTGACCTTAATTTAAAGCATAGTTTGTTCCTATTTAATGCTAGGTTTTGGAAATACAGGCTTGAGAATTAGATTTTTATATAATATTATCAATTTAATATATAAGCAATAGTAATTATCCTTATTAATTATTTAATGAGAGATTATCCATATTGAAATTATAGAACTATTAGTGGGGTTGGGGGATGTCATCTGTGAGTTTTTAAATCTTAGAACAAGACTGTTTTTCTTTGTCTTATGTCTAGTCAAAAAGTATACCAGATTCATCAGGCAGTATATAGCTTTTGGCATTTGTTGAAGAGTTTCTATATATAAAAACTGGAACTTCAAATAGAAGAATGCTTAATGCCTCTTCTTCCTTTAACTACCTAGTAATTTTTGTGAGATATGTCACATGGCCGTTTTAAAACAACTAGTTATTAGTGAAAAGAAAGAGTATGAAAACAGATACAGATTTTAAGACAATTTAAATAGAGATATCAAAATACTGATAAAGTTAATTTTTAGTATTTACCAGAATTTATGCTGAATAATTTTCTCAAGGTCATAGGATTGACTACTAAAATTCTATGTGTATCAGCCACTTTGCTCTAATACCCAATTATAGAAATTTATTACCATAGAAAATATATGTGTATTATATATATATACACACACACACACACACACACACACACACACAACTTATAAAAACTATCTTCTCTGATACAGAAAATATAGTTTTAATATATAGGCTGAAGCTGGAAGAAATTACCCTTTTTCTCAGTCTCATTTTATGCTTATCAATTTGTTGTATTTTGTAGTAATATATAGTGTACATAATTTATGTTTTAATTTCAACAGTTATCAGATGTTGACATTAAGCAGGGGATGACAAAAATATCCACTTTTTTGAAAATTCTCTGCCTAAAAATAAAATGTGACCAGATACACTTTTATATAATTTAGCTTAAACCTGGCTGTTGCTATTTCCTACAGGATTTACATAAAGTACAGGCTTGGAGTGTTAACCTCAGTAATCAAACTGGATGAAGTTATTTTCATTTTTTTCCTCTCCATTTAATAAAATGAACCACAATAGAGTTGAATTACTTTTACATCTTTTGGAGTCAAGCCCTTGGAATATTAAATGATGTAAATGTATGTGTTCAAATGCTATAAGTCACTGAAAAGCAAAGCTACTGTATAGAACACAGAAACTTGTGTACCCCTTCCCTTTATCATGATAATGTGTCTTCGATGCTTGCATACTTTATATATACAACATAAATAGAAAATCACTTACCATCATTCTTAGTTTAGGATTGCCTATTAATCCATGAGAATTAACTGTCTCTGAAGACCTAATACTTTCAATACTTAGTTTCTGCCTTAAATCATCTGCTCTAGTAATTTTATTATGTTAGGTATTTCTATATATGCATAATTTACAGACAAATACTTCATGTAGAAAGCTATTTGTCTTCAGTACTCTGAAGATTAAGTAAAGATGGTTAGGATGATGAAGATTATCTAAAGAAAATGTAAAAGTGTTTCTGTATTTCATAATGTATTTAAAAAAATCTAGATTTATAAAATTGCCGAAGTCAGCATTTGAGAAAAGAAATGGATTGAAGCTAGCCACAGAGAGAAGCTGCAAAAACCAATCAACTGTGTGAACCAAATCAAACCCTTGTCTAAAACACCACGAAGAGATTTTTTTGGCCTGTTCTTATAGTAAAGCTTACCAGGGTATAGTGGAAATCTAGCCAGCAGCAGAAAGGCAGCAAAGAAGGAGAGAAGTACAAGAGGAGAAAAAGTAATTCACTAAAACACGTTTACTGGAAACTTTTGGCCAGCTGCCAGCCAGAAGGAAGGCAAAGCAGAGACAAATTATACCAATATAACTTCAGCAATTGAAAACAGAGGTGTGAAAAGGTAATAACCTTTTATAAAAGGTTATTAAAAGTCCAGGGTTTGCAATAATCTATAAGCATTCCCCAAATGAAAAATCAGGTATGGTGTTTTAAAATATTTTAGGATGTTATTGAAAACCTGAAACATGTTTTCCCATGAATATTATGTAATAAAGGGTGATTTCATCATCATGCCAAAAGCTAATTCTGCTCAGCAATAGAGCATACAATGTCTATGACTGTCTAATGGTACAGGGGCCTCTGTATATAGTGACATATCCAGAGGAAAGTACAGCTCCACTGCCATCTCAAGAGATCAGGATCCTATCTCTAATTACCACAGGGTGCAAGGAGGATTCCTACTAGTGGGCAGAGATTTTCTGGGAAGAGCTTTCTTCAGGACCTGAATTGATAATTGTCTTAAAAAACAAAAACGACAACAAAAAAAAAACAAAAAAACCCAGAATTTTCTACAACATGGATCCTTGAATCCTGGAATAGGGAGGAGGCAGAGAGCAGTGTTAATGGTTTATCTTCAGAAGGCATGAGAATTTCATGATGAAGTGCATCAACAGGGTACCCAGAAACAGCTCTATTGCTTAGATGTCATTTCTAACTTTTTTTGGTGGGAAGTTGTTTCAGTTTTTTTGTCAGCCGCAAGAATCAGCTTCCTGCTTCATATTTTTATATTTTCACTACTTTTCCCCTAAAACTACAGTATGCTTTCCTTCTAGTCATTGAGGAAAATTATACAGCATTCATTACTTCTTTCTATTTATTCCTGCCAAGTATACAGATATTTCTACACATATCTCTTGCTTGTTAAAAAAAGTAAACAGTAATATTTCTTTCTAGAGGCTTGTCTTTGTCTTTGTCTTTAATTAGGAGCTTTAAATAAAAATACTCTTGGAGCATAGCTGGTACATGAATAAGTAAGGCTAGTTACATGAAATAAGTATTATTTTGAATTTGATTAACAGTTTTTGGAAAAAGGAAGAGTAGAAAAGAAGGTAAAAGATGTGATACGGACTCGGCATATTAGTAGCAGGACTAAAAATGGTTGCTTAGTAACCAAAGTATATACATTTCCTTCTTTCCCATCTTCTCTAACTTCTCCCTGAAGCAAGAACAGAACGTAAAGAAAGAACAAGAATACAAGGCCAACAAGATTGTCTCTGAATGAAAGAATATAAAAAGGGAAACTCAAACTCATGAAAGCATGGTGCAAATAGAGAACCTCTGCTGAGATGGCCTTGAAGCTAAGTAGAAGTTTCATGATGGTTAGTTCAAAATAAATTATCCATTATAAGCCAGAATATACAATTCAGAAATGTATGAAAATCCCATATCATATATGTAGGCATATACTGAAAGATGTAATTCTGTATAACAGATGTTTAGAAGAAAGATTTACATTTATTTCCAGGACAGGCTAATAGAATTGTGAGCCTGAATGGGCCTTTCTATGTAATACATTCTAATTTTTTTCACTTTATATTCTATGATTCTGAAGATAAATATACATGTAACATAGAAAGTGTACAAAACTCGTAAGCAAGTATGGAGCAATTTAGATGATACATCATGATCATATTAAAATAAGATGTCCAGTTAGCCAATTGAGTCATTAGATGTTTTGAATTCTAGATGAGTAGAAAATAGACTGGAAGTTGTAATAAAAAGATGAAACTTTAAATTTGTCATAGGATCAGACAATTATCTAAGAAAATCTATTTAAGGGACCTAAAAGTCAGACAAATATAAATAGGCATCCAATTGTCCTGGGGATGGAATCTGTTAGATAATTTAATTACACATTAGGAAAATCACTACCCTGATACTTAAAAAGCAGCAACAACAAACGAAAATAGTAATTTAAAAAACTGTATGGTTTACCTAGTTTTAAGCCTAAGACTTGTAGCTTCACTGTGATGCTTTTTAAATTGGTATGCATTTAGACTGAACCTAGAAATAATTGCATCTTTTGAAGATGTGATTTTTTTGTTTTAGATATGACTCCCAGAACTGAGATCTAGGAGGAGAGATCAGAAAGGAGATTACAGCTGACTTTTATGCATGGGACATTTTAAATGTGCAAACCAAACTTGCACTGGACTACAAATGAAAGTACTAATTACCAGTCCAAAAAGTGATCATATTGTCTACTAGATTTGCATATTATGGATCACAGGGCCCTTGAGGGAGAGGAAATTCTTCACTTTAACATCTTTGAGAAGAGGCTCATGCTGGAGTTGAATAAGAGAAATGGGCAAGTCAGGCTTAGAATAGATAGAAAAAAACATTTTATCTTTTGACTTATCTCCCTGGCTCCAAGACCTGGGCAAGCAGGCCTATTCCCCATGGAGGCAATCTTGAACCTAAGCATGCAGACCAAGTCGGCATGAGCACAGACCAAGCCTATAGCCATAGACTCAAAATAGCCACAACCTTCCTGTCAATTTTAACTTAATCTCAATTGGGCACATTTCTTTTTCAGTTCCTCGATTAAAGAAGTACTTTTTAAGCAGCTTCTGTGAATACTAGGCACTGTGTTGGAAGCTGGGACTAGAGAAGTGATTATAACATACTTGGTTCTTGTTTCCAGAAAGGTTACAGCCTCCGCAGAAAGCATATTCTAGATGAAGAATGTGTGCATACTTAGAGTGGCCGTTATGAAACATACAGGAAGACTAGCATGCTGAGGAAGCCTTAACCAAACTCAATAGGATACTTAATTCTGATCAGCAATTCTGATCAGAAATTTCACTTTGAATATTTTTATTAACCTTTTTTTTTGAGAATTGAAGGAAGAGCTGCTTACATGCATTGGATGAATTTGTTCGAATTATTATTTATATACTAATGATAGCAAAATTTAAGCTCAAACAAGTGGCTTGACCAAGACTACACTAATATATCTGAGCATTGAGGATTAAACTAAAACTTATCTGAACATCCCATATTGACTCTTCCATTTGTAGATTAAAATTTTATGTTTAGTGATAGTGGAACTGAGGGGAAAAAGATAGACTTGTATGTTTTTGGATATGAACCTTGGTTTAAATTAACTTAAATAAGTCCACAGAAGGCAGTATCATAAAGTGAATGAAAAACAATTTTGAAAATGAATTTTTAAAAACAAATCATTCTGAATGAAAAGGTTTAATTTTAAAATTTTTATTCTAAACAAGCTTTTTAAATTGAAAAAAAGTAAATATTCAAAAATATGAAATTTTCTAAATTTATTAAGTTTTTTTTTTTTAATAGCTACAGTATTTGGTTTCTGAGGACCTTCATTAGCTCATAGGGTGTCATTTTGCAAATTAGAAAAAAGTTCTCCCTTTGGGGCAAATGCAACCCAAAAGCTCAAGTCTTAGTGAGTAAATATTTCTTTCTTTGTATGGACTAAAAATGGCCTTTCTTCCTCTAGGCAAGGCAAGTTCCACATCAAGGCACAGTATTACCCTGAAATTGGGCAGGAAGTGTCCTTGCTTTGGGTCTTGCATTTTAGAGGTCTCACATATCCCAAACATATCCAAAAGTAAATGTATCCAAGTGCAAATGATATGTCTCTTCCTGAGATCTGGTGTTAGGCCTTGGCAGGCCAAACCTGTAACCTTAAATATGCTTCTTACCATTAACATCTGTAGGACTCTAGGGAAATGCTTCTTCATATATTCTGCCATGTATTTGAACAAAAGGGAACTGTACCTAAACTTTGTGAGAATTGTGGATTTCTTCATTATGTTTCAGAGTGCAGGAAGGATGTACATATAGAAGCATTTATGGAAGAAGAATAAAATTTAGATAACTAGTTGAATCTTTCCCCTCAGATAGCATGACTATGATTGACCACTACATAATAAAGCGTTGTTACTCAGTAGCATCTCTTTCTTTTCCAGTTCCTGGTTCTGGAGGAATACTCAGCTCAGAATTCTCAGCAATTGCACACAATTGCTGGAGGCTATATTTTGCACGTTTGAAAAATTTACAATAATCTTTTTTTGAGATGAAGTCTTGCTCTGTCACCCAGGTTGGAGTGCAGTGGTGTCTTCTTGGTTCACTGCAACCTCTACCTCTCAGGTTCAAGTGATTCATGCAACTCAGCCCCCTGAGTAGCTGAGATTACAGGTATGCACCTCCACACCTGGCTAATTTTTGTATTTTTAGTAGAGACGGGGTTTCACCATGTTGGCCAGGTTGCTCTCAAACTCCTGACCTCAGGTGATCCACCTGCCTTGGCCTCCCAAAGTGCTGGGATTACAGGCGTGAGCCACTGAGGCTGGCCCATAATACTCTTAATGTGTATATAAGTCTAGACATTAAGATATTTGCTATTATGTTGGCAACTAGATTGAAAATAAATTTTTCAATTGCTAATGTTTTTACTAATATTTATTAAGATTCAATTAAATTAGAAATAAAAATTCCTCATTGATATTTATTAAATATAATTTTAATTTTGATTTAAACTTTAAAGATAATTTTGAACATTTTAGAAGTTAACAATTTATATGAAAGCATCCTTGAAAGATAATCTTATTTTTAAATTTGTTATTTATTTTGAACTTATATTTTTAATTAGAATATATTAGGCCGGGCGCGGTGGCTCAAGCCTGTAATCCTAGCACTTTGAGAGGCTGAGGCGGGTGGATCACGAGGTCAAGAGATCGAGACTATCCTGGTCAACATGGTGAAACCCCGTCTCTACTAAAAATACAAAAAATTAGCTGGGCATAGTGGCGCATGCCTGTAATCCCAGCTACTCAGGAGGCTGAGGCAGGAGAATTGCTTGAACCCAGGAGGCGGAGGTTGCGGTGAGCCGAGATCGCGCCATTGCACTCCAGCCTGGGTAACAAGAGCGAAACTCTGTCTCAAAAAAAAAAAAAAAAAAAAAAGGAGAATATATTGCCATATACACACTAGAAACTTGCAGATTGTTTCCTTTTTATCATTATTTTCTGTAGAAAACATACAATATTAAATCATTAATGTATATTTTTCATTAATATATTTTTAAATATAAGGAAAATAAATTTTATATTCTAAGTACATAATTTATGAATTATAATTTTTTCACGTTTATTAAAATTCCAAATATATCTGATCATTAATGGAATGCCCTTCTTATAAACAATAATAATTAAATTTGATTTTCCTATACACTTCTATAAAATAAAAAACTTACCTTTATGTTTATATTCCTATTTTATGCTTACTAATTATGTTCTTAAATTATATTCCTGCCAAGGTGGGAGGAGAAACCATATTCTATCTAATATCTTATACTCCTATTTAAAACCTTCCAATAATTAGGGTTATAATGTGCAGGCTTCTATTGTTGTACTTTTCCTTAGGGCCTCCAATGTTTAAGGTAAGCCACAGGGCCTTTTGCCTACTGAGCAGTGAGAGCTAGAAATCAGCAGAGCCTGCACCACAGGAGTTTCTGAATTTTCTGCTGATATTAAATGACTTGACTGATTAACTTAGAATCTACAATCTTCTCAGGTGCTTACAAGTTAAATTCCATAATGACATTAGATAACCTTAATGCTCACTTATTAATACAAAAATTAAATGAAATTCAAAATATTCAAAACATGAAACATTAGCAGATAATCTATACAAGGTATTTATTTTTTATGAGAAGTGTCATATAACTGTACATCACCCTTATTTTCTCCAAACTCTTTTTTTTTTTTTTTTTTTTTTTGAGATGGAGTCTTGCTCTGTCGCCCATGCTGGAGTGCACTGGCACAATCTCGGCTCACTGCAACCTCTGCCTCTTGGGTTCAAGCAGTTCTTCTGCCTCAGCATTCCGAGTAGCTGGGACTATAGGCACACACACCACACCAGGCTAATTTTTGTATTTTTAGTAGAGACAGGGTTTCACCATGTTGGCCAGGCTGGTCTCGAACTCCTGACCTTGTGATCCACCCACCTCAGCTTCCCTAAGTGCTAGGATTACAGGCGTGAGCCATTGTGCCTGGCCTCTCCAATTTTTTATGTGGTCTTTCTCCTAAAACTCCTCTTGATTTCTCAATCTGAGTTTACATTTAAAAATAGGTAGAGTATAGCAACTGCAGAAATTCCTTGAGTCTATGACTCAGTCATTGTCTAATTAATACAGTTTCTTTTTAGATCTCAACTTAAAAAGTATACAGATTTGACACCATAAGTCTATTGTGTTATGTGTGTTGATTATTTTTTGAGGAAAATGCTTTTTTTCAATTCTACATCATTATAATAAATATTGGAAAATAAACTTCTAGATTATAAGTAATAAATTAGTACTTTATCTTCTAGTGAAAAGAATAATAAAGACAAAAATCAACTCTCTATAATGTCTCCAAATTAATAGGTCTATATGTTACCAAGCAACTTAAGTTGTGAAGCAAATATGAATTTAAAAATAATAGAATACCCTCTGGTTTGGGATTATTAAATATAACACTGATTATACTTTTTAAAATAGTAACTTTAACAAAGAAACAAAACAGTAGTTGGTATTTAATTTAGAGGAGAAATATTGAAGAGGTTACCCAGCCAGGAAAATTGTGTTTGGGAACAAATATATAGGACCTAGAAATACAAAAGGCCCTATAAAGTTTTAGTGTGGAAAACAAGTCACAGCATTTTCTCCTGGAAACGAAAGCACGTATGGATTTAATCCCAGAAATGATATGTGTAATAGATTTAAAATTAAGGCAAGAGTCTTATGAATAGTAGTGGGGCTTAAGATCAAAGTAATTATGCTGTAAGCACCAAAAATGGTAAGAATCCTAGTCTGTATTACCAGACTTGGGTCTAAGTGCTAATTTCTTCTTTATATGGAGAAAGTTACTTTATCTTTAACTGACATAGTTTCTTATCTTTAAAATGGGAATTATTATGCTATATACTATATACCTTAAACAGTTGATGAGAAGGTAAGTTAAGATGATGAATTTCAAGTTCTTAACTATTTAGTGTATAGTTTAAATAAACTCAATGAGTATTAGCTGTTAAAATGAGTCACGTGTGATGGGTAGAACCATTTAGGAGCTGCAAGTGAGCGTATTATTACACAATGTATTTCTTTTAGGATCGTGGCAGGATGGGCTATGTTTTTTTGTTAGTATAAAAGATCAACAAAATAGGTAGACCACAAGCCAAACTGATAATGACAAAAAGAGAGAAAAATCAAATGCAATAAAAAATGATAAAGGGAATATCACCGCCAATCCCACAGAAATACAAACTACCATCAGAGAATACTATAAACACCTCTATGCAAATAAATCACAAAATCTAGAAGAAATAGATAAATTTCTGAACACTTACACCCTCCCAAGACTAAACCAGGAAGAAGTTGAATCCCTAAATAGACCAATAACAAGGTCTGAAGTTGAGGCAGCAATTAATAGCCTACCAACAAAAAAAAGGGCAGGACCAGACAGGTTCACAGCCAAATTCTACCAGAGTTACAAAGAGGAGCTGTTACCATTCTTTCTGAAACTATTCCGAACAATAGAAAAAGAGGGAATCCTCTCTAACTCATTTTATGAGACCAATATCAGAGACACAACTAAAAAAGAAAACTTCAGGCCAATATCCATGATGAACATCAATGTGAAAATCCCCAGTAAAATATTGGCAAACTGAATCCAACAGCATATCAAAAAGCTTATCCATCATGATCAAGTTGGCTTCATCCCTGGGATGCAAGGCTGGTTCAACATATGCAAATCAATAAACGTAATCCATCACATAAACAAAATGAAAGACAAAAGCCACGTGACTATCTCAGTAGAAGCAGAGAAGGCCTTCAACAAAATTGAACAACCCTTTATGCTAAACACTCTCAATAAACTAGGTATCGATGGAATGTATACGTATGCAAGTGTCTTAATAATAGAATGATTTATAATGCTTTGGGTATATACCCAGTAATGGGATTGCTGTGTAAGATGGTATTTCTATTTCTGGATCTTTGAGGAATCGCCATATTGTCTTCCTCAGTGGTTGCACTAACTAATTTACATTCCCACCAACAGTATAAAAGCGTTCCTATTCCTCCATGTCCTCTTCAGCATCTGTTGTCTCCTGGTTTTTTAATGATTGCTATTCTAACTGGCGTGAGATGATATCTCATTGTGGTTTTGATTTGCCTTTCTCTAATAACCAGTGATGATGAGCTTTTTACATATGTTTGTTGGCTGCATAAATGTCTTCTTTTGAAAGGTGTCTGTTCATATCCTTCGCCCACTTTTTTATAAAGTTTTTGGGTTTTTTTCTTGTAAATTTGTTTAAGTTCTTTGTAGATTCTGGTTATTACCCCTTTGTCAGATGGATAGATTGCAATTTTTTTTTCCCATTCTGTTGGTTGTCAGTTCACTCTAATGATAGTTTCTTTTGCTGTGCAAAAGCTCTTTAATTTAATTAGATCCCATTAGTCTATTTTGGCTTTTGTTGCCATTGCTTTTGATGTTTTAGTCATGAAGTCCTTGCCTAAGCCTATGTCCTGAATGGTATTGCCTAGGTTTTCTTCTAGCATTTTTATTTTAGGTCTTACACTTAAATCTTTAATCCATCTTGAGTTAATTTTTGTTTAAGTTGTAAGGAAGGGATCCAGTTTCAGCTTTCTGCATATGGCTTGTCAGTTTTCCCAACACCATTTATTAAATAGGGAATCCTTTCCTCATTGCTTGTTTTTGTCAGGTTTGTCAAAGATCAGATGGTTTTAGGTGTGTGGCATTATTTTTGAGGCCTCTGTTATGTTCCATTGGTCTATAGCTGAGCTGTCTATTCTGGGTGGAATCCATGAGTGGAGTGAGAACTTCTTCGATGCCTTTAAGTCAATTGAATGGTGCTTTTTCAGGCCTACACATGCACCAATTACCGTGAACTCCCCCATTCTGAGTCCATAAAAACCCTGGACTCAGCCTTACAGATGAGTATCCAATTTTGGGCCCCCTCTTATACAGAGGGTTACCCACTTTTGGTCTCCTCTCATTGCCAAGAGCTTCTGTTGCTCAAAAAAATTATCTGCCTTGCTCACTCTCCAGTGCTGCTTACCTCATTACTCTTGCTTGTGAGACAAGATCCCAGAACCTGTCAAATGGTAGTTGTGAAAATAGCTATGACATATTTCTGCTCACTGAGATATAGAAGTGAAAAAAAAAAACGCTGGGTGACACACACCCCCATTTGTCAAGCTGTGGGCAATAGGACTGAATTCGTGTTGTCATGGGACCCTTGGTTTGTCACTGTAGCATCCAGAAACCTCTGTGGCTAGCAGCGCCTTCTGCCTAAGCATTGCTCACCCTTACTGGGCTCATTCCACCCACTCAGCCTGGCAGTCCTCACTCGGCTTGCACTGCTGGTCTGGATCTCACACCTGCCAAGAGCAAGCCAGGTGTGGACTGGGGAAGGGCATGTGGGCAATCAAGCACAGGGTCCAGTTGCTGTGCATAGCCAGGCACGCTGGCTGGTGTGATGGAGTGGGCAGCTCCAGGTACTGCCACAGGTGCTGGCTTTGTGCAAGGCTGCAGCTGGACCAGATATACTGCATGTGACTTATGCTGCTAGCATTCACATCTGGATAAGGGGAATGCAGTGGTGCCTGGAAGCTTGGAGACATCAGGATCTGCAGAGCCCCAAAGAAGGAGTCACAGCCCTGGCTCAGGGAACCTCTAGGTCTGGGCTCCCTCAGGGCTGCATCTCTTCTCTCACTCTCATTTGCAGTGTTGCAAGCAGGGTGGGGGCATTTTTCAGTCCTGTTTGTGTTAGAGCTCTTTCAGTCCTGCCATTTGGTGGGTCCCAAATTCTTGTCCCATGTCCAGAAGCAGTGAGGTACACAGACAACTGGAGGGTAAGGAAGGTGGAGAGAAGCTTCACTGAGTGACAGAACAGCTTTGAGGATACCCAAAGTAGGTAGTTCCTTTATGCAGGTGTGTGTCCACCTCTCAGCAGAGAGGAGACCTGCAGTAGGTAGCTCCTTTCCACAGGCAGGTTGTCCCAGAAACTTAAGACCTGAAATGGTTAGCTCCTTTCTGCAGCTGGTAATCCAAATGTCTCTGTGAGTCTGGCTGAGTCTGGGGGTTTTAATAGGCTCAGAGGGGTGGAAGTGAGTGCTGATTGGTCCATAAGCGGCCATGGTTGGGCCGAGCTAAAGCCCCATAAATTCTCACTCCTGGCTGCAGACTCCACCTGGAACTGGCAGCCGACTCCAAGTCCTCAGGCCTTCCCTGGCTTGATGGTTGGGTTTCACTGGGGACTGGCACCTTTCCTCCTAGGAATCTGCCTGCCTGCTACTATCAATATGCCATCCAAAGTGCCCAGGCTGTTTGTGGTGAGTGGTGCCTGAAGGCCTACACTGAGCTGCCTTCCTTCCCCAGCCGACTTCCCTCTCACACTGGTTGGTGCCCAAAGTCCAGAGGGGGCCAAGGAAGCAGCATGCTGGTATGTCAGCACTGCCCCAAGTATGACCACACCCAGCCGAGTCGTGACAGTGGCCAGGCTCAGCCACAACTTTCCTCTGAAATCGGAGCAGGTGCTGGAGGCAAAGAGAGGCCAGGGACTGGGATAGGCTCTTGTGAGCCTTTGGAGTGAGGAGAGCTTCCTGGGCCCCTGAGAGTGCAGGGAAACCTGAATCCAAGAGCCATGGCTGGATGACTGAAGCTACTCCTGGGAGCGCAGGGCTCCCACCCCAACAACTTGGTAAAGGACGGGGCTCCCGCCTGTTTCTGGCCCCCACCACCTCTGTGGAGCATGCAGCCCGGACCATGCTTTCCCTGCTGCAGCCAACTTTTTAGCAACTCTTATTCTCACTGCCTTGCTCACTCACCAGTATCCACGTACCTCATTCCTCTTGGTTGCAAGATGAGAACCCAGAACCCACAAAATGGTGGGTTTGAAAAGAGCTATAACATGCGTTTCTGCTCACTGAGCTACAGGAGTGAAAAATTTGCCAGATGCCACATACCCCCACTTTCTGGTCTTCACACTGGCCATTCAAAATGGGCTGCCACTACCATCAGTGTGACACGCCACCATTCACTGAGCTGTGGGTGGTAGGAACAAATGAAAGCTGTATCACTTCCTGGAGGCTCAGACCTTGGAACTCCCTGAGAAAAAGCTGTAGCACCTTTTGGGGTTCTGTGGTTGCTGGCATTGCTGAGTTTTCAGGTGCCATTGCACTCTCTTCGTCCGGATGCTGATGCCCAAGGCAGAAGGTGGTCCTGGCATACCTGGACCAGCCATGGACTGAGCGCAGTCCCACATCTGGCATGGCATCGGAGCCAGTAGCATGAGTCAAGCACAGCCTGCTGGACCAAGTAGGAGAGAGCCCAGGGGCTCAAGGGAAGCCTAGACAGGGATGCAGGGAGCTGTGGAGATTTCCAGCTGGCAAAGCAGCACCAAAAGAATTCTGTTTTATTTCTGGGCACTTGTCTGAGATCAGCGGGAGGGTGAGTAAGAGCAGACATCTTTCACTTTCATTTCTGAGGTTCCTTGTCTTTGTATTTGTTTTACCAAAAACAGACGAAATAGTGGGCGTCTGTCACCCAGTTAAGAGCAAGTAGCATAGCTGCTGATTCTACATGTCTCAGACGACAGGCTTGCTGGGAGGACTTTGTCAATCCCCCATCACTCTTAGGTGTTGGGAATGCTGGTTTTGTTACAATCAGTTTCCAGGTCTAGCTGTCACATGGGAGTAGAAGGAGGACCTGGGGCAATTGAGGGTATCTGGCTGAGGCTACATCTCAGTGTTATCTAAAAGCCCCTGGACTGACTCCAGTCCCTGACAGCCCATCAGAGTATCGGCACCAGGACCTGCAGTCTTTCCCATCACATTTTCCTTTCTTTTTTGGCTGTCATGGCACCTCTTCTTTATACACAAAGATAAGGGTGTTGTTGCAAACTACAGAGATAATGTATCTGGGTAGAATGAGCACTTGGCTCAGTCATCAGAAGTGTAATTTAGAACAGTGTGGTTTCTGTCTATTCTTAGAAGTAAGGAGGATGTAACGATTGAGAGTTTTCTTTCCCCTGTTGATGAAACTCATTAACATAGGGCAAGAGGTGATTTATCCCAAGCACCTTCCCCTCCCCTGCATTTTTTCCACTATGTCAAGAATCAACATAATCCTGCAAATATAGGGAGCTTTTTATGTGAGATATTAATTTTTTCTTCTTGGTAGGCTTCTTATTAGGCCTGGTCCTCAATTTTAAGGACTCCCTTTTCTTTCTCATGTTTGAGGAAGATCTGGTTCCACAGCTTCACCTTAGCATTACTCCAGTGTATTTTTTCAAGCTTTGGTTTGGAACCCTAGAAGGAAAACTCGATCTGAGGAACCTAGATTCAGTAGACAGCAGTGGTAGACAGCAGTAGGCTAGGGCACAGCCCAAATGAGCATGACTATTTCCGCCGATTAAACCTTTATAGCAGGAGATATTATAGACAGAGAATTTGCTCACTTTTTGGCATAGATGAGGTCTAGGGAACCCAAAGGTTACTGACAGTGGAAAGCTAGGACACAGCATAGGTAAGTGTGACTATTCCTACTAAGACTTTCCACTCCATGAGTGGAAGTCATACTCACACCCATGAGTGGTGCCGCTACTGCCTGCCAAGACTTGGGGGAAGGAAAGACTGGAAGAAGGAAAGGGATACATTTTTAAGTCTCTCTCACATACCTTGGGTTTTTGCTGGAAGAGAGCAAGGAACTATGGGATACCTTTTCCTTTCTCTTTCCACCATCTTCAGCCTGTACTCTTCTTGAGTGCATCCTGGATCACTGAGACTTTTTTTGCTCACAGACTCTGGAGAGAAACATGCTTCATATTCATTTTCACAGGGTTTGGCCAGATTATGATTTGCAGGAAGGACAAGGATGGTTTCCAGGGGGAAGCATTGATTTCAGTACGATCCTACAGCTGGACTTTTCTGTAAATGCAAGGGCAAATGATCAGAGGTCCCATATGTGCAAGACATTTTGCCTTGCAGGGCAAGTCAGACCTCTGCTGATGTTCTACAATTGATTAGGCCCTCCTAGCAACCATCTCAAGAAAGGCTGCAAATGGCAACCCTATTGGACTAGGGAAACAAACCCCAGAGGTGTCTTCAGCAGAGAATTTACTTCCCTCTTCTTCTGATCCACCCCATCCTCTATACCCATGTTCTCTCTGAAGCTCCCCCCATCCTAGTAATCCTCATTTTAGGCAGGTACCAGTCTCACACCTGCCCCTGCAAGAGATGCCTGGTGAATATGGTCCCATTAAGGCCCAGGTCCCCTTTTCTCTACAAGGCTTAAGGCAAATTAAAGGGGATCTTGGCACGTTTTTAGATGACCCTGGCAGGTATATAGATGCTTTTCAGAATGCAACCCAAATATTTGAACTCTCTTGGAAGGACTTGATGTTACTTTTGAGTCAAACCCTGACCAGCTCTGAGGAGTAGGCAGCCTTGCAAGTGGGAAATAATTTTGGAGATGAGCTTTGTATCTCATATAGTGCCAGGGAAGGAGATGAGACATTTATGATTGAAAGAATAGCAGTACCATCGGAGGACCCTAAATGGTATGCCAGATGAAATGGGAGAACGAAAAACACTTTCAGGTGTGGTGTGCATATTGGTGAGCTTACAATGGACTAGAATTAAGCCTCTCAGTTACTCCAAGATATCAATTATAGATTAGAAATTAGATGAGAGGCCCACACCCTTCCTGGACAGACTAAGAGGGGCCTTGGTAAAGCATACCTCTCTATCTCCTGATTCAGTCGAGAGACAACTAATCATGAAAGATAAGTTTATTACTCAGGTGACCCCTGATACTAGGAAAAAGCTGCAAAAACAGGCCAAGGGACCAGATAATACTTTAGAGAACTTCCTGGAAGTGGCCATCTCAGTCTTTTACAAGAGGAATCAGGAGGAAGCCTGTGAGAGAAAAGAGACACAAGAAAAAGGCAGAGGCTCTAATAATAGCGACCTTGCAAGCTCGCAAACCCCAGAATCCCCAAAATACACCTGTAAACTGCTACAAATATGACAGGCCAGGCACTAGTTGAAGAAAGGATTAAGCGTATCTCCTCCTTTTCCCTCCTCCAAACCCTCAAGCTACTAAGAGTATTCTTGGGCATTTCAGTATTCTGCGGATTATGGATGCCTGAGTAGGATAAAATAGCCTGTCTCTTATATCACCTAATGAGGTGAAACTCAGGCAGCCAAGACTCACCCCTAATTTGGGAACCAGAGGCTAAAAGGACCTTTGACCAATTGAAACAAGCCTTGCTTGAGGCACCAGCCTTTAGTCTTCCCATAGGAAGACATTCAATCTTTCTGTCTCAGAAAGGAAGGGAATGACCCTTGTAGTTCCAGCTGAGGCCCGAGGTTCAGCCCTGCAACCTATAGGCTACCTAAGCAAGGAGCTTCATTTGGTAGCTAAACAGTGGCTGGCTGCCTGCATCTGCACAGTTTCAGTGGTAGCCTTGCTGTTACCAGAGGCAACTAAGTTAACCATGGGGAATAACTTAACCATTTATGCCCCACATAATGTGGCAAGACTGCTATCTTCTAAGGGGAGTCTTTGGCTAAACAACAGCTGCCTCCTCAAATATCAAGCTGTGCTATTAGTGGAATCTGCAGTCCAGTTAAGAACCTGTCCTTCCCTAAACACATCCACCTTCTTCCCAGAGGAAGTTGGGGAGTGTGGACATTACTGCAAATAGATGGTAGTGGAAACCTATGTTTGCACTCAAATAAATCCACGTGGAGAATCCAGGCTGGACTCTCTTTACAGATGGAAGTTCTTTTGTAGAACAAATGATCTATAAAGCAGGGTATGCAGTAGTCATCCTGAATGGCATTATTGAGAGAACACCTCTCTCCTTGGGCACACATGCTCAACTAGCTGAGCTAATTGCCCTCATTGGGGTGCTTGAATTAGACAAAGGGAAAGCAGTTAACATTTATGCTGATTCTAAGTATGCTTTCCTAGTCCTACATGTTCATGCCACTACTTGGAAAGAGAGGGACTTCCTCACAGCTAATGGGTTTCCCATTATATACCATCAAGAAATTAACAAGACTATTATCCTTGATTTTCCTTCCATAGGAAGTGGCAGTAATACGTTGTAAAGGCCATAAAAAGCGGACAAATGAAATGACTGAGGGAAATAAGTTGGCAAACCAATCAGCTAAATTGTTATTGAGAGAGCCCCAGGTTTCTGATCCACTTGAGGCCCCTCTTATCTGGGAGGGCTCCATAAGAGAAATAAAACCTCAGTATTCTCCTGCGGAAGTAGAATGGGCCACCTCTCGGGGAATACACCTTTCAGTCCTCAGGATGGCTACAATTAGAGGATGGCAAACCTCATTTACCAACTTTGGAAAGTTCTTAAAATCCTTTCACCAAGCCTTCCACCTAGGTAAAGATAAAACCTATCAATTGGCCAAAGGTTGTTCTTGGTAAAAATCTGCTAAAAATGATCAAACAGGCTGTTACTGCTTGTGAGACTTGCCTTAAAAATAATCCCCTCCATGGACAGCTTCTCCCTCCCAGAACCCAAAGAATGGGAAGCTACCCAGGAGAAGACTGGTAGATGGATTTCACCCATATGCCAAAGATAAGGGGCTCAGTACTTCTTGGTATGAGTAGATTCCTTCACCAACTGGGTAGAAGTGTGTCCGTGTTGAATAGAGAAAGCCTCTGAGGTGATAAAAGTACTAATTAATGAGATAATTCCTTGCTTTAGACTTCCTAAATACCTCCGGAGTGATATGGCCACTCATTCAAGATGGCTATCACCCAGGGGGTCTCAAAGGCACTAGACAAACAATACCATCTTCATCATGCTTGGAGACCACAATCCTGGGGAAAGGCAGAAAAGACAGATTATATTATCAAAAAGTACCTCGGAAAACTGTATTAAGAGACTCATCTCCCTGGATTATTATTATTCTCGTTGAAATACTAAATGTTAGAAACACCCCTTTAAAGTTGGGTTTAAGCCCCTTTGAAAAGATGTGTGGATGGCCTTTTCTCACCAGTGATTTCTTGCTATATGCTGTGACTTCAATAAAATTTGCTATCTAACATCACCAGCTTGCCCTTAAATTCTTTCCTGGATGAACCCAAGAACCCCCTGGGCTAAGTCCCAATTTTAGGGCTCACCTTCCATGTATCACTTTCACTTTCTGATCTCCTTGTTAACTTGACACATTTGCATCAGGGCTTTAGAAGACACTATAACATTAAGGTATTTATTCTAAGAGGGACTTAAGGACCGTCTGCTCTTTTTATCTTTTACCTTAGTTTTTATTAGGTAAAAATTCAATCTTTATATGCAGAGGGAAGAGTGATATTTGCATTCTCCATTCTTCCACTTATTCATCATGTTTTTCTCTATCTCAACTACAATTTTGATTTCACAGAACTTTCTGGGCTGATGGCCTTTACAACGTATTACTCACTTCCTATGGAAGGAAAATCAAGGATAATAGTCTGTGGCTTCGCTTGTGAAAAGGGTGTAGGGAACAGCAATTCAAGCTCTCCATATATTATAAAAGCATTATAATCTGGTAGTGAAGATTCACAGGAAAAATACAGTGATTCAAACCTTATGTTAATAATCTCTGAAACAAACTCTGCTGGCTATTGTTAATTCTTTCCAATCCTCCTGATTCAGTACAGATGTTACTTATTCAAAGAATAATATCTAAATCCATGATCCATTTTCTGTCTCTCAAAATGATCATGTCCTGTTTCCCAGTGATATGCTTTTATTGCATTACAGGTATCTCCTTGACATTATATACTTATCACTATTCTAATTATTTGTTTAGTTTGCCATTACACATCAATAAATTACTAACCTCAGTAGTCATCTTTAGTGCATTATCACTGCAAAACACCGTTTCTGGCCCATAGCTTATGGAAAATAAATGTTTTGATGAATTGTTTTTAATTAGTTTTTGTTTTTTATATTTCTGCCAGATGAAAATGGATTTATATTTCTCTTTCTTGTAGATAAAACTTTTCAAATATTTTGATATATTTTACATATTCAGTGTGTGAAGAAATAACAAAGTTACAAGGCATGCTAGGTAGATTTTACCTTCCATTTGTATATTTTATACTTTATTTTTCGTTGTATATCCTTTAATTGCATACTTTTCTTCATCAAGTTCTTTTCTCTTTCAACCATAGTTAGTCATTAAAAGTTAATATTACTTGTACTCACCTTTAGAACCTTTTCCTAATTAGCCTGAAAACTAAAAAAAAAAAAATTAGTTTAGCTCGAGCTTAGTATTACATTCGTGATAATTTAGGTTATATTTCCTTTGGCTTATGTTAAAGATACTTTTGTTAACTTTCTATTTTTTGATACTGAATCTTATAAACCCTCACTATATGTTATATTATCTTGAGGCCATTTTAATTAGGGTTGGATATAATTTAAATGGACTTTCTTTTATTAGTTAAACATTCCTGAGCTTCTGCAATGCTTAGCTGAATGTTTTTGCCCTTAGTTTTATGACTGAAAGTGTTGCTAATTTAATGAAGTACCAATTCTAACTTATGAGGTTTTAGAAAGTTATTCAATAAAAGTTGGGATGTACTTCTAGCTTAAGTCAAATTTTGGAATTTCTTCTTTTATTCTCTACAACTAAAAAAAATCCCACTACCAATTGATCAGTATTAGAAGTAACATTGGGGGTCAACTTGCATTTTAATTGAAAAATAAACACAAATAGTTACACTTAAAACCTCTGATTTCATGGAAGAAGAGTGTTTATAAATATCTGTTTCATTCTGTGGAACTGGCACTGGCATTGCCCCAAAAGTGGCATCAGGGGAATTCCTTCAAGAGAGTGCTCCAAACCATCCAAAGTTGGGGCCAGTTGTGATTCCATAGACAGAAGCTTCAGCCTGGTGTGTTGGCTCATGCCTTTAATCCCAGCACTTTCAGGGGCTGAGAAAGGAAGATCACTTGAGGCCAGGGGTTGGAGGTTATAGTGAGCTATATTCAGATTACAGAACAAGACCCTGTCTCTAAAAAATAAAAAGCACTGGCCGGGCGCGGTGGCTCAAGCCTGTAATCCCAGCACTTTGGGAGGCCGAGGCGGGTGGATCACGAGGTCAAGAGATCGAGACCATCCTGGTCACTGGTCAACATGGTGAAACCCCGTCTCTACTAATACAAAAAATTAGCTGGGCACGGTGGCGTGTGCCTGTAATCCCAGCTACTCAGGAGGCTGAGGCAGGAGAATTGCCTGAACCCAGGAGGCGGAGATTGCGGTGAGCCTGAGATCGCGCCATTGCGCTCCAGCCTGGGTATCAAGAGCGAAACTCCGTCTCAAAAAAAAAAAAATAAAATAAAATAAAAATAAAAAAAAATAAAAAGCACTAAATGCTGGAGTGATCAGTGCAAAGCGTTTATTAGAGGAACTTACATTCAGGGTAAAATAGAGTATCCTCATAACATACAGGTAAAGAGAGAGATGTTCTACATTCTACCTAGGTATATCCTCAGCCAGGGAGTCAGGATATGGAGTTTATATGAGTTTAAGGAATTTGGCTTAAGGCCCATGGCCAGTTTCTTTCAGTATTTTGAGCAACAACCTAGATAAGTTTATCACTGCCTAGGCATGTTTGAGAGCCCAGTTTGCGTTCAAGCCTGCTGGGAAAACCCTGCAGTTGGCTGGGTCACAGATCAGTCAAGGCATCTGTGATTTTCAGTCAGGATGTAGCAAGAAAACAGAGGGAACCAGGGGATTCTACAGTTTCAGGTATCTGTTGCAATGTAAGTGAAACTAACTATAGGACATTGTTTAGGTGGGATTAAATACATGAATACCAACAGTGTTATCATCATCATGACAGTGACTATAACACTATTTATTCAGCTTTGCCCACATATATAACTTGTATACAAGACATATAAAATTGGATTAATTTTTAAAATAGTAAAAAGTCATTTAACTCCGGTACTTTGGGAAAATTTTTTATTGAAAAAATGATATCTTCATATCTCATGGTGTGAAAATGAAATGATTACCCATGCATAAGCTTGAGCACTGTGCTTGTCATATAATAAGTTCTCCTTTGTTTTTATTTATTAACCATAAATATGCAGAAGTAGAGAAAGACGTTTGCAAAGTAAAGATCTCACAGGGTTTGTGAGGGTGATCCCATATTCATTTTAAGCATTAGTTTATCCAAATGGAAGGAAACTCGTGTTCTCATAGGTCTCATTCATCTACTTACTGCTTTCCTTGTGCCATTAAGACTAAGCATTTGTTTAACTGTTTGCCAGCACGGTTTGTCGATAGTGTTTATTTACTTTCTGACTAGACTGAAAACCGTATGTTGCCAGGAATTTAGTTTTCTGGTTAATTTCACTGCTGAAGATTCAGTGCCTGGGTTAAGCAGGACTTGACACACGCTTAACACATTTTGTTTAATCTTTGGAAACGCTTTTTGTTACCCTCATTTAAGAAGAGATAACAGAAGCAAGAAAGGTTAAATGATACGTACATGGTCACACTGATAGTAAGCCGTGAAGTCACCAGGAAACTTTCAGGATGAATTACAATGGGGGTCATGTTGTGGAATGCTTGTAAAAATAAATTTTTTATTAGTAGAAAGGCAGATTTTCTGTGTGCATTTGTGTTGGGGGAGTGATAAAAGAGATGAGGGGGGAAATAATAAAAATGATAGAGAAAAAAAGAACTTTAGAGTACTTTTGAGAAGGTGAATAACGGGTACAAATGTTTAGAAAAGGATCTAGATTGACTTTTATTTCTTGCAATGTGAAGAAGTGACGCTGTTTCTTAAAACAACTAAAACTGCTGGTTTGGAAAAAAGATTAAATCATCTTGAATGCAGTAACAAATTGGCAAGAAAGGAAGGAAAGTGTAATTGAGTATGGAAGCCAGAAAGTTAAACTGATCAGTAAAATTTGTTGCAGCCTTGATAGCATTTGATGAACCTATTGAATTTTGCATCAGTGAAATTCTGGATAAAAGATCAGATAATTGTCCTGAGTGAAAAATCTAATCCAAATAGTTGACATTCTATATTATTCTATTGATGTAATATTTTTGAAATTGCAAAATTATAGAAGTGCAAATGAGTTAGTAGATTAGTGGTTTTCTGAAGTTTCATGGGATAGGCATGATTATAGGACTAAAAGAGAGGTGTGCTGATTAGAAAAGAACAAGAGGGATCCTTGTGATGATTAATTGTTCTGTATCTTGACTCTCGTGGTGGATACATGAGCCTAGACATGTGATCAAATTGCATAAAATTAAACGCACATACATACATACACACACATTCAAATGAGGACCAATAAAACTGCAGAAATCTAGAAAGGTGAGTGGCTTTAATAATGTCAGTAATCTTTTGATATTATATTATAGTTTTGCAAGATGTTACCACTGGGGAAATGATAAAATGTACACAGAAGCGTTCTCTGTATTATATCTTACAATTGCATGTGAATCTACATTATTATGTCAACTGTACTTTAGCTCAGTAAAGCTGTGGAGAATAGTATTAGATTGAGAAACAGATCTATATAATAATGGTTTCTAGTCAGTAACTCCATTTCTGAAAGCAGTAAACAACATTTACACAAAAGTCAACTGATTCTACAGTTCTAAATAAAAGCTGTTAAACAGTTGTAAAGTTCATAATGATATAATAACCCTCCTGTATTTGTAGTGATGTGCTGATGCATTTCCTTCCTTTTTTTGGTTTTACTATTTCATTCCTTTCACTTCTTTGTCTTTTGTTGATTTCTTTTTTTCTATGTCCCAAATCTGAGTCATACCCATGTACATTCACTATTAACCAATTAAAATACAAATGAAATATATTTTGAGATATTAGGACACCGTATTAATTAGAAAAGTAATAGTTGTGTTTGTTGTTATTTACTACTTCAATTTTGAGTTTCCACTATAAGCCAAGGCAAAATAAGAGGGAAGAGAGTTTCAGGTTATTCTGTAGAAGAATTAGAGAAAATACACGTACTTCTCTGGACCAGGCAATTTTTTGCTAGCAGTGGATTTTTATCAGCCATTTATTTTAGAAATACTTACATAAAGCATTTTGAGCAGTATAATAAGCAAAATATTTGAGTGCAGGTCTGGAAATGTTTTTTAAATTAAAGTTTCTTTCCAGCTGCCCTCTGAAAAAGATGAGGGCATATCATTAAATAATAATTCAGTAGTCATTGCTGTAGATTCAGAGATGATAATGGTCAAAATGCAATGTTTTTGAGTAAATAACCTTCTGTATAAATACTGCTTAAGACTTATGGAACTTATCAATTGTGTTGGCTCTCATACATTTCAAGCAAGGTTTGACTAAAGGCTAGGTTTATATGAAGAGATGGCTGAATTCATTGAGAGTTTACATTAAGTTCAGTATTTTATGCTGTAATTAAAGAGAAGTATACAAGATATAGACAGACAGACAAGTGGCAGAGTTGACATTCTTATTGTGACAATTCAGAATACAACTTCAATAGAGAAAGGAGCAGCAGTTGGTAAAGTAGTACTCATAATTTTGTTAAGGGTTTGATTATTTTTATGTGAGATTTGTAAGTAGAGAATGGAATAATTTGAGTTAGGGCAGTAATAAAAGTATGTAGACAAAAAATGTTGATGAACATTAACAAAACATTTTAAGTAAGTAGAATGTGTACTTCCTCTTTGCAGTACTTACTGTTTTCACAGTAACCTGCCAAGAGGAGCTTCTGGCATATATGTTATGTTGATTCTTTAGAATATTTTATCTTGGGCAAAATAAGCTTAAGATAAAATAAGATA
Organism: Aotus nancymaae; assembly: GCF_030222135.1. Lineage (NCBI taxonomy): Eukaryota > Metazoa > Chordata > Mammalia > Primates > Aotidae > Aotus > Aotus nancymaae. The sequence continues at coordinate 7,848,072 of NW_026988503.1, forward strand.
CTTATTTTATTTAGTTTATTTCAATTAATATGGTTTGATTGTTGAAATAGATGACTTTTTAAAGTAATAACCACAATTTTATATCAATGGCTAACATCTTTCAAAATTATTATACCATGAGTATTCATTTTATTTTGAAGTTTGATTATGAAATATACCCTTTTTATCTTTTTATTGCTGTAAAATGTATATAACATGAAATTAACATTTTAAAATGTATAATTCAGTGGCATTTAGTACATTTAAAATGTTATGTAACAATCACCTCTATCAAAATATTTTCATTACTACAGAAGAATTAGTACACTTAGTAGAGGGTAGTAACTAGTAATTGATTAATTTCATATCCTAACCCCCAAGGACTGCAAGATTAACAAACTCTCTCCCCAACCCCTGGCAATTACCTATCTGTTTCTATCTGTCTCTTACATGTTTCTCTCTCTGGATATTTTATATAAAGGATATCATACAATATCTGATTCTTTATGTCTAGCTTCTTTTACTCAGCATACTGTTTTTGAGATTTAAGCACATTGTAATATATACTTCATTTTTTCGAGGCTGAAAAATAATGTATTGCAAGATATACTACTTTTGTTTACCCATTTATTAGTTGTTGGACATTTGAGTTGTTTCCACCTTCTGACTATTGTAACAAGTACTGCTATAAACATTAGTGTACAAGATTGCGTTTGAATTATTGTTTTGATTCTTTTGTATATATACCTAATAGAATTTCTGGGTAATATAATAGTTACATTTTTAAAGTTTTGAGGAACTGCTAAACTGTTTTTCACAGCAGCGGCACCTATTTACATCCCTACCTGCATTGTACAATGGTTTGAATTCTTCCATATCCTCTCCAACAGTTATTTTCTGTTTTTTTGTGTAATAGCCATCCTGCAGTGTGTGAAGTGCTATCTAACTGTGGTTTTGATTTATTTCACCCTAATGGCTAATGACAGTGACCATTATTCATGTGATTGTTGGCTATTCAGATATCTTCTTTGGACAAACACCTACTTGGGTCTTCTGTTCATTCTTTAATTGAGCTTTTCTCTTTGTTGTTGAGTTGTAAGAGTTCTTTATATTTTCTGAAAACTGGAGCCTAATCAAATGTATCATTTACAGATATAGTCTTTCATACCATGTGTTGTCATTCCACTTTCTTAATAGTATCCTTTAAAGTACAAAATGTGATTTTTTAAATTTTGATAGAATCCATTATTTATTTTCTTTTTTTCTTGATTATGTTTTTGATTTTATATCTAAGAAATAAATTGTCCAACCCCAGATCAAGAAATTTATCCCTTGGCTTTTTTCTAAGAGTTTATACTCGTCTATTTTTACTTAAGTATTTAATCTAAATTTATTGTTGCCTTTTTGTAGAATCCCCAAATTTAGTTTTGTGTACCTGATGCTCAGTAAGCCAAACTCTGACACATCAGTGCTTAGGTACAGAGAAGAAAGGTTTATTCAGTTTGGTGAAAGTGAGAGGGCAGAAGAAAACTCTTAAATCAGACATGCCTTAGAGCATAACTGTGGGCCTTTATGAGTAATATAAAAGATGTAGGAGGTGAGATTTCTTTAATGACACAAAGTTGTTTTTGTCCCTGGATGGATCAAATTGGAAGCTGTCAAGGGGTCTGTATGACCTAAGGATCATTGCTCTTTAAAAGAAAACAAGTTCATTAATCTTGCATGCAGCCCTTGGAGGTTAGGATATGAAATTAATCAGTTACTAGTTACTACCATCTACTGAAATGAATATGTAGAAGCAAGCACGTATGGAGAAAGAAAAGGACAAAGAGAAGGAAAGTAAGTAAAACAAACATTTTATGATTTTTATAATATAGGCTCAGTTATAAGAATATTTTTAATTCTTATGAAACTTAGATTTAATATATTGTCATCTTGTGCCTTTTTCTTGCTGAATTATCTAATATCTGTCATATGTTTGTTTACCTTACATTATACAAGTGTCTTTTTTTAAGAGGGAAGAGCAGAGGGCAATATTTACACTAGGGAAACATTCAGCTATTTGTGACCCAGTCTGATTTTGACCCAAGAAATAGTAAAGTCCTACGATCTGTTTTTAAGTTATCACAACCCTCCCTTCCTTTCTCAAAATACTAATTAATGCCAGTTTATTGTGTACAATCTGAATGTGTGGTCTTGGTGCTATATTTTGTTTGCCCTTACTTTCATGTTTCACCCTTCTCTCTGTTTTAAAGCTTAAGAACAGGCTCACTAATCTTCTGGCCTCAGATTGAGCTTAATCAGTTTTGAGTCCAGGTAGAAGACCAGAGAGTGGGAGAAGTTGAGTCAGGCTATTCATTTCTACTGATTTCTTGATGCAAGTTGATGGGCTCATTGCATGTATCCAAGCTTCTTGTCAAGCAGTGCCTTCCACACAAGTCTTTCTCTCTTTCTCTATTTCTTTTTTGAAATGGAGTCTCGCTCTTTTGCCCAGACGAGAGTGCAATGGAGTGATCTCAGCTCACTGCAACCTCCACCTCCTGGGTTCAAGCCATTCTCCTGCCTCAGCCTCTTAAGTAGCTGGGACTACAGGCATGCACTATGATGCCCAGGTAATTTTTGTATTTTTAGTAGAGACAGGATTTCACCATGTAGGCCAAGCCCTTCTCGAACTCCTGACCTCAAGTGATCTGCCCCTCTCGACCTCCACAAAGTGCTGGGATTACAGGCATGAGCCACCATGCCTGGACCTCTTTCTCTATTTTTCCATACCCTTTGTTTTGATGATTGCACTCTTTCTGACCCCTCCAGGACCAGGTGCAGTAATGGTGGCTCCCAGTTGTCACCGTAACTTGTCACGTGCCCAGTCTCAGCTTCTCATGATAATACTATGCTGAGCACATAGGTTAGCATAGTATCTGTGATAAATATAGGCATTTTAAAATAGAAAAATAAAACCTTCCCCAAAAAACCCACATCACTATGAACAAAACAGGTATGTTAAAAAACATGACAAAAATTTGTCATATTACGTGCTTTAAAATATACAGGAAAATAAAAGATAGCATCCAGGATACATGCAAGTGAATCTGCTTTCGAAATTTAGGAAGAAAAAAAATCCAATTCAGGAACAGATTTTCACTACACTGTTATTTCCAAAATCTTATAAAATATTAACCATTTAAATACCCCCAATGAGAGTGTACTTGTTAGTTATTGTGACGTAATAAAAGCTATATATTGTCTGCCCCTGGTTCCTGGCACAGGACTTCTAAAGGCCTTGTAACTTACTGGATGTTAGAAATGATAGGAACACCTTCATTATAATGTTTGGTATTGTCAGTAACCAGTCAGGACACAAGAGCTTCTAAGATGCTTGGAATCCCAGGAAGGATGAGTGTACTTTTGTATACTAATGAGATGACTGATGCCAAGTGTCTCTAGATAGCTTCAGGTTGGGGGCTGGTAGTCAAAAAGACCAAGGGATGATTAGAGAGTTGAAACTGTGAGGCCAGCAGCTACCAGAACCTGGAAACGAGAGAGGGGCTAGACATTGACTTAATCATGGATAGCCAATGATTTCATTAATCATGCCTAAGTAATACAGTTTCCATGAAAACCTTGAACAACAAGATTTGGGGTGTTTCTGGTTGGAACATCCCAACTCCATAAAAGCAGAGCTCCTGCTTTGTGCTTGAGGCTGTGGGACTCAGCCTTTGCATCAGCATGCTCTGGATGTGAGACATAGAGTCAAAGAAGATTATTTTGGAGCTTTATGATTCAATGACTGCCCTGCTGGGTTCTGGACTTGCATGGGACCTATAGCCCCTTGATTTTGGCCCATTTATCCCATTTGGAATGTGTGTTTTTACTCAATGCCTGTATCCCCATTGTATCTAGGAATTTTTTGATTTTACTGGCTCATAGGTGGAAGGGACTTGCCTTGTCTCAGATAAGACTTTGGACTTGGACTTTTGGGTTAATGCTGGAAGGAGTTAAGACCTTTAGGGACCGTTGGAAGGGCATGATTGATTTTTGAACCATGACAACATGATAGGCAGGGAATAATATGGTTAGGTTTCATGTCCCCACCCACATCTCATCTTGGATTGTGATCCCCTGGTGTTTAGGGAAAGACCTGGTAGAAAGTGATTAGATTATGGGGGTGATTTTCCTCATGTTGTTCTCATGATAGTGAGTGAATTCTCACAAGGTCTGATGGCTTTAAAAATGGTAGTTTTTCCTGGGCTGACACATGCTGTCTCTTACCTGCTGCCATGTAAGACATGTCTGCTTCCCCTTTCGCCATGACTGTAAGTTTCCTGAGGCTTCCCTAGCCATGCAGAACTGTGAGTCAATTAAACCTTTTTCCTTTATGAATTACCTAGTCTTGGGCAGTTCTTTATAGCAGTGTGAAAACAAACTAATATCTTGTATATAAAAATAGTAAATGTAAGCAAAATATTTCACTGAGATTTGTGAGCAATTATAGCAAATTGTCCAACTTGAAGATGGGGTTGTGGGAATCCCTAATTTATAACTAATTTAGGCAGAAATGTGTGTAACCTGGGGACCCATGGCTTTCAGCTGGCCTGTGAAGTTGGGGAAGTCTTGTGGGACAGACCCATTAACTTGTGGGATCTGATGCTAACTCCAGGTAGATAGTTCTAGCGTTGAATTACTTTGTAGGACACTAGGTCATATCTACAGGGAATCAGAAAATGCTTGCTATGGAAAACTTATACATATTTGGCATCAAAAGAGTTATGAGAAGAGAAACATAGTTTTTCCATTTAGTTATATGTATCCATATGATAAAATACTGGATAAATGTGCCTAAGAATCTCAGATCCAACACTCAATAGCCACATTGTTTGAACAAACTATTTGACAGTTCTCAAATCTAAGGATAAAGTACTATATTTTCCTTGTAAGGATTCAGTAAATTATTTCATCGTTAGTCATGCCTAACTTCACACAGAGACTGGCACATGCAAAGCAAATAATAAATATTAGATGTCATTATTATTGTATCTTTCCATTAAAACTTGGTTTTACTACCTTGGTTTTTTATCAGAGATTTGTATGAGAATCACTTGTTAAACAAGTGAACTACTATGATTTAGTAGTTGTATGGATATCAAGGTATAATGTGTTGTCCAGTCACCACTGAAAACAGTATTTATTCCTTTATAAGATTTGTTCTTTATATAACGAAATACTTAGAACATATTGTGAATAAAGTCAATTACAGCAGTATTGTTTTATTGCATTTTAGACTGTAGATTTATTAATATGTGTTGAAGTTTGACGTCTTATGCCAATGACAATAAAGATATTTATAAAACAAATTCCCTGAATCAGAAACAAAAATCATTACTTTTGGCATTACAAATTTGGGCATCATTTTGTTACAAGAAAATCCCAAACAGACAGAGGAAAAATGTGGTTTTAGTAATTAAAAATAAAGAAAAGTAACATAAGCAAATGGCTAGGGAATTATTAAGTAATAACTTGTATGGATGCAAATAATCTCTACTAGTAAATAACTAAAAAAGGTTTTAACATTCATCATTACAGAAACTCCTAGAGCTAATAAACAATCACAGAATCTCAGTTCTGCAAAAATATGACATTATGCTAGTTTTGAAGTATTTGCTATTCTTGAAATTAAATCTGGTTTATTTTGAGTATTTCTTTCAATCTAACACTTTCATAGCTATTTTGTAAAGAGACAGCTGATTGTCATGTACACATTTACCATTTAGAAAAACAGAAACTGAAGCTCATCAACCTAATCTGTTTGAACGAATTCCCTCTGCCAGCCTTCTTTGTGAAAATAACAAATTAGTAGCAGTATCAGAACAACCAGAAGAAAAGTGAAACCTACTGCTAATCAACATATTTTCTTTCCCTTTTCACAAAAAATTTCTCTACTTATTTTCCTTTTTGTTTTGAATCACTTTATATTTTTGAAATTGATAATTAGTGTATTTGAGTAACATGCATTTAATGCCTGCTATGTACTAAGAGTTATCAGGATAAAAGAAGATAGATATAAATCCTTTCCTCAAGGATTTTTTTCCAAGAGAAAATAAAATATATTAAAATGTTTATTTAAAAATATTATTTGTAGGCTCTGGTTCCTACCTCAAAATACATATGTTAGTAAAGATCCTTTGCTAACAGGAGTGATAGATGTAGAGAAAGAACAAAAGACACTGAGGGCCCCAAATGAAAGCCTCCATTACCAGAATGGATTATAAGAGTAATTTCTTACTGCTGAAGGCAAAAATTTCTTACTAGTATTTCATGGGTGAAATACCATACCAGTCCAAAGAGGTGTACTTGTACCTAAGGTGGATACTTGAAGAAGAGTGTCTACAGGAGATTTTTTAGAGCCCTTATTTGTTTGCTTGTTTTAGTTTAGTTTGTTTCGTTTTAACCTGTTATTTAGTCAGTTTCTGTCATACTACAAAACTTTAGTAATATTTTTATGTTTCCTAAATTGTCTGTGGAGGGTAATTGATTGTCTTTGCCTCAAGAGCTTGTATTTAACAACAGTTTCAGAGATAAAGAAGGGAAATACCTGACAGTCAAATCTAAATTTAATAGATTAGACCTCTGCTTATTCCTAGCTTTATTCTGCATAGCCAAAGGTACTTCTTCCTCTCAGCCAGAATGTTGCCATGCTTCCTTACTACTCAGAGACCAGGGCAGGGACTTTTTCCCTAAAGGGAAGAGGCTCTTTTTTATTTTCTGCCTACTCTCAGCCATGAAAATCAGTCTTGATATTTAATTAAATATTACATTATTATGAGGTATAGGCATATAACTATACCAAAATAGTAATGTTTTAAACAACCTTTTAAAACAGTCTGGTTTATTTCATCTTATTCATGCTATTACTGTGTATATAAACCTGAAAGTTTTAATTAAATAACATTTTCCCCCAAATATTACATTTATAAAACAATATTATAAAAGAATAACCAAACTCTTAAATTCACTGGTAGATAACCTGTTTGCTAATTTGTTGACATTCTTTCATATGGTCAAACGAAACCTATAATGCATTTTATTAACCCTGAAGGGTGAGGTGAGAAAGGAAAGACTTGTGTGGAAAGCTATTTTTACTCAACTTTAAGTTTATGCCCTTAAAATAAAATATATAACAATGAAAATAAACAATTGTGTTTTAAGAAAAATAATTATCCATGAAGTTCTATCTGAAAAATGTTTTACTGACTTCTCTCATTACTATAGGTCCAAGTCCCCAAAGACCTCAGTGAGGTGCTGGTAATTAATTACTACTAGCCAGGATTTCTAAGGTTTTAATTCTTTACCCCTCTTGGATTTGTGCAAGAATTTGGAGTGTCAACTTGGGAGCTGGTATTAACTTGTCACCACAGATTTTTCAACATTTAAAGAAAATGTTGGACTAAACTTACTTATATTGAAATCCAAGAAATATCAATACAGAGGCAGATGTGTCTACATAGGAATAGGTCAGACCACAGTATACTTTTATATCTGACTTAAAAAAACAACCTTTTTTCTTGCAGAACACAGATTCAATGCACTGATTAAATTGATTATGAGAAAAGAATGACCCTCAAAGAATTAAACCTATGCAGTTTATATCTAGAATATGAAGACTAAAAGCAATCAAAGTTCAGTATCTCCTTGTTCTAAGCAATTGATGTGACCCAAGTGATTGTTATTTTCATATTTAAAGGAATATAATGAGAGATGAGGATGTCTTCCATGTGGAGAAGTAATGAGAATATACGGTCAAGGATGACAGCTAAATTTTACGTTTGAATAGAATGTGGTATCATTGAATTGTATATAATATTAAAGTCCAAGATTTTTTCTGCAGAATATTTAGAGTTCACTTTCTGACACATTTAAAGTCTAAGATGAGATGTCAGATTATCAGTAGAGTATGTGAGTCTTCAGGTCAAGGGAGAATTTTTCTGGAGATGTAAATTTGTGATGTTTTTGTGGATGACTGCTATTAAACTCTAAATCAATTTTGCATCTCCTAGGGACAAAAGTATAGAGTATGAGAAATTTCCATCATTTAACAGATGGAAAGAAATTTAGGCTTGCAGAGGAAACAAAAAAGGAGAATGTTGAGTCATAAAAACACAAGGAAAGAGAATGTACAAAATATTTGGAGGTAATCAAAATGGTTGAGTACTGCTAGGAGATGAAGTTAGGAGAGGTTTTACAAATTTTCATTAACCTAGGAACTTAGAGAACATTCATTATCTTGGAGACAAAGGAAATTGCCAATGTCACAGGGACACAAGCTAGATTAGAATGCATTGGAGAGTGAGTTGGGCCTGTTTATGTTGGGGTTCAGAAACCAATACCTAAAAATATGGCATTTGTCATGCTGAATGCTGAATGGAAGAAAAAGCCTCCATGTCTTTTGATACCCTCATTATCTTTCCCAAAGAATCTGAAGTTCCTTTATATGCCTAAGATCCAGACAAAACATGAGGACTGTGGTTTGCTTATTCTCCCTGTTAAGCCCAAAAATGTAACCACACCTGAACAGACCCCTTTCTAAGACAATGATCTTCTCATTATTTAAATTCCAAAGAAAACTACTTATAAGTTCCCTGATCTAGTCATTCTCCCCAGCAATCATATGTTGCCCCTCAGTAGAAATCCTCTTCCCCTCCCCATTTTACCAGGAACTAAGCCCCCATTCTTTCGGTAACCTCAAGGTAATATATAAGCTCTTGTTACTCATTGGGAAGTTGGATCTTCATTCTGAAGGCTCTTGTGTATGTATGTTAAATACATTTGTATGCCTTTTCTCCTATTAGTCAGTCTGCCTCATGTCAGTGATTTTCAGTAAATCCTTAGAGAGCCAAGAGCCCTGATCCACACAGTTTTGTCAAGTGAGCAGGATCCCCAAAGCCACTCTGCTATTCTATAAACCACAGTGAAGAGCAGCCAGGAACCTGACAAGCCAGAAAAGGCATAAGAACTTACTAGTTAGGCTACCAGGCTCAAATCTCTGTGCAGTAAGGTTGATTATATAGTAAAAATCACTCTTTTGCTTCAAGTTATAAATGATGGGAAAAAAGGGATTTATGTGACTAGTCTTAGGGTATAGAGACCCTGATATACTTCTGGTACTTTGTGAAATGAATATTCATATTGTTTGACCCCTTTCCTTGCAGAAATAGCTTGTTGTTTTTGTCTTGTATTTCTGTGTTGTTCTGTCATGAAGCGGAGTACTGTAGAGTAGAACACGGGCCTAGAACCCTATAAGTCTGCTGTTTGGGGCAGCCCGGCTGACAGTTTCATACCTCTGACTCGACCAGCATCAGTTAACACTCACTTTGCTGTGGATACTTGTAATACAAACCAGATGAGGCTTCCTTCTCATCTTGTATTATGCCCTGGGGACCTTGACTTGTGACTGGCGGTAACTTGCTTTTGGTTTCCACAGAGGGTGTGATATTTTGGGTCATGTTAGGTGGCCAGTCTGAAAAGATTGGGAGTCCGAGACAGGTATTTTTTTGTTTGTTTGTTTGTTTTTAGACAAAGACTCACTCTTGTCGCCCAGGCCAGAGTGCAATGGCGTGATCTCAACTCACTGCAACCTCTACCTCCTGCCTTCAAGTGATTCTCTTGCCTAAACCTCATGAGTAGCTGGGATTACAAGTGCCCGCCACTACACTAAGATAATTTTTTTTGTATTTTTTTTTTTTTACTGGAGATGAGGTTTCACCATGTTGGCCAGGCTGATCTTGAATTCCTGACCTCAAGTGATCCGTGCACCTTGGCCTCCCAAAGTGCTGAGATTATAGATGTGAGCCACCATACCCTGTGAGACATGTAAGTTTTTAAGCAGCATGCTTTTTGTTCCAAATGTGTCAAGCTCTTAGAAGAGTTTTATCTTAAAAGGTCTCATACTTACGGGGCTTTTTGTGATCTTTTACTATCTTACTTTATTTCTGGGAGTGAGTAGTTCAGGGTTGTGGGAATTGCCTCCTCTATGTCCTCTCCAAGAATACCTCTTGCTTGTAAGATAAAAACCTGGACAATTACCACCTGGGTTTAATGTGAAGAGATTTTTCGATTGAGTCACTACTGGAATTCAGTAGACCACTGAAAATTCTACTTGTCAATGGCCAAAATATAGGTACTTCTCATTTAAAAAGCTTTTAGAGATCTCTTATCCTAAAAAATTGATGGACAGTTTCAATTAAAAGAAGGATACATAATAGTATGGCTATCTTTGAGAATTCTCTTGACTAAATTAATAAGCAAAAATCTGCCCTGTAAAATGTTTAATATCCTTTGTAAACTCAAAAGTGGCTGTTAAGATTCCTTCTGGAAAGAGTAATGGAGACTGCTCCAGTAGCTAAGTTTCTGCTGTTTTACCACAGCAGCCTGGTGTTCATTCCCAGCTAGGGAACAAATCCTTTTTGGTAGATATTTGTGTGACTTTGCCATTTATTTATTCTTTTCCCTACCATGCACAACTTTTGAGTTCCTATATTCTGTCTGTGGGGCATATGGGATGTTGGTCTTTGTATATAGAAGATTAGCTGAGAAGCTGAAGCCTTGGAGAACATGGCTGAACAGAAATGTAGGTTGTGATGTGGGATTTTTCTAGGCCACTTTGCTGGCCGGGGACCTCTGGCCAGTGATGTCTCTGCCCAGGCCTTGCTCTGGCCCAGGTTCACTGCAGGAGATGCCCAGTCCGCTCGGCCCATGGGGCTGTGCCTGACCTGCACTCCAGCACAAATCCTGTGGCTGCTGTGACTATGTGCTCAGCCCCTGGCAGGAGCTGGTGTGTGAGAGAGCGAGTGCAGGGTCCACCAGCCCTTCCAAACACTGGCACAGGAGTGGGCTCTGTGCCAGGCTTGCAGCTGGATATTTTAAAGACATAAACTGCTTCTGTGATGTTTTTGATAATTGTTTTGTTAGCAGTGGCAAATCTGTATTGGTCTGCAGCAATGCAATTCTCACCTCCTCAGGAAATAATTCATCCAAGGGGCTTAAGACAGAATGAGAGACCAAGGCAAGTTTTAGAGCAGGAGTGAAAGTTTACTAAAAAGTTTTGGAGCAGGAATGAAATGAAGTACACTCGGAAGGGGGCCAAGAGAGCCGCTTGAGAGATTCAAATGCCTGGTTTGACCTCAGACTTGAGGTTTTATTTGTTGGCATGCTGCCAGGGTTTTGCACTTTTTTTTCTGCCTTGATGTTTTCTATGAGGCAGGTTGTCCTTATAGGTGGTGGCCTGTCAGCACTTAGGAGGGGCGGCATGCACAGTGTGTTCACTGCAGTTGTGCACATGCTCATTTAAGACATTTTACTCTTACCAGTCAAGAGTTCCCAGAGGAATGTCGTGTACCTGTTAAATTTTGTCATTTTGCCTTTTAGTGCTCATGCTTGAGTTCATCACCCAACTCCTGAGATCTTATCAGGAATTTGCCGATTGTCAGCTTCAAGTGTTTTCTATGTATTGAGAGACTGCCTTTCTCTGGCACCAGCTGTGACCAATGATTATTTTAGAGAGACAGTTTAACAACTGCCTGACATTCCTCATGGTGGGGGGTGGGGAAGTTCTTTTCTGCTCTGCTTCTGTCTCCCTAACTACCTACTCCAACAATTTGGCTTATTTATCTTAGAGCCATTAGATCCTAGGCTGTAAACAAATGGGCTTGACCCAGCTTTGCATCTTGCCTTTCCTGGGAAGGATTAGGCATTATTTTCACAGATCTGTCCTTCGTCCTGGACTCTGCATCTGAACACATAAAATTGTGTATTTTGTAAGTTTTTCAGTAAAAATAAGGTAACTAAGAACTGACTCTGGAATTAATGTATGTGATTACAACTACAAGATATAAGAGAAACAATTCTATGTGCCAGATGCATAAGAAAAATAGAATTAGTTTAGTAAAAATGTTGTAACATTGCGTGAGAATCTGGTTTTTGTTAAAGGGAAAGTAATTTTGCCTAGTGTAGAGTTTTATTGTTTTGTTTTTAATTTAACGAATGAAAACATTGATAGATAAAACCAAATGGATACAGAAAGTTGGAATAGAGAATTTAAAAAATTATAAAAGTTTATAAAAGGCTTATGGAAATATTACTTTATGGTAAAACTGATAAAAATTAAACAGTTTTGCTTACAGAAATCAGCTTTAACATTAATAGTACACTGAAACAAAGGTAAAATTTTGTTTTTGCTTTTGAATAAGGTTCACATGTAATACTAATAAAAAATATGAGATTTTTGTTTACCTTTTGAGTAAACTGCAACAAAAAAAGAGGGAAGAGAGACAGATTCAGCTGACCTCATCCTGTCTTTATTTGATCTTATTGTTTGGAGAATTGAGTTTCCTCTCCATCAAAAAGTAAAAATTTTGCTTATTTAAATCATTGAATTAGCAATTTGACTAAGTGAATGACTTACTTACTCTCCTGTCTTTTGTGCCAGCAGAGTTAAGTTAAATCTATTTCTTCTATTGCAATAGTCTCAAATAGTCTTCATTGCCTACTTATTTGTTTGGGACACTTTTTATATTACATACTTTAGAGAATTATTGTGAGAATTAAATGAGTTAATATATGTAAACTTTTAAATTAATGATTTACATGTAACACCATGTAGGATTTACCTAGAAAAATGTAATGCTATCTTTATTTATTAAATTCCCCATCATTCTTTCTATAAGCATATTCAAAGCAATGTTAAACTACATTTCTATCATTCTCTAAATATAACTAATTTATTTACATCTGGTTTTTACTTTTGTGTATGTGTGTGTACATGTTTGTATATAATAGATGGCTGACATTCTTCTGTTCTTACCAAAAGGCTCCAGTCTTTTTATCATCAACCATAGAAAGCCTTCTTTTTCTTAAGGAGGCATTAGTTACATATAATTTTGTTGCTCAGTTAATTCATTATCACTCGCTAGGCAATGATTTCCATGTAGGCAGGTAAATTATTGCACTTACAGAATGCTTGAGATGTAAAAGGATTTGCTGTATTAATGAGAGCTGGTTAGTTACAAATTATAACATTACTAAATATAGAGTAATGGTTTAATTGACCATTGTTATGTGTAACATGAGTGTGCAACATTTTATTTGTTACTTTTGTTCATAAACGGTCTTCTTTTAGTTGGTTTTATTTTTTGGTTGAACTGCTCTTTTATTGCTGTTTTTCTATTTACATGGGAGAAATAACAGCTCTGGCAGTGTTGCCACATTAGGTTCTAAGAATTCTAATGCTGCAGAGCCATTTGAAGGACACTGTTTTCTCTTGTGGCTAACAGTTTTGAAATATTCGGGGGGAAGAAAAAGCAACATTCAGAAAAACTCATTGGCTCAGGCAGTTTCTTTCTGTTTGAATGTCATCTTTGAAAAGTATTAGCTTAACTCCTATTAGTTTTATTGTGTGGAATTTGGCAGAAATAAAGTGGTGTGGATAAAGGGTTTAGAATTTATGTGATGAAACCACCTGCTAAGAGACATATTTTTAAATCCCTAGACTACATTTACTTACAAATTTGCTGGGATTGTTTAGGTTTTAGGTGACAGATCTTCATTCAGTGACAAGAAAATATCTGCAATATACAAATTCCTATTGATCAGGCTGTTAGGATCAGTTGACCTGTAGGAAATAAGTCAGTTATGAATTATAAAATACTACCCTTTAGGGTAATCTGATGTTTAAACATAATGTATTAGTCCATTCTCATACTTCTAATAAAGATGTACCTGAGATGAGGTAATTTTAAAGCAAAGAGGTTTAATTGACTCATGGTACAGCATGGCTTGGGAGGCTGCAGGAAACTTACAGTCATGCCAGAAGTAAAAGCAAATATGTCCTTCTTCACATGGTGGCAGGAAGAGATGTGAGTGCAAAGTGAAGGAAGAAGCTCCTTATACAATCTTCAGATCTCATGAGAACTCACTCACTATAATGAGAACAGCATGGTGGAAACCACCCACATGATTCAATTATCTCCACCTGGTCCCTCCCATGACATGTGGTGATAATGGGAACTTCAATTCAAGATGAGATTTGAGTGGGGACACAGCCAAACCATATCACACAGCATCATGTTTTAGAAAGCCTTTGGAACAATACTTGACGTATTAAGAAAAGAAATGAAGTCTATATTTGCCTCTCTCTGTTTTCTCATTTCCAACTATCAACTATTTGCATTATAGTTCCCTCTTTTCAATTAATTTTTTAAAAGGACACCAATAACCATAGAATTAATAACACTAATGATAGTTCCCTGGTTCTCATATTACTTTTTAATTTGTAATGTTACCTTTGTCACATGCAAAGTTTCATATAGACTTGGGTCTACTTGGAGTCCTCTATTATGCTCAATTGTCAATTCTAGCCTTGTTAAAATGCTGATAATGTCTTCATCAAAAATGTCTTGGTAGCTTGAAAATTTATACTTTTGTATAAGTTTTGATATTAATTTGACAAATTATCACAACAATAAAAAGTGCTGGTGGTATTTTTAATGGAACTGAACTGTCCTGAAAATTTTACAAGGATTGGTATCTCTATTAAGTCTTCCTTAAAAAATTGTATATATTCCTCATTTTCTTAGATTTTTAAATGCCTTTCAATAATCTTATCTTACATTATATTCACAGTAATCACAGTAATCTAGATACTTGTTTTCTATTTATTTTCAAATGCTTCATAGTTTTTGTACTTCTGGAAATAGTATAATTTTTAGAATCACATTTGTTGTTTCTTGTGGGGATATATAAGCATGAATATAATTTTTATAGATTGATTTTATGATCCAGCAGCCTTACCGAACTCTCTTGGTAATACTCGTAATTTGTTTGTAAACTCTCTTGAAGATAGGGAACACCTATTGACAAATCATTTGAATGGGGAAGACTTCTTTTCTTTCAAACCATTAGTTTTTTTTTCTGTTCTATTCATCCTATACTTAATTTTAAAAGAGAATGATGTTTGTCTGCATAAATATGAAACAATATATCATATGTTAATTTGTTTGAAATGCATATGACTCTTCAAAGCAAAAATACATAACATTGTTTTATGGTGCTTTTGTATGTAGTTCTGTTACATATGCTAACTAAAACAAAATGATAAGTGGTTCATTCATGGGCCTAAGTGATTGCAAAGTGTCTGAAGTTTACAGGAAAATGTATAGCTTTAAACAAAATAAACTATAAAAGTATATACCTGTATATTGAAATTGTTAGAGAAACTACTGAAATAATACAAAGAGGTATAGCTAAAAAACATAGATAAAATGGAATTCTAAAAGCAAAATTTAAATAATACAAATAATAAAGGAAAGCTCAAAAAGAATGAAGGAAATAAACAGTGGAAGGAGAAATAGACCAAAAAAAAACCCCGGGAGACACATTTAATCATCATTAATTTTATTAAATGAAAAGGGACGTATCTCTAATTAAAAGTCAGAGATGATCAGAAGGGTTATAATAAGACTTAAATATATGCTATCTAATGAAGAGACACTTTACAAATAGAGATACAGAAAGGCCGAAACTAAATTAGTAGAAAAAGATAATGCCATAGAAACAATAGCCAGGAAATGTTTAGAGTACTTATAATAAAATGAGAAAAAATGGACAGCAAACCCAGAAGTATTATAAAAATAAAGACGTTTCATAATAATAAAATAATTCATCAGGAATATATAACAAGCATAAATATCTCTGTACCTAATAAAGTACCACAAAATGTGTGGAACAAATCCGATGGAATAAAAGACCAAACTAGACAATTTCACAAATTTATGTGAGAATTTTAACACTACCCCCCAGCAATTCACATACACCTGGATAAAGGGATTAAAACTGTAGAAAATTTCAGCAACACTGTGATAGTTAATTTTACATGTCAATTTGTATGAGCCATGGTATGCAGATATTTTTCAGGATTTTTCTGTGACAGTGTTTTTGGAAGAGAATAACATTTAAATCTCTGCACGTTGAATACCTCTATCCAACCAGTTTTAGACCCAAATAGAACAAAAGACATATCTCCACCAAGCAAGGAAGAATTTCTACCAGCAGATAGATAGACTAGAACTGAGTCATAAGCTCTTTCCTGTTCCCCAGCCAGACAGTCCACAATGCAGTTTGGGCTTGCTAGGTGCCATAATCATGCGAACCAGTTCCTTACAATAAATCTCTATGTATATACACATCCTATTATGTTTCTCTAGAGAACCTTATTGTAAATATTATCAAATCTTATTACAGAAGACAAAGGCAAAATGCAATTTTGTCCGGTACATTAGTATGGTCACCAAGAATAACCATGTGCTACATTAAATAAAACAAAACTTTAATCTCAATAAAGTGCACCTAAAAATAATTATAGGACCGGCCATGGTAGCTCATGCCTGTAAATCCCAGCCCTTTGGGAGGCTGAGGTAGCAGGATCTCTTGAGCCCAGTATTTCAAGACTAGCCTGGGCAACAAAGGGATAATTTCTCTCTACAAAAAATAAAAAGTTAGGAAGATATAGTGGCATGTATCTATAGTCCAGCTATTTGGGTGGCTGATCTGGGAGGATAGCTTGAGCCCAGGAGTTTGAGGCTGTAATGAGCCATGATTACTGCAGCCTGGATGACAGTGAGAGACTCTCTCTCTATATATATATATGTATATATGTATATACACACACATATATATACACATTATATATACAAATTGTGTGTGTGTGTATATATGTATATACGTATATATACACATATATACATATACACATATATACACACACAATTTGTATATATATATACACACACATATATACATATATACATACATATATACAAATGTGTATATATATGTATGTATACGTATGTATATATGTATATACGTATATATACACATATATACATATACACATATATACACACAATTTGTGTATATATATACACACGTATATACATATATAGTGTGTATATATGTATATATGTGTGTATATATACGTATATATACATATATGTGTATACGTATATGTGTATATATATACTTATATGTGTATATACACATATATATACACATATACACATATATACAAATTGTGTGTGTGTATATATACATATGTGTATATATGTATATATACACATATGTGTATATATGTGTATATATACAAATTGTATGTGTGTATGTATGTGTGTGTATATATGTATATACACACATATATACATATATGTATATACACACACACACATATACTATTTTTAGAGCAGTTTTAGGTCTATAGTAAAGTTGTGCAAAAAGTATATAGTTCTCATATACCCCCACCTCCCCTCCACATTTCCTTATTATAAACATCTAGCTTTCCAGTATTTCACTACTAAGTGAAAGGAGCCCAATTGAAAAGGCCATATACTGTAATTTCAACTGTAAGGTATTATTACAAAGATAAAACTATAGAGACAGTAAAAAGAGCAATGATTGCCAAGGGTTATGGGAAATGCAAAATAGATGGATGAATAGTTGGAGCACAGGGTATTTTAGGGCAATAGAACTATTCTGCATAATAATATAATAATGGATGAATATCATTATGGAATCACCAAAACCTATAGAAACGTACAACACAAAGAATGTACCCTAATGTAAACTATGTATTTTAGCTAAGAATAATATATCAAGTTTATCAAATGTTGCTAATGTGGATGAGGAGTTGTATTTTTTAAGTATTTTATTTTAATTAGTTTAAAAAGCCAAATTTGTCAAGTGAATAACTGATTGAATGGTTCAGAACTAGGACATTCAAAATAATATCAATAAGAGTGATAAAATAAGGGCTTGACCAATCTATATTTTATAATTAAAACTGTCATTAACACATCATTACCAAATAATCCTAAGACACTGATCTAGATGATTCCAGATATTCTAGAAATTTTGACTATTTCAAGTCTCTGTCATCTGTGTAATTTAGTGAAAAAGCACCTGCCTCTCATGATGAAAATGTAAGGTGAAAGCGTATTTGCAGGTATTCAAACATTGTAGCAAATATCATGAACTTTGAGGTTTATGAATTAAACATATATAACTATGAGAATCAAAATTTGTGGCTATCACTGAATAACATTGGGTGAATGAATTATTCTTTCAAAGTCTTTAGTATAAATAATAACTGATTATCTTATAGAATCTTAGGAGACTTGAATGGATAATACTTAAAATTCCTTAGCAATCATTTGTCCGAAATCATGTTAACATTTTTTTGATTGCAAAAGAAAACTAATCACATCACTAATATTTAGAGTGTTTAACATGAATGTCAGCTGCTGTCATAAAAACTTTACAGGTATTAGCTCTTTTAGTCTTCACAGCAAACTTTTGAGTAATATTTATCATTATTCTCACTTTATAGATGAAGAAAATTGAGGTAAATAGATGTTAAACACTTGGTTGACATCACATTCCAATTAGATAGGGAGACAGAACTTGAAATCAGGCATGCTGGCTTTAGATGTTCCTCTTTGAAGAACTTCGTTAAACTATCTGTCTAGGTTTTGTCATTTACATGTGCACAAATACTATTATTGCACTAATTTATTTAGCATATTTCAGCTAACTCTTGTTTTATTAAAAAATTAAAAGATTTTTCTAAAAGTAATTTTAAATAGTAATTTTATCTAAACTAGAATTCTCTAAAGAAGATTGTTTCAATGTGTTCATTGGAGAAAAGAGAGAGCCAGATGTCTATAATTTAGGCTTATAATTTATAAGTTTATTTTCTGTCAGGAGCAAAACTATGCAATAACAGTAGCTTAAACAGGATGAAAGTTTTATTCTTACTCACATAGTCATTGAGATGGATGCAGTCCAGAGCTCGTATGATAACTCTATGCTACAAAGTAGTCAGGGACCCAGGCTCAGGGTCATTTCCCTTTATTATTCCATAGTCTTTAAGTTACAGACCTCATTTTCATAAGCCAAGGTAGCAGCATCCATTTTCTAAGCAGTGATAGAAGTGAAGAAGCAGCAAGAATCCTCAGGGTTACAACCTTCCAAAGATGTCCCCAGAAGCTACATAATGACATTAGCTCCAGTTACATGACCACATCTAACTTGCAGTAAGGCTAGGAAAAATAATGTAATATTAACTCTGGTAGCCTATGTGTCCAGAAAGATATCCCTTCTTTATAGATGAAAGATGACATATAGTGGAACATAACTCTAAATTACTCTCACGGTCTTCATGTATATGCCCCACGCTTTCTAAATGCTGACAGAAACATGAGTACATAATTAGTTATGTGATTTGCACTATCTATAAAGGAAATGTAGACTAAGGTAGAACAAGCGTTTTTTTTTTCTTTCTTTCTTTTTTTTTTTCAGGACAGAGTCTTGTTGTGTCGTCCAGGCTGAAGTAGTGAAATGGCATCTCTGCTGGAATTACAGGCATCTGTCACCACTGCCTGGATAATTTTTTATATTTTTTATTAGACATGGGATTTTGCCATGTTGCCCAGGCTGGTCTCGAACTCCTGAGCTCAGACACTCCACCCACCTCAGCCTCCCAAAGTGCTCCCAAAATCCTTCCCTGGGATTGCAGGCATGAGCCACCATGCCCAGCAGAACAACTGTTTTCATTGAACATAATTACCCCATATATATACATATATATGTATATATGTGTATATATATGTATATATGTGTGTGTATATATATACACATATATACACGTATATATGTGTATGTGTGTGTGTATATATGTGTTATTTGTGTATGTGTATATATATAGTATGTGTGTGTATATATATACACACATTTATACACATACATAAAAACTAAATATATGCAAACACTGTATATATATATATACTATAGATACCATGTATGAGCAGCATATATATATTTATATATATAAATGTACACATATATGTACATATTTGATAGGTAGATATATCCTGCAGCGGTCCTCATAGAGTAGAATTTATATGATAAATAGGATTTGCAAAAGTATTTATGCATTTAACAATCTGCTTCTTATACCAGCCCTCACTAAAAGCCAATGCCATTATCACAAGTACTTTCAGTAAAAGTAACTCTAGGGAGATTGTATTATAATATGCTCAAAGAGGGAAATCTGAGAAATTGTTTTAATCCAGTGAAGACTTTACAGGACCCATCTTCACTGGGAAATTCATATGAATATTATTAATCTAAATGAAGAGTTTGAATTTATATTCCTTGCCCAACGTCAGGAAAGGAGTCATTGTATGGTGGCATAAAACCTTTCAAACAAAGCTATCTCTAGCTACAAACCCATGCCACAGCATGTAGGGAAAATACCTTTCAATTTTGAGTGCCTGCATTAGCCATTACATGTGTGATTTTACATATATTTTGAAATTAATTCTATATTAGGTAATTATTATGTACTGTTGAAGATAAAGTGACAGTCCAAAATAGGTTACATGTATTTCTCCCAGGTGACACAGTTGGTAGGTAAAAGAATTCAAATTCAAGCTTACATCCGTTTGATTACAAAAAGTACATTCTCTTTATTAAAATACCTTCCTGAATGTATTAGTCCATTTTCACACTGCTACAGAGAATTTCCTAAGACTGCATAATTTATAAAGGAATGAGGTTTAACTAGCTCAAAGTTCTGCATGGCTAGGGAGGCCTCAGGAAACTTACAATCGTGGTGGAAGGCAAAGGGGAAGCAAGCTTGCACCTTCTCACATGGCAGCCGGAGAGAGGAGTGAGGAAAATAGGAACTTGCCAAATGCTTATAAAACCATTAGATCTTGTAAGAACTCATTCACTGTCATGAGAACAGCATGGGGGAAACTGCCTCCATGATCCAGTCACCTCCAACCAGGTCCCTCCCTGGACTTGTGGAGATTATGAGGATTAAAATTCAAGATGAGATTTGAGTGGGGACACAGCCAAACCATATCACTGAGTTTTTCATGAGGTGATTAGAGAAAAACATCTGAAAATATGTGAGACTACCAATATAGTTTCAGTGTGTAAGCTCTCAGGGTTAACATTCCATGAATTGAAAATAAGTTATATATGTAAAACAAGTCTTATTTCTTTACTCCAATAATGTATTTTGTGTCTATGAGAGCAGAGTCTTACCTGTATACAATGGGCTGTGATGTCTTAGAGGTGTGCTTCAACCTAGAATAGCTAGAGCTCCATGCTTGCTATCTCTCTACACACAGGCATCTTCTCTCATTTCCAAAATGTGTTGGATGTATACTATATTCTGTATGTCACATTGTGAAAATATTTGGAAGACACTATGATATACGTAGTGAGGCATGTTTATTAGGATTTCTGAGGCATATTTATTAGGATTTCCAGATGTATCAGGCAAAAACACAAAGTATCAAATTAACGTTTAGAAAAAGTCCAAATAATTTTTTTATAAGTATACATGTCTTATGCAACAGGTAAGGCATATTAATACAAGCAAACTTACTTGTTCTTGCTGGACATCTTGTATCGTATCTGCCACCCCTAATTCTTATAATAGATCTTTCTTATGCCACTATGATACTCATAGTCACTGTTATTTCTGTCAGTAATAGTGACATCCATTTTTAAAACTTTTTTGGAACACATATAGAAAAACAAGTGAGCCCCTAGACTGGAAAGGGATAATGCTGAGATGAAGACTTGTGAGACAGGACCATCAGGGCCTTGGACATTAGCCTTGTGAATAAATGAAGGTCACATTGCAATATAATTTTTCAAATACTTAATGTGCAGATGCATCCCTTAATTGCTGGAAATTTTCACTCTCTGTATTTCTCAGGTGTTTAAGAAAATTACTCTGGAAAATAATCACTCTCCATATTTCTCAGGTGTTTAAGAAAATTACTGTTTTCGGTAGCTTAAAAGTTAAACATTCTCATTCTGATACCCTGCTTTTGCCTCTGCTGTTGATAATCTTCATGAGCTACACAATGTTAGCCTTTGCCAGTGAGCAGCCTAGTCTCACTTTTCCAGAGATAAGAATCTTCTTCCATCTTATGACCTATATCCTGCATGGCAGAGATCTTTCCCTCGTTCTTGAAGAGTGTGGTTTTCCTTTAACCCCTTAAAAACTAAATAACATTTTGAAGCACTTTGAGTGTGATCCAGGAGCTGGATTACTTCATTTGAAATCATATAACCTGTGGGGCATATAAATCATTTCTCCCTTCATCTGCCTCCAGAAGCTCATTTTAGTTCATTTTTAATCTGCTGTTCAGCAAAACGTGAAGAAGCTTCATATCTTATTTCAATCATTAGAGGTCTGGGCTTTTGGTTTGTGAAAATGTGCCTAAATTGAAAAAAATAGGTATAACATTATTTTAATTTTTATTTTAAAATAAGTATTTTGGAATACAACTTGTTGAGATGAAACTCTGCCTATAATTATTATAATTTTATGTTGTTATGAAGAAATGTTTAACTACTTGAGGCAAACTTTTCATTAATAATGGTATTTTTGTTTTTTTTCATATTCATGAAGGCCAACCAGCTATTTTTTTTCCACACTAAAGACCATTTCTAGTCTAATTTTTAGAATTTTGAAAATCAGAAATTATGTGACACTTATTTCTTGTATCATGAACTATTTCTGAAAAACTCTTATTCTCACTCATGACTTTCCTGCTATGCATCTAAGGCAGGTGTACCATGTATTAAAACATCACATTCTAATCTACTTATAACATTCCATCTCAAAATACTTCTATATTTTAAACTATTTTTATAAAGTATGTGCCGCTTAATAATCTTTAAGGGGTTACTTAACTATGCCAATGGACTTAAGCTAGTATGGATCATTGTGCAGAAATAACCTGTATGAACTTGTTTTATTAATAATACTTATTTTTTTATACTTAGGAAAAGGACTTCTGTGGTGTTCTAAACATTGATTAAAGTGGTTTAAGACTAAGCGAGATCATTGTCCTATGAAAACATCTCTGAATTTCATAACTCCTTTAACTAAAAGAATGGTTTAGTGCTTCTCATAAAATTTTAAAGCAATGGATTAAGAAATAAATATTGCCAAAATAATGCAGTTTATAAAAATGCCTTAGGGACAGTATCAAATGCTTTTACACTCCACATAGAAGAATGCCCTTTAGTATCATGTAATAATAGCTGAGGCATTACTGTATTCCTTTCTTAATAAACACAGTTTTGAATCTTTATGAAATTATTTAGCGTTATGCATAATTACACATTATTTAGGAAATCTCAAAAGATTTTAAGTTTTCTAATTTGAGAATGTTTGGAGTGACTACAATAAAAATGTCTGTTTCTATTTATCTGCACGTCAGTAAGGTAGATACACATCAGGTAATTTGATAGGCAAAACTCTTAAAACAAGTATTCCATTTAAAAACATACTAATATATGTGAATCTAAATTTTTATTTCATAGAATTCAAATATTTACAAATAAATTTATGATAAAATGATATAATTAATGCAAATTTGAGACTATCTTGAATGTTAGTACAAAGTCATTTCGAAAAGTGGCATAGTACAAATTACTACTTAATATTATGTACAAATAAAATTTTCAATATTGTAAACTGGAAAGTATTGTTAATTTCCTTTATGCTCTCCATAAGAACGTATTCCTGTGATTTATCTCCCATTTCTGAGCTTTAAGTACAAAATAGTATGCGTAATAGGCATTTTTCTCCCTTAGTGAGCATAATGAGATGTGGGGAAGTTAGAAAATAAAGAGGT